>NC_088375.1:198117000-198758000 GCF_037993035.2 Macaca fascicularis
TCATGAAGGAGAAATGGTGGCGGGGCAGTGGGTGCCCTGAGGAGGAAAACAAAGAGGCCAGCGCCCTGGGGATCCAGAAGATCGGGGGCATCTTCATTGTCCTGGCCGCCGGGCTGGTCCTCTCTGTGCTGGTGGCCGTGGGCGAGTTTGTATACAAGCTCCGCAAAACAGCAGAGAGAGAGCAGGTAAGCCTTAGAGCTTGGAGCCTGCACAGGACGTGGAAGGAGATCCACGCTGACTTCACCCTTCTATGTGCCAGGCACACAATAGTGTCTCATCGCAGCCTCACAACAGCTCACCCTGTATCCAGTGGGCCAGCAAGCCCTGCCACTCTACCTCTGTCCTGACCTAGCACTTTTTTCCATCGCTGTTGCCCCACCCCAGGCCAAGCCCCATCACCTCCTGCCTGGATTATGCCGCAGCCTTCAAACTGGCCTTCCAGCCTCCACGGTTCCCCAGCACCATCCACAATTCACACAGCAACCAGTGCCTTGTTTAAAACTTAACTCAAACCATATCATTTTCCTGCATAAAACCCTCCAGGGTAATTGTTGAAGGTGGGTGATGGTTGCATAGTGGTTCATTATACCGTTCTCTCTACCTTTGCATATATTTGGAAATTTCCATAATCAAAAGTTTAAAAAGGAAAAGTTAACAGGGTTGGCCCAAGCATATAGACAGTAGAACTAGGCTCAAGCCTTCTGATTAATTCAAGCATGGTCGGGCAGTAGTTCTGGGTCCCAGTAGCAAATTAGAATCACAGGGAGAAAGTTTTCAAGTGCTAATGCTCTGGACTCACTCCCAGAGACTCTCTGTTTTAATTGGTCTGTGGTGGAGCCAGCATTGTGCTTTTACAAAAGCCTGCAGGGTGATTTAAATGTGTGCCTGAGTTAAGGGCCGCTGGGCGGGGGGGGGGGGGGGGGGGGGGGGGGGGGGGGGAAGCACAACTCACAGAGAAGTTCAAAGAGATTGCAGTTAAGTTATATATAGAGGGGCCCATTATAAACAAGCAACTTACATATCCGTAAAAAACGAAATGGAATCCTCTATAACCAGCAAGCCTCAGTCAACAAAGAGGAGGGGAAAAGATAATACTCGATGTTGGAATTTGCAAGGGTGGAAGGGAAGGGACACTGTCCAGCATTGCTGAGGGAAGTCTATGCAGGTACTTTTCTGGAAGGCAACTTATGTTCAGAGTCTTCCACAGTATCCATACATTTTGGCCTATCAATTTCCACTTTTAGAAATGTACCATGTGTAAGTGGTCAAAGATAGACACGGTTTTATTTACAAGGAAATTTGCTGAAGTGTAAATTATAACACGAAAAGATGGCAGGGAGGGGTAAACACCTAAATGTCTAACAACAGAGAATGGTTCTCTGTTGATACAAAATTATGATACATCAAAAAAGAACAACAACCAAATTCTCTGAGAATTCCCATTACAGTTAAAAGGAGCTCCCGGCCGGGCGCGGTGGCTCACGCTTGTAATCCCAACACTTTGGGAGGCCGAGCCGAGCGGATCACAAAGTCAAGAGATCAAGACCATCCTGGCCAACACTGTGAAACCCCGTCACTACTAAAAACACAAAAATTAGCTGGGCATGGTGGCTTGCACCTGTAATCCCAGCTACTCAGGAGGCTGAGGCAGGAGAATCGCTTGAACCCAGGAGGCGGAGGTTGCAGTGAGCCAAGATTGGGCCACTGCACTCCAACCTGGAGACAGAGATTTCATCTCAGAAACACAGGAGCTACTCATTCCACCAAAAAGCCTAAAGGATCTATCTACTCCACTTCTCTGACCACCTCCTTCCCTCACTCTCTTCCCCTACTCTGCTCCACACACACTGGCCTCTTGTTCAGTCCTGAACACACCAAGCACATTTCTGCCTTAGGCCCTTTGCACATGCTGCTCCTGGAATGCTCCTCCCTCAGAGGGTATGTTCTTGACATCTTCTGGCCATTCTTGTTTCAGTTCCAATGTTACCTCCTCAAGTAGCCTTCATTACCTGCCCCCATTCCCAGTCCCTCTCTATCCCATTTCACTGCTTGATTCTCTTCCTAATAGCTATCACTGTCTGAAAGTATTTATTTGTTCACGTGTTCATTATCTGTTCCCTCCCATCGTTAGACTGCAAGCTCCCTGAGTGGTCTGCGACCTCATCCATCTTCTTCACTGCTGCATGCCTAACGCCTGGAGCAGTGCCTGGCACATAGTAGGGTCGCATTAAATATATGTGGAATGAAGAAAAGGAGGCAAGGAGGGATGACGTTCTGCATGTAGTAGGTGAGGAAAGGGAAGCCTGAAGGGGTCACAGCTGGTAGGAGGCAGAGCAAGAATTCAAAGCCTAGTCCCCTGCACACAAGTGACCTGGTGCTAGTGCCCTGGCCTCACTGGGTAAGTTGAGCTATCAACAGCCCCCACTGCCTTCCATGCAAGCTGCAGAACAACCTCTGGAAGCCACCATCATCAGATACCTGTGGGAAATGCTGCGCTCCTGCTGTCCCTCTTGGCTCTGTGCAGGGACCCAGGCCAGAAGGAGGTCCCTGACACCCAACAGCCCTACAGGGACCTGCCTCCCAGTTTCCCACCTCAAGAAACATGTGCTGAACTTCCCTGAGTGAGAAGATACTGATTCTTCCCCTTAGTTGGAAGCCCTTCCAGGAGAAAGTTTATCCATTCATTCGTCAAATGTTTCTTCAGTCCTGACCCTGGGCCAGAGCTAGTGCTTTGGTCAGGGCTCGGGAGTTGGGCTCATGGGGATAAAACTGGCTGGTTCCTGCCCTCTGAGTCCAGTGAAGAAAAACGGCATAGGTAAACCAGAGCTCCTCAGACGTTAATGTGCATGCCATTTAGAACCTCAGTTTGCTCATGTGTAAGTGAGGTTAAGATGATGCCTCACCTACCTTAGTCTCCAAATAAGAATGTCAGGTTTCGTAGACTGCTGCACAAACTAATCACCTTACAGGTGGCAGAGGGATGGGTGGGGTGAAGGTATGAGAAAGATGGGTAGCCTTAGCACAGACTCTGGGAGGAAGGGGCAGAACTGGCTGGAGTTACAGGGCCGGGCATCACTCTGTGCCCCTATTCCGACCCCTCTCCTCCACCCTTCTGCAGCGTTCCTTCTGCAGCACCGTGGCCGATGAGATCCGTTTCTCCCTCACCTGCCAACGTCGAGTCAAGCACAAGCCGCAGCCTCCCATGATGGTCAAGACTGACGCCGTCATCAACATGCACACATTCAATGACCGCCGGCTTCCCGGCAAGGACAGCATGGCCTGCAGCACATCTTTAGCCCCTGTGTTCCCCTAGGCACAGCTGGGGTGGGGACCACAGGCCTGGGGGCTGGGCAGAGGAAAGCAAAGGAGATTGGAAGGAACGTCCCCTGTCCTCACACTGGGCTTGGGGACCAGAGCTGCCACCTGCCTGTTGGGCCAGAAGCCTCCTGCCCTTACCTGCCAGGAAGCCAACAGGCTCTCAGGCCAGCTGCTTGGGCTTCGTCCTCCTCAGATCTTCTGTGGGTTTCTAAAGCTGCCAGCCGAGATAGCCAAGGCCAAAGGAAGCACATGCCTCTCTCAGGCCAAACTCACCCGCCCCTCTACTCTCCTCCAGAGTCAGAAGTTTCTGCCATGGCCCTGCAGAGGCCACAGAAAATGGAAGACATCTCTTATGTTACCATTTCTTCCCCAAGAGCCCAGGCCTCCGTCAGTTGACCATGAGGCCAGAGACACAAGCCTTTGGCGCCTTAAGGAAGTTCTAGCATGGCTGCCAATGGGAGTTCATGGTGAGGGATGCCCATCCCATATGCCTGGGCAGAAGGAAGACTTCATCCCTCTGGGGCTGTTCACATGGTCCTGATCTTCTGGACTTGGCACCACCCCTGGCAGCCCCTGTTTTGGCAGAGTTGAAGACAGAGTCACACGGGGAAAAGAGGAGCTTGGGGTATGGGAGAGAAGAGAATGCACAAACAGAAGTCGCCATTTTGGATTCTTATGGACAATGACCCAGTGGTTCCTAATGCTCTAGGAGGTCTCTAAGAATATAAGTGGGGAGTGGCCACAGAAAATTCTTCTCGGCTTTCTGGCCAGAGGAGAGAAGACCCCCTGAATCTCTAACAAAGGATGCCCAAAGACTCAGCCGATATTTGAAGCCCAGCAGAGGAAAAGCAGATTCAACGGAAGTCCCACCGGCTCTTGTGCCAATGGATCTCACCTTCCTGGTTAGCAAGTTGTTATCTAAACCCTGTTCGCATTTGGAAACCTGGGCTCTTTGCCATCTTCTCATCAACAATTCCCCATTCCTAGCTGGTTACCCTTGGCCTTCCTCTGTCTTTTTGAAAGAAAAGAGTTGATTGAAGTGAAAGTCAAGTTGCCCCTCCTCAAAAAGGAGTCAGTGTCCTACTACACAGGCTAACTTGGGGCTAGGTGGGGGAAACCAGAAGGGACCAAAAGAGCTTCTGGTCTCCTAGACTTACCAAATGTAGAGATGCTCCCCAGAAAAAGAAAGTTTCTAGGGACATAATATCATAGCTGGCAGAGGCCCCAAGGGTGGGGAGGAAGAAGCTGCCTCCTGGAGAATTAACCAAAGACCCCACACAGAGACACGAGGCCATCCTGGCCCCTTGTCTGTTGTCCAGAGCAACTGTGACCTTGTGGGGCTTGGGGAAGACAGCAGAGAAGTAGCAGCAGGTTGGGGACCAGCCAGGGGGTGGACCAGATGATCTATGAGTTCCAGCTTGCTGTGACGAATGCTCTAGAGGTCTGTAACTTTAAGAGTCTTGGAAAAGAATGAGACATGAAGGATTAGGAACAAAGTGTCCTTAAAGAGAACACGATGGGCCAGCAGGTTTGCCATGGCCAAGGATGGAGGGCAGGCTTTGAACAGTGCAGGGAGGTTCTGGGGATTCTGGATGAGAACTGGGGTACACCAGCCACTCCACTCCCACCTCTGTCCCGTGCTGCTTGGGAAGCCCGGTTAGGGAAGAGCTACATTTGGATCTCAAGGGCTTTCTCATCTGGGTGAAGGGTAATCTCTAGCAAAGCAGGAGACCACAGTGGGCTCATGTGATAAACACTGTCCCTCTTCCTGACTGTGAACTGCAGGGCCAAACCAGCGGGTGCCCAAAATCCCAGCAGTTCTGGCTGGCTATGTACATTGGACGAGGGAGAGGAGGGCTAGACACACACCAAAGCCCCATGCATGTAATGTTAGGAAAAGCCATGCTGTCATAAGCTTCAGGGTACCGAGGGCGTGTGCATGTGTGTCTGTGTCTTTGTGTTTGTATGTGTGAATTTCAGGGGCTGGGGCACAGGACAGATCTGGACATATAACATAGTCCAGGCCATGAAATAATAGGTGAATCCTTGGGGATCTGATGTGTGCATATGCGTGTGTATGTGTATCTGAGTGAGTTGGGGACGAGGGAGACAATCTGGGTGAGCAGCAAGGCCCCATATATGTAAAAACCAGAGAAGCCATGTCATGTTGGGGCCCTGGTGAGTATGCATATGTAAGCATGCATGCACACGTGTGTGCATGCTGGTGTGTGTGTGTGCATATGTACACTGAATGGCATAGGATGAAGGACAGGATCATAACTGCAGCTAGCCAAATATGCATAAAAGGAGAAGCCATGTCACTAAGGGGTCCGTGTGCGAGTGCATGTGCACACATGTGTACAGGCATGTGTGCACAGTGGGAAGCAGGGGGAAGGCCAGGACCAGAGAGTTGTGTGACATGGGTCAATGCGTGCTGTAGACAAGAAGTCATGTGGAGTTGAAGTTTCCGAGTGTATGCGGGACACACACATATGTTCCAGGTCACGGTGGAAGCAGAGACAGACAATCAGGAAGGCCAGGCACCAGGGTCTGTTTGCACTTCTGTCATGGGAGAGATCATTTGTCACAGAGAGTCACCAAGGTTGCACACTTGCCAGGAGATGGGGGCGCAACCCTTCGGGGGCTCATGGTGCTGATGCCTTTGCTGTAGACATCATGTCCTGTTTGAAGGGAAAACTTTTTTTTGTAATTCCCAGGTAACAGGATTCTAATGAAGGTATTTGCCAATTTGCTGTCAGCAAACACAATCATTAACCACCGTCTTATTTTGTCCAGTACAGTTTCATAGCACGTGCCTCATTCTTGCTCTTGTCTCACACATGTGTTGTGTGCGTGATGCTACATGAGCATGTTCTTCTGAGGCTATGCATATATGTGGATTGTGACAGGAGGAAGAAGTGGTGAGAATTTTTATAAAAGGAACAAAGAATAGTGGATAAATAGAGGCACAATTCAATTAGAGAAATCCCCCAAAAGGTACGGACTGGTCTTTAGACTCCTGTGTGGAAGCAGGAGGGCACGCTGCCTCATCTCCTCTCCCGTGCAAGCCTGGCATCCTGAGGTTCAAGTGTTGTCAGTGTGGCTGTTATTCGACTTCTGGTCAATGTCCTGCGTTTGTCCTACAGACCAGCCTAGTATTAAAAGTGCAGTGGGGACCACTGCTGCCCAAGCATGAGCTCTGTCCGGGGGGACTGAAAGTGATGCTACATCTGTGAGGGGGAATGGAGTAGGAAAGTGTTTCCAGTGAGGCAGATCTGGTGTTTTTTTAAGTTTAGGTCTGTCCTGCCAGTGGGCATGGAGCTGAGCTGGGGCAGTTGCATACGTGTGTGTGTGTATGTGTGTGTATGCACGTGTAGTGTGTGTGCACACACAGGCACTGAGAGGTGATGGGAAACATGAAAGCTTGTTTGGATGGAGCATAAGATGGAATCTGCCTGAACAGATACTGGACTGCCCCTGCGTGGTGCCACATGCCAGCCCTGAACAGAAGAATGTCCCCACCTCATCCCCAAATGCCAGTGCCTCCTCTCCACCTGCTCAAGCTGGCCAAGTTGAGGGGCAGTGGTAAGAAGACACTGACCCCACCACCCCTGCTGAGGCCCTGAGGCTTAAGGACAGTGAGCCCTCCCGATCACTCTCCACTTGTCCTGCTGCTGGTTTCTCTGCTCTGGACAGAAGAAAATCCTGAGAGCGTTGTCAGTGTTCAGGTGGCCCCATGCTGCAAGAGTCTCTCGAGAGGGGAGATGCCACCTTGGCCAATGTGCTGACTTTGAGTGTCTGAGGGGTAAGAGGGCCACCCCCTCCTCACAGCCAAGACTCTGTCTAAGCTGGAAGCACAATCTGGCTCCACCCCCAATCCCTGCCATGCCCCAGGCCCTGGAAAATGGGAATCCTGGCCCAGGCCAGGGGAAAGGGCCAAACGGGTTAGAAATTGCTCCCTCTCCACCAGGTGTGCGCTCACCAAGAACAATCAAAAGCTCCCTTTCTGCCTACTTTTCCAGGGATGGTGGGTCTGTGGGGTGGGTCACAGCTTCCACTTCGTCACTCAGCTTGAAGTTGGTCCCTCCCTGACCCACTCCCAGCTACATGCACAAACATCTGAAAGTAGGCTGGCCTCTGTGGCTCACATCTGGAATGTTCCTGTGTGGATACCCATCTGCAAAGGGGCTAGAGGTTTGAACAAACAGCTGCATGGACTTATCATCTGGGATGGGCCCAGCCCCATGGACAGATACAAGAAATAAGCCCAACTCTGTGGGCAGGTCTCTGGATTAGACACATCTGGAAGTTGCAGGTCAGGTGGACACATCTGGAAGGGGCCCGGCTGCTGGCCACCATGGAAGGGCCGTGCCCTCTGTCCCCATGGCAGTTTAAAGCAAGCCCTCCCTTCAGTCCTGAATTTGCCCTGGAGTTAAAATTTCAGAGCTGAGGTCGTACATGAAGTCACAAAACTTTTAGGTAGAAGGTTAATGTTCTGTACAATATATATATGAATGTAAAATATATATATATACTGTATATATATATATATGCACAGTGTATATATGACCTGTAGCCCATGTGTATACAACCCTTTCCTGCACGTCTGCACACAGAGTGTACATAACCCAGCCAGCATGGGTGGGGACCAGGTGAGAGATGGGGGCTGCAGCAGCAAAGTCTGGGACGGAGGTCTCAGAGAGCCCCTTGGGGTGAGGAAGGCCCTCCACACATCAGAGCTCCAGACCCTGAAGAAGAGGGCAGAGCTCCATGGTGCTGCCAGGTGAGTCCTGCACCGCCAGGGCCTCCTGTGGGAGGGGCAGGATTGGCCAACGGACCTCATCTCCATCCGAGCCTGTCTGAGGCAGGACAGCCGGGTGTGTCTGAGAAGCAATGTCATGCTAGTACTCAGCCCCTGTGCCAATATTACATTCTAGTTCCGGGGCAGTTCGTCAGGAGCAGAAGAGCTGGGAAAGAGCAGACCACTCCCCAGGCGTGTTCTCACATCTGCCTGCAGAATCGCAGGTAGGTTTCAGGCTCCACCTAGGATACCCTAGAAGGTGGGGCTAGTCTCGGTAGCAAAAGCCTCTGCCTCTGATTCTCACCCACTTGCAGAAGCAGTCACAACTTGCACATAACACAGCTCACAGCTAGGGAAAGCACCTGTTAAAGAGAATGCCCCCAGGGCATGGCCAGCATGCTGATACAGTGTTCCCATGCCCCTGTTATTGATCCTGTCCTCCTGCCTTCTAGAACAGTGGACCTCACATCACCTCCCAGATTGTCTCCATTTTATGAATCAAAACTCTGAGGCCTCCAGACATGAAGAAGCAGCCATAGATTCAGTCAAATGCCAGCCAAGGGTTTGCCTCACCTCAGACAACCTCCCCAGCCCCATTTGACCCAGAGACCAGCTGCCAGGGAGTGACCTCAGAGCCAGAGAGGTGAAAGATGAGAGGCAAGAAGGTAGCTCCTAGCCTAGCACGGGCCAGGCTCCATCTATCTGCCCTTCTGTCCCCTGCGGCATCCTGGCAGGGCAGCTGGCAGAGTGCCCCCTCCCCAGGAGGCTGCAGACCTCTGTCCCTGGCTCACCCAGATCGGTCTGTTCTCTGCAGTTCCATTCCTTTAGCCTCTTTTGCAGGTCTGAGCATCTCTGGAGCATGCAGGGGAGGAGATATCTGAAGTGGGCTTCCGTGCAGTCAGCAGCCTGCCCCAGCTTCGGCCTCGGGTGTCAGGCTGGTCTGCACTGAACTCTGGGTCTGCCTCTGGGGCCCTGACCAAGCACGCCTGACTCCAGCCCCATGAGGAGCATCCCGTCTTGGTTCCATAGGAATCATGGGCCCTCTTACCACTGTGCGTCAAGCCCCCATCCCATCTCTGCCTGGGCCGACTTCCTGGTTGGGCCTCCCATGGTAGGGGCCTCAGTTCCCAGGCTCTGGGCTGAGCCCCCAGGCAGCACCATGGGCCTCTGAGACCCTAGACCTGTCCCACCACCCAGACCAGAGTGCCTGGAAGCCCCCTACTCCCACTCAACATGGTTCCCACACACTGGTCTCTGGGCCATTCAGGGGATGCCCTTTGTGGACATGCAGAATTTCTATGAATATAGTTTTTTGTAAACATTTTGTAACAATTTGGGTTTCATAGTAACTGTGTTACTTGCCAATCATTCTAGGCTGATGTAAATAAATTTCCAAACAAATCCGATTATTTTCCTTTTTAAGACACTGTGATATATCAAAGTGCACAGTTTGCTGTATGAAGTAATATGGTTTTAAATTTTAAATAAAATGTTTCTAGAAAACTGGGCTCCCTTGAGGTGTGTTTTCTGTTTCTCTTCTCTCCTTAGAACCAGAAGGTGCTGGACGATGAACTTTTGTCATCTTCCCCCAGGTATGACTGTGTCCCAGGCAAGAGACACTGGTGCCCAGCAGGCGGGTAGCTCCGGCCAGCCTCCTGGTTCAGACATTGAGGATGTAGGGTCTGTCCTTGGGACTGTCTGACCTCTATCTTCCCTTCCCTTGGCAACACCCCTCCCCAACTCATCTCCATCCACAAACTCCCTTGGGAGTTGCCACATACTTATTCATGTGGCCCCGTCCCTTTGGTCATAGCTGGTGAGGTCAGGTGGACACCTTATCCCAGCTTGGCCAGAGTCTCGCCTGAGCTTTTTCAGACTGGAAATGAGAAAGCTCTATGTCAGCTGCCCTTTGGAGCCGGAAACTGCTCATACAATCAGAGTTCAGGGCAGGGCGTTTCCAGCAGGAAGGGATTCAGTATGGAGGTTTATAAAACCAGTGGAAGAGATGAGGGAGCCTGGCCAACTCGGGCCTCCAGGAATGGCTCCCAGAATAATACAGAACTGACCCACTAGGGCATGACCACCTCTGAGGTGGGAGGAAAGACACCCCAGAGCTGCAATCCAGGGTCCAGGAAGTCCATCAAGACACTGGGGCCGCCACCACCCCACATCATGGTGCTCCTCAGCACCCAAGAAGTTGGAGATGAGTAGTGGACTGAAGCTGCTGAAAAATCTCATGTTCCCATGACAGAAACAGCCCAAAGGGGAGTGGCAAGGTGGCCTCTGCCTCACCTCTGCCTCCAACTCTCGTGCAAACAGACTGAATTGGTAGAGACCCTTTCCAACCAGAATCCTCCATGTTATCCTATGACATCATCTTAAAAATAGCTCATGGTTATTGAGCACTTTCTATGTGGCAGGTGCTGGCTAAGCTCCTAACACATATGATCTACTTTGAATGAAAGATGTCCCTCAGACCCTGACACATCTCAGACCCTGACTCTGCACAACCTTTCAGTCCAAATGCCCACCACCCTTGACACGGGATTAAGTATCCCAGGCCTAATTATGAGGAAAGTGGCTATGATTGCACCAGCTTGGGTCAAGTGGCCACTTGTGGTCCAGTTAGCTGTGGCCCGAGGGAGAAAGAGGTCAAGTAATACAATTATGGGACCCAGGATCACTGCTTTAGGAGAGTTGAGAAAACTGGAGAAGTCAAAAAAAAAAAAAAAGGCAACATGAGTTGGCAGGTCTCCTAAAATATGCACCTCCCCTTCCATCAGCTGACAAGTGCCAGGGAAGCCAAGCCATGGCCCCAGCAGCAATCTCTGCAGAATGGAGAGGAAGTCGGGACCCAGTAGGCCACAGTGTCTGGGAGCTCTGGTCTAACCTGGAGCCACAGCCCAGAAGGAGACTTTGGTCTGAGCCAGGTAGGAAGTAAGGAAAGGCCCTGGGTTGCAGGTGTGAGCCATTTATAGGCATGGTCGGGACCATCCCTGGAGAGGAGCACCCTGCGGGTCAGGGTAGGCTCCAGGTCCAGCAAGGAGTGGGGGGATACGGACAAGAGACCTGGTAGAAATGAGGCCCACAGTGGGGGTGAAAGAATAGGTAGAGCACCCATCCATCGATCCATCCATCCACCCATCCATCCATCCACCCGTCCATCCATCCACCCATCCACCCATCCATCCATCCACCCACCCATCCATCCATCCACCCATCCACCCATCCATCCATCCACCCATCCACCCATCCATCCATCCACCCACCGATCCACCCATCCATCCATCCACCCATCCATCCATCCACCCATCCATCCATCCACCCATCCACCCATCCATCCACCCACCCATCCATCCATCCACCCACCCATCCATCCATCCACCCATCCACCCATCCATCCATCCACCCACCGATCCACCCATCCATCCATCCACCCATCCACCCATCCATCCATCCACCCATCCACCAACCCATCCATCCATCCATCCACCCAGCCATCCATCCACCCAGCCATCCATCCATCCATCCATCCACCCATCCACCCATCCATCCATCCACCCATCCACCAACCCATCCATCCATCCATCCACCCACCCAACCATCCACCCACCCACTGATCCACCCATCCACCCATCCATCCACCCATCTACCCATTTATGCATCCATTCATCCACCCACCCATACATCTACCCATGCATCCAACCACCCATCCATCCATCCACCCATCCATCCTTCCACCCTTTCATCCATTTATCCATCCACCCACCCATCAATCCAGCCATCCATCCATCCACCCATCCATCCATTCACAGACTTAACTAAATATTTTATGTATGAGTCCCAGCTCTACCAGCTACTAGCTGTGTAACTTCGAAGAAGTGACTTCACATCCTTGAGCTTGTTTCCTCATCTGTAAAATGCATGGGTGTGAAAGCTGCCCCCTCATGAAGTGCTTGTGGGGATTAAATGAGAAAAAGCACATTACACTGCATGTTTAGCACAGGGCAGGCACATCATAAGCCAACAATAAATGACAGCTATTTTCATTAAGAAAAAGGAGAGAGATGGGGAGAAGAAAAATTAGGAGCTACTATGGACTGAGTCCTCTCTGGAGAGACAGGGGGACTCCTCCCTCCAGGGCTAACCCTAACTCAGAAGCCTATCTGTGATACCCTTGGCTCTGGACGGGGGCCGGCCAGGCCTCTCAGATTACTGACTCCTGCAAAAATGGGTGCAGGAGCAGTGATGTCACTGTCCTGGCTCAGGCCCCTGTTTCTATAACCTCAGCCATTTCTGTCCCAGCCTCTCCTTGGCCAATGCCTTGTCCTCCTCCCGTCTCCAGGACATACATGGGCTCGTAGTTCTAGTGCACCAGTCTCCAGGAGCAAGACATTCAAGGAGGCTCCTCAGTCAGGAATCGCTGTGGCAAGAAACAGACACCTACTCAAACTCACCAGGGCAAAAAGGGGGCTTCGTGATTAGAGGTCTGATGGAAGATAGTCAAGTCTCTCTCCCTCTATCTTTCTCCCTCTCTCTCTTTCTATCTCCATTCCCTTCCTCCCCCCTCCACTTCCTTGCTCAAGGCAGGATATGGCCACCCCCATCTTGGTTCAGGTCTCCCCAGCTTCAGGGCCCATGTCAGTGAAAATGTCCCAATTCCAAACCATCCGCCCACTCCTTCAGCAGAGAGAGCTGGATGGTGAAGTTCTCAGAGAACAGGTATATCTGACGAATTGCTCTAGACCTACACTTCTGAAAATGCCCTGTGGATCTTGTTCAAATGAAGGCTGGAGTCCAGTTGTCTGGGACAGACTTGGATGTCTGCACTGCCCACAGCTCGCAGGGCCTACCGGGCTTTTGGCACGCTGCCAGCACAGCAAGTGGCCCGGCTGTGGTGGGATGGTGCCGGGAGCGGGGGTCACTGAATGCAGCATGGGCCTCGGAACCCTCCTGCTCCATGCTCTGAAGGCACAAGCCCCACTCACCCCATTCAAGAGCATCATAGAAATGAACCCTCCCTTGAGCCCTTAATTCTCCATCTGAAATGTTGATTACCTGAGCCTCCCACTTCACTCCCTTATTTTTCTGTCTCATCTAGCCCCAGAATCTCTATGCTGGCAGGAATGCCCCAAGTCCCTCAGGATTCAAGTTCACTCAGGACCCCTCTGCTAGGACTGATGGGCAAGCCTCCCCAAGCAGTAGGATCAGGGACTCTGGAGTCCAGCTTCCTGGGTTCTGCTGCTTGCTCTGTGTCTTCTTTTCTCCCACACCTTTTTTTGAGATGGGGTCTCACTCTGTGGCCCAGGCTGGAGTGCAGTGGCACAATCAGAGCTCCCTGCAGCCTCGACCTCCTGGGCTCAGTGATCCTCCCACCTCAGACTCCCAAGTAGCTGGGACCACAGGTGCTCACCACCATACCTCGCTGTCTTCTTTAAGCTTCAGAATGGAGAGACTAAGACCCACCTCAGAGGAGGGTTATAGGGACTTGATGAGATTGTCCATGCCAGGCACGCAGTCTAGCTCAGCCAACGTTAGCTATTACTGTGGAGGGAAGGTAAATAATGACTTGACCCCTCCCCAATATGCCAAGGGTGAAACTAGCCCAGGCACAGAGGAATCAGGAAACAAAGGTGGTCAAACACTCAGCTTTAAGTGCAAAGGTGTTGGTCCCAGTCTAAGACCCAAAACATCTGGAATTTTCCCCTCCACTACCTCTCAAATTAGGCCAAAGATTCCGCAGGCTGGGAGGGAACTGGGGAGGGACTACCAGACAGAGATGGAGTCCACTGCGGAGGCCTCCCCGGTTCTGCCAGAACATGCAGGTTCAGTTGCCAGTCCCAGGCAGCCGTGGGGAATGGACCCACCGTCTCTGCCTACATGAGTCCAGTACAGAGCCTAGAGAGGTGCTTTTCTAGATGTCTAGCTTAGTGGCTTCAAAATGACACTTGCCTTAGCATCCAGGTGACTCCCACTGGCCATCTTGCATGAGTCAGGACCATCTGTGTCCTGAGAACTTGCTCAGTTCCCATTCTCCCCACCCCATGCAGCTAAGCCCTCTTTCAGTGAATCAGGAAATCAGGACTCTGCCCCAAACACTCAGAGGAAAGGAGGTGCTATGGCAGGGAACCCCTGACCCTAGTCAAGTGCAACTAGACTAGAGATTTTCCTCTGAGCTGGGGAAACAGCGCCCATGCCATTATTTTATTCATTACTATTATTACTGTCATTAGTTCTGCTTCCGGGGCAGTCATTGCAGAACCCTGGTGGCTTGGAGGTGAGAGGACAAAATATTTCTGAAGCACACTCTGATATGGTTATTTTTTTGTTCTGTAGGTCTGGGAGAGTCCCATCCCATAATGGCGCCCTTTCTTTTGACCTTGGTCATCTCACCCTGCTCAAGGAACAGGGGTCTGAGACCTGTGGAGATGGCTCCCACCTCCCACAGATCCCCCATCCCCTCCTAGGTCTGGGACCTGCCCTCTCCCCAGCCATCCCCAGTGACAAGAGCCTCCTGTCACTCATGGAGTTGCCCAGACAGGAGACAGGGACTAAGAATAGGGGGCAAATTCTAAGGCCCCTCTACCATCTTCATTTAAGCAGATGGCCTTGGACCATTCACAAGCCTCAGTTTACTCCCCTGTGCATTGGGAGTGCCCATTTTGACTGTAACAGGGAGCTCACATGAGAATTTTTAAAATGACATGTGAAAGCATGTGTTAAGTGTGAGGCATTGGGCTGATTGTGAGGGTCCTTCACTCTTCAGTCAGTTCTCCCCTCTCTCCCTTCCTACCACCCTGCCACCCAGGTCCATCTGGAGCAAGCCAAGGAGCAGCAGGAGGTCAGGGCTGGAGTGCCCCAGGAGCTGCAGGCCCCTATTCCAAGAACCAGGCTGGGCCAGGGTACACGGCTCCCTTGGAGCCTTGATGGCACTTCCTTGGGAAACAGAAGCTGAGTGTTTAAGAAGCATCTGTCATTATGGAAACAAAGTTGCCAGGCCACTTTTTCTTTTACTATTTTTACTGCGGTTTCATTATCTTATGCAAATCAGGCCGCTGATGAAGCCTTTCTGCAGGGTGGCCCATGCTGGGACCAGCTCTACCAAGGGGATTTATTGCCTGCCTCGGCCTCCAGAAAGGATTTGAGATGAGGAGGCCCCACGGAGAGGACTTCCGGAGCAGCCACCGTACCTGCAACACCCGGCTTCCCTCCAGACAAGCCTCTAGCTCCTCCCTCCATCCCAGGAGTGCCCTGGCCCATTATCTGCAAAGGCCTGAATGTCAGCCCAGCTTGGCTCAGGCCTCTGTCCCTGATTCCCCAATAGCCGGAGCCCCTTGAAGACTAAGTTGCCAGTACCCAACAGGATACAACGGAAAAGATGGGAAGCAAAATATGTTAGTAACTTAATTTGCATCATGCCCATAGTGCTAGGAGAAAAGTATGATATTATCCCCTTAGTTTGAGATCCCCTGGAAGAGGCCCCTGAGACAAGGGCTTGAATACAAGGTGAAGATAGGGGAATAGGGATGTGAGATGCCAAAGGGAAGCCAGCTTATGAAGGGTACAACATCAAGCTAGCCAACCCTGTGGGCAGCTGGCACTTAACTCCATGAAGAACTCTGGGAGCCAGCATAGAACACGCAACTCAAGAATCTCCCACTAAAGGAGCGAGGGAGCTGGGGTATATATATATCAGGTATATACCAAGTCCTATCAATCTTTGGTTTAGGGCTGGTCCCCCAGAGACTGCCAATCCCAGGTACTTCTCGCATGCCACAAGGGGGCAAGGTGGACTCTAGGCCAGGACAAAGCCTCAGGCAGAGCATTGGCCATGTTGGCAGTGGGAAGTTGGGCAGCTTGCACAAAAGGGGTAAGGGCAAGACACTGACAGCATCTGCTACTGCCCCATGTCACAGATGAAGAAATTAAGGCTCAGAGAGGCCAAATAACTTGCCCAAGGTCCAGGGAGTATGTGGCAGGGTAGAGTCTAACCCAGGGCTCTCTGCCTCCCGGGTTCTAAAAGCCAACAGTGCCTCACTGGACCTTGGGTAAGCTCAGGCTCCCAGGGTCCCTGCCCAGATCCCCACCTGACCCCAGATCCCCTACACTCCTTCCTGCAGCTCTGGCCTCGCTGACAGCCCCCACAATCTCTTCCTGCTCCAGACTGCCTCCCAGATCATCTCCTCCCAGTGTGAAGTGTGTTGGCAAAGCACACCCTCTTCCCGGTGAGTTCAGCAGCTCGCAGATGTGGAGAGGTTTTTCTTCAGGAGGGCATAGGCCTCTGTTCTGTCTGTCTAGCCCAAAGACTTACTTGCAGTTTGCTGTGAGGACCAGTTTCCCCTCTTTCCCCCTAATTCAACTTCAGATCACTAAGAATTCTCTAAACTCCAATAACACATCCTCTGGGACAGAGCCAAGCATTTCATGAGAGCCTTCTAAGCACTGTGCCCTGTGCAGGCGCTCTCCTCTCTGTAGGGAGATTTAATCCAGCGCCATATTTCCCAGGAGCTGGATGGTGGTAAAATTAAAGATGTGGAAAACCTGAAGCTTCCCAGCTCCACTTGCCTACAGGTAATGATGAGGCCACAACAGTCACCACAACCCAAATATCACTGGTTCTGTGTCCTCTTACATAATCCAGACTCCTCCAGTCCCAGTGAAGTCCAAGGGACAGGACTCTTCTGCACTCAGAATCATCCTCCCATCTGAGAC
Source organism: Macaca fascicularis (assembly GCF_037993035.2). NCBI lineage: Eukaryota > Metazoa > Chordata > Mammalia > Primates > Cercopithecidae > Macaca > Macaca fascicularis. The sequence goes on from NC_088375.1 coordinate 198,133,832, forward strand.
CGAAGGTTTCAGAGCTCTTAGTGCTCAGCTCTTTTCCAGGAGAAGTTGTTATCAATAATAATAATAATAATATCAATAATAATAATGGGCTGGGTGCAGTGGCTCATGCCTGTATTCCTAATACTTTAGGAGGCCAAGGTGAATGGATTGCTTGTGTCCAGGAGTTCGAGACCAGACTGGGCAACATGGTGAAACCCCATCTCTATAATAATAAAATAATAATATGAATAATGCTAATAACAACAGGATGCAGCTAACTGAGTGACAATTCTAGGCCTGGCACTGTGCTTGGCTCTGAGCATGCCCAACTCACAGGATTCTCAGCATAAGCCTATACGCTAGAGATGCCATCCCCATATTACAGATGTGAAAAACCAAGGCTGAAAGAAGTGGAATTACCCGCCCACAATCACCCAGTAAGCAACAAAATGAGGGCTCCAGTCTGGGACCTCTGTTTCGTAGATGTAGGAAATGAACAAATGAATGAGTGAATCAGAAAACAGTCAATATCAATGCTGTTTACAGACACTGGGGAACTTCTATGCTTATGGAAAACAAACATCCAAACTTGATTGGGCCAAAACTGAGAATTACTAATTATAGTCAGTCACAGGAACGACCTACCATTTATGCCTAATTGCAGCGCAGTCCAATAACAATTATGCACATCAATAAATGTGTCGGATTAACTTGGTTGTGAGTTTCATTTGATCACAGCCCTAAACTCTGCTTGTGGTTGCTCAGACCCGGGACGCTATGGCCACGCTACCTGGTCCCCCTGGTCACTTCCAGCTCAGTGTGGAGGACCACTGGTACCGGAAGGGAAGTGGAACATGGGAGAGGAAGGAAATGTTTTCTCCTCCTTCCTCTGCTGCAGCGTGTCTGCACTGGCAGGCTCAGGGAAAGCAGTTTGGCAGGGGGTCTTTGCAGAGTGTGTGGAACATCACAAGCCTCCCCTCCCTTCCTCAATGCCAAAGGCAGCTTCCTAATTAGAACATCCATAACCCTCAGCATCTGCTCCAAGAGAATTCAGCTGCTCTAAGATGGAGAAGTCCATTAACTTTATTGCACAAAACGTCAGACGTGCTTTTAGACAGAGGATCGCTGCCAAGTGAGATAAACTGCCTGGACCTGCCAGAGGGATGGGCCAGAACTTCCTTCAGTCCCCAGCTGTGTCCCCTCCTCTCTCTGTCCAATGCCCTGGGTGGTACTGTATCACCCTGGGAGGCTGGAGCCAGGGAAACGGTGTCTTTCAAATGCAGGTGCAGCCTAAGCACCCAGCCTTCATGGGGCAAACCTGCAGCCTGGGGGATGCCCAGCACCAGACAGGCACCATCTGACTCCCAGAATGCATCGGGACTCCCATCCCATAGCCTGGCAACTCATTCCTACATCAGCAGGAGTTGGAAGAGCTGGTGTCTTTAGAAGCAGTAGAGCATGGTGGCTAAGATGGAATTTCATCTTTATCGCTTAGGAGTCGCTGTCTGACCTTGCAAAAGTGCCTTAACATCCTGGGCGACTCCATAAAATGGGCTGAGTACCCCCCACCTGTAGGAGGATGAAATGAGAAGATGCCTGGAATTTATAGTGCAGTGCCTGATGCATAGTGAGGGCTCCGTAAATGAGAGCACCCTGCCCAAGTCTCCAGTGTGGAAATGGAGGGGGAACAAAAATCCACCAGTGTGGGGGTGAGAGTAAACACCAGTTCGGATTCAAACAGCCCCAGGTTTTAACCTTAGCTCTACCATGTGACTTAACTCCCTAGGCCTTCGGTTTCCTCATCTGGAAAATGGGGTTGATATTCACTGTCCTCTTTTCCTCACGGGAGAATCAAGAAGACGTAGAAGGCTGTGGGGCCACTAAGGGATGTTCTGACATGCAGCGTTATGGCTCCCGTTACTGTGGCAGTCAACCTCACGTCTAGTGTTCCCTGGACACACCAATCCCAAGGCTGGCTGCTGGCTAGGCCTCCCTCAACTCCCTATCCTGGAACTCATCTCTGCCCGAGCACCTCTGCCACAGCCCTCCCACCTCCTCCTGGGTGGCCCAACTCCCTGTGGGGAGCAGCCCCAGACATCCCAGCCCTGATGGATGTCTCACCATGCGGGCCTCCCAGGCCTCTATTCTCAGATTCAGATCCCTTCTTAATATGAATAATTAGAAGAAAGAATCAGAGAGGGAGGCAGCAGCCATAGCAGTCGACCCCAGTGATTTCCCAGCCTCGGGGAGAGCCCAATTCTGCTCCAATCCAGTTGCTGTAAATTCCCATCAAGCTAAGAAAATATAGTGCGATTTAGAAACACTGATACGGCAATAAAACACAGATCTCCAGCAAATGGAATTCGGCAACATCTAAAAATGGAGCCATACATTACTCGGCCTGAAAACTCCCTCTGGGGACATGATGCTGGGAGAAGTTAGGGCAGCTTTATGTTCAAGTTGATCTTTCCTTTCCAGATGAAGGCAGGGGCACCCACAGCAGGGCCTTTGGTAGCCCTCTCAGGCCTCCCTCCATGGCCCAGAGAAGGGTCTGAGGAGGGCTCCCAAGTCAGAGAGGACCCATGGTCTGCCCTCCATCCTCCAGGGGCTGTTGGGGGGAGGGAGAGGATCTTCCTGTGCACCGTTTAGTCCTCATACGTGGCCTTTGAGGGACATGTGGTTGTTTCCATTGATCAGAGGAGAATACTGATAAACAGAATGAGATTTGTTCAAGGTCACTCACGGGGAAGCGGTAAAAGCTGGATTTGGACTCATGCTTGTCTGTCTCTTTCTAGTCTACATGCCGTCTTATGCCCGGCTTAGGACTCAGCCCTTGACTTTGCAAAAGCTAAAACTAAGCCAAACAAGGTTGCTCTCTGCCTTCTGGGCAGGCAGCCTGATCCCTGGAGTGGGGACAAGACCATAGTCCACAAAGGGTTTCACCACTGCTTCCCGGGACCATTCTCCTGTTCCTGTAGCTCCACTCTATAACCCTGAAACAGGAAGAGGTCCCCTGATGCAGTCTCCTGCCTCCTCAACAGAAAGCAGGGCGTAGGGGGTCCTCGTGGGAAGGATGGAGCTGGAGAGCAGGAGGGCTTTGGATAAGTGGAGGGCAGACCCACGCGCCCATTCAACCTAACATCTCTACTTCTCCCTGGAGAGGATGGGGATGGGGCTCCATTCTCTCTCTGTCCTGGTACATACCTTCCTCCCTCCTCATCAGCATGTCAGGCTCCTTGCTAAACCCACCTGGCCAGGCTCCTTCCTGAACCCATCTGGCCAGGTTCCTTTCTGAACTCCCCTGGCCAGTCTCCTTGCTGAACCAATTCTATCCCATTCTTGCTCATGCATGCACCCACATGGGGACACACACACCCCACCCAATACTCATTTCAATCTCTATGCATTTGCTTAGCCAGTCCCTCCTCCAGACTGTGAGCCCCACAGGAGCAGAAAGTGGTGTGCTTGTGGCTCATGACTGACTCCCACCTACTGGACTAAGCACAACTCAGGGATTGACTCCACTGACATTTGGAACACACTGGGGACCGCTTTCACATGCTCCTGTGTATCCTACCAAGCTCTGGCACCAGGAGCCCAATAAGGGCAGAAAACCCAAGGTGGCCTCTTTGGACTTTCTGTGTTAAGAATTACAGCTCAGGACCCAGGCCTGACTTCCAGCTCTGCCACCTGCTAGTTGTCTGACTTGTGGAAGTTACTTAATCCCTCTAAGCCTCAGTTTCCTCATCTGTAAAATGCAGTTAATAGGAGGTCCTGCCTGGAAGGCTGCTGCAAGGATCTAGTGAGATGATACATGGAAAGCACACAGCACAATACTTGGCACATAGTAAATGATCAATGAACAGCAATTGCATTAGTTAGCATAGGGCAGGCTATGCTGTGACAATGAGCCCCAGTGTCTTGGTGGCTTAACACAGCGATCTTTATTTCTCATACACCTTGATTCCTCCATGGGTCAGCTGTCCTCCATTGTGAAAATCAGTGATTTAGGCTACTTTGATCTTGTGATTCCATCATCTTAACACGAGGCCGTCTCATAATTGCCTCAGCTGAGGAACAAACGGGCTGGAGAATGATATCAGTGCTTTTCGCTGCCTCAGCCTAGAAGCGACATACATTCCTTCCAGCCACATTTCAGAGGCCAGGGCTAGACATGTGACTCCACTTAGTTGAAAGTGGAAGTAGGAGTACATCCTCCCCGTGCCCAGGAGGGAGAAGACAGCCAGATCCTGTGATAAGGAAGCACCAGTGATGTCTTCCTCCATACCTGTGGTTACTGGCCCTTTTCTGTACCCATGTCCACTTCGTTTTCCTGGACCCAGAGCCAACTCACACCCTGCTGGCAATTTTCCTATTTCCTCCTTCATTTCTGTCATGTCTGCTCCCAAAGAGCGGCAGAGGAAACGCAGGCCCCCGCTGCCCTTCAGCTGAAGCCCAGCAGTGGCCCAGGGGAAATAGCTCCTTACAGAAGACGGGCTGTTTCCGAAGCCCTCCCCTACCCTCCTCCAGCCCCTTTCCTCTGACTGAAGGACCGTCATCAACTCGGTGACAACCCAGAATTCAGGCCTCCAGCATCTGATTGCAATTGTGCCTCTGACTGTCAGGGATAAATGTCTGTTGTCTTAAGGAGGATCTGCGTTGATGGAGGTGTCAGCACAGGCGGTGGTGGTGGAACCGGGCTCCCTGTGAGATGTAATTTGTGGGCAAGTCATGTATGTCCAGCTCCTGCCAGAACTCGGGCCCCTGAAGGTGGGGTAGGGAAGACTGGGTGTGTGGGGGACAGATAGGTGCAGCTGCGTGGGGTGAAGGGCAGAGAACCAGAAGCCAGAAAGTGGAACCATCAGCCCAGAGGGGAAACTGTAGAGGACGCTGGGCAGTTGGGCAGGAGATAATGAGGTTCCCTGAAAGTGGAGTCTGGGAGGACTAACAGGCACAGGAACAAGAACATGGGGCCAGCAGGAGCTTTGGAAATTAGATTTGAACCCTGGCTCTGCCACTCAACAGCTGTGTGACCTTGGATTCATTGCTCAACCTCTCTGAGCTTCATCAGTAAAGAAGTGCTCAGAAGCCCTGCCCTGTGAACTTATAAAAATGCAGTGAGGTGGATCTGAAATGTTCTTCCCCTTGAGGTTTGGCCCCCAGTGGGAAAGCCTGGTGGAGGAAGGCAGAGGCCCATTCTGGAGATGCTGAGCCACTGTAGTGGACAAAGGAGATTCCCCACCCAGACCCCTTTGATTGCATGGTGCACTTGTCTTTCCACTGCTGGGAATGTTGGCTGTTCATGGCTCCCAGTTGTCCCCTTCTCAGGCACCTTCTTACCCATGAGGTTAAGTCTTCCACCACCCAGAGCAGCACACAGCCTGTGACCTATGATGTGGCCAGAAAAAGGCCGCCCCCTTTCCTTAAGATGGGACCAACTCTGTGATGCTTTGCCTGAAGCTACCGCCTGCCCAGATGAGACCTCATCCTTGCTCACTCAACTCTCGCCCCAGCCTTATCCTGATCCCTCACTCTCCTTCTGAAAGCAACACATCCCTTCAATACATTTTGGGCGCCTAAGTCCCCTTCTCAGTCTCTGCTCTAGAGAACCTAAGACAGACACCAAGCAAGGTTCCAAGAAACGGAGTCTAAGGTTTAGGGGTAGCCCTGGAACCAGGCCATGACCTGGGGCTGGCCCAGGCTGAGTAGGCAGAGAGGCCTCACACCTAGACACTGAGCTTCTAGCCCTTGGGTGAACTTTGAACCCCTGCCTTGTGGGGAATGGCCCTGAGCTACTGTGAGTCAGGAGGGGCATTTGGTACCAGCTTCAGGGAGAGAGGTGCTGAGCAGAGAGGAGGAAATTCACAACTCTTTTTCTGTTTATTGCTTTATTCATTGAAGTCTTATCCCCATGTACTTAAACAGGATTTGAGGAGCTTAAAACTAAATGCATTTAAAAGGGAATGATTGTAAAAGCAAAACAGTGCAAAAACCATGTCAAACGAGTGAAATATTTTTATTTCCTCAGAGGCTAGCTGGGATAATAAAGGTAGAGCTTCTTACGTAGACCACCAGGAAAGAGCGTTGTCTGAAACAGGGTCCCTGAAGAGTCAACAGATCCCCACGATTCACTGGGAGCTTCTCCTGGAGTTAAAGGTCCCTCTAGGATACCCTCCCTGTCTACTCCCAGAACTATGTCCCCTGCCAGAGAATACGGGTACTACCCCGTGGCACTTTGCAGGGCCTTGGGAAGTCCCTTCTCTTTCTGAGCACTCAGAGCACTCCCTCTGCTCAGTGAAGGGGCTGAGCCTGAAGATCCCTGGAGCACTTTCCACCTCATATGTTCAAGGACTGCCTAAGAAAATTGACACTCAGCAGCTCCCAGGGCCTCAGGCAGGTGGAATGGGAATCCACATCCCTAGGCCCCAGCTGGGAGATGCAGGCACTAGGAGAGTTGGGAGGTGATGCGCAAGGGCAAGGAGTGTGGGTGCAGGCTCCGTCTGGCCCAGGGATGAGGGAAGCACAGGGGAGAGGGATCCAGGCCAGAGGACAGAGGGGCAGCCTGCAAGCTCAGAAGAGGACCAGAATAACCAATGAGCCCATATCCCACCGGGAACGTTCACCCTGAGCTGGTGTTAGAGGTAAGAGAAAGGAGCAGGAGCAGAGGAACCACCCTGTCTTGGGCTGAGGGGGCCTGGGGCCAGGAAGTTTTGGGCTCTGGAGCTTGGTGTCCTCAGGATCTCAGGTGACTGTCTGTTACTGGTCCCTTACTAAGAGGCAGGTACTGCGCTAAGCATCTGAGGTGCATTCTCCCATCTAATCCCCCCAACACCCTTTAACATAGATTCCATCATTTGCTTCATTTTAAAGTGAAGCAAGGGTTAAGATCCCGGCCCAAGGTCACCCAGCTGGTAGGAGACAGATCAGGCTACACCCTGGGTTACCTCTGATGTCAAGCCAGCACAGCTTGGCACCCTGTTTCAGCACCTCCCTCAGGGAGACTCATGGTGTTCCCAGTCCTTAGAGGTCCTTAAGAAAGTCAAGCCCTGCTTTATTAATGTCTCATTAATCTTAGATACCACATTTGTATTCTAATAAGAGCCTTCTGGAGCTAGGCCCTTTATCCTAAGGGCACTAATGGGGAAATGTAAGCACCGCATCAGGACTGGGATAGGGGAGGCTTTGGCAAGGTATGCCCTTTCAGTATCCATGGATGCCGCCTGTTGTCAGCAGGGACCCCTAGCTGCTCTAGAACCCAGCCCTACCCCATCTCAAGATGCCCTGAGTATTTGCATCTCCCAGGACTCATGAGGCTGTCTCCAGGTCTGAGGGCGGCCGTCAGCGTTGGCAGCAAGCGCTCCTGTTGGCACAGGGGAAACATAAGCTGCATCTGCCACTTAAAAAGCATTTCTGAGAAGTGCAGAGGCGGCAAGAGTGTGCAGAATTGTCGGCGTGTGGGGATTAGCAGGCCGGCACGTTTCCTCCTGCAGGCAGCCCTGCTCCGCAGCGCTCAGAGACATAAGGCATTTCAGGAGAAGGATCGTCCAGGCACGGAGCAGCCATTAAAAGGAAACCCAGGGAAGGCCATGGGAAAAGAGTGGCTGCTTTCTAGGAATTATAGGCTCCACACAAAAGGAGCAGGGTCCCTGAGGACCCAGAGTGACCAGTGCCCAGCTTGGGCTAGGGCTTGCCATCAGCAGCCAACTGCTCTAGTGGCATTTCGAGAGCCCCAGAGAAATTCTGCAGTTACCTCCACACCAGCTTGTGATACTGCCATGATCCCCCTTCTACAGCTAGGGAAACTGAGGCTTAAATGAAAAGAAATCATTAAGAGTGTGGTTAGAACATGAGCGCTGGACCACACTGGTTCAAATCCCAGTTCTACCACCTTCTGGCTGTGTGTCCTTGGGTAATTCCCTTGGCCTCTCTGACCCTCAATTTTCTCACCTATAATGTGAGAGAAATAATAGTACTTCTCCCAGAGGTAACTATGGGAATTAGAAGAAAAATGAAGCTAAAGTGTCAGCCTCGTAATAAATCCTCAATAAACAGTAGCTTTGATTATTATTAGATTATTCAGGTCAATTCAGTTCAATATTTATTGACTACTTGGTTGAATTTATTAAAGTATATTGTCAAAACAAGCCGGTTCTTCTCTCCCAGTTGATGACAATGTCGAACTCTGCCCTCTTCAGCCGGTTGTTCTGCCATTGGGTGGTTGCAGCTATTGGAACATATAAAACACGGGGAATGACCCAGCAATGCCATTATGGGGTATATACCCAGGAGAATATAAATCATTCCACCATAAAGACATAAAGACACACCCATGTGAATCTTCATCACAGCACTATTCATAATAGCAAAAACATGGAATCAACCTAGGTAACCCATGGGGTTGTGTCCTAAAGCAGCTAGGGGTTCCTGCTGACAGGTGGCATCCATGGATACCGAAAGTCCTCACCTTGCCAAAGTCATAGGAGATGATGCTTCTCCTGAAATGCCTTATGTCCTGAGCACCACAGAGCAGGGCTGCCTGCAGGAGGAAATGTGCCAGCCTGCTAATCCCCACACGCTGACAATTCTGTGCACTCTTATCACCTCTGCACTTCTCGGAAATGCCCATCAGTGACAGACTGGATAAAGAAAATGTGGTACATATACACCATGGAATACTATGCAGCCATAAAAAGCGGAGCAAGATCATGTCCTCTGCAGGGACATGGATGGAGCTGGAGGTCATTATCCTCAGCAGACTAATACAGGAACAGAAAACCAAACATCGCATGTTCTCACTTACAAGTGGGAGCTAAATGATGAGAACTCATGAGCACAAAGAAGGGAACAACAGACACTGGGGCCTACTTGAGGGTAAAGAGTGGGAGGAGGGAGAGGAACAGAAACGATAACTATTGGGTACTAAGCTTAGTACCTGGGTGATGAAATGATCTGTACAACAAATCCCCCACGACATGAGTTTACCTGTATAACAAATCTGCACATGTACCCTGAATATAAGTTAGAAACAAATAAATACATATAAATAAACGCAGGCAAGCTGAGCCACCCCAAAGGCACCTGCCCTCTTGCTCCATCCTTGGAAGAGGGATTGAGAGTTATCACACACGAGGCTCTGCCTGTGCTGGCTATAGGGAGGTCTAAGTGGGAGAGGTCCCAAGGACTGAGGAAGCGGGAGGCTAGAAGACCAGATGTTGAAGGGGGACTTGGAGGAGCGAGAAGCTGGAGGTGAGTGGTGCGGGTCGGAGTTTGGAAGTCAGCCTCAGGAGCTGAGAGACGGGAGGTGAGCATCAGGAATATGGCATCAGAGAGGAGACTCAAGGTGTCAAAGATGAGCGTGAACCCTGAGTCACGCTCTGCAGGTGAGAGTTGGAAGTTAGAGCCTAGATGGGACTCCTGGAGGTCAGCTGTTGGAGGAGAGGCTTGGCAGGTCAGAGTCAGAGGGAAGACGGTAGTGAGAAGCTGGATGTGTTTCTCAGGAGGTGTGTTAGTTTCCTATTGCTGTTGTAACGGATTATCACAAATTTAGTGGCTTTAAAATAACACACAGTTTAACGACTTGGGATGTATTCCTTCCTCTAAAAAAAAAAAAAAAAAGAAACACAAATTGATCTTATAATTCTGGAGACCAAAAGTCCAAAATCAGCTTCATGGGGCTAAAGTCAAGGTGCTGGCATTCTGTATCTATTTCTGTCCCTCCTCTTCGCTTTTCTTCCCTTCCCCCTTCCCTTCCCTCCCCTTCTCTTTCCTTCCTCTTCCTTTCCCTCCCTCCCCTTCCCTTCTCCAGGATGATCCTGTGGTGTCCCTGGTGGATCCAGGCAGTGGTGGGGCTGAACTGTTTGGCTTTGAATCAGTCCAGCCCCTGGAGAACACCATTGTAAAAGCACATTTCCTGCCACCTGTTATTCATAAACTCAAGATACATTTATTGAGCGCTGAACACTGAGCTCGGTGAAAAGGATCCAGCAGTGAGCTAGACAGAGGTGGTCCTGCCTTGGGAGACTTTGCGATCTGGCAGGACGCTCCCAGACCTGTGCCAGTGTTTGCAGGTGCGGGCTCAAACTAGCTCGTAAGAGTCCATGGTTAATTTTTCAAGAATGTGCAAACCAGCTGTTAAACACAGCTAGACACAGCTATTATTAAAAATTAAATTATATTAACTTACAGTTAAATAAATTGTATTGAAACAAAGGTAATGAACACTCAAAACTCATCATGTCTTAATTATTGTGCTATATTTCGCACTCGTTGATGCTCCCGTACGTTATTTATGTCTACTGAATCTGTATGGTGGAAATACCACAATGGTGCACTGCTGTGTATCTCTTCCCAGCTCCACTCGGTGGCACCAACCTTGGTACTTTGAAATTGTTAGTATTTACACCATGGAGCCTAGCAAATGCTACACATCATGCTTTGTTTTAGAGAGATATATATTTTATTTATTTATTTATTTATTTATTTATTTATTTATTTATTTTTCAGATGGAGTCTTGCTCTGTCGCCCAGGTTGGAGTGCAATGGTGCAATCTCAGCTCACTGCAACCTCTGCCTCCCAGGTTCAAGCGTCTCTCCTGCCTCAGCCTCCCAAGTAGCTGGGATTACAGGCGCCCGCCACCACGCCTGGCTAATTTTTGTATTTTTAGTAGAGACGGGTTTTCACCATGTTGTCCAGGCTGGTCTCAAACTCCTGGCCTCAGGTGATCCACCCGCCTCAGCCTCCCAAAGTGCTGGTATTACAGGCATGAGCCACTGCGCCCAGCCACATCATGCTTTTTTTTTCTTTTTCTTTTTCTTTTTCTTTTTCTTTCTTTTTTTTTTTGAGAGCCAGTTACTAAAGATGTGTAGCATACTACTGTCTGTTCCCCACTGCATAGTCCAGGTCATCCTGAATCTTGATTGTCTTAGCTTTCAGCTGGAAGTTGTTTCAATGGAGTTGGAGTGGAAGGTGGGTCCTTGTCGGGGAACATTCAGAACCTCTTGTTCCTCCTCAGAGGCCTGTGGGTGAGTGTACAGGCATGCAGGCCCTCAGTTCTCTGTCTCCCAGGCAGGGGCCACTTCTCTGAGGTTCCAGCCTTACCTCCTCCAAATAAAATATAAGCCTGGCTGCTGCATCAGAAAACAGCTGTTCCCACAAAGCTTGCAGGGCTTAATTCCGATTATAGACACAGCTGGACCGCAGTTCACATGCCAACATGTAACTAACTTTCACTTTACTCACATTCTCAGGAAAATTGATGATTTTCTGCCGTTTTATTACACTTGATGATAATTTAAAAGGCAGGTTTAGTGCATCCATAAAACTGACTTTGCAACAAGCTTGTGATGTTACAAAAATATATTTGGCTGGGGCCTATTGTTTGGAGTTATAAAACAGAAGCCAGGAAGGGCTTTCCAAAGGGGCTGTTCATAACAGCATCCTTTGCCTCCGAACCCCAGCCCATCATTGTCCCACTTCTGGGAGGTAGTGAGCTGGCCTGGGTCTTTTTCCTGCACATGCCCACCTCAGTCAGACTGAGTAGGATGATCTCTGCCTCCATCCCTGACAATGCTCACTAACCACTGACACTGGGAATCATCACCCAAGTTCTGGGGCAGGCATGCACCGAACACACTGCTGGGGCCCTCCAAGGGCAGTGCTGGCTTCCGAAAGGGAATTTATAGCCGGCTAATCAAAGCTTAATTACAGCAGCTCAGCGGGCTCCAGCAGGAACTCAGGCCGAAATGGTTTTGCTAGGAAACTTTTTATGAGCTTAAGCAGAAGCAGCAAATTAGCAGGAATGAGAAGAAAATCATCCTCCCTTAACCATGTCCCTGAGCTGGGAATCTGCAGCGTCACCTTGCAGAGTGCAGTTCTGGGTGGCCCAAGAGGTGAAGACGGGGGTGTGGGAGCAGCCTGGGTGTGGTCCCCTGTTGTCCATGGGCTGGAGCTGCATGACTTATGCTCCCTGAACACCCCCCCCACCCCTCCTGCACACACTGCGGTGAGGATCAGGAGGCAGCCTCACATCTCTTCTCACCTCTCACCTCTTCATCTCCACTGCCCCCCGCATGGCTAAAGGACATCACACAACCTCGTGCAACCATGTGGTCTGGAGAGTCTCCTCATTCTTAGACATCTACCTCATCTGAACTCTCAGTTCCTCCTGAGTGCATCTGATCCATAAACTCTTCCACCTCTCCTCTTCCATATTTTAAAATTTCTTTCCTCTTCACCAATCTGCATTCCGCCACTCAACTAACTCCTTATCTCTTGTTCAGCCAAGGACCTGCCTTCCAATTCCCCTCCCACTCCCCTGCAGAAAAACAGCCTCCAAGTATTATCAGGAACATCTCCAAATCCCACTCCTCTACACCTTTGCACCCACATTTTCCTGCATCCACATCCCACTTTCTTCCTCCCTCGCTTCTCTGAGGAAAAGCAACTTTGTAATCATTGAAAGGCACACAAAACCTGGGTTTGAATCTTGTCATTGCCACTAATTAAAATGTACTTTCTTAGGCAAATAATGTAGCCTCTCTGAGCCTCAGCGTCCTTATCTGTAAAATGGAAATAAGAAAATCAGTAATATGAGGTGGCAGTAAGCCATTCCATTAGCTAATCTATGTGCCGTTAAACACCACACTTGCACATTGTAACACTCAAGAAATGATAGGTATTATATTTAATTGTAAAATGGACAGCAGAAATCCACAGAGTTTACAGCTGCCCCCTAAAAAGAGGATCTGGTTTCTAGAGAGATGAATGAGAGTTTTCAGATCCCTATGTCTATTATCAATGGTCATACCCAAAAGGGGCTGGCTCTGCATGAGGAGAGAGTCCAAGGGAGAGATTGCATGAGGCCAGCAAGGAAGAAGAAGAAACAGAAACTGGGGCCTTGGGACAGCAGGGAGCCTAGGGCTGGCCAGTGCAGGAGCTTCCTGCAGAGACTGGAAGACAGAGCAGAGCTCCCAGGGGTAGAGAGCAGGCACGGGGGTGTACAGGGCTGATTTCAATTGTCAGTGAAAGTAGGCTTCTGGAATTCATCATTTTATTCACAAATTAAGAAAGGACCAAAACATGCTTTGTGCTGTTCTAGCCCACGTAGATGCTTTCTTTCAACTTTATGAACTTCTCTAACAATGAATAAAACCACTCTGGCATGACAGGCGCCTGTATTATTCTGTGTGGATTCCTTATTCCTAATGTCATCAATTACAATAATCAGATCACTGTAACACCGGGTTGGAGCAGGGCCGTTGCTGAGGGGCAGGCAAGCGAGACCGCGGCTGTTCAGAACCGCTCGCTCGTGTTTCTAAGGCACTGAAAGACGACTGGAAAATGTGATTGCCCTTAAGTTTTAAATTACCTGCAATCATTAAAATAATCTAGTTCATATTCATAAAGCTGTGATTATATTTTACATACCCAGTAAACACTTTATGAGAAAAACCCACAATTCTGCAGTGAAATAGAGAGGCTAGATCTGATGGAGTCAAAATGCGAAGACGTGTTGGCGTGAAATCGGCCCAAAACACTGAGGTGGGGGTTGACCATTGACCATGGAACATGTTCCCTGCCTCTGTGGTGGGCGGTGGGCTGAGTTTTTGAAAGGTTATTAGACAGATGAGGAACAGAAGAGACAAGGGGGAAGGGAAAATAGCCCAATTCCAGTATTTCCAGAGTTTTCCGAGGCCCATAGGTATCTCTTGGCTACCTCCATCCATCCCACCGGACAACAGCGGTGAAAGGTCATGGTGCCCTAAACTCAGCACCATCATGTGCACCCTGGGACCCCTGGAGGAAGAATGCCTCTTACTCTTGTTTGATAGATGGGGAAATTGAGTCTCAGAGAGGTTAAGCGATTTTCCTAAGATCGCACAGTAAGTGGGGAAGTCAGACACCACCCCAAGGTCTATGTGACTCCAAAGCCCACACCCCACATTTGTTGAGGCGTCTTGTCCAAGGACACATGGTAGTGAATGGCAGACTGGTGCTCTCCTGGCTGGGTAACATGTGGGGCCTCACCTCCCAGCCTCTTCCAGATCCAGGTGCTTCTTACTGTGCCTTTCAGTTACTTTTTACTGTGACATGATCCAGTCACCCCCAGCATTCAGTGGAGCGCCCCAGGTGAAGCATTGAGGGCAACGCCCACTGGACACCGCGTCTGAAGCAAAGCATTTTGCAAAAACCCGACTTGAAAAAATATATATATATCATCCATTTCCTTTTTTACCAAGATACATTTTTGACACCAATGAGGCTTGAGAAAGCCCAATATAACATCCCTCTCTTCCCACCAGAATCAGACAAAATGGAGATCAAAACTCCAGCTTCGGTGCACAGGAGAACACAGAACCTCTTCCCCGGAACTACAGATCTGCCTCGCCCAGGCAGAGCCCACTCAGCTAGTGAAAAAAGATGCAGGGAACCTTTCTGCAGGCAGGCAGAACCTAGAGAGAGGAGGGTCGGGAGCTGAGCATGCTCAGTGCCTTCACCCGAACCCACCAATCAAAGGAGTTCCTCCTCTTCCCAAGGGGAGGCGGGGGTGAGCAAGTGAAGAGCTAGGTCTGGGAGATGTTTCAGTGGAAATGCTTCTCCCTGCAAACCAGAGCAGTGGTAAATGATCACTCCTCCTGCCCCACAAACAATAAAGACTCTTTAGATAAAGAGAGAAAATCATTTCTAATCCTTTGGCTCTTCACTCTTCCCTTTTTCGAGTTCCTTTGGCTGCCCTGCACATTTGATATGATTGCATCAGTCATTGGGCACTGATGCCATTCAGTGCCAGCTGTGGTGGGGATCTCCCAGGGCTGCTCTGTAACCATTGTGGCCATATCCACTGGGTGGGAGAGGTTCCATGGGGCAGGATCCCATCATTGAAGCACCCTCCACTCTTTACTGATGGGCTGAGGGCTGCTTCCAGATGGGTCATCACGAATAATTCTACAGCCACCATGGTGTACACATACCTTTTAGCCTGGCCTCAGCCATTCTTCCCCAGGTGTGCTGTCTACCCAGACTCCCACAAAGTCCTAGGATGACTGCGGTTGGGAAATATACAAAGGACCCAAGGAAATCCCATCCCCTTAAAGTTATAGAGACAGAGGTGATTTTTTCAGGTGTGCACTCTGAGGACCTTAGCAAATAGTAGGCATTTGTGGGAAGGGGCCAGGGCTCCACTGGGCATAAAATGGCCAGCACTTTAAGTAGCTTCTGTCTGCCCTACTGTAGTTCCAGAGCCACTCAGGGAATCTTCTCACTCATTAGGCATTGCTCCACATACCTGCAGCTTGCTGTGAGATCCAGGGACCCCGGAGTTGGCATCCCACAGCCCCAGAAGGTGGACAGGGCAAGTGACACCTGGTGCTATGGTTTGAATGATGATGTCCCCCCAAAATTCATGTGTTGAAACGTAATCACCAGTGTGACAGTGTTAAGAGGTGGGGCCTTTAGGAAGATGAATAGGTCCTGAGGCCAGAGCCCTCACGAACGGGATTGAGTCCCTTACAGAAGACGCATCACTCAGTGTCTCTTGGCCTTCTGCCTTCCACAATGTGGACGTGAGAGCACAGTGCCATCTCCAGAGCAGAGAGCAGCCCTCCCCATTCAACAAGACCGGCACCTCAGCGTCTCACTCTGGGACCCACGCAGACAGAGCACAGCCACCATCTGGATCATTGCTGGTCCCTGTGCGGAGGGAAGGAGAGCTTGGTGAATCGCTCCCTGGTTCTTAAAGATTAACCTACCACGTCCAGCCCTACTTCCCTGGCCAAAACAAGTCATGTGATCACCCCCACCTTCCGGGACTGAGCAAGTTCAAGACTACTCTGTGCCCAAGAGAACTGGAAAGATCTGGTGGGTAACACTGCCAGGCCACACATCCAGCCCCCCCACCCACCCTGCACCTGGCTCTGTATTGGTATTGAGCAGAGACATGAAGCCCAGACTGCTTTCTAGAACTGTGCTGTCCGATGCGCTAGTCAGCTGTGCCTGCTGAGCGCTTGAAATGTGGCTAGTGCAAATTTAAATGTGCTCTAAACATAAAATCACACACCCAATTTCAAAGACTTGGCATAACAAAAAGAATGTAAAATAGCTCGTTTATGCCTTTTCATTTTGATTACATATTGAGATGACATTTGGGATCTATGAGGTTAAGTAAAGTATGTTATTAAATTTAATCGTACCTGTTCCTTTTTTTTTTTTTTTTTTTGAGACAGAGTTTCGCTCTTATCACCCAGCCTGGAGTGCAATGGCGCAATCTCGGCTCACTGCAACCTCTGCTACCTAGGTTCAAGCAATTCTTCTGCCTCAGCCACCTGAGTAGCTGGGATTACAGTTGCCGGCTACCACGCCTGGCTAATCTTTGTATTTTTAGTAAAGACTGGGTTTCACCATGTTGGCCAGACTGGTCTCGAACTCTTGACCTCAGGTGGTCCACCCACCTCGGCCTCCCAAAGTGCTGGGATTACAGGCGTGAGCCATCAAGCCTGGTCTATTCCCTTTTTTGATGTGGCTACTAGAAAATTTTAAAATTGCATTTGGGGCTCACATTAGATTTCTATTAGACAGCGCTGTTCCAACACCTCTGATCCCGGCCAAGAGTGAGACAGAGCTTGCAAATGAAATCAAGTGGATCCAGCCGTGAGTCCAGCAGTCACTGGGGGTGGGAGTGGGGTCCTCTCAGACTCAGCATCTGCCCAGCCACAACTTTGACTCCTTGACAAAAACCTCGTGAGCCCTCCCTGAAGATGGAGCCACTGCCTCCACCCTGGGCTGGGACCTCACTTTCTGCTCTCCCTGGGGGCACCCTTACTGCATGACACAGGCAAGCCATGGGGTATGGCAAGGAGCATCTCTGCCACAGTCTGATGCCCAAGGAACTGCAGCCAAGAAGGCGCAATCGCCTGCGGAGAAGTGTTAATAAATATTTACCGAGCCCTTTGACAGTGCCAAGAGAGACTACAAATCAGTCCCAGCAGGCGCCGAAACGAGTCTCCTGAGGCTGGCAGCCAGAGGCGCCACCACACAGGGCCAGAAGCCCACTGACTTCCGGCTGCTTGTACCTACCCTGAGTGGCCCAGGCAGCCCCGTTTACAGAAGCTGTGAAAGAGGACAATCTCTCACTATTGATTTTGTGCCTCTCCCTGCGACCGCCGCCCTGGGTAACTCACAACGTATGGATTTTTCTATAAACCCTAAATTAATATCTGCAGCAGGTGGGAATATACTGCTGCCCAATGCGGTGAAGCCTCCTGGCCCCACTGGGCTGAAAATTGGAGGACACGCAGCCTGTGACTGTCCCTCCTGTGCCTGGGTCCACAGGCTGACCTCTGCTTTTAGCAGTCAGCAGGCTGGGGGCGTGGAGGCTGGCCTGCTGGGCTATGCATCCAACCCCCAGCCCCCAGCTGGGATTCTTGTGTTCTCTGTGTTTGAATGAGGCTGTGCATACAGGAGTTGTGAATGCAAGTCACCTCAGGGCCCTCCATTCATTAAGGAGAGACTCTCTGCGATGGCAAGGAAAGAGCGGGGACTTGGCATTTACTGAACTTCAGTTTACTTCCAGCTCCACCCCCAGCCTGCAGTGTGGCTTTGGAAAGTTACTTCATAACCTCTCTGTGCCTCTGTTTCCCATCAGTAAAATGGGAATGATATCATATTAACATGACAAGGTTGATGTCAGGATCATTTACTTGCACAGCAAATGCAAAACAAGATCATTTCACTTGAGTAAGAGCTACGAAAGAAATAAGCAAGGTGACTTTGGTAGAATCCTTGAGGTAGGGTGGTCAGAGGGGGTGTCCCTAAAGAGGTGACATTTGGGCATAGAGCTAAAGGGAGGGAAGGCACCAGCCACACCAAGAGCTGGGGAGAGGGAACAGCTAGTGCAAAAGCCCAGAGGAGGGTAAAAATAAAGGAAATTTGACTACGGAAATGTACACAGCATTTTCCCCTGCAGGGAGCAGAAGCCCAGGGGTGTGAAGTTCCCACTTTTGCTCTGAGGGGAGGGACACCTGCTAGGGCAGTGGGTAGAAGTGGGGGATGACAGAAGAGAGAGGGAGAGTCCAGTCTTACAGATCTCCAGCCCCCATCTTCTGGGTCCGGTCACAGACCGGCTGGGAGCCCTGTCTCCTGAGCAGGGAGACAGAGAAGCAAGG
The DNA here is from genome assembly GCF_037993035.2 of Macaca fascicularis. Lineage (NCBI taxonomy): Eukaryota > Metazoa > Chordata > Mammalia > Primates > Cercopithecidae > Macaca > Macaca fascicularis. The sequence continues at coordinate 198,151,970 of NC_088375.1, forward strand.
CACTGCCCTGGGGGTGGAGAGAGAGAGCTCAAGCCAAGTAAACGTTTGCTGCAAATGCTTCTAATCCTATTGCCTTTAATAAAACTGCTAATTGGGTTTGGAAGTCTCCCTCAGAGCCTGGCTGAGCCAGTGGGTTGCTTAGCTCCTTTCCAATCCTTCCCCACCCGAGATATCTCCTCTGCTTCCATGAATTAATTCAACGCAATATTTCAGGGTATACAGAGGGAGGAGACTGTGTTATGCGTATCTATCTATCATTCATTCACTCACATTTATATTTAGTGAGCATCTACTATGAACTAGATGTTGCCCAGGCTGCTGGGGATACAGCAGCAAATCAAAGAGACAAAACTCCCTGCTGTCGGGGAACTTCCGTGCTAGGAAGGAGCTAGGCCAACAGTGTGTAAACGGGGTGGTAAGTGCCTAGGGTGAAAACAACCAGGGCAACAGGATGGGAAATGGAGAGGAGGGTTGTAATTTTAGATCAGGTGGCTGGGAAAGGCTTTGTGGAGTTGGGGACATGTGGTGAAGAGCGGCATCCACCAAAGAAGATAGTGGGTGGACATCTGGGGAAAGGTCTTCCAGATAGAGGGGACAGCCAGTGCAAAGACCCTGACATAAGAGTGAGCATGGCATGTTTGGGGAACAGCAAAGAAGCCAGTGTGGCTACAGCAGAGTGAGTCAGGGGAGAGGATTGGAAATGAAGCCAGAGAGGTGATGATATCTCACAAAAGCCCTTCTACCATACCTCAAGGTACATACCATCAGCCTCCTTTCACAGATGAGGCATGGGAGGATTGAGGGAAAGAAGTGCTTAGCCCACGCTCAGGTTGCAGTATGCTCAGAGTCTGGGTTTAAGCACTTGTCTCTATGAGCACGTCTCTATGACATCACTGGGTGTCATCAACAGGGAGGGACAAGAGCAGGGATGCCTCCCTCACCACCCAGTGGCACCAAGTATCAGCCAGTTGATATTGTTCTAGTATCATCCTACTTCATAGAGGCAGAAAAGGATGAAGTCAATTGTCTGAGGCTATGCTGCCAGAGAGTCGGGCTTCAAACACAGATCTGTCTGACTTCAGTGCTCACACTCACACCAGATTGCCGAACTGGTTGATCCCTGCATTTTGACGAGACAGGCACTCAGCCCAGGAAGAGGGGGCTAGTAGGAACAGAGCAAGGCACAGATCCCAGCCTCCTGGGATGTGGCCTGGGATTCCATCCATCCATCCATCCATCCATCCATCCATCCATCCATCCATCCATATTTCTGTTCATCCATTTATCTATTCACCAATCCATTCATCCATCTATACTTTTGTCCATCAACCTATCCATCCATTCATCTATATTTTTGTCCATCCATCTATCCATCCATTCATCTACATTTTTGTCCATCCGTCCATTCATCCAGTCAGTCAGCCTCCTATCCACGAACATGTTTGTCTGTCTGGCTGTGTACTGGGAACCTGTGCATGGGCCACAAGCAAAAGTTTTCCCTGTAGCTCATGGGGCTGGCAATGAGGCTGACCCTTTGGCTCACCTCCCTGCCACATTCCACACTCCAGAGCCCACCAGGCAGCCTCACCCACCACATGCCCATCGGAACGACACATCCTGGGACTTCTTGTCATTTCCTGTCCAAGATTCCATTGTGAGGTGCGATTGCTGAAGTATTAGACAGATAACGGATCAGTCCGAGCCCCGCCTGGCGCACCGGGCAGCTGCCGGGTTTTTCCCATTAGCCACAGGGCTTGACGGACAGTAATGGATTTCATACTGATGCTGGAGCCTGCGGCGGATAATTCCGTGATAACAGTTTATCACCCACTGACGGGAGGTAATGGGTAATCACCAGGAAGAAAGCAAACCCATCAGGGAGCCCTGGCCTCCGCCCAGCCTGGCTCTACCTTTGTTGTGCCAACTGCCACTTTCCAACTCGAGGGCCAACTCCCGTCTGTGTCCTGAAGGATGGCAGAGCTGCTGGTCCACTGCGCATGTATGTGTCCAGGCCAAGCCTGGCTGGGGTGCCCAAGGACTGTTTGCAAAGACTCTCACAAGAGATTCTTTTTTCTCTTTCAGCAAGGCCCAGCCACCTTCCTTTCCACTGAGACTTGCAGCAAACTTGGGAGAAGACGAAGTGAGGGTTTCAAGGACAAAGCAACCAGTACATCCTCTAGTCCAGTCCTCCTATGCACAGCCCCAGGCTCCAGGCCAGGATATCAGAGGGAGACTTTGGCTACAGTGTGTGTGCCCCGGCTGTGTTCTCTGCATCCTAGAAAGCACTCACTGGATCCAGGGTGGTGATGACCCCCTGCCACCACCTTCCGTCTCCTTGGGGGGTCCCCTGCCCCCATCCTCACCTTCATAAACACTTGAGTATGCCATCTGTCCCTCACCAGGACTTCCCCAATAGACACTGTCTCTTCCAAATCTGCAGAAAAAAATAAAATAAAATGAATGGATACAATTTCCTCCCATTTCAGAATGGTCCCCTTTTTAATTTTGTTTTAAACATCCAGGTCCTCCTTGTCTCTCACTGCTCAGAGAGAATAAAACAAATCAATGAGCACCAAATGATGATTAGTGAGAAACTTACATTGGGCTCTTCTTGTTCAGTTCTGCCTGGGGTTTCCATGAACTTGTGTCCTTGGGCACGACTGGGATTTCCCAGTTTTTTAGAGGGTGTACATCTCATTAAATTGAACATTTCTAAGTCACTTCAACTAAAAATTCCCGAATTATAACCCCAGTTTCCTTTGCAGAATTTGTATCATTGGAATTTTAGCAGTTTCTGTGGGTTCCCAAGACCCTCCCCACAAAGAACCAGGTCTAGAATCTCAGATCTGGGCATGGGGGCGCGGAAGTGCTGCAGTCATTGGCTGTAGACAAGAAGCTCCCTTCTAAAGACCAAAGGAGGGCCCAGGAAGTGCTGCCTATGCTCAGGGGATGTGAGGAGCCTGGGCCCAGGGGATGGGTGCTCACAGGCAGGTGCAGCTGCACTGGCCTTGAAGGATGGATAGAAAGGAGGCCTCTTTGTTGAGGGCACCACGGGAGCTTATTAAATATGGATTATGTGCCAAACACCTTTTCAAGTCCTCTACAAACCGTGCCTAATTTAATCCTGACACCATTCTAGGAAGGGAATTCTAATGATCAATATCACCCCTTTTTCACAGATGAGGAAACTGAGGCACAGTGATGTTAGCTAACTGCCCTCAGTCATACAGCTAATCAGCAGAGGAGCCAGGACTCAAAGCCAGGCAGTCTGGGTCCAGAACCTGTGTCCTAACCACGACACTATGCTGCTTCTCCCAAGCAGCCGTGGCCACTTGAGGCCCTGCTGGGACATTCACAGCCCTGACCAGACTGTGGGCCCGGCTTCCTCTTAACAGTAGAGTTTTTCAGGGAGTGCTGGCTGGAGCTGCCTTGTTCGGCTTCCAAGAGCTGACTGCACACTTCCCCACCCAATTCTGTGTTCAGTGATGTCAGGTAAGCAGCTTCAAATCAGCCATGGTGAGCAGGCATGTTTGCTTAGATGAGCAAACACCACAAAGCAGGGCTTTTCCCCCTCTGGAGAGCCGGCTGTTACCTGTTTGCCAGCACAGCACCAGTTCCTGGGGCTGGGGAGATGACAGATTCTGTGCAGGTCAGTGAACACACAAAGGAAGGAGTGGGTAAATGTGTTGGCCCCAAGCTCAGTCAGGACTGTCTTTATTCATCACGGAGGTAACGCTTGAGCCAAAATCTCATTCAGTTATGCACTCATTCACTCACTCGCTCATTCAACATGTTTATTTAGCACCAAGGTGGGCACCGAGAAGACAGAGACAGGTGCAAGGGGAGCCTCAGACCTGGGAACAGGCAGTAGCCATGCAGCCTGCTCCGTGGGCTGTGGTGGGTGGGGACAAGGAGGTGCTCCCCTGGGAGGTGCTCCCCCGGGAGGTGCCCAGGAGGGCAAGGTGTCTGGGGCAGCATTCCAGGCAGAGAGGCCTTTGATCTCCACACTGCAGACAATGCAGTCTCTTTCCATGTAAATCTGATCATGCCCCTGCCTGGAGCCTGGAAGAGCTTCCCATTGTTCTTGGGTTCAAAGACTGAGATGGACTGGATGCTGAGGAAGCCCAGCCTCCTGCCCACCCCCGCACCGCTTCCTCTTGGCCTCACCCCATTTCCCATTCCCAAACACACAGGCCTTCTCCTGGGTGTGCAAGGGTACCAGGCTTCCTCGCCTTAGGGCAAGTGCCCAGTGTTCCCTTTGCTTGGAATGTCATGTGTGCACACACGCACATGCACGCAATACACACTTGCGAGCACACACACACTCTCTCTCTCTCAACTCATTCCCCCTCACCTGGCTGACTCCCCATCGCCCTTCAAATCTCAACTCAAATGCCATTTCCTCTGGAGCCTCCTCTGACCCTTCTATGTTCCCCACCCCTGCCAGCCACACTGAGCCCCCACATGCTCCCAACGCTGTACTCTATGAACACACTGCAGAGTCGGGGACTGAACATCCGTTTGTGTGATTATTTGGCCAATATCTATCACCCATTCCTAAACCAAAAGTTCCAGAGGGCAGAGCCTTTGTCTCCTTTGTGCCTAGAACAGTGCCCAGCCACAGTAGGTGCTCCATAATTATTAGACAGATGAATGAAGGGATGCAGTGGCACACACAGGCACAGGTAAAAGCATGAGATGTGTGAAGGAACTTCAGGTGGCTCCCTGCAGCTGGAGCCCGCTGCACAGTGAGGAGAAGTAGAGGGGAGGCTGTGGAAGGAGGGGCTCAGGTCCATCCTTCCTAGGGGACAGGCAGAGTGAATCCTCACACCTGCTCCTGTTCTTTAACTCTTGAGGGCCCAGCACAATGAGGAGGAGGATTGGGACAGACAGACAGACAAGGGCTAGCCCAACTGCCTTGGAGAGGCCAGTAGCTGAGCTGGAGGAAGGCCACCACCCCCTCCCCCAACCCGTCCCCACCCCTGCTGGGCTGAGCACCAAGACTAATTAAACTGGATTTGCTCAGCCAGGCCCTGGAGGGGGCAGCTCCGAGCACTCCAGATGGGCTCTGTTTGTCAATTTGAAAACTAATCTCTGACTATTTAAACAGCAGCTTATCTGGGCCCAGACCAGGATTAGCATTTGGCACCTTGGCTGAAGAGGGTGGGTGGCACTCCCCAGGTGTTAGGAAAGGATTTGAGGGCGAATTTCTTTCTAGAAAGAATAGCTCAGAGCTTCTGCTCCCAGCCCACCAGCCCTGAAGGCAACCCCAAGACTGACCAGTAACTTGCTCAGCAGGGGCCTCTCCCCCAGCTTTCCTTACTTCCGGGGTACACCCCTGTCCTGGAGCCACCAGAAGCTGGAAAAATCAAGAAAAGATTCTTCCCTGGACCTTCTGGAAAGGATAGAGCCCTGCAGACACCTAAATGCTGGAGCTGTGCCTTCTGGAACTATGACAGAATAGATTTTTTTCTTAAGCCAGCAGTTTAGAGTAATTTGTGATGCCAGCTCTAGGAAATAAACTCAAGCCCTCTACTAGTCCTGACCTCAGAACCAGCTAGGTGACAACCAGGGAAGAGTGATGTCTCAGAAGCAAGCAGAGATGTCTGGGGCTCAGGCCTTGGGCTTCTCTCTCCACTCTCTCTCCCTAGATAAGCTCATCGAGGACAAAGCAGTGCTAGATGCCTTCTGTAAACTGAGGATGCACGAATGTGGGTCTCCAGCCATACCCCTGTCTCCCAACGCGAAATTCACATATACAACTCCCTGCTAGGCATTCCATTGGCCTGAGAGGCACCCCAAATTGTATACAACCTAAATGAAACTCAGGCTTCCCTTGAGACCCATCTCCTCTCCCACCTCCGCATCTCACTAAGCAGCACCCAGCAGCTCAGGCCAAAGCCATTGCCTGCTTTCCCTCATGCCTCATATCCAGGTCCTTGGCAAATCCCACTGGTTCGACCTTGAAACTATATCCAAAAACCAACCCCTTCCCCACTATGATTGCTCCTGTCCCAGCCCCAGCAACCATCATCTGCCTGGACGGCTGGCGTGGCTTCCGGCTTCCACACTCCACCCGCTGTCCACCACCCACGGCAGCCAGCGGGAGCCTGCTAAAGCGTGACTCAGACTGCGCCACCCCCTTCTTAAAAAGCCTTCAGTACTGCAATGAACATACGCATGCACGTATCCTTATAACAGAATGATTTATATTCCTTTGGGTATACAGCCAGTAATGGAATTGCTGGGTCAAATGATATTTCTGCCTCTGGGTCTTTGAGGAATCGCCACACTGTCTACCGCAATGGTTGAACGAATTTACACTCTTACCCATAGTGTAATAGCGTTCCTATTTCTCTGCAGCTTTTCTCTGCCAGCACCTGTTGTTTCTTGACTTTTTAATAATCTCCATTCTGACTGGCGTGAGATGCTATCTCATTGTGGATGTGATTTGCATTTCTCTGATGATCAGTGATGTTGAGTTTTTTTCATATGTTTGTTGGTCACATGTATGTCTTCTTTTGAGAAGTGTCTATTCATGTCCTTTGCCCACTTTTTAATGGAGTTGCTTGTTTTCTTGTAAATTTGTTCAAGGTCCCTGTAGACTCACAATAGCAATGACATGGAATCAACCCAAATGCCCATCGATGATAGACTGGATAAAGAAAACGTGGCACATATACACCAAGGAATACTATGCAGTTATTAAAAGGATCAAGATCATGTCCTTTGAACTGAGAGGCATTATCCTCAGCAAACTAACACAGGAACAGAAAACCAAACAGCGCATGTTCTCACTTATAAGTGGGAGCTGAGTGACGAGGCCACATGGACACATGGCAGGGGACACACACTGGGGCCTGTTGCATGGTGGGGAGAGAGAGCATCAGGAAGAATAGCTAATGGATGGTGGGCTTGAATACCTAGGTGACAGGATGATCTGTGCAGCAAACCACCACACGTTCAGCTATGTAACAAACCTTCACATCCTGCACATGTACCCCTGAACTTAAAATAAAAGTTGAAGGAAAAAAAAAGCCTTCAGTGGCTTCTCATGATCCTGTATAGTTCCCTGTCCTCACTGGGACTTGAAAGGCCAGGGCTCCCGACCTGTAGCTCTGCCTGTACCTGGGCCCTCCGCTCCTTCCCTCACTCATGGCTCCCACCCAGCCTGGTGGCTCACCCCATCCCCTCCCCTGCTCCCTCTGCCTAGAATGCCACACCCCTCTCCCAGAGCATTCCTTCTGCTCATTCAAGTTCTTTCTCAGATGTAGACTCCTCGGAGAGCTATTTTCCAACCATGCGATTGAAAACTCTTTATCACTTTCCCCAGCATCAATTCCCCCACCTCTCTGTTTCGGTTTCCTGTGTGTGTCTGTTTCTGTGTCTGCGTGTGTCTGGTCTGCGTCTGCGTGTATTTGTGTTTGGGTGTCTATATCTGTGAGTGTGTGTGTGTCTTGTGTTTGTGTCTGTGTAGGAGTGTGGGTGTGTGTGTGTTTGGGTGTCTTTCTGTGTGTGTGTATAAGTGTCTATGTTTGTGTCTGTGTGTCTGGGAGTGTCTGTGTGTATGCGTCTCTGTTTGGGCGTCTCTGTGTGTGTGTGTATGAGTGTCTTTTTTGTCTGTGTCTGTGTTTCTGAGAGTGTCTGTGTGTGTGTCTGTGTCTGTCTTTGGGTGTCTATATCTGTGTGTGTGTCTGTATGAGTGTCTATGTTTGTCTGTATCTGTGTGTCTGGGAGTGTCTGTGTGAGTGTGTGTCTGTGTTTGGGTGTCTCTATCTCTCTGTGTGTGTATGAGTGTCTGTTTTTGTCTGTGTCTGTGTGTCTGGGAGTGTCTGTGTGTGTGTCTGTCTTTGGGTGTCTATATCTGTGTGTGTGTGTGTATGAGTGTCTACGTCTGTATCTGTGTGTCTGGGAGTGTCTATGTGTGCGTGTGTCTGTGTCTGGGTGTCTCTATCTGTCTGTGTGTGTATGAGTGTCTGTGTTTGTCTGTGTCTGTGTGTCTGGTAGTATCTGTGTCTGTGTGTGTGTCTGTGTTTGGATGTCTATATCTGTGTGTGTGTGTGTATGAGTGTGTATGTTTGTCTGTATCTGTGTGTCTGGGAGTGTCTATGTGTGCGTGTGTCTGTGTCTGGGTGTCTCTGTGTGTGTATGAGTGTCTGTGTTTGTCTGTGTCTGTGTGTCTGGTAGTATCTGTGTCTGTGTGTGTGTCTGTGTTTGGGTGTCTATATCTGTGTGTTTGTGTGTATGAGTGTCTATGTTTGTCTGTATCTGTGTGTCTGGGAGTGTCGTGTGTGTGTGTGTGTGTGTGTGTCTGTGTTTGGGTGTCTCTGTCTGTGTGAGTATGAGTGTCTGTGTTTGTCTGTGTCTGTGTGTCTGGTAGTATCTGTGTGTGTGTGTGTATCTGTGTTTGGGTGTGTGTGTATAAGTGTCTGTGTTTGGGTGGCTCTGTGTGTTGTGTATAAGTGTCTGTGTTTGTGTGTCTGGAAGTGTCTATGTGTGTGTGTGTGTGTGTCTGTATCTGTGTGTCTCTGTGTGTTTGCGTTTGGGTGTCTATGTCTATGTATGTGTATCTCTGTGTGTCTATATAAGTGTGTGTCTGGGAGTGTCTATGTGTGTGTCTGCGTATGTGTGTGTTCTACCCACCTGCCTCTACCACCCAGAGATAATATAACCTCAAATTGGTCTTGTTCACCACTGGTGTCTAGAAAATTATGTGGCACATATTAGGAGCTCAAAAAATATTTGTTGAATGATTGAAGGCAGATAAGAAAGGATGTCCCTAGACCGGGCACAGTGGCTCACGCCTGTAATCCCAGCACTTTGGGAGGCGGAGGAGGGCAAATCATGAGGTCAGGAGTTCGAGACCAGCCTGGCCAATATAGTGAAATCCCATCTCTACTAAAAATGCAAAAAATTAGCCGGGGATGGTGGCAGGCGCCTGTAATCCTAGCTAATCGAGAGGCTGAGGCAGGAGAATAGCTTGAACCCAGGAGGCGGAGGTTGCAGTGAGCTGAGATCATACCACTGCACTGCAGCCTGGGTGGCAGTGCGAGACTCTGTCTCAAAACAAAAAAAAAACTGAGAAGTGACGTTTAAGCTGTGGCCTGGAAGATGACGAGAGGATGGCAAGGCAGAGTGGGAGGGTGGAAGGAGTTTCCACGCAGGTGAAACAGCATGTGCAAAGGCCCTGGTGCCAAAACTGCCAGGCACAGTTCAGAAAAGAGCAGGCCAGGGTGGCTGGAATCCAGTGAGCTGAGCAGGACAACATGGTGTCACCCCACTTAACTAGGCCTCAGTCTTCCGGCCCTTCAGCCTCCTGTGCTGGCCAGAGGTGGTCCTGAGGCTGCCCCATCTGCCCTCACTCATGAGGCCCTCCTGACCCTTGGGCCTGCAGCCTCTGTTTACTACTAAGACCAGGGGCCCAGGGTTTGCCAGGTGGGTCTCAGCAACTCCCTAACCTGGGTCAGGTCCAACTACCATGGTTTCCCATGAGTCAGATCTGGGCCTTCCTATCCCTCCTCTCTGTGTAAACAGAGCCTCACACGCTGTCCCACCATGCAGGGTGAGGTCAGTGGCCTCAGTAGAAAGCCCAGGTCCTCTCTGCTGAAGCATCTCCAGTGGCAATCACTTCCTCCACGTATGACTTTGCCTCTCTGGGCCTCAGTTTCCCCATGTATACAGTGATGAGTTGGGACCTTCCAGCCAAGACAGCCAAGTTCTAAGCATTTTCCCCAGAGTAGAAAGGTATTATCATTACCAAGGCCTGAATACCCAGCCCGAGTTTCAGGACCCTCACCAACACTGGGGCTCTTCTGTTACAAATGACAGAAACTCCAACCCAAACTAGCTCAGACAAATAGATTATACATTGCTTCATGTGACTGGAAAGTTGGGTATACCTAATCACATATGGCTTGATCCCAGTCTCAAACAACTGTCCAGATTTTCTCTCTCTCTCTCTCTCTCTCTCTGTCTTTCTCTCTCTCTCTCTCCCTCTCCCTCTCTCTCTCCCTCTCCCTCTCCCTTTCTCTATTTCTCTTTCTCCTATTCCCTCTCCCTCTTCCCTTTCTCTCCCTCTATTTCTCCTTCTCAGTTCCACTTTCTCACTCCCCTCCCAGGCCTCTTATGGTTTCAAGATAGCTACGGCACTTCAACCTCCATGTCTTCCCAGATAAACAGAAGTGTGGCCAGAGAAGAAGGTTAGGAAGAAAAGCAGGAAATGCCGAGGGGTGAGGCTTCAGAGTAGGCAAGATCAGCTCCTGCAGGACTTCAGCCTGAGGGCAATGGGGAGCCATGGGGAGTTTTCAGCAGGGGCATGATGGCCCGACCACATTGGAGTCTCCCCAGGCTGGCAAGACTGTGCTGCCTTAGTGCCCCCATCAGCGCTGACCCTGGTGGACCCTAACTACTTCCCACCTCCATTGCCAGCATTCACTTGTGGATTTCTCCTCTGAGCCACTGTGCTGCCCTGTGGGTCGGCCTCATCCCCTGCCAGGGCCCCCATGCCAATCCAGGGCAGAGCTGCCAGGCAGGCTGGAGGCTTGTCGCATAGGCATGGAAGGTAAGAAAAAAGGGGAGAGAAGGAGGCTGCTAGGGAGAGGGGCGCAGAGGGCCAGACAGTTCGACCCTGCTGGCCAAGCTCAGGGCTCTGAAGGCTGATGAGCAGAGGAATGACTAGCCGCTGGGTTTTCTGAAGTGAAGAGGAATCACAGGGAAAAGAGAAAGCTCCTAAGGGAAGGTAGAGATGCATGTAGGGAGTGGGTTAAACACCAGGGCTTGGGAAGCAGACAGACTTGGTCTCTGTGGTAGATTTAAGACTGCAATAAATTCTTTGACAAGCCTCTCACTGGGAGGTGAGGTCTGTTCCTCCTCCTTGCATTAGCGTGAGCGCTGTCATGACTTTGAGCCACAGAACATGTTGGAAGTGATGCTGTGCCAGTTTCCAGGCTCAGGCCTTAAGGGACTAGCAGCTTTCACTTCCTGCCTCTGAGAACAGTCACTCTTAGATCTTGAGTGACCACATAAGACATCCCATGACTCTGTTTGGAGAGACCACATGGGGATGCCCTGAGACTATAAGGAGAAGGAGAGAGACATAGCTGGGCTCACCAAGACACCAGCCACATGAGAAAAGTTGTCTTGGACCCTCCAGACCAGTCCAGCAATCAGCTGAGTACCACCGGGGACCCCAGTCAATGCGGCATGGAGCAGAAGAGCCACTCAGCTGAGCCCTGCCTGAATTTCTCACCCACAGCATGGTGAGATATAACAAAATGGCCCTTGTTTTAAGTCAGTAAGTTTGCAGGAGTTTGTTACCCAGCAGTAAGTATCCAGAACAACCCTACCAGTTTTGTGAACTTGGGTAAGTGACAATCATTTATAAAATGAGGAGGCTACTTGTAGGCTTATGATAATCATCAAAGAAAGTGATGGAGGTAAAGCAGTCAGCACAGTGTCTGACACAGAGTTAAAACCTGGTAACTCAGGTTTTAACTCACTGTTTTTATTGTTGTTATCACTGTGAAAGGATGCAGGGACAGAACCACCAGCAGGAAACAATTGCAAGTTTGGACTGAGTTGACAGTCTCAATCTAATGGTGTCATTTGCACATGAGAAAAGCACAGGAAGTAAACTGCCTGGGTTTGTATCCTGGCTCTACCACCTCTTACCTATGTAAACTTCATCCATTTATAACCTTCTCTGGTCTTCAGTTTCTTCGTTGGTAAAATAAGGATAACTGTATCTACCTCATAGGACAGCTGGGAGGATAAAATGACGTATTACATGTAAAGCTTTCAGAACTGTGCCTGACATAAGTAAAGGCTCTATAAATGTCAGCTGTTATTATTTGTGTTATAGATATTTTAATTTTCTAGGATGAGGATAGCCTGGGTCTCCCAGACTAGAGGAAGGGAAAAATAATCACCAGGAAGGAAAGCAAAAAGCTCTCCTGCTGAAAAAATCTAATGAGTTCCACTGCCCCACATGGGTGTTTCAAGAGACTATACCTGTAATGGGGAGCTCCTGGTGCTGTGGGGTGCAGATCCTATGCCTCTATGTTGCAACAGAGGTGCAAGATCTTACCCTTTGAACAAGCCAAGATGAGAGTTTGGAGGAGACCTCCTTGAGCTCTTAAAATGCCACCAGTTGTGACACCTTTGGGAACTTCTCTTTATAACTACCCCAGCCTGCCTCACAGGAGATGGGGAGAGAATTTATATTTACCCAGCAACATAGGGGATGTTGTGGTACGCTCCCCAGATCCCATCTTCAGAAACAAGATACTCATTCCCCCAACTGCCTGAAGTGTTGGCAACTGATGGCTCACAGCTGAGTCCCTCTCCAGGAATTGCCCTCAGCCAAATAAAGTTAAATTCCCTCCTTCAAGGCAGCTCGCATCCACTGAGACATAAAAGTCCAGCCCCTTTGCCACAAGCAGGACACCTCTGCAGGGTAGGGTAACCAATTCATCCCAGTTTCCCTAGGACTTTTCCAGTTTTAGCACCAAAAGTCCTGCATCCCAGGAATCCTCTCAGTCCTGGGAAAACTGGGCCAGCTGGTCACTATTGCAGATGCATCCCAGCTCCAGAGTTCCTGTAGGGCTAAGGCCTTTGTTGCAACTGAACCACCACTGAACTCTTTCCTCTGCCCAATCCTACTTCCTTCCCTCCTCTATACCCTGCAGCAAACTTCCTGGGACCTCCATCTCAAGAGTGTGCCACCCTGGGAATCTGACTTAAGCAAATACCTCTTCTGTGCCAGGCACCATGCTGGCCCATGCCTTGCCCTGTTCAGTCCTCATCCACAACACTGGAGGTGGGCATGGCTGTTCCCTTGAGAAAACTGAGACTCATAGATACTAAGTAACTTGTTCAAGTCCACATGGCAAGTTCAAATCCTTCCCATAGCCACAGAAGACCCAACGCCTTTGCAATCTTTGAAAATAAATCACGCTGCCTTGGGACTAAATTCTCTCTTTAGGCCCTTTGACCCAAGACAGGTGAGCAAAGCAAGAATTTGCACCTGGCATACAGAAAAGAGCAATGGCATGTGCCTGCTGTTACTTGCAGGGGGTGGGGCTGGCTGGGGAAGGCAGTGCAGGCTGGTAGCCAACTCTGCTTACTTGCAAGGCTACTGCAAACTTAGATTCTTCTCCATGGCCTCCTGACTTATGTTTCTTTCTTCTTTTCTTTGAAGGGAAGATGATGCTCTCGGCCTTTGGCAGGAAATACACTCCCTGCTTTTCCATTTCTCTAAGGGGCAGCTGCCCTCATAGCTAGAAACAGTTACCACCAGCTGGGCACGGTGGCTCAAGCCTGTAATCCCGGCACTTTGGGAGGCCGAGACGGGCGAATCATGAGGTCAGGAGATCGAGACCATCCTGGCTAACACAGTGAAACCCCATCTCTACTAAAAAATACAAAAAAAACTAGCCGGACGAGGTGGCAGGCGCCTGTAGTCCCAGCTACTCCAGAGGCTGAGGCAGGAGCGTGGTGTAAACCCGGGAGGCGGAGCTTGAAGTGAGCTGAGATCTGGCCACTGCACTCCAGCCTGGGCAACAGAGCGACTCTGTCTCAAATTTAAAAAAAGAGAGAGAGAGAGAGAGAAACAGTTACCACCTTTATCTAACTCTCATTTCCTCTGAAGATCTAAGGCCAGCTGCTCTCAGGGGGAGAGAGAAGTACCTCTCCCTCTCCTCTTCCCCCTTCCCCACCCACTCCTCCTTGCCCTTGCCTCACACTACCTTCTTCCCTTCTCTCCTCTCCCTCTCCTTCTCCCCTCCTTCCTGCCCCGCTTCCAATCCTCCCAGACCCCTCACTGCTGCCACCCTTCTTTGCCCTTTCCTCTTTCCTCCTCTCGTCCTCTCTCCTTCCCTGGTCTCTACCCTTCCTTCCCAGATCTGTATTACGAAAGGCCACAGCGCCCTGGGAAGACTTGAGGCTTACATGTCCAAGTTCAAACACCTTGGGTTCAACCCCCAGCTCTGATTCTGCTTCAGTTTTCTCACCTATAAAACGGGGGCAAATGAGGCCTACCTCTCAGGGTTGCTGTGGAATCTGATGTGAGCATGCAGGTGGCAGGCTTGCCCTAGCATGGGACAAATGGGAGGTGCGCCATCTAATTTTATTCCAATTTCTCCAGGGGATGTATCACAGATTGGCATTTCCCCCGAAAGGGAGGAGATGACCCAGAAAGCCCCCATCTTCTCATTAGCAATTTTCAATTTGCTGAGAGTGAAGCTGCCCCAGGACTCAATCCCACCCCCTCCCACCCCCTCCCAGCCCCTCCCAGCCCTTCTCCTGGGGTTGGGAGCGACGTCTGGCACCAGCTCCTCCAGCACGAGCCATCAAAGTGCCACCAGCACCATCTGGTCTGCCCACATCCTCATGCGGGATTTATTACCTATTCCCTTCCATTAGCATAAATAATATGGAGCTTGGGTTTCATGATGGTTTACATAATAAATAAAACAGGTCAATTGCCCACAAAACTAGTCTCTGTGAACAGTAACAGATTTAATTAGATTTATTTTATCCTGGGTTTTCTGGAGTGAGGCGGATGTCTCTCATGCCAAGGATAAACTTCTCCATAAACTCCTATTTCTGGAAAGGCAGCTCTCCACCCTCCAAAGAGACAAAAGGGATGAGGGAATAAAGGGGAGGGAGAGAAGGAAGGCAGGCCGGAGAAAGGAGAGGCAGGAGGGGGAGAAAAAGAGACAGGTATGGTCCTGTGTTACTCTTCATCTTTCCCAGGCCACCTGGCCCCCTGGCTGCCTAGGTGCAGGCCCCCCCGTGAACCACCCCCACTGCCCCAGACCACACACACCTGCATGAGCCACTCTTACACTCACAACCCTTTACTGGCTTCCCATTGCCCAGGATCAAGCCCAAGCCCTTGGCAAGGACCTCCTTCCCCGTTAGTTTTCTTTAACAAACCCTTGGGCGTCAGCAGATGCCATCCCTCCCCAAGGCCCATCCCCACATGGAATCTCCAGCCTCAAAAGTCCGTCAGAAGTTACTGAATGCCCTCTCCTCTCTTGGATCTCTGACCCTCACTGGGCTGTCTCCTCTCTCTGACATTCCACCCCCAGTCATCCTTCCAGTCTCAGAGCCCAGCCTCATCTCCAGGCACCCCCATGCCCAGGGTTGGCTCCACCCCCACCGGCCTAGGTGCCCAGCCACGGTGCTTTCAGAGCACCCTGTGACCTGCCAATTCTGCTTATCCATTATCTCTGCACACACATTCTCCCACCCGGAATGAAAGCCCTCTGAGACAGTAACCAGGGGGTTCACTGTTTAACCCCCTGGGCCCAGAACAGCGCCTGACTATGTAGTCACTCTTCCTCCAGAGCTCCAAGCAGCTGCTGACATGCAGCAGCTTTCAACCCGTAAAATAAATAAATCCAACAAATAAATGACTCTCTCAAGGATTTCTAGCCTTCCTTGATCCTCTACTCCAACAGGTTTCTCCTGCCATTGAGTGACTGCTGAAGATAAAATCTGAAGTATCGAGAGGGTAAGGAATGCCCCAGCTGGTAGTGGACGTCTGTGCAGTTTGCTGTGCAGCTTCTCTGGGTAGCAGCATCCTGGTTTCCCTCGGGAAGCGCATCCGCTGGTTTGGATGGGCACTCCCTCCAGGTTCCAGGAGTAGGTGCAGGACTCAGGACTCACCAACAGAGGCACTGCCTCTCCCAGCCTTGTGTCCGATGCAGGGACCCAAACTGGTCCAGTGAGACTCAGCCCAGGCCTTGTGTAGACCAAATCAAAGAGAAAGATTCTCTTTTTGTGCAGATGGCTAA
Organism: Macaca fascicularis; assembly: GCF_037993035.2. Taxonomy (NCBI): domain Eukaryota; kingdom Metazoa; phylum Chordata; class Mammalia; order Primates; family Cercopithecidae; genus Macaca; species Macaca fascicularis. The sequence continues at coordinate 198,167,770 of NC_088375.1, forward strand.
GCTGGCAGGAGATAAGTCTGGAGCTTCCAGGGGTTCCAGCAGGCAGAAGAGCCTGCCTCAGAATAAGGAAATTAATTCCTTTCAGAGGAAAGCCGAGCGGAGAGATGAAGGGAGAAAAGATGAATCCCAGGGTGATGGATTGAGTCCTGGGTCCCACCTGACGGAATCCTTGTCTCTCCGCAGACTTGCCCACTCCAAGTGAGCCAATACAACCCCCACCCACACTTGCCTCGTTTAGAGAAGTCGGCTTTGGGGGGTGGCTTTTGGCCACTACAGCAAAAGAATCCTGATGGATGCCCTATCCTGGGCACAGAAATTTCACTTCTAGGAATTTTTCCGAACAAAATAGCCTGAGAAGCAGAGGAAGGTACATGGACTAAGATGATCGCTGTTGTGCCCTCCGAGAGTCACTCCAACAGCCCCTCTGGGAAGCTTTCTCCCCACCCAAACGGAAGGACACACTGCTTCCTTCCAAGGCGCTTCCGTGGCACCTCGTTCATGTCTCTTCCCCAGAGCTCACGGAGAATAGGAATAACCCGTCACCAGAATGTCCCCACCTTCTAGGGTGGATACTGCAAAAGGAGAAGTTTTTAACTAGAGTACACTAGACTGTCCAGCAGCATCTACCCTCACAAGGAGGCCACCTGAGCAAATGTCAGACAACACGCTGGGGACATTTTGAGACCTAGGAGAAGGGCCTTTCCCAAGATCACACACAAGCCAGGATACGCAGGGAACTTGATCCAGGAAAGTGAGTGGAGTTCACGGGTGAGGGAGTCAAAGCTGTGAACCTTCCCCTTGAGCCCCTTCCGCACATGGCCACACCACCTCATCTCCCCCCACCGCCCTGAGGCACCAGCCTCCTTTCAGGCCCTTGCTGATATTCCAAGGGGGCCGCAGGAAAAGCAGGGCCCACCGCCCCTTTATCACTCTGTCCCGCAAGGGGAGGGCAGTCTTTCCTACGTCCCCCAGTGCATCTGAGTCTAGACTGTGACGTTTAACAAGGTTGCTGAAGGTTCGAGAATAACAGAAGAAAAGCTCAGCATGGAGTAACCTACAGGCACAATTGTCTGTGGCTTCCCTCTGAATCTACAGGCCCAGTACGCGTGTGAGGTCCCTTGGTGAACATTGTCGCAGAGGCCAGCTCAGCTCAGTCCAGGCCCAAGTGACACAAGCCCAGCAGCAAAAGGTGACTTTTCCTCCCTCAGTCCAAGGCCCACCACCCATCACCCCAGTGCTTCCTTCTCCTCCCGGAATGAGTCACTTCCCTGAATAATTGAGAAAGGCCTCTCCCGAGATCACACACCAGCCAGGCCAGGCTGGAAGCTTGGTCCAGGAACGTGAGTGGAGTTCAGGGGTGAGGGAGTGAAAGTTGCCCTGGAGGGAAGCCCTGCAGGTTGGGGGTGGGGTGGCAGCAGGCCCTGCTCTCACCCTGGCTGGGCCCTCAGGCTGCCCCTGCCCCATGGCATCCCCCAGGCCAAGGGTCAGCCCAAGGAGACCAACGGGCTCCCTGCATGCTCAGAGCAGACCATGCAGTGGAAGGAAGTCACTGATTGCCCAGAGATGATTTCAGAAGCAAGAGGAGGTGACCAGGAGCACCAGCCAAACCACTAGCTTCCTTTGGGAGCTCCTCTCTGCAGAATTAGGCAGGCTTCTTAGCCGTGAATCTACTAGTTATTAATGTGCACTCTGCCTGCTGGGGGGCTGAGCTGGGGCTGATGGAGGAGGGTAAGGAAGGTTTCAGTTAGAGAAGAAACTAGGCAGACTGAGGAGCCCAAGGGCTGGCAAGCCTGGATAACACCTGTTTCCTCTGCCTTCACCACACTCCTGGCCTCTCTTTGAGGCAAGACCAGGGGATGGAATAAGTCCTCGTAACTTCTTCAGGCTCAGCCGTCACCTAGCCTAGCAAGCTAGTGGCCTGCATCTCCTTTGTTCTGAGGCCCCTTTCCTGGGCAGCCTTCTCTTTCAAAACTCACTAAAGGCATCACACGTCATCTCCTAAACCTGGATTCCCTAAGTCTAGGACATGCCCCCTGGCACTCCAGATGATGCCCGTTGGACACTGTTTCTGGTGCCAGCATAGCCTGCAGCGATGCTACCTGGGCCAGGCCCAGCCATGAGTGACAGAAAATCCAGTGTAGAAACCGACCTTCTTGTTTGAATCAGATAGAAAAATTACAACGAGGGAGAATGAGAAGAACCAAGGAGAAGTCACCTTCTCCAATTAGGGTTAAACACTAGATGTAGATAGAAATTTTTTTCATTCTAAACTAGGGAAGCGGCTGGGCACAGTAGCCTGTAATCCCAGCACTTTGGGAAGCCGAGGCGGGCAGATCACTTGAGCCAGGAATTTGAGACCAGCCTGGGCAACATGGTGAAACTCCATCTCTACAAAAAAAAAAGAAAAAAAATATATATACACACATATATATACACACACACACACACACACACATATATATATATATATACAAAAAAAAATTAGCCAAGTGTGGTAATACACACCTGTAGTCCCAGCTACCTGGGAGGCTGACGAAGGAGGATCACCTAAGACTGAGAGGTCAAGGCTCGCGCCACTGTGCTCCAGCCTAGGCAATAGAGTGAGACCCTGTCTCAAAATGAACAAACAAACAAACAAAATGACTAGAAAGGGGGAAAATCCAACAACACAGGCTGTGAAATATGCTGCAATATAAAACAGAGGTTAAGCACTCTATGCCAAGGAGAAGAGCCTTCTTATGAAAACAATTTACTGAAGGAAACAAAAGGCATTTTTAGAAAGGCCTCAGCTTTTGTTTGCATTCATTGTTTGAACTGACTCATCTGTTCTCTGTCACTATATATATAGTCTTTCCTTTGCTAGAATGTCAGCTAAATGGAATGACACAGTACGCAGCCTTTTGAATCCGGCTTTTTTCACTTAGTATAAGTTTTCATCTCTTTTGAGTAAATACCTGGAGGTGGAATTGCTGGGTCACATAGTGGATGTATATTCAGCTATAAACTCTGATGTACTGTTTGCCAAAGGGCCCATACCATTTTGCACTTCTACCAGCATTACAGGAGAGTTCCAGTTTCTCTGCATCCTCACGAGCAGCATGATCAGTTTGTTACCTTAGCCATCTTAGTAAGTATGTAATAGTATATCATCATGGTTTTATAAACTGACTCTTTTTTTTTTTTTTGAGACGGAGTCTCACTCTGTCACCCAGGTTGGGGTGCAATGGTGTGATCTCCGCTCACTGCAACCTCCTCCTCCTGGGTTCAAGCTATTCTCCTGCCTCAGCCTCCCAAGTTGCTGGGACTACAGGCACCTGCCACCACACCCAGCTAATGTTTTAGTAGAGACGGGGTTTCACCATGTTAGCCAGGATGGTCTCAATCTCCTGACCTCGTGATCAGCCCGCCTCGGCCTCCCAAAGTGCTGGGATTACAGGCAGAGCCACCATGCCTGGCCAAATTGACTCTATAAAACAAGTGATAAAGGGTGAAGTGACAAAGCTCCACCCAACTGATTCTGAGTTTGGTCAGATAATTAGCTCTGGCCAATGGTATGTGAACGGAAGTGATCCTGTGTGAGTTTTGAGCCTCATACTTAGGTATTATACAGTGTTTCTTCTTTGGCTCTCAGGGAGCTTTGAATTCCATCCTGAAAATACATGTCTCAGGTGGACTGGCCCAGAGTGAGTCGTGGAGCAGAGCTAGCCCAGTCAACAGGCAGGCCACAGCCTCAGGCAGAACACCGCAACCAACACTCAGAATCTAAGTATTTATTGTTGTTTATCACAGTGTTTTGGGAGACTTGCTATACAGCATTATTGTGGCAGTAGCTGTCAAACACACTAGACAGTTTAAAGATAATATTTTAAGGTTTTTAACAGAGAATTAAGTGAATAAACTTATTTTTATGTTTAATCAATTGAATTTAAAATGGGAGGGAAGTAATTGATAAGTCAAAAGGTTTGTATGAAAACTCATTGGCTGAGTGGGAATAAAAAGAGGACTATATAAGGAAATATTGTAAATAATACAATATCTTCATTAGAAGCCTATAAAGATTTAAAAAACAGCATAAAAATGGAATTAGTAATGTGAAGAATAAGCTTTAAAAGTTTCTCCAAAATGCAAAAGAAAAAGGGATGAAAAAACAGGTAAGAGAAATAATTGAGACCCAATATACAAATAATTAGTGCTGCTAAAATACATATAAGAAGAGAACCGGCCGGGCGCGGTGGCTCAAGCCTGTAATCCCAGCACTTTGGGAGGCCGAGACGGGCGGATCAAGAGGTCAGGAAATCGAGACCATCCTGGCGAACACGGTGAAACCCCGTCTCTACTAAAAAAATACAAAAAACTAGCCGGGCGAGGTGGCGGGTGCCTGTAATCCCAGCTACAAGGGAGGCTGAGGCAGGAGAATGGCGTAAACCCGGGAGGCGGAGCTTGCAGTGAGCTGAGATCCGGCCACAGCACTCCAGCCTGGGCGACAGAGCCAGACTCCGTCTCAAAAAAAAAAAAAAAAAAAAAAAAAAAGAAGAGAACCGTAGCAATAATCAAGGGCATAAACAGAAGAAATGTGTTCTGTGTTTAAAAAAAAAAAAAAAAACCGAGTCCACAGTTTGAAAGCAATCTCTAAATAGCAGACAAAAATATTGAAAAAAAGTTGAACATATTCTACTTAAATATATACTAGTTAAATTTAATTTTTTAACAGAAAAAAAAGACTTGGTTCCTGCAAAGAAAAAACAAAGTTGGGCTTAGACTTATGCTCTAGAACTACGCTGTCCAATACAGTGGCCACCATCCACAGAGGATTATTCAGTTCTTTGCAATGTGGCTAGTCTGAACTGAAACACTGAACGTGTAGAACACACACCAGATTGTGAATACATACTGAAAAATTAAAATTGTAAAATATCTCAATAATTTTTATGTTGATTGTATGTTAAAATGATAATGTTTTGGATATGTTGAATCCAATAAAATATATTCATTTCATCTGTTTGTTTTACTTTTTTAATGTGGGTACTAGAAATTTTTACGTTACATATGTGGCTCGCATTATATTTTTAATGTAAAGTACTGCTCTAAAATAGGGGTTGGCAAACTATGGCCTACAGGCCAATTCGGGCCCACCACCTGCTTTTGTAAATAAAGCTCTATTGGGACACAGCCATGCTCATTTGTTTACATATTGTCTACGGCTCTTCCATACCACAATGGCAGAATCGAGTGTCCAGCACAGCACAAATGATAGAGCAGAAAAAGCTTTAAATATTTGTTATCTGACCATTTTCAGCAAGTTTGCCAACCTTTACTCTAGAGTCAGAAGATGGTGTTGAAATTTCAAGCAAGTTTTCAGATTAAAGGTAACATAGTGGAGTGCGGTGGCTCACGCCTGAAATCCCAGCACTTTGGGAAGCTGAGACGGGCAGATCACGAGGTCAGGAGTTCAAGACCAGCCTGACCAGCATGGTGAAACTCCATCTCTACTAAATATACAAAAATCAGCTGGATATGGGGGCATGCACCTGTAATACCAGCTACTCAGGAGGATGAGATAGGAGAATTGCTTGACCCCGGGAGGCAGAGGTTGCAGTGAGCTGAGATCGCACCACTGCACTCCAGCCTGGGTGACAGAGCAAGACTCCGTCTCAAAAAAATAAATTAAAAATAAAATAAAATAAAAGGTAGCGTAATATCTAGAAAAAGCTAAATTCTCAGTTATATGTGTTTTCCCCCCTTTCAGACTGGCGGAGATTTCTTTCCTTCCTTTCTTTTTTCTTTCCAACTTTCCTTTCCTTTCACTCTTTTTAAATGATAAAACCTGACCTAGGAAACAACCTGAGGAAAATGAACACTTTCATAGCCTGTTGAGAGAGTATAAATCAGTACTATCTTTCTAGATGGCAGTTTGTTAATAGGTATCAATACCAGATCTAGGGTTCATGGATGGAATTCAGAAGCAGTCTATGAACCTGAGCAGAAAATTTTTGCATATTTATTTCTACTAAACCCTACTGAAATTTAGCATTTCTTTTAGTTATGAGTGTAGGAGTAGTTGGCAGAACATGGTCCCCAAAGACATCCACGTCCCAATTCCTGGAATCTGTGACTGTGGAACCTAACAAGGCAAAAAGGACTTTGCAGATGGGATGAAATCAAGGATCCTGAGATCGGGAGATGATCTTGGATTATCCTAGTGGGCCCAGTGTAATCACAAGGGTCCTTATGAGAGGGAGGCTGGAGAGTAAAAGTCCGAGAAGGAGACCTGACGGCAGAAGCAGAGGTCGGAATGATGCGAGTCCATGAGCCAAGGAATGCAAGAAGCTTCCAGAAGCTGGAAAAGAAAAGGAAATGGAGTCTCCCCTCGGACCTCCAAATGAAACACAGCCCCACAAACACCTTGCTTTTAGTCCATTGATACTGACCTCAGACTTCTAACCAGCAGAAATGTGACATAATAAAGTAAGTTTGTGGTAATAAACTAAGCAGCAATGGGAAATGAATGCAGTTGGAAACAAACAACAGTGGAATTAGCACCTTGTCACCAACAGAAATCACAGATATTTTTATTTCAGGCTACAGTTACTCCAAGTATCTCAAAATATTATTTACAATCATCTTAACTTGAAATTTTAGTAGTTAATAGACCTGCTGCTAAATATTGATCTTAAAAGAATATATATATCACCATATCTGAGTTTTATAATAGTTTGATAATTGCATTCCGTATAATTAGCTTCCTTTGTAATCTTATGTATCTTATTTTATGCACAAAAAACATTATTCTGAGAGGGAATCCACGGGCTTTGCCAGAATACCAGCAGCGTTCATGGCACAAAATGTTTAAACTCTCTTACTATGAATATTCCTCAGTTTATTTCATCATTCCTCCATAAAAAGATAATGATGGTTTTTACAATTTTAACAATTGTTTAAGATGGAGAAACATCCTATATCTGCCTTTTTTTTGCACATGTGAGAGTAATTCTTAGGGAGGGTAAATTCCAAGGAGTAGAATCGCTGCATCAAAGGACCTGTGTATTTTTTATTGTAATGGATTCTGCCCAACTGCCTTCTATGATGCCAGTTACACTCACCTCTGCCATGTATGACTGTACCCCTTCCCTATATCCTAGCCAAGCCACTGCTTGGTATTTTCTAACCAAATGAGTGAGGATTATCTCACTGTCATTTTAGTTTTTATAACCCTGACTATCAAAATATTTTAAATTTATTTTTTGGCCATTTTCCCCCTCTGTGAATTGCCAATTCATATATTTTGCCCTGTTTTGTACTAATTTTGTTTTACTTTTCTTTTGACTCGTGGAATCTCATTTATTCTGATTATTGTCTATTATACATATTGCAAGTATTTTCTCCTAGTCAATTGCTTTACCTGGATTAGTTTATGACATCTTTGTCTTAGGGAAGTTTTAACCTTGGAGGTAGACAGAATAATCCACCTTTATTTGTGGCTTCTGCATTTTTATCTTAAGAGACTCTTACCTCCTCAACTGTTACAAACACATCCTCCAACATTTTCTAATATTTGTTTAGTTTATTTTGAAGATTGAATGTTTAATTTATCTGAAATTTGTTTTGTGCATGATATAAAGTAAGAATCTACATTTATTTATTTTCTGGATAACTAGCCAGAAACATTACTTATCCTTCTTCACTTAAATAGCCACTTTAATCCTATACTAAATTCACATATACCTTAATTTAATAAGCATTTATTGAGTTCCTGCTCTTTGCCAGGCATTATTCTAGGCAATGAAGATACAGCAGTGAACAAGACACACACACGCGAAAGCATTAAAAAGGAAAAAAGCGTTAAACTCAATGAGAATGCAAAATTAATCAATTTTGACAAGAAATACAACTGAATTAAATTTCCCTATGGAAAAAGAAGGACTCATGGTTTGGGTTTTTTAATTTAATTATATTATTGTCCAAGAATGGTCAAATAGACTGGAGGAACCTAACAGAAAGCTTAGAAACAGATCCTAGCACTTAAAAAACTTCAGTAGGTGATAAGGTACTCTTCCAAATGAGTGGAAAAAGAATTGGTTTTGGCCAGGCATGGTAGCTCATGCCTGTAGTCCCAGCACTTTGTGAGGCCAAGGTGGGCGGATCACGAGGTCAGGAAATCAAGACCATCTGGCTAACCTGGTGAAACCCCATCTCTACTAAAAAAAAAAAAAATACAAAAAAATTAGCCAGGCATGGTGGCGGTTGCCTGTAGTCCCAGCTATTCGGGAGGCTGAGGTAGGAGAATGGCGTGAACCCGGGAGGCGGAGCTTGCAGTGAGCCCAGATCATGCCACTGCACTCCAGCCTGGGTGACAGAGTGAGACTCTGTCTCAAAAAAAAAAAAAAAAAAAAAAAAGAATTGATTTTTTTATTTCAATGGATTTTGGGGTATGGGTGGTTTTCGGCTACATGGATAACTTCTCTGGTGGTGATTTCTGAGATTTAGTGCACCTGTCACCCAAGCACTGTACACATACCCAATATGAAGTCTTTTATCCCTCACCCCTCTCCCCACAGTCCTTTTTTTTTTTTTTTTTTTTCCTGAGATGGAGTCTCACTCTGTCACACAGGCTGTAGTGCAGTGGTGTGATCTTGGCTCACTACAACCTCTGCCTCCTGGCTTCAGGTGATTCTCTTGCCTCAGCCTCTCGAGTACTTTGGATTACAAGAACACACCACCATGCCTGGCTAATTTTTTTTTTTGGATTTTTAGTAGAGATGGGGTTTCACTATATTGGCCAGACTGGTCTCGAACTCCTGACCTCAGGTGATCTGCCCACCTCGGCCTCCCAAAGTGCTGGGATTACAGACATGAGCCACTGCGCCTGGCCCCCACAGTCCATTATACCACTCTTGTGACTTTGCATCTTCATAGCTTAGCTCCCACTTATAAGAGGACATGTGACATCTGGTTTTCCATTCCTGAATTACTTCACTTAGAATAATGGTGTCCAGCTCCATCCAAGTTGCTGCAAAAGGTGTCATTTCATACTTTTTAATGGCTGAGTAGCATTCTATCATAGATTTATACCACATTTTCTATCCACTCATTGGCCAATGGGCACTTAGGTTGGTTCCATATCTTTGAAATTGCAAATTGTGCTGCTATAAAAATGCATGTGCATGTGTCTTTTTCAGATAATGACTTCTTATCCTTTGGGTAGATACCCAGAGGTGGGATTGCTGGATCAAATGGTAGATTTACTTTTAGTTCTGTAAGGAATATCCATCCTGATCGTATTAATTTACATTCCCACCAGCAGTGTAAACATATTCCCTTTCACCACATCCATGCCAATATTTTTTTTTGACTTTTTAATTATGGCCAAGAATAGATTTTTTTTAACACATGGTGTTGGGACAAATTATTTACCATTTGGAGGAGGGAATAACCTGATCCTTATCTCACCTCCATCAAAATAAATTCTAGATGGATAAGGAAGTTTAATCTATTAGATTTTAGACGAACAGGAAGAAAACATGGATGGATATTTACCTGACATTGGAGTAAGGAAAGTATTTCTAAGCACTCTTTTCTTTAGAAAGAAGAAAGCACGAAGAAAAAGAATAACTAATCTAAAAACATAAAAATCAGGCCGGGCATGGTGGCTCACACGTGTAATCTTAGCACTTTGGGAGGCCGAGGTGGGCGGATCACAAGGTCAAGAGATCAAGATCATCCTGGTCAACGTGGTGAAATCCCATCTTTACCAAAAAAATACAAAAATTAGCTGGGCGTGGTGGTGCACACTTGTAGTCCCAGCTGCCCAGGAGGCTGAGGCAAGAGAATCACTTGAACCTGGGAGGCGGAGGTTGCAGTGAGCACAGATCAAGCCACTGCACTACAGCCTGACAACAGAGTGAGACTCCATCTAAAAAAAAAAAAAAACAAAGGAAAGAAAAAAAAAATCAAACCATAACATATATCAAAATATCATAAACAAAATTAAAAATCAAACAACATACTAGGAAACTAGGAAATAATATTTGTAACATACATCACAGACAAGGTGAATAACTTACAAATCAATAAGAAAATCCGGAAACCCCATTAGAAAAAGGAGCAAAGGACATAAATAAGAAATTTACAATAGAAAACTACAAATAGCCAATAAATACATGAAAAATTTCAGTATCACTAGTAATAAAAGAAATCAAAATTAAAACAGTGAGACATATATTTTGCCGGTCATCTTAACCAAGCTTTTAAAAAATCATGGTACTTAGGGCTGGCACTGGTTCAGAGGAAAGGAAACTGTTCTACCTTATGGAGGGAGTATGAATTGTCACAATCATTCTGTGAGGCAATTTATTTATGTGGATCAAAGGCTTTAAAATGCCCATACTCTTTGATAAGGCAATTCCATTTATAACAATTTCTCCTAGGGAAATCATTAGAAATGTACACAAAGATTTATTTCCAAGGAGGTTCCTGGCAGCATAGTATACAATAACAAAAAAAAATTAAAACAAAAAATATGAAGACAATTGATTTACAATCTCCAATACTACGGGATTTGTTAAATAGATTATGTTAGATTCATATGATGGAATGCTATGTGGTCATTAAAAATCATGTTCTCAAATCATATTTAATTTTAAGGGAAAATGCCCTAGGTGTAAAGGCAAGTGGAAATAAAAAGAATACTAGACTGCATCGATTGTATGTATGTATGATAGATTTCACCAATAAGTCTGCTCAATTCTGTGCCCACTTCCACCCACCCCTAACTTTCTGCTGCCTCTGCTGGGCAGTGCATCTTCCCCAGCACTGCCTTCTCTCCTGGGTGTCTCTGCCACTCCTATGGGATAACACCACCTTTGCTGGGCATGGCCCTTCTCAGCAGGTGCCATCACCCCCAACCAGGCTCCCAATATATTCAGTCAAATCACTATCAATGCACGTGGAATCACCTAGTACTACAGGACCTTCGAGTTCTGGAATCCCAACTTGAGGTAGCCAGACGAAAAGAAGAGCATCTTGGGTGACATGTCCAAACCATGGGAAGTAGAGGGGTGTACTTGGAGTACAGGAATGACCACAGCCAGGATTTCAATGCCTTCTAACAATCCCCACCACTCCATTTCTCACCTCTGCTTCTCTTGATGGATTAGCTCTGCCTCCTGCTACTCAGATTGCTCTCTCCCACAGGGTGGGAAAGGTCCACCAACCCCACGATAACTTGGAGGATGACAGCTCATGGTGTTGCCTTCAAAGGATTGGCTTTTCTCTGTTCGTTCCAAATAAAAATTCTCAGGGAAAGTTCCTGATTGGCTGGACCTGGGTCATGTGATCACTTGTGTAACTATACGGGTGAATACCATGATTGGTAGCTCCCACTCAAACCACAGGGTGGCATGGGATAGGAGATGAAGCAGCTCCCAGAAGAAGGGAACAGGTGCAGGCAGGCAGCCTATTCTTCTGTTCTTCTCTTGGGGAAGGGGATATGCCAAGAGTTCTGTCAATGTCCCCAAGGACTTGTAGAGCTTTTAGTCAAAGTGTTCTTTTCATTTTTGCTTAATTCCCCTCCATATTCCCAGTGACATACATATGCATTCATAGGTCAGGCTCATGGGAAAACCTGAGTTATAATTCCCACTGTATGCTCAGCCTCACCTCTCCCATCTGGCTCTACAGCCTTATAACCACTTCTATTCATTGTATACATTTTGTGTGCCAAGCCCTCAAAGTACTTAACCTACCTATTACCAGCAAGGGCCCAGCTCAGCAGGTGGGGGTAAAAATGCAGACACATCTGTTAGTAAGTTTCCAATTATTTAAGTCCCCACCTATATTAATCGCACAGTTCAGTGACTCCATCTCAAGGCCTCAATCCTCATCACCTCTGTGTTATTCAAAAGCCCTAAGGAGTCAAACTTGCTTCCAAACACCAGTAGAGTGAGAGACAGAATGTTCCCGTTAAAGACTAGTCCTGTCTGCCTGGCGCAACCAGTCCATGCACAGGTGTAAATCCTGCCAGCACCACCTGAGCATCCAGGTACCAGCTCTTTTATTATGCAACACACACACACAAATGTCTTCCTGCCTCAGTAAGTTTGCCTGCTGGCCTTACATTTGCATTACTCTGAGGAAGCCTCACATAGATTCCCCATAAAGAGGAATTCTGCTCCATTTCTGTCTCTGGTCTATACAGAGAAATCACTGATAGCTTCTAGATATGAAAATACTGTCACTTGTGCCTTGTTACAGGTATTGTTATTTCATGCAACCGTCTTCAACAGTGAATTGGGCTCCACTATTATCCCACATCTTATAGATTAGGAAGCAGGAAAATGGGCCCAAGTCCACCCACCCACCCATGGTGGAGCCGGTATTCAGACCCGGGGCTGGCCCTGCTCAGCTGCCTCTTATCGCAGTATAAGTTTTCTTCCAGAAGGCACTTCAGTCCCAGAAGAAATGGTGGTGGCCCTGTGTCACCAGCTCATCAGCTATGCCAGAGCACGGCTGAATTCCAGAGCAGGACACACTCTGCACAGGCTGAGAAGCCCCCTGCACGCTGCATCATGTCTAGGGAAAGAAGACGGGAAAACACGAGGCAATGCTAACCGTACATGTTGCTAGCTGGTGAGACTGTGGATCATTATTATTTCCTTCGTTATGCTCTTCTATATTTTCCAGGCTTCCAAAAAAAAAAACATGGATTGCTTTTATCATCCAAATAATGTGAAAGGGTATACACGTGTACCCTTTCATGTTAGATATGTATTTAAACATTAAACTTTCTGCACCTTAATACTAATAAATGCTAGTGCTTCTCCATCTCCTCCCGATCTCAGTGCTGTCCTTCAAAAAGCCCTGTCTGTCTGTCTGTCTCTGCTTTCTGTGTGTTGGGATAATTGTCTGGACCCTCTGCAAATAAGAGCCATCCTCTCAACCATGCAGCACTTCACACCCACAGACTATTTTCATGGACCCTCTGGAGCAGGCATCAACATTTCCCTTTGACAGATAAGAAAACTGGGGCTCAGGGACGTTAACTGCTTTCCACAAGTTCACCTTGTTAATGGGGCCTCTCTACTCCTCCCCACATCAAAGGCACTCTGCCGTTAGTAGAAGTGGGATGCAGGGCAGCCTTGTGAGGAAGGGCCTTGGTTTTGGAGTCAGCAGACCTGAGTTAAGATCCTGACTTGGTCATCACAAGCTGTGTTCCCTGGACACAGTAACTTCCCTTCTCTGGATCCCTATTTCCTCATCTGTAAAATAGGAGTAATTTAAAGTGCTTGCTTCATGAAGTTATTGTAAGATAGAAAAACTACACTCTCCTTCATAGCAAAATGGCTACTAAAAATACAAAAATTAGCCAGGCGTGGTGGCACATGCCTGTAATCCCAGCTACTCTGGAGTTGAGGCAGGAGAATCACTTGAACCTGGGGAGCAGACGTTACAGTGAGCCGAGATCTCGCCATTGAACTCCAGCCTGGGCGTTACAGTGAGACCCCATCTCACACACACACACACACACACACACAAAAAAGGCTGTAATAATTTTCTAAGCAGAAAATCACAGGTGTTGGCAAGAATGTGGGGAAACTTGAGCCCTCATACATTGCTAGTGGGATTGTAAAGTGGTACAGCTGTTATGGAAAACAGTTTGGTGGTTCCTCAAAAAGTTAAACGTAGAATAATCATAAGACCCAGCAATTCCACTCCTAGACAATCGAAAACAAGTGCTCAGACAAAACTTTATACATGAATGTTCATAGCAGCACTATTCGTAATAGCCAAAAGGCATTAAAAATATACATGTCCATCAACTGATGAATGGATACACAGAATGTGGTACATCCATACAATGAAATACAATTCAGCCATAAAAAAGGAAAGGGCTGCTACATGCCACAACATGGATGATCCTCAAAGACAGTATGCTCAGTGGAAGAAACTGAACTCAAAAGGCTACATATTACATGATTCCTTTCACATGAAATAGCCAGAATAGGCAAATCTGTAGAGACAGAAAGCATCCTAATGGTTGCCAGGGGCTAGAGGGAAGAGGGCATGGGGAGGGACGGCTGAATGGGTATGGGTTGATGAAAAAGTGGTAGAACGTGATAGTAGTGATAGTTACACAATTATGTGAGTGTATTTAATGACACTAAGTTGCACACTTAAAATGGTTACAATGATAGATTGTATATTATATGTATTTTACCATAATAAAAAATAAGAGACAATGTCAGTGGAACTCACAGTGCTGAACCTGGCCCGTAGTAAGTGCAATAGGAGCTAATGTTTCAGGCAGATGGTGGAGACAGAACTTCTGAACTCCAAGCAGCCAGCTTCTGCCATGGGCTGGACAGGAGGGGATGATGAGAGGTTTCCTGAGGCTTAGGCTTCAGCCCCAGACCCCAGCTGCTGTCTGAGGGCCTGAGCTGGATCACGAGGAGCTCTGGAACCTCAGTCTGCATCTTGGGTGGCTCTGAGCTAACAACAGCAGACAGATCTGGCAGTTTCCTTGGCATCTTCCCCCAGCTTTGCACCCCAAATGCCTGTCCCTAAAGCTCAGGCAAGAACAGGAGACAAAGAAAGAAGCAGAAAAGAATGCTTATCCCAACGCCTGGTGCAGAACCAGCCTAACCATCCACCTCTTGCTCTCCAGGAGAAGGACAGCCCATGAGCAAGATGTAGCCCCACACCTCAACACATTGGATGCCCTGGAAATGCTCACTTGAGGTGAACCCAACAGCTCTAGCCTCCCAAGAGCCTAAAGCCAGAGGTGAGCAGGGGGAGAGAGAGAGGACTTGAGTGGAAGACTTGAACCTCTGTCTCTGGCAGGGTGAAGCACAGAGGCCAGTAAGTGTCATTGCCCTCGATCCCAGTCCACCCTGGGAGCAGTGACAGAGGAAGCAATGCAGTGAGCCATATCACATGGGTCTTTTTTTATGCCAGCAGCACCAAGGACAGCGCAGGAAAGGCCCTCCTGACGGAATTCACCCCAGGAGATCCTCAGGGCCAGGACAGAACAGCCACTCCTCCTGAGACTTCCCAGGTTAAGCAGGCTGTCCAGAACCCAGAGTTTACCTATTTTCTTCCTTCCTTCCTTCTTTCTTTCCTTCCTTCCTTTCTTCCTTCCTTCCTTCCAAGTACACTGCCCTTCCCCCAAAAGAGAGATTCAGGATGCTGGAGGGAGAATGAAATGATTGAGTCAGGAGCCGCCTTCCTCTCAGCCTGCAGAGCCCATAAGCAAACCCCATCTGAGTCCAGGGGGCGAGCAATCCTGCATTCAGAGAGCAAGGCGAATGCTCCGTATTCCATTAACCCTGGGCACGGCTGGCAGGAGGCTGGCAGGGTGTCCAGGGTGAGGTAGAGGAAAAAACCTCCTGATTTTCTTCCTGGCTTCAAAATGAAGGAAAGTCTACAATTCTCCACCAGGAGCCAGAAGCCTTTTTCTTACCTGTGATAATGGTGAGGGTTTGTTTTCTTTCATTTAGACTCTCTCAAACTTAATTTAAAGTTTCTCTTTTTTAAATATGTCCTGACTGGAGAGTGAACAGCAAGGAGCTGCCAAAGGAAAGTGGAGATGGAGAGATGATTGCCTGAGCAGATATTGCAGCAGCTGAAATGAAAAACTGTCCCTGAGAGAGCTTGAGGGAGGGAGGAGAGTGCTCAGGGACTGGGATGGGGAGTACAGGGTGGAGGGGGACCCCCAAAGAACCCCAGCCAGCGAGTACTGATTGGGTGTTGATTTCCCCAAAGCCCATATTCTAACACCACCCGGATTTGAGGGGTAGGGGCAGGGAGTGACCTCTCCCACCTTGAGTGTTGTCTCAGCAGGAAGAAGATTCCAGGTGACTGCTTTCTGGTCTGAAAGCTGAGTTTTTCTTTCTCCTGACCCTAGCACAGCCAGGGAGTGAACAGGGGGCCTCAGCTCCCCTCCCAGGTGACTCTTGAGGGATGCTGGCAGAGCAAGTGGCTGAAGGTCAGCCTTAGCCACAGCTGCACACCCCCAGCCTGTGCCAGCCTCAAGACCACCTTCTGTTCCCCGGGCCCACCACCATCATCTTAGTTCTTGCCTGTGCCTAAGGGCAGTCCTAATGTCTCCTCCTGGGTCTGGGATAATTTCAAAGACTTCCAGTCAATGCCATTTTGCTTAAATTGATCACAGTTCATTTTTGTTACTTTCAAGCAAGAACCAGGTTGACCCGGACTCACCCAAGGACCAGATGTTCCATCTCCATTTGACATTCTTTCATTCCAACAATATGTGCATTGATGAGACGAGTGGAAGTCAACATGCAGAGAGCAGGGCCCTGGTGCTAGGTTTGTTTTGAGAGCGTTGATCTCCTTGCCTTGTTGCCACCCTGGAAACACTTCTCACCACCCCCGATTACAGCTCATCTCCTCCTTTCCCAGAAAAAGTGGGGCCGTGTATGTCCTTGACTGCTGCATTGTAGCTTCCCTTCGCAGTCAGTCAAAGGCCTCTCCGGTTTTGCTGTGTCCTGCAGAGAACTAACTGGTCCCCACGGTCTCCCTCCAGCAAGTTCTGCTCACCTTCAGGTCCTCCTCGCTTCTCCTCTCTTCCTTGCGACCCGGATATGCCATGCAACAACCCAGTTCTGGGGATGCACATGGTGAGGAAAGCCCTCAGGTGGAGTCCGGGGGCCCCAGCTCTGGTCCTTGTTTGCTCTGTGACATGGCAAACCTCAGTCTCCTTGGCCTCAGTTTCCCTATCAATAAAAAGATGGGGCTGATGTCCCACCAAGATCTCATCCCTGGTGAGGAGGGAGTACTGCCGAGAAACAAACTGCAGTGAGATGTTCAGATTTTCCCCCCTGGGTTGTTGACCACGAAGCCTCCTAACTGTCCCCCTGCCTCCAGTCTCATCCCACCTGCTCCATCCTCTGCAGTCTCCACATCAGGTTTTGCTACTCTTTTGCTGCCACTCACCATGGCCCCATTCATCCAGACTGGCAGTGACATTCCAAATATTTAACAGAGGAAGACACCCTGGAGCAGATCCCGGGGGTTCCCTGCTGTGACAGGGTGAACCCTCTAGTGACTGGATCATGGGGAGGGCGGGTGGGGGAAGCACAGGAGGGACGACGGCTCTTCACCAGCAGGAACATTTCAATAGATCACCTACCGAGCAGCCACACCGTTCAGCTCCTCTACCCTTCTGCCGTCGGCAACCAACGCCCTGCATTCAATCCCTTCTGCCCTAAACGTTTAGAGGTTTCTGTTTTCCTGGCTAGATCCTGGCTGATATAACATCCAACATCAGATTTCCTCTTAGGGAAGCAAATGTCTTTGTATAAGAAAATACCTTGATAAGGCACTTGGGGAGAGGTAACATCCTAAGGGTATGATTTGACAAGAGACAAGGAACTGAAAGAGATAGCTAAAATGCTCTGCATGGGAAACAAGCGAGAACTGGGAGGTAGGGGAGAGAGGGAAAGAGCAAAGGAGAAAATAATAAAACAATGTAACAGGAGGTGGATGCTCAGATGGTGGAAGCTGAGGGGCTTCTAGGAATGGAAATATCAAAGATGGACTTTTACACTGCTGGCGGTTTTGCAATCTATAAATCCCTTCTCCTATCCTTTGGAAATGTCTGCTACCCACAGAGACTTTGTGTGCCCAGCTATGCTTTGTTTTAGGGGTGAGGCTGATTTTTTTAATGAAACACAAAGGAAAAGATTGAGGTCCATGTCTGGCCTGACTCAGGGTGGAACTGACAACACCAGCAGGCAGTAAGAAGATGCATAAACTGCATTAATTCAATGCAAACAGGAGCTGAGAGCTAGAAATGACAGTGAGAATAAGAGCTAATCTTTCATAGTACTTACCATGCACCAGGCTCCGCTCTGAGCATTTGCACAGGAACTAACTCATTTAATTCTCGCAACAACCCGATGAAATCAGTACTATTATTATCAGCCTTCTACAGATGTGGAAACAGAGCAATTCAGTAGCGTCAGTTGCTCTAGCAAGAGATAGAGCTAAGATCTGAACACAGGCAGTCTGACTAGAGTGTGTGCTCTTAACCACCCTCTGTGAGAAGCCCGCCAGGAATGCGCAGAGACCTCAGGAGATTTTTGGTGTACAGTCTGTTGAATGAGGGTTTGAATCGAGCTGACCTGGATCTTAAGGGCAGGAAGAGTCTAACTGGCACCTGGGTTTATCTATTCTACCATCAGTCTCTGGGACTAGCTCTGAGCTCCCCCAGGGCAGGGACCACATTTTATTCCTCTGTGAACTCAGATCTTCCACAAGGCCTGGCAGAGTAGGAAGTAGCTCCAGTTCATTTTGCCTGGGTAAGTAAGTGAAGGGTGGAGGGGTGGGGTGGGCGGAAAGAAAGACCTAAAGGAAGCCAAAATGTTCATCTGGACCAGCCCAAGGCTGAAACCAAGGCAAGGGAGATGTTTGTCACCTTGTCTCCTCCCCTCCCCCAGTGCTAATTCCAGCGCTGCCACCTCCCATGCAGGCGTGAAGCTGTGGATTTTTCCTAATTGAGAAGGAAAACATCTTCTGTCTAGTCAAGGCAGCAACATCAAGGCAGGGCTGTGAAGGCGGTGCCGCGCGGGCTGGCACCACACACTCGCCGCATTTCAGAGCTGCTTTTCTTGCTGCTGCCGTGCGTTTAACTCTTCCTGTGTTTTAAAATGTAAGAGCCATGACACCCGCTTTGAAAGCCCCAAGGAGAGGGAGTGATGGTATCTCAACAGGAACAGCTCTGCTGGGGGGTGTGGAGGGGATGAGGGGTCTCTACAGCAAAGAAGTAGTCATCTCTTCAGTCTGGCCTCTTCAGGATCTATTCTAGCGTTCTTTATTTCATTTTCATGTGATAAAAATTGAGATATACAACTCTTGTCTCAGCTAACACGGGCGGCAGTCAGCCAGAAAGAGCTTTGTCCTCCCACGTGGGCGGACGGCAGGCAGGACACAGGCTCTGGGGAAGCATCTTTGGGGACTGTGGGAATAGGAGTTCCTCCTTCTTTTTCTTTTTTTTTTTTTTTTTTTTGAGACAGAGTTTCACTCTTGTCACTCAGGCTGGAGTGCAATGGTGCGATCTCGGCTCACTGCAAACTCCACCTCCCGGGTTCAAGCAATTCTCCTGTCGCAGCCTCCCGAGTAGCTGGGATTACAGGTGCCCGCCACCACGCCCAGCTAATTTTCATATTTTTAGTAGAGATGGGGTTTCACCATGTTGGCCAGGCTAGTCTCAAACTCCTGACCTCAAGTGATCCACCTGCCTCAGCCTCTCAAAGTGCTGGGATTACAGACGTGAGCCACTGTGCCTGGCCAGGAGATCCTCCTTGATCATCCCCTTTCTCCTGTGCATACAAACGCACACGCATATGCACACACACACTACCCACACAGTGCAAGCACACACACGCATACACAATCGTACTCCTTACTCCCATGGCAGGGCCTGGTTCACAAGGAACCAGAATTCCAGATTTGCCCAGGTTCTGCCAAGGTCCAAGGGATGGGAAGGTTAGAGGTCTGTCCCAATGACCTCTCCAGACACCTCACCTCCTCCGTAGGGCCGAGCACTGCTAGTGTTGCTGGGATCAGGAGGCAGATGAAAGCCGAGGCACCAGTAGGGGGCTGTGTCAGTATCTAGGCAAGGGATACTGCTGGCCTGGACCAGAGCAATAGTATTCACAAACAGAAAGGAAAGGGCAGAGTCAAGAGATATTTGAAAGTAGACCTGGGGCCGGGCGCAGTGGCTCATGCTTGTAATCCTAGCACTTTGGGCGGCCGAGGTGGGTGGATCACAAGGTCAGGAGATGAAGACCATCCTGGCTAACACCATGAAACCCCGTCTCTACTAAAACTACAAAAAAAATTAGCTGGGCATGTTGGCAGATACCTGTAGTCCCAGCTATTCGGGAGGGTGAGGCAGGAGAATGGGGTCAACCCGGGAGGCGGAGCTTGCAGTGAGCCAAGATTGGGCCACTGCACTCCAGCCTGGGCGACAGAGCGAGACTCTGTCTCAAAAAAAGAAACAAACAAACAAAAAGACCTGCAAGCACCTACTCATTGGAGGGAAGTAGAAGAGCAAGAGAAAAGAAGGAGTCAATGGGGGACCACAGGCTTGGGTGATGGCTGATAGGGGTGACATTCCCTGACACAGAGAGCCCTGGGGAGGAAGACAATGAACTTCGTATTGGACATGGTGAGCTTGAAGAGCATCCAAATAGAGATGTCCAGTGGGCAGTTGGATATGAGGTCTGGCGCTCAGGAGAAAGGTCCTGACTGGAGATGGAGATTCAAGAGTCCTTGGCATACAGATGCAATCATGGTCACCCACTGGATGGTCTCATCCACGGAGAGTGTGAGGAGCAGAGACAACCAAGGGCATCAATATTTAAGATACTCAGCTATGAGAAAGATGAGCTGAGAAGCTAGGGCCAGATGTTGGGCAGAAATGTGGGCGACAGTGGTGTCTTCAAAGCCAAAGGCATGTCCAAAGAAAGTAAGTGTGATCGCCAGTCCCAAAGGCTGCAAGGAAGTCAGGCAAGATAAGGACCAAAGTGTGTCCAATCAGGTCATCAAGGATGTCACCTGGTGACCTTGGAAAGGTCTTTGTGGGAGCAGAAGACCAATTACACAGGCATGGGAGAAGAGAAGTGTGGACTGCTCAAGAAGCCTGGATTCAAGGCAAGGGAGAGACAGGGTCACAGCCAAAGAAGCCACCAGGTCTAGGGAGGGAGGTTGTTATTTGTCTGTTTGCTGGCTTCTTTCTACAATGGAAGAGCCTTTAGGAGGTTTCTAGGCTAAAGGGGGCAAGGCAGTAAGCAGAGAGAGATTGTGATATAGGAGAGAGGAGTTTCTCATGGAGAAAGGCCCGTGAGAGAAGGTGGAGGGATGCAGTCAAGGGCACAGGGGCTGGGGGAGGAGTCAAGGGTGCAGGGAAGGTTGACCAAATAGTGAGAGGAAGAGCAGCTTGTCTGAGGAATGGTGTGAGGACAGAGACAGACATAGAGCAGTGTGGTGGGACAGGGGGCTGAGGGAGCCTCAGTCCCAGGAAGACCTCAATAAAAGGAAAGTAAGAGGCTGGGCCTCTGCCTGGAGAGACTGGGACAGGAGGAATCTTGGGACAGTAGTGAGGGCTTTCAGCAATTCCTGAGAACAGGAAAGGTGTCTGAGCAGGGACAGGAGGGAGCTCGGGCCCTTCCTTCATTGCAGCTGTTCACTGCTCTGTTTTGTGATGTCTGTTTCCTGCAGCCTCAAGGCCAGAAGCTTATTAAACCTTCTCAAGCCTGTCTGGGGTCAAGGAAGCTGAGGGGTCAGTGGGGAAAGGAAAACTCACTCTAGCATGAGGGAGAATTCCTATCAGCCTCTCTAGCAATGCCGTGGCATACTGTGGGAAGTGGTGAGTTCCACCTCAGTCAGGAAGTTGAAGCCAAGAATCTCAGCTGGGGCCAGACACTATGGCTCATGCCTGTAATCCCAGCACTTTGAGGCCAAGTAAACTCAGGAGTTCGAGACTGGCCTGGGCAACATAGCAAGACCTTGTCTCTACTAAAAATTAAGAAAAAAAAAATTAACTGGGTATGGTGGTACACACTTGTAGTTCCAGCTACTTGGGAGGCTGAGGCAGGAGGATTGCTTGAGCCTGGGAGATTGAGGCTGCAGCAAGCTATGATTGCACCACTGCACTCCAGCCAGGGCAACAACACAAGATCCTGTAAAAAAAAAAAAAAAGAAAAAAAAAAAGAAAAAAAATTCTCAGCTGGGATCTGTAGTGGGGATTCCCACCTTTGGTGGGTCATTGAACTACTACCCTCAATGTCCTGTCCTGTCATGGGTTCTAAAGGCATGGGATGGGGTGGGACTGTTGCCCCCAGGTGGGGAAGGATAATGCTAGATATGGCCAAGCCAGTGTCCTGTTGACACCTTCCTCCATCCCCCATGGCTCCCCATGGCTCTTGGGAGCACCTATGACCCTACCCATCCTGATATTCTGAGAAGCCCTGCCCACTCAGGTTCATTTCCTGTTAAATTCAATCAATTAATGCCTCCTTTATCTTTAGATCATCCACCAGAAGGATCTGGTCATTTTTTGTTTTCCTATTATCTTCAAATAGAGAAACTAAGGGTCAGAGAAGTTAGGACTTTTCCCCAAAATCGCAAAGCCAGTGGGGGAGCAAAACTATACCCTATGGCTCTGGGTTTTGTCCCATCTATTCCACTCTACAGCTAAGGCTACTGCCCCTACTATGAAGAGCTCCTGCCCAGCCCTGAGCAGGTGCATCAATCCTCCAGCCGCATCACTGAGTAGTTGCCATCTGGAGCCTGTTGGGATGGACCCTGGATGGCCAAGAACCTCAAGTATCTGCTTTCTTCTCCCTCTGCCTCAAGCATTGAGCCAGAGAACCCCAAACCCAGTGGAGTGTCCTGGCCCTTTCAGCCAAGGGACACTGCTCTTCCCAGCTCCCAATAATCCTCATGAAACCTCATAAGGGAGGTGTCCCTACCTTACACATGAGAAACTGAGGCTCAGAGAGGTGAAGTGACTTTGCACAGCCAGAAGTATCCAGGTTAGATCAAGACTGCAAGTCTCCTAATCCCCAAACTTGTGTTGGTTTCCTTCCACCCCACTCCCTCGCTGGCTCCCCAGAAAGCGAGGCATTATCCACCCTCTAGTTAGGTGGCAAATGTCCAGACATGAGGAGTGTCCAAGGGGCTCAGCCCCCACTCAGGATGAGCATTCATTTGAAAATGCACGCTCTCTCCTTGCTTTCCTGTTGGGGTCTCTTGAGCGGCACCTTAAGAAAGCTCTGGGCAAGAGCAGAAAGGCTTAGGTTGCTTGGTTTAGAGCTGGGAAGACAGATCACTTGCTGGAGATCTCTGAGGGCTGTCAGGGGACACTGGAGTGGCCACATTGTAGGTGGTCCCTGGGGCCATAGCTAAGACCAGTGGGGGAGACCAATGACGGTAGCAGTGGAGAGATTTTTAGCTCAATCTAAGGAAGAATTTCCCAGAGCAAGGATTGCTGCTGCATGATGGAAAGTCTCATTTTAGGATGGAGTAAGTCTGGTGAGGAGGGTGCCCACCCATCAGGCATCCTATAAAGAGATTCTTGCCACAGTTAAGAGTCAAACTAAATGATCCCAAATGCCCTTTTTCACGCTGAGATCCTGTGGTTCCACAAAATGCCGCATGTGGATCTCATCCCTCTCTCCCTCCCCTCTGCCCCAGCCCACCAGTCTCACACTTGCATCTGCATCCTCTTTTATGACATGAATATTTAAATGTCATCTGATTACATTATGCATCATGAGTCAGGAAAAAAAAATGGGTCCTGAAAGCCTCCCCTCTGCCTGTCTGCCCCCGATCCCCACATCTTGCAGGGACCAGAGAGATAATCCACAAGTCACGGTTTCTGGAGTTCTTCTCTCCCACCTGCACCCGAGCTCCCCTCTCCTGGTGGTCACAAGTAGACCAGGAGCAGGCGCCACCTGATCCTGAGCAGCAGGGGGCAGCTCCCCAGTCACAGGCAGTAGAGCCTGGCAACTCAAGTTTTTTGTCACACAGAAGGCCCCACATCAGGGTCATGCTCCTCCTTTTTATGCCCCCTCCCCAACTACAGGCCCAAAACATGGCCCCATGGCCATCCACCTGTGCCAGCTCTTCCTCTCTTCGTAGCCATCCCAAACTAGAAGCAGACAGTAGCATCCTGTCCCTAAGGCTTACCTCGTCTTTAGTAACGTCACCTCAGCATTTCAGTAAACAGGCCTGGCTGAGCCTGGAGGAAGGAGGCAGAACTGTGTGCATAACCATAGTCAAGGGGGCCTCCGTTGTGGGGCTGTGACCTGCAGCCAGGCAGGAAGGGAGGTAAGGAGCAAATGTCCCACCTCTCTCTCATCTCACCCTCTGATCTCCTGTCTGTGCTGCCTACTGGCCAAACCCAACTGAAGGCCAGACACAGAGGAGTGCCCTGAGGTCAGAGGTGTTCACAGAGGTCAGGCCAGGGACCCACAGCAGGGTGGCCAAGGGTGGGCACAGGACCTGGAGGGACGAATGGAGAAGACCCAGCACCCCAGTGTCCTACTCCTTCCTCGGCTCTCCCTTGACCTCCCCGCCCCCACCCCCAACCTTTCTTCTCTCTCCCATTTTCTCTGCAGAAAAACCAGTTCCTCTCACCTTCTCATGCAGAACAGTTGAGCCAATTAGTTGTTCTTATTGCCTTGGCTCCTGTCAACATGCTGCCCTCAGGATCTCACCTTCTAGCCGAGGCAGCTTAGCAAGGTATTTCCCTAAACGAAGACCCTAAGAGGAATTGTGCTGTCAAGCTGTTAAGTATTCTTTGTTTTTTCCACTTTAGCTACAAAAGAATGGAGACAGGGAGGTGTTCCCAAAGGGAGGAATGACTGTCCTCTCCCAGAAACCTCTCTGCCTCGGTCTGGAAGCAAAGGGATGGGCCTTTGTGGCCCCTGCCAGGCCTCTGTAGTCCTTGGTGGCAACTGAATCCCTGCCTTGCCTCCTCTCACCTCCTCCCCAGAAAAAGTGGGGAGTTCCCTTAGGCCCCCCACCCCCAGGATCAGCACTTATAGAGCTACCATTGCTTCCCATTCTAGAGCCTTCTCTGATCCCAAATAGCCCCACTCCCGCCCTTGGGGGTGTGTCCCCCCAACTCAAGGGGTAGCTCGACCCTGGAGGATGGAGCCTCCTGCTCCTCCCCACCTCTCAGACCCAGGGAAGCAAATGAAGGTGAAAATAAAGGCTTCCCGCTGGGGTCTGAGGTCTCTTCTCCAGGAGCTGCTTCACCAGCTAAATACCACCCTCTCAATGTTTGGTAATGACCTTTTTCAGTCTCCACTTTCCTGCCTTGGTATTTAGAGAGCAACCTGGTCTCTGGGGAGGAAAGGCAACTGAATTCTTATTCATGGCACTTCAGAAGGCTGGCCCCAAAAAGAGAAAAGAGAAAAGACTCACCTCTCCCCTCCGGAGGCTGACGCAGCCAGAGCCATAATTCTTCCTGCCCTGCAGCAGCGACTCCGGAAGGTGCCCACAAAGCCGCTTTGTGACAGCTGTCACTCAGGCTTTCCAAACTAGCACGCGAAGGCGTGTGCCCGCACCAGCACATGAGAATGTCCATGAGTGTCCTTGCACATGTGTGTGTGCCAGTGAGAAAATGGGCCTCACCTGTGTGGGCCAGGGCAGGTGGGGTTTCAAGTGCGGACACAGGGCCACAGGTATGTACGGGAGTTGCATGTATGTCCAACCATGTGTATGTAAGTGGGGAACATGGATGTGCTTATGTGCATGCCTCTGAGGGAGTCAGAAGTATCATCATGTATTTGTGCACAGTGGGCTCAGGTGTGTTTGTGGGCACCTAGATAGGCACAGGCTGGCCCTACTGAAGCATTGGGGACTACAGGTCAATTTCTGCAGCTGGGGAACTGTCCGAAACAGAGAAGTGCCTGTGGTTCTCCAGGGAGCCAGGCAGGGGTTGTGTGGGGTAGGAGGTGCCCTGCTCCACTTTCTCCAAGCCCTGCACACATCTGACCTGTCGTCCAAGACCCTAATCCCAGGCCCTCAGACTTGCTCCTGCTACCACCGCCCTGGGTCTTACTTTCCCCCTCATCCTGCTGCTTGGATACAAGGAGCTTTCAGAGCCAGTGAGCCTGGCCCTGCCCAGGTCCTGGTACACTCTGTGCCACCCACCCTGCCTTCCATCAATCAAGAGCTGCCTACTCAGTCTCCCTGAAGGAGACAGGTCGACTCCAGCCCGAGAGCTGAATTCTAGTCAGCCAGCCCCTGACAAGTGCCCCAGGTCCTAGTATAGCACCTAGCAGGGGGCACACTCCCTGAACACATGTAGAATGGATAAATATAGCATGTGAGTGCACGTCCCAGGCAGAGGGGAGAGACTATGAGGAAGCCACGGGGTGAGCAGCGGGCTGCGACTGGGGAGCCATTGCAGGGCGGGGATTACATTCAGCAGCAGTGGATAGGTAAGCCTGGTGCTTGCGCAGAAAAAGGTCAGGACTATAAATTTAGACTTGGGATTGTGTTGTGGATCCTGTGGTGCTGCCTAGATCCCCCAATCAGGATGGAAAAACTCATTTCCCCAGCTGCAGGCGACATCGGCTGCTGTCAGTTGTAGCTGGGCCAGTCTTAGGAATTCCCTTTGGTAAAAGGAAGCAGCCACACCCAAGGTGATGTCCCCTTCCTAGGGGCAGCTCACATCCAGTGACCGGCTGCTGCAGGGACACAATAGCTAAGTTCTGGCCTCAATTCAGGAGATCCCTGAAGGAGCTCCCGAGGTCCAGGGTCCCCCCAGCCGATCGCCAAGGCCTTTGGTTGAACTACGTCTCAGTGTAATCCTGCCGTTGCTGTCCCGGCCCTTCCTCCCCGTCAGGTGTCGTTCTCGTGAATGCTCCCCACTTAGCTTTCTGCCAGCAAATCTCCATCTCAGAGTCTGTTTCTGAGGAAGCTGACCTAAGTCAGCCATCACCGCTGTGTGCGTGTAAGATAAATGTAGGGAACTGGAGAGAGGACCTGGGGACCTTGCGCACAGTGAGATGAGAAAGGAAGGGAAGGAGAAAGGAGGAGAGGGAGGCAGGGAGGGGACCAAGATGAGGAACAAGGGTGGATGAGCTTCAGACCAAAGAACTGCCCTGAGATAAGGAGAGAAAACCAAAAGATCCTACTGTCAGGAAGTCGGAAGAGCAGAATATTCAAGGAGGGAGTGGCAATAGCACCAAACTCCACAGAGAGGTCCAATCACATTTAAAAAACTAAAAAAAAAAAAAAAAAAAAAAAAATCTGTATTAGTCAGGGCTCTCTAGAGGGACAGATGTACATATAAAGAGGAGTTTATTAAAGAGTATTGACTCACATGATCACGGATCCCACAATAGACCGTCTGCAAGCTGAGGAGTAAGGAAGCCAGTCCAAGTCCCAAAACCCCAAAAGTAGGGAAGCCAAGAGGGC
Source organism: Macaca fascicularis (assembly GCF_037993035.2). NCBI lineage: Eukaryota > Metazoa > Chordata > Mammalia > Primates > Cercopithecidae > Macaca > Macaca fascicularis. The sequence continues at coordinate 198,194,725 of NC_088375.1, forward strand.
AGCCTTTGGTCTGTGGTGGAAGGTCCAAGAGTCCCAAAGCTGAAGAACTTGGAGTCCGATGTTCGAGGGCAGGAAGCATCCAGCACAGCAGAAACATGGAGGCCAGAAGACTCAGCCAGTCTAGTCTTTCCACGTTCTTCTGCCTGCTTTTATTCTGGCTATGCTGGCAGCTGATTAGATTGTTATTGGGTTAGCACCCAGAGGTGGGTGGTGATGTTGGCCAGAGTGGCCTCCAGGGAGTGGTGGGGGTGGAAGCAGATGCCACTTAGGTGAGGAGCCCAAGGGAGGGGAAGTGATGGGGAGAAGGGGCTGAGATCATTCTTGGGAGAAGAGAAGGCAAGAAGGAAGATGGTGTCATGGCTGGAAGTGATGTTAGTATCATCATCATTGGTTTTAAGACTGGAAAGATTTGAGCACAAATCTTGCAAATTTTCCAACCAGAAGGCCATCTTCATTCACGGCCCCCAGAGACATCTCAATATCTGATCATGTGGGTTTTTTCTTTTTTTTTCTTTTAGAGACAGAGTCTTGCTCTGTCACCCAGGTTTGAGTGCAGTGGCACAATCTTGGCTCACTGCAACCTCTGCCACCCGAGTTCAAGCAATTCTCCTGCCACAGCCTCCCAAGTAGCTGGGATTACAGGCGCCCGCCACCACATCTGGCTAATTTTTGTGTTTTTAGTAGAGACGGGGCTTCACCATGTTGGCCATGCTGGTCTCGAACTCCTAACCTCGTGATTTGCCTGCCTCGGCCTCCCAAAGTGCTTGGATTGCAGGCGTGAGCCACTATGCCCGGCCTCCTGTGGGTTTTTCTTTTCTTTTTTTTTTTTTTTTTTTTTTTGAGATGGAGTCTCGCTCTGTCACCCAGGCTGGAGTGCAGTGGCCGGATCTCAGCTCACTGCAAGCTCCGCCTCCCGGGTTCACGCCATTCTCCTGCCTCAGCCTCCCCAGTAGCTGGGACTACAGGCGCCCACCACCTCGCCCGGCTAGTTTTTTGTATTTTTTAGTAGAGACGGGGTTTCACCGTGTTAACCAGGATGGTCTCGATCTCCCGACCTCGTGATCCGCCCGTCTCGGCCTCCCAAAGTGCTGGGATTACAGGCTTGAGCCACCGCGCCCGGCCTCCTGTGGGTTTTTCTTGTGCCAAAAGCAAAATTAATAACCCCAACAACTTATGCAACAGAGATCCATTACTTTGAACTAAAAGGACACTCATCACTACAGGAGCACACTACACATTAGTAAAAATAAGGTAGCAGCTGGTGACAGCCTCAGCAGACTGTTGGGGTCTCCCTGAAGAACCCACTCCCTTTTGGTCATTGTTTATCTGTCATTTGGCCTTGGAGGGCAGCCCAGAACGGAAGCTCAGAGGCTATTGTTCTTATAGTGAGGTGACATATGGAACTGCAGTTCCCAACCAAGGAACTCCCAAACTGCCCTTGTTTGGGTCAGTTTTGTGGTTTCTGTAGAACTGGAATACTGCCACTTGCCATTAGCCAGACAAAGCATGTGGTTCCAGTAGGCAAGGAGGAGGGTGGTTAGGCCAGCTTCAGGCAATAGGGAATGTCTGTGATTGGCTACTACTGCAGCACCTAAGAGCCCAGGCACTGGTGTCTGGCAGACTGAGCGTGAATCCTGGCCTTAACACTGTATTAGTTACAGTAAGCGAGACTTAAAATACACATGGTTTATTAGCTATCATGAAACACATAGGTCAGTACTGGTGTGGTGGATCTACGCATTCATCAGAAAATCCAGTTCCTGTCTTTCTTCTCTGAAATTCACAGCTTCCATTCTCAGTCTCTTGATGGCCCAATGCAGCTGACAGGGCCCCAGTCATTAATTATATCAGCATTCCAGGCATGAGGAATGAAGACAAAAGGGGAAAGAATACATCTCCTTCCAACTTAAGATTTTTTTTGGTTTTTTGTTTGTTTATTCGTTTGTTTGTTTTTGAGATGGAGTCTGGTTCTGTTGCCCAGGCTGGAGTACAGTGGTGTGATCTCAGCTTACCGCAACCTCCAACTCCCGGGTTCAAGTGTTTCTCATCCCTCAGCCTTCCAAGTAGCTGGGATTACAGGCATCCGCCACCATGCCCGACTAATTTTTTGTGGTTTTAGTAGAGATGGGGTTTCACCATATTGGCCAGGCTGGTCTTCAACTCCTGACCTCAAGTGATCCGCCTGCCTTGGCCTCCCAAAGTGCTGGGATTACAGGTGTGAGCCACCACACCTGGCCAGGATGCTTTTTCGAATGGTTCTTATAATGCTGCTTACATGTCATTGGCCAGAACTTAATCACCAGGCCACACTGGGCTGTGAGCTGGGCGCTGTGGTGTGAACCTGTAGTCTCAGCTACTCAGGAGGTTGAAACAGGAGGATCGCTTGAACCTGGGAGCTCAAGGCCAGCCTGGGGAACATAAGAAGAGAGGCTGTGTCTCAAAAAGAAAAAGTTAATAGAGTTCAGTTAGTAATGAGGAAGAGGAGGATGCATGACAGGGCAGCCAGCTAGTAGTTCCTCCCAGAGCCTGTGACCTCAGGCAATTTACTTGAGCCCTCTAAAGCCTCAGTTTCCTTAGCCATAAAGCAGCAATAATGGGCCCTTCACTGTTTCTGTCCTCCATTGCTATCACTAGCAGAAGTCAAACACTCAAATATCTACAGAGTTCAAGAAGATAATCTACATAGAAGACGACTGGGAGTGGTGGTGACTGGGGTTAACTGGAGTAGCAACCTCTGTCCAGAGGGAGGTCCCTACTCAACTCCAGCGTCCTGTGAAGATCTTTCAATTTTTCAAAAGAAATGGAAAAATTGGCTGGGCGTGGTGGCTCACGCCTGTAATCCTGGCACTTTGGGAGGCCGAGGCGGGCAGATCACGAAGTCAGGAGATCGAGACCATCCTGGCTAACACAGTGAAACCCCATCTCTACTAAAAATACAAAAAATTAGCTGGGCGTGTTGGCGGGCGCCTGGAGTCCCAGCTACTCGGGAGGCTGAGGCAGGAGAATGGCGTGAACCCAGGAGGCGGAGCTTGCAGTGTGCGGAGATCACGCCACTGCACTCCAGCCTGGGCAACAGAGTGAGACTCCGTCTCAAAAAAAAAAAGAGAGAGAGAGAAATGGAAAAATCAGGATTATGTGTAAAATCTTTCTCATTTTAAATTTTAAAATAATTTATTTTTTTAACGTATAAAGTTCAAAAAACCACACGTGTACTCATGTACCTGTTGGTACATGACCCTCAATATGACCCTGGAGTGTCAGATGTCCTGGCTTCAGGACAATAAGACCATCCTGTTCACCTTTACTCAAGGCATCTTGATTTCTTTTGGATGTGCTATGTACCTGTTCCCTGGTGACAAAGTCACTTGGGCAAAGGACAATGTGGATGTGCCATGCAAAGGTTTATAACGACAAAAGCCGGGTCTTGTGGGTCTGTATACCGGTGCTTGCTAAGTGTTTGAAATAAGCCTTGCAGATCACTGCATTCCACCCCGGCTTTTTACAAACATCCAACACTGGGCACAACCAAATAAACATCGTAAGGAACAGCACAATTCTGCCTTTTAATCTCTTAAGCAATTATTGGAACAAGTTGACAAAAATTTGGATCGGAGACCTAGGTGCTAGCCACAATTTAGGTGTGAGCCTCTAGCCACGTGACTTAATCAATATCTCTCAGTAAACCATACGGAAAAACTGATGGGGTGCCTTCCAACTTCTTCTGGCACACTTCATGTTAGCTTTCATTTTTCAATAGGCTTATGGACTCAGGCTCGTTTATAGACTTGGTTTGTGCCATTTGCCCATAATTACTGACTTTTATGCTCAGATTGTTCCTGCTTGGGCATACTAACAGGGGGTAAGAAGGAGTCTCTTTGGGCTGGCCACTGTGCTCATTCCAATTTTCTTATAGGCATCTTTAAAAGCATCACTGCCTTCCTTGTCCCAGCTACTTGGGAGGCTGAAGAGGGAGAATAGCGTGAACCCGGGAGACAGAGCTTGCAGTAAGCCGAGATCACACCACTGCACTCCAGCCTGGGCAACGGAACAAGACTACGTCACCGAAAAAAAAAAAAAAAAAAGCATCACTGCCTTCCGAAACCAGGACATCTCCTCTCCAAGATCCAGCACACCTTATCCTTCAGGAAGCCCTTGCTTCCTTGGAATACAAAGTGACTTAAAGAACTAATCCATGGTCAGTGGGACTACACAGTTACATCTTGACACCACCAGGACCCCATGCATCAGTCCAGAGGGAGCCTGGTTTATTTAGGGGATTAAGCAGAATGCTAACATCCTAAATTCATGCTATTCTTTCCAATTCAATTCCAGGACACTGAAATTCCTTCCTATTATGCTCTAATACACATTTCTCAATTTTTATTCTCCTTTTCCTTTCTAAGCTCTGGGCTAGCTCTTCTCTCTTTTATATATGACATGCTCATCTCAGATTCAACATATCACACTAAGCATTGTCATACCAAACCATGTGTTGAATTACGATGCTGCCCAAAGCTCGACAAACATCAACACTCAAATGCCAATCTGTTAAATCCCTTTGAGCCAATGAGCCCACGCTTCTAAGGCTCTTGCATTTAACTTCCCTACTTTACTCAATTTATTAGGAGCAGTTTTTGTAACTGATGGACTCAGGATGGTTCGTAATGGTGCCAGTTTCACTCAAGGCTCTGTATCTTGCTTGGATAAGATTGGTCCTTGTCCACATGTCTCATAAAGAAATACTCATGAGATATGTGTCTGTGTATAATGACATTAATACAAAACTTTATGTATTTAAAATCATTTTAGACACAGTGCATTCTATGTGGTCAGAATGGCACCAGGACAAATAGCATTGGATATTCTGGGCAGGCCGTGTGTGTTGGCAGCTGGAGAACTCCAGCAAGTTTGAATTTTGCTAGTGGCATCTGCTTTAATGAAACCAGAGTGATCATTTCAAACATAAATCAAATCATGCCTCTCCCCTACTTTAAATCCCCCATAGCCAATAGCTGCCCATCTCCCAGTAGTCAGGATAAAACTCAAGCTCCTCGCAGGATAAAACTCAAGCTCCTCGTGCTGACTTAGGCCCTGTGAAGAAGTAGCCTTGGCCTTCTATCCTGTGCCATGTCCCCAGCACGGGATCCACTCTAGCCAAAATGCCTTTGTTCTCAAATTGGAAACCTCTGAGCTTATTCCTGCCTTCAGCCCTTCACATCAGCTGTTCCCTCTGCCTACTGGACTTTTCCCTGAAGCCACACGTGGCCGGCACTCTGTTATCTCTCAGTGTCACTTCCTAAAAGACACCTTCCTGGTCACATAAAGTGGCTGCTTGGTCACTCTCTCTCACCACTCCAAATTCTCTGCATAGACCTCGCAATTCCCTGAGGTGTCTCTCATCTGTTAAGGTGTTTGTTGGTTTCTGCCCCCATGTGACTCTAAGGACAGGGAGATTGGGTATCTTGTTCCTACTCTTTTCCCAGAACCTAGCACAGTGCCTGCAAAGAGTGCATGTTCCATAAATATTTGTCAGCTGGATGGATCATTGGAAGAAAGCAAGAGAGCAAGAGAGAAAGAAAGCAAGAGTCGTGCCCTGCTGTTGTTTGCTGTGCAGGACAGGGTGCCAACTGTCAGGGGGCAGCTGGGAGCAGCACACATCAAGCTCACAACCTTCAAGCTCCCTTCTTCCATCCTGGCCAAGGTCACTGCACTCACGCCCAGCCCTGCCCACCAAGAAAGTGGTCCCAAAGTTGTTCAGAGGCACATTCTGCCCTCTGCTTCACTCCTCACCCCACTGAGCAGGACTCATCTCTGACAGCAAGTGCTGGAGCCCAGGCTCAGGAGCTAGATCTATCCATCACTCAGAGGGAAGAGCCACAAATTCTGAGGTCTCTGTCTGCACCTGTCACGCTCAAGGGTAAACTTGCCATGGCCACCGTGCAGAGCCACTCCTCCCCATTGACAGCTGTGCTGGCTCAGGGACTTGCCCAGTGACAAATCTGTTGTCTGCTCAGCAGCATCCACTGGCCGAGGCTGGGGCCAGGGCCGGGTGGCTGTGGAGTTGGAAAAATTTACAGTCATGTACTCCTTGGATAAACTTCGATGGGGACAAGACAGGGAAATCCCATTGTGAATGCCCAACTGAGGGTAGGTGCTGCTCAGCAGAGAGGGCTGTCTCCATCCCCCTAGAGTGCCATCCCATCTCCCCCATATGGACTGGGAGTCTCTGGGGCAGGGTCTGGTCCCAGGTCCCCTATTCCCCATCCAGCGCAGACCTAGAATTCTAGGAACTCCTCATGTCATACTCCCCTGTCCACTTGAATTAAAGGCGTGACCATTTCGGTTCCATTTGACCTTGAGTGGCGGTCAAAAGCATTCACTTTGCAGTCAGGTCTGCATCTGGATTCCAGCTGTTCTCTGTACTCACCACATGCTCCTGGGCAAGTTGTACCTCCATCTCCTGCTCCATAAATTGGGGTGACAATAGGGTCCTTATGAGCATTACATGAAATGTGCGTGAACTGCTTACACAGCACCTGGTGGGAAGTAAACACTCAACAATGGCATTTGATGAAGACATTGTCAAGATGTTGTCATTGTCATCACTATGGTTGTTGTCTGTACTACAATGTATCTCCTCAGCCCCAAATGCACTAACTTGGAGGAGGTGGCACTGTCATCTTTGATGTTGCCAGTGTAGGAAAAGGTAGGAGCCCTCTTCCTTGGTCACAAGCTCCAGAAGCCAAAGTCCGCTTTGAAAGAAGGTAATGGAGGAAGAGCCACAATCCTAAAGGATGCTCCCGTATGCCCCAAAGAACAGCTCCATGGCAGCATCTAAAGGTCTCAGGAGCACGAAGTCTTCTCAAAGTATCAGTCATTCAGAAAACACCAGACAAAGAGGAGGCTTCAGACCCATCCCACACCACCCTCGTCTGCCCCACACCCCTGTCCTTCAATGCCCTGTGGTCAGTCTGCCTCTTCTACCACCCTCCCCACTTATTCCCCCCAACTTGGGCCACCTCTGCCCCCAGCACATGCTGCCCACCGTGATCAGGCCACACCTTTTGCTCACACCAATCTCTCTTCTTCCATTCCCCCACTCACTCATCATAAGTTACCCCCCTCATGTCTCAGCCCCTCAGAGCCCTGCAGTAGGCACTCTCTAAGTGGCAGCAGTCAATTTAATCAGGCAACACAAAACAATGCCTGCCCTCTCTAAGTAATGTGGATACATTTTCACAGGGCTCTTCCAGAGTTACAGCTTTAATCAAAGGCCTGACCCCAATGGTAGAATTCCAGGTACGGTGGCAGGGCAGTGGAGTGAGATTTAGAGACAGGCAGATGGCCATTGCCGCTACAATCACTGGCACAGGCCACCCCCTTGAGCAATGTATATGGCCATGAGCTTCTTGAATAGGGGTTTTCTCTGCTTCCCCTCCTTCCTTGTGTGAGATACAAAAGTCAAAGGGCTCCCCAACCCACTGCAGGAGCTGAGATTGGGGCCAAATCACAGCCTGGCTCAGATACATTAGGTAATCATGGGTCCCTCCCTCCTTCACTCCCAGAATCCAGCCATAGTCCATCCACTTAACCCTGCCTCCCTGGGGCCTTTCCCTGTTGAACATCAGAGGCAAGAGGGGTGAGTGGAGTGAGGGCTGGGCAGCTCCAGGCCTTGGGGAGTACAGGCTGGATTCTTTCCTAGTCAGTGCTGTCTGTCCCCTGTGGGGCAGGCCTGGTGGCCTTAATGAGGATGTCATGCCTTCAGAGACTCGACGGTCACACAGAAGAAGGGAAATGACCAGATTTTCATGCAATGGGGACAATTAATACCTCCGGAGCAGACAACCCTGTGACACTCCCCAGTTCCCACCCTCCCAGTCCCACAGCCTGTCCTCCTTCTTAGAGTGGGCACAGGGGTCCCTCTGGGCCAGGCAATGCCACAAGGAGCTGTTTCTGTGCTGTGTCCCTCACGAAGAAGCCCGCTGTCCAAATGACCCAGGAGAGGTCAATCAGTGCACCTGCCACCTTCAGGCGAGCACTGCGCCATACCCCAGCCCCAGGGGAAGTCTGAAGACGATCCCCACTTTGTCATTCACAAATTTATTAAGAAGCCAAAGTACTTCCTGTGACTAGGCAGACCTTTCCCTGACAATCAGACCTTGGTCTACACCTTGGTGCAATGGAGGGATGATGCAGTTTGATAGTCTGAAGGCTTTGCAGCCCTGACCCCGGAGAGTCACTCCACAATCCCAGGTCCCCCTTGAATTTGTCTTAAACAACCCAGTTCCATCCATCACTCCAGGGCATCCTCCTCCCACACCTCCACCACCTTTCTAGTGTCTGAGATGTAATTGTTTGCTCCAGTTCACTCTAGCAAGCCTTATTCTGATTTCTGTAGCCACTGACACCATTTATTAAGATTTTTTGTCACAATTCCATGCTTGGGTTGCGCATCTTATTTAGAATGGCAAAGGTAAAAAAAAAATACTGCCAATTACTGAGTGCTAGACAGGATGTGGAACAACTAGAATTTTCATACATTGCTGGTGGAAGTGCAAAATGGTACAGTTATCCTAAAAAACAGTCTGTTAGTTTCTCAAAATGCTTGTGACATGACCCAGCAATCTCACTCGCAGGTATTTATTTCCCAGAGAAATGAAAACTTACATTCACACAAAAACCTGTGCACAGATGTTGATAGAAGCACATAATTACATAAATTACATAAATTTTCAAAATTACAAAAAACTGGAAACACCCCAAATGTCCTTTTTTTAAAATATTCTTTTTCCATAACCAAATATCCTTTAAACAGGTGAATGGATAATGAAAATGTGGTACAGCCATACAATGGAATATTACTCAGCCATAAACAAGAGCAAACTATTGATACACACAACACCATGGATGACTTTCAAATGCATTATGTCAAGTGAAAGAAGCCAGGCTCAAAAGATTCTAAGCTGTTGATTTTATTTGTACAACATTCTGAGAAAGGAAAAACTATAGAGCCAGAGAACAGATCAAGGGTTGGGGATGGGGAGAGGTTGATTACAAAGTCCCAGCATGAAGGAACTCTTCGGGGTATGGGAATTGTTCTAGATCCTGTTTGCGGACCTCCCCCATCTTATCCCTCTCCCCCGGGGTAAGCTCCCCACCCCACTGCTGCATTCTCAGGTTGCTATGGAGCTGCCATGCTGGGCCCCCAAGTAGGGGTGGCTCTGCCAAGCCCATTTCCCCATGTGGGGAGCAGGGAGCTGTCATGCCGGGTAGGGGCTCAGGGCTGGGTGGGACTGGCCACCAAAATGGAAAGGCCTGGATCACCCCCCTGGTAGAGGAGAAAGAGCCAGAGACTTGGAGTCAAACCCAGATCCTTCACTGGCAACCCCACATGGCTTAGGACAAGTCTCTGCTCCTCCGTGAGCCTCAGTTTCCTTCTCTGTAAAGTAGAACTCACAATCCCAATCCCGTAAGACTGTCTTGGGGCTTAGTGGTATTTTCTGGGCATCTGTGTGGCAGGTCCTGCGATGGGCATTGAAATGCAAACATGAACAAGCCATAGTCCCTTTCTTCTAGAGTGCCCAGTCTCTTGTGGGGGAATGTGGGGGAGGAGATGGGAAGTTCTACACTGCTCCCATGAGGACTCAGGCTCGGTATTAACTATAACTAACATATATTCAGCACTTAGTACGTGCCAGGCACCATTTTAAGCCTTGCAACAACCTTACAGGTTAAGGTACTACAATTATCCCCATGTTACAGATGAGGAAACTGAGGCCCAGAAAGTTTAAGAACTAGGCAAGTGATAGTCTGGCTCTGAAGTCCCTCTGCAATTCTGCCTTCATGATGGGGTTTGTGCCCCCTAAATATTTCAAATGTTTTCATTATTATTATAAGTGTTATGGTGATCCGGGATTAGTGATATTGGATGTCACTATAGTAATTGTCTTGGGGTGCCAGAAACCATACCCATAAAAAATGGCAAACCTAATTGATAAACGTGTGTGTTTTGACTACTCCACTGACCAGACGTTCTCCCATCTCCCTCCCTCCCCTTGGGCCCTAACTCTCTTCAATACTATGAAGGCTGAGAGAGGTGAGGCAACTGCAGAAGAAAAATTTGAAGCTAGGAGAGGTTGGTTCGTGAAGCTTAATGAAAGAAGCCATGGCCATACATAAAAGCCAAGGTGAAGCAGCAAGTGCTGATGTAGAAGCTGCAGCAAGTTCTCCAGGAGCTCTGGCTAAGATCATTGATAAAGGTGGCTACCAGATTTTCAATGCAGTCGAAATAGCCTTCTATTGGAAGAAGACGCCATCTAGCTTTCATAGCTAGAGAGGAGAAGTCCATGCCTGGCTTCCAAGCTTCAAAGGACAAACTGGTTAGGGGCCAGTGCAGCTGGTGACTTTAAGTTGAAGCCAATGCTCATTTACCATTCTGAAAATCCTAGGATTCTTAAGACTTGTGCTAAATCTTCTCTGCCTGTGCTCTATAAATGGAACAACAAAGCTTGAATGACAGCATATCTGCTTACAGCACGGTTTACTAGCTATTTTAAGGCCACTGTTAAGAACCACTGCTCTGGGAAAAAAAAGATTCCTTTCAACATATTACTGCTTATTGACAGTGCACCTGGTCACTCAAAAGCTCTGATGGAGATGTACAAGAAGATTAATGTTTTTATGCCTGCTAACACAACATCCAATCTGCAGCCTATGGATCGAGGAATAATTTTGACTTTCAAGTCTTATAATTTAAAAAGTACATTTTGTAAGGCTAGAGCTACCATAGATAGTGACTCCTCTGGTGGATCTGGGCAAAGAAAATTGAAAACCTTCTGGAAAGGATTCACTATTCTAGATGCCATTAAGAACATTCATGATTCATGGGAGAAGGTCAAAATATCAACATGTACAAGAATTTGGAAGAAGGTTCCAGTCCTCAGCGATGATTTTTAGGGGCTCAAGACTTGTGTACAGGAAGTAACTGCAGATGTGGTGGAAATAGCAAGAGAACTAGAATTAGAAGTGGAGCCTGAAGATGTGACTGAATTACTGCAATCTCATGATAAAACTTTAACAGATGAGGAGTTGCTTCTTATGGATGAGCAAAGAAAGTGGTTTCTTAAGATAGAATCTACTCCTGGTGAAGATGCTGTGAACATTGTTGAAATGACGACAGCGGATTTAGAATATCACATAAACTAAGTTGATCAAGCAGCAATAGGGTTTGAGAGGACTGAGTCTAATTTTGAAAGAAGTTCTACTGTGGGTAAAATGCTATCAAATAGCATCGTATCCCACAGAGAAATCTTTCATGAAAGGAAGGGTCACTGGATGCAGCAAACTTTCCTGTTGTCTTACTTTAAGAAATTGCCACAGTCACCACAGCCTTCAGTAACCACTTCCCTGATGAGTCAGCAGCCACAAACATGAAGGCAAGACCCTCTACTCCACCAGCAAAAAGATTACAACTTGCTGAAGGCTCAGGTGATTGCTAGCATTTTTTTAGCAATAAAGTTGTTTTAAATTAAGGTATATCCATTGTTTTTAGACATAACGCTATTGCACACTTGATAGACTACAGTATAGTGTAAACATAAGTTTTGTGTGCACTGGAAAACCAAAAAATTCATGTGAATTGCTTTATTGCAGTATTTGCTTTATTGCAGTAGTCTGGAACTGAACTCACAATATCTCCGAGGTATGTCTGTACATGTATCATCTCATTGGGTCTCCCAAAACCCAAAGAGGTAGGTTTTAGTTACTAACCCCATTTGATAGAAGAAGAAACTGAGGTGCTTACTTTTCTTATGTCCCATAGTAAGTCGCAGTGGAAACTGAGGTCAAATCTCTTGTCACCTTGCTCCACCTGCCAATGCTATGCCCATGATTTAAAGGATGTGAGCTTTGCTCTCAGTTTAAGCTCACAGAATAAACACAGCATTTCCCAGGAAGATTGGAGAACTCACTTTAGAGACAGTGCCAAGAGATAGCTTTGACCCACCAAAATCTTCACCCCCAGAACTACTGTGAAATAATAATAGAAATATTCTCCAATAGGGACAAGTGATGTTTTCTGCCTCATGTGAATTATAAATAGTCATCTTTAATACAACCTAAGTTAAAATTGTGTGCTTTTCATAAAAATGTAGCTGCAACACAAATCCCCTGGCCCTACCTCAAACTGCTTCCAAACAAGTTGTTACCCCAGTCCTTGCCATGAAGAAACTTGGAGCCACCCTATGAGTTTTTTGCATGAGATGGAAGCCTCCTGAGGCAGAACCAGGCTAGAGTCGCAAATGTGTATTACCCTAACCTCCTGAACATCTGAAGCCACCCCCTAGGGTTTTCTGTCTTACCCAAATGGGACTTACCCAAAAAGAACATTGGAGAAGCCCCTTACTGTGGGCAAAAGTAAGGTGGGGATAAGGTGCTGGGGAAGCCTCAGGCCAAGAGATGTCATAGCAACATTCAGAGGTGTCCTCAGCAATGACTGTGAGCTGGAAACTTCCACTCCTTCTGCTAGCTCAGAAATGTATTGCTGCTTTCTTTGCTTGACTTTGTTTCTTGATAGTAGCTGGTATTTATGTGCTCTTAAGAAAACACCAAAGAGGGACACACTGTCTCTGGGAATGGTGTCTTAGGTCTTTGTGCTCTAGGGGACTTGCACAGGACATGACACATTGTAGGTGCTCAGAATAAATGAGGACGGATTGAGTTGAGCAGGATGAGAGGAAAAGCTGGGATAATCAATCCCTCCCACTCTGCAGTGGTTTGGAGAGGATGGAAATGAGACTGGAGGGGAAGTTCTCAACCCCGGCGGCACATCAGACACCTGAGCAGCCTTTACATTACCCTTGCACAGGTCCCAACCCCAGAAATTCAGTTGTCTGATTGGAGCCTGCTCATGGGCATTTTTTAAAACTCCCCTGGGTAATCCAAGCAAACAGCCAGGATTGAGAACCCCTGGGCTAGAGGAAGAAAATGGAGCTGCCAAGAAGAACAAGGGCCTGGTGAAGTTGGTCCCTTAATCCTCTGTTGGTCTCAACAGAGGATTAAGTTCACAACTGTGTGGCTGGCTGGCCACCATGTGAATGGCCAGGGATAAAATGGTGAGTAAGGCTTAGGGTCTGGTAGGAAATGAAGACATTAGTCAAATAACCTGTCTCTCCATGTGTGCATGGTCACACAAACATGCTAATAGGCGCAAATGTTCAGAAGGAAAGAACAAGAAGTGATGTGTTGAGATGGTTTGGAAGGGCATGGAATGTTCCTTCAGAGATGCAGAGGGTGGAACAAGAGTGTTTCTGGCAGAGGGAACAGCCAGTGCAAAGGCGCAGAGCAGGGTGGGAAGCCTGGCACATTCCCTTCGTATTGAAGGAAAAAAGGCTGGAATCCAAAGGGAAGGGGCCAGTAGGCTGCAATGAGACTGGGAGGTGGCAGGGAACAGCACAGGCAGACCTCAGAAGGGACAGAAAGCCAGTGATAGAGTTTCAGGCAGACTGACATGATCAGGTCATTTTTCTTATACTTTTCTTTTGCAATTTTTAAAACTGAAATAAAATCCACACAGCATGAAGTTCATCATTTTAACTGGTTTTGTGGGGGGGGGGGGTTGGCAACAGAGACTTGCTCTGTCACTCAGGCTGGAGTGCAGAGTCACAGCTCACTGCAGCCTCAAACTCCTGGGCTCAAGTGATCCTCCCACTTCAGCCTCCCATATAGCTGGGACTACAGGCACACACCACCACACCCAGATAATTTTTTTTTTAAATTTTATGTAGAGATAGGGGTATCACTATGTTGCCCAGGCTGGTCTCAAACTCCTGGCCTCAAGGGATCCTCCCACCTCAGCCCCCCAAAGTGCTGAGGTGCCATTTTAACCATTTTTAAATGTATAATTCTGTGTGTTGGGGGAGGGGTGTATATTCACAATGTTGTGTAACCATCCTCACTTTCTCATTCCAGAACATTTCCATCACTCCCAAAAGAAACCCCATACCTCTTAGCAGTGTCTCCCAACTCCTCAATCCCTTCAGGCCTGGCAACCATTAATCTACTTTCTGTCTCTATGAACTTGCCAATTCTGGGCATTTAATATAAATGGAAGCATATAGTAGGTGGTCTTTCATGTCTGGCTTCTCTCACTTAGCACATTTCCAAGGTTCATCCATGTTGCAGCACGTATCAGTACTTCGTTCCTTTTTACGACTGATGAGTATCCCATTCTGTGGATAGACCACATTTTGTTTATCCATTCATCATTTGATGGACATTTGGATTGTTTCTACTTTTTGGCTATCATGAGTATTGCTGCTATGAACATTCGTGTACAAGTTTTTGTGGAAACATATGTTTTCAATTTTCTTGGATATATACCTTAGAGTGAAATTGTTGGATCATATGGCACCTCTATATGTTTAACTTTTTGAAGAACTGCCAAACTGTTTTCCACAATGACTACACCATTTTGCATTCCCACCAGCACTGTATGAGGGTTCCAATTTCTCCATATCCTTGCCAGAACTTGTTATTTTCCTTTTTGTTTTTTTATGAAGCCATCCTAGTGGGTGTAAAGTGGTATCTCATGTGGTTTTGATTTTTGTTTCTCTAATGACTAATGATGTTGAGCATTTTCTCATGTGTGTATTGGCCATTTGTAAATCTTTTTTGGAAAGATGTCTATTCAAATCCTTCACCCATTTTTAAATTGGGTTGTCTTTTTGTTGTTGAGTTGTAAGAGTTCTTTATATATTCTGGATGCTAGACTCTTCTCAGATATATAATTTGCAAATAGATTCTCCCATTCAGTAGGTTGTTTATTTACTCTCTTAATAGTATCCTTTGAAACACAAACATTTTTAATTTGTTGAAGTCAGTATATCTAGTTTTTCTTTTGCTCCTTGTGGTTTTGGTGTTATAATTAAGGAACTGTTGCCTAATCCAAGATCACTAAGATTTACACTTTTGTTTCCTTCTAAGAGTTTTTATAGTTTTAGCTCTTACAGTTAGGTCTTTGCATTTTGAGTTCACTTTTTTATATGATGGGAGGTAAGGGTCCAAATTTGTTCTTTTGCACGTGGATAATCAAGTGTCCCAGCACTATTTATTAAAAAGACTATTCTTGGCAAGCCATGGTGGCTCACACCTGTAATCCCAACACTTTGGAAGGCTGAGGCCGGAAGATCACCTGAGGTCTGGAATTTGAGACCAGCCTGACCAATGTGGAGAAACTCCGTCTCTACTAAAAATATAAAATTAGCCAGGTGTGGTGGCATGTGCCTGTAATCCTAGCTACTTGGGAGGCTGAGGCAGGAGAATCGCTTGAACCCAGGAGGCTGAGGTTGCAGTGAGCCAAGATCGCACCATTGTACTCCAACCTGGGCAACAAGAGGAAAACGCCATCTCAAAAAAAAAAAAAAAAAGACTATTCTTTCCCCCATTGATTGATTTTGTCACCCTTGTCAAAAATCACAGATGTATGGGATTGCTTCTGGACTCTCAATCTTATTCTATTGATCTATGTGTCTGTCCTTGTGCTAGCACAACATTGTTTTGATTATTGTGTCTTTGTAGTAAATTTTAAAATCAGGAACTGTGAGTTCTCCAGCTTTGTTCTTTCTCAAGATTGTTTTTGGCTACCTGGAGTCCCTTGCATTTCCATAGGAGATTTAGGATCAGTTTGTCCATTATGCTAGAAGAACAAACTAAATCACCTTCAGAGAAAGACCCCAGAGTTCTCTTCTCTGACTTGAGCTCTGACAGGACTTTTAGAGAAACGGTTGTGGTTATGTTTGGTTATGTTCTTTGATGTTGGATTTGAATTTGTCTTTCAAAATTGAAGCACCACTGCCCAACCAGTGCATGGCTAACTGACCAAGATTACAGATGTTGGATCCAGACTGCCAGGGTTTGAATCCTAGTTCTGTTACTTACTATCTATGCGATCTTGAGCAAAATACTTATTACTATGTATTTCAGTTTCCTTGTGTGTAAAATGATGGTAAGTATTGTACCTACCTCGTAAGATTCTGTGAGAATAAGAGAGTACATGTGAAGTGCTTGCAACTGTGCCTGACCTCACCTGACCTCAGATTCCAACAAGTCTGGATCCATGGCTCACCAATGTCTCAGTGGTCAGCATCTTATTGATCTGGAGTGTTTGACCCTGTTCACTCTCTCCTCTCACAATTCCTTCCACCCTAAGCTTTTCATCACATCACATAGTGAACCAGTGATCAACAAATGATAACTATTACTTTCCTCTAGCTTCTTTTATAAATATCAAGAAGAAAGTACTGATATAGTGCTCATTCTATGCCAGGCATGGTTCTTAGAACTTTACAGTATTCCCTTAATCTTTATAACAATGCTTTCAGGAGCTAATACTATTGTCATCCCATTTTACAGATGAAGTTACTGAGGCATACCAAGTTACACAGCTAAGAAGCAGCAGAGCCAGGATTCAAATCTATGCAGGCTGGCCCCAGAGCCTGTGTTATATTAGTAATATCTTCACAAGGCAGAACTCTAATCCAAGTCGGGGCCATGGGATAGGACTTGCCAGCCTGTCCTATCGGTCTCAAATCAAGCTCGAGCTGCCTCCTCTACACTTCCCAGACCTCTGTCCTGGGCTTGATGCTTTGCGGCGGCCAGTGACCGCTCTGGGACAGCACCGTGTTCTTCCTAAGCCTTCTTCCTCCCAAACTGCTCCAGGCACACAGGACCCACTCCATAAAGTGTGGGGCCACCTCACCCAGCTGAGCCAAGCCCTAAAACTGTCCCTAAGAATCACAGAAGGAGGAAGGGGAGAAGGAGAAGAAGAAAGAGGAGGAAGGGAAGAGAGAAGATGGCCGTGTCAGAGTATTCATAGACACCCAGGACAAACAACCAAATGACGTGAAGTCTCTTGAAATAAAACCCCAGGGTGCTTTATCTCCTGGCTCATGGTTGACTTGAGATCGCTAAGAGAATTTGGCCTCTTCTGACATTTATTCCAAGTTTAGGACAGAAATATTAGAAATTAAGAGGAACTGAATAATACAGGATTAGAAACAGTTCCCAACCTTTGGGAGCAAGTGTTTCATCCCAAGAGAAGCAAAAATGCAAAAATAATTCCAAGCGCCTTCTCACAGCTTTCTCTCATTTCCATCTGGGCCCGGACTCCCCAGGCCCCACCCTGCCCCCAAATACTCCAGCTATACCTCTCCTGGTAAACACAGTCAAGCAGACAATTGGGGCAGTTTCCCACTGTGTGTCAATGACAGTTCCTCAACCCTGCAGGATATGGTGGCTGAAACCCCTGCCTCCACTGGACTCCCGGTGAGCGGGGGAGAAGCGGTGGACCCAGTCACTTCCATTCTGCCCCACGACTCGATTCACTTTCTCCTCTGTCTTCATTCACCAAAATCTGCAAGCCACTTTTCTCTTTTTTCCTTTCTTTAAAAAAAAAAAAGAAAAAAGAAAGAAAAAACACTTTGTCTATCATTTCAGCAGGCAATGTGGGGGGACCTGCCAAGTTGATAGCAATTCTTGGTGCTAATAAAGTGTCAATTAAGATTGATTGTGCTGCCGAGAGCTCTGGGAGGCTGGTGGTTTATGCTAATGTTTTAAAGTCTATTTCATATGCCTTTATGTTGAGTCGTTTCATTAGGTTTATTAAGAGCCCAATTGATACATTTCTTGTTGACTCCAAATATTCCTGAGGTGATTAATTCTGAACAATGGGGTTAATTAGTCCTGCAGACTTTGGAACACTTCTTCGGGCGGGAGCTTAAGAAACCAGTTTCCAGGGAATGTAATCTCCAAAAGAATTACGTTCCTTTCTTCTAAAGGAATGGGGAAAAAATTCTCCCTAGGGAAGAAAGGATGGCTGTGATCTCACGGAGAGTTAAATGAGTGTTAAACTCCAACGAGTCTCTGTGGGTTTTTTTTTTAATGTCCCCTTTTTCTACTTTCTGACTAGTAGGTAAATAGCTTGAATTTGGCATGTGGGTGTATCTGGGGACGGGACACGTGGTCCCGTAAGAAGAGTCCAGTCTGGAAAGCAGAAAATGGAGATTCTTTTTCCTGCCCCCTAAATAGATGCATGACCCCCTCCCCACAGCAGAGCCTTTATTCCTTCATCTTGGGGCCTCGTTCCTTCATCTGTAAAATGGGGACAATGACACCTGCCCTCCCCCAGCACCCCAAGCTTCTGTGTGGTTGAGACGAGATCACACGTGTGAAAGCCCTTTGAGAATAAAACCATTTTCTTTTCTTTTTTTAACCTTTGAGAGGTTAAAAAAAAAAGGGGACCCATTTTAGAAGTGGGCTTTTTTAAACTCTTTTTTTATATTATTATTCCCTCATGAAAGGGTTTCTTCTTGTAGCTGGGATTTTTCATCTCCTGTTAAAGAGAGAGAGAGAGAGAGTTTTAAAAATAGCTATTTTAATGAAAAGAACCGTTCCCCTGAAGAACTGGGCAGCCCTTTCTGCAGGCTTTGCTGCCGAAACTCACGGTCCAAATTGGTTTTTTTTCCCCTCTTCTTTAAAGGTAAGTGATGAAATACTGTGGGTTTGAAAGGGCTGACATTTGGGGTAGCAATTAAACTCAGCCCCTTCTAGCCGCGTGGCAGCTGGTGGCGGGCCGGCTCGTTATGGCGGAGAGGCAGGCAGAGGATTACACGGTGGGCAGAGCCAGCTCTCAGAAGAGCTCGGGCCCGCTGTCTGGAGCCAGGTAATTAGATTTAACAAGCTGGCCTGTCCCCTTCCTTCCCCACCCACTCAGGGCAGGGCAGCCAGGCCCTGGGGATCCACCTCACACCCTGTCTCCAGTGAGGCGCCCTGCAAGTCCAGGATCCTAATCACCGCAGTGATGGACATGGGGGATATTAATGTTGAGTTGCTAATGACTATAGCAGAGGCAGCAATAGTTAGCAATTCATGGCAGATGGAGATGGCAGGGCCCGCTGTATCATTAGAATCCGCCGAAGGGTGAGGAGCCTCCGACAGGGCATGGGATGGGATTGGAAATGTGCAGCTCAGCGGGTCTGGGCTGGGGTGTTTGACACACGTGGCCCATCCCTGCCCTCGTCATGTGCTTCTGCAAATACAGCTATAACAAGTCACACTTCCAGCATGTTCTTCTCAGACTCCTCCTCCAGGGGGACTTTGTGATCTCCCCATGGAGCCCTGAGGACCAGGCTGGCCCGGAGAGAGTCACCTGTAGAGAGTGGGTTTCACAGCCCTGAGCTGGGCTGGGCATCTTTCTTCTGTTCTGCTCTCCGGTGACTCTGACATGCAGCCAGGACTGGGGGCCTCCAATCTAGAGGCAGGCCCATAGTTCAGCTCAGTATCCAGACTTGAGGGGGCACAACACCGAGCAGACCCCGGGATGTTTGTGTCATGAGCCGAAAGGGCAACAAGACATGAGGCAAAGACAACCCAGTCTGTCCACTATTGTCTCTCAGCAACACCTCCCCACTCAAAAGGCATCAAATCCTTCCCAGGGGCAGCAGGATCAAATCCAGTGCTTTAGCTGGGCATTTGAGGCCTCTGGAATTGGAGGAATTGGGAGCCACGGTTCCCAGCTCTGAGCTATCCAGTTCGCTGTAGAGCACAAATGCCCCTGCCCCTCTCTGAGTCTTGGTTTGCTCATCTGTGAAAACAATGAGTTGGCCACATTGAGCTCTCCAGCCTCCCCGGCCTGAGATGCCAGAATTTCTGCAAATCTGCTCTCCCAAGGAACCTCATACATCAACCTACATGCCTGAACACCCACCTCTAGGTGGCGCCCCCTCAGCCCACCGACATCCACATGAGCCTTACCCCTGGCATGAAATGCCTCCGTCGCTGCTTGTTGAAATCCTGACCCTCCTCCAGGCCCAACCAGTGGGCAGGTTTCCTCCAGAGTCCTCCAGGGTGCCCCAGCTAGAAGCCCTGACCTTGCCCTGGGTCCCTGACTCGGCTGTCTTCCAGAATGTCACAGGTGATGACTGGTGAGAATTGCCGGTCGTCAGTGTCAGTGGCAATTGCAGAGCATCTGGCACTCCAGGGATTCTCTCAGCCATGTTCTCATCGGTGGACCCAGCAGGGGGTCACTTGGGCCACAGGCACCCATTGCACAATGGGACAATGACGCCCCACAAGATGAACGGGCTTGCCCAAGGTCATGCAGTTACTGTCAGAGTCAAAACATGGTCAGACATCTCTCTGACTCTAATACCCTAAGTCCAGGAATCCCCTCTGACTGCCCAGGTGGTTCTAGATAGTATTAACTGGTCAGCTTAGGGGTCTTCACAGATTGTGGCCCCACCCCCAACACACATGCCATCAACAAGTTCTGCTCAAGTCCTTCCTCCCAGGAACTCGTTCATTGCTGGACTTTGTCCCAGGTCTCTGAATGGCAGTTAAGACCCCTTGTCACTGAGAGGCATGAGAGTCAAAAGTGACTGGCTGGCCGGGTGCAGTGGCTCACACCTGTAATTCTAACACTTTGGGAGGCCAAGGCAGGTGGATCGTTTGAAGTCAGGAGTTTAAGACCAGCCTGGCCAACATGGTGAAACCCTGTCTCTACTAAAAATACAAAAATTAGCTAGGCATGGTGGTGGGCGCCTGTAATCCCAGCTACTCAGGAGGCTGAGGCAGGAGAATCACTTGAACTCGAGAGGCTGAGGTTGCAGTGAGCCGAGATTGCACCATTGTACTCCAGCCTGGGAGACAGAGTGAGACTCTGCCTCAAAAAAAAAAAAAGGGGGGGGGGGCCTGCCTGGCTTATGAAGCAGGTGATCACCAACTTCATCAGCACCAGCAGTTTTCCAGAGAATAGGTCATTGTGAACATACCCAGATTCCAGCCAGGTCAGGAAGTCGTGTGGGCATGTGATGTGGAGAGCTGAGGAGGAGGCCAGATGAGAACGAGAGAGTTGAGGCAGAGAGAGCCAAAGAGGGCCCAGGCAGGAAGATGGGGAGCCAACAAGACAGGTTCAGCCCATCCCACATGCTGGGTCTCTCACAGTGTACCCCTAATGCTCTTCACAGAGGGGAAGAGAAGATGGGGGCGGGGCAGAAACTTGCCAGTCTCTTAGAATCTATTATCTTCCCCATACTCCCTGTCCTGAGACAGCTGATCCAGCGAGAATACAGATCCCATTTCAGAGGACTCCAGGAGATGGGATGGGAATAAATGAAGCGGTGTTGCAGAACAGCCCCTAAAATAAAGAAATTAAAATCAGAGGAATTAAAGACGGCCAGTTTCAATTCTTCCCAAGCCACCAACATGTGTTCAATGAGTTCAAGCCCTTTCAAAGGAGGCTATTTCTCATTTTCTTATTTCCTAGTCAGTGATGTGGGAGTCTAATCACTGTTCTCTCAACTTCTCTCTATCACCTGGGCAAGGGGGAGGGTACTAATACTTAGAAATCATTTACATTTTTACTTTACAGCCAAGTCTTGCTCAACCTTGTGGGGTCAGGAAATGTAATCCTACCATATGCCCGGGGTATTGAAGTAGAAAGATCTCTATTGACACCATAGGGAATGATTCATCTGATGGGAGATTGGGGAGAAGGAACATGAGAGGTGGATTGGCCCAAGAATACCCGCTGGGAGATACCTGCTGTTGTCTAGTTCTGCTTGTTTCTGGATGGTAAGTGTAGAGAAGGAGGTCTTGGAGGCCCAGTTATGACCACACTTCCAAGCCACATTCTCCATGACTGTAGTCAGGAATCCCCTCTCACTGCACAGATGATTCTAGATACTATTAACTGGTATTGATAGTATTCATGGTAAAGGTGATACTTCTTTGATCTCCATCTGCCCCATTCCTGTGTAATTGTTTAGTTGGTCCCTGACCAGCTGGGTGTCGGGGGTGAGTCAGAGTATGATTAATTATCACCTGGAATACTAAAATAAATAAAATTCACTCTCTTGTTTCCTCATCCACTCAAGGTAAGACAGTAACAAACAAAACCTGAAATGTCCTGTACTGATAAATATGGGTGGGAGATAGGAACGGGAGAGAGACAGGATGGGAATAGAAAGGTGCAGGCTGATGTTGGATGGGAAGTGATGGGGTGAGGGAATCAGGCCAAATGGCAGAGGCTCTTCCGTGCAAAGCTAGATTCTCATCTCAGCACACATCCTCACAGCCCATGTCGCTGGCCAGACTGGCTACAACCAGGCAGCCCCGTCCCCGATTGCTCGGCAGGTGCCAGAGCCAGGAGAGAGGGAAGGAAGTGGATGGCTCTTCAGGAGGCTGGCACAGGTCCCAAGCAATCTGTTCCCAACTTCCTCCTGCGTGGGCGGTGGCAGCACGTCCCCAGCCGGCCCCCGCGCCTCTCACCAGCCATCAACGCGCCCTCACTCTCTCCTTGTGTGTGTTGTCAAATCTTCCCAATATAGCAGCCTGGAGTCTGTCAACAGTTCTGTTCCGTGCTCACTTTCCCTCCCCAAAGGATGCCAAGTCTGCTGCCCCCTCCCCAATGGGTGCATCTCTCCTCATGCCTCAACCTCAGCACCTGCCATCTCCTGGGAAGAAGTTTGCTTGAAGAAGCCCTTCCAGCTTCCATGGTCTGGCTTACCTGGCACAGGATGGGACTTGTGCCAGGGTATATTTGTGTGATATTAAGGAAGAGGAATCCAGGAGATTTGATGATTAACTGGATTTGAGGCGGAGGTGAAGTGGAACTTGAGGGCAATGCTCAGATTTCTGACTTGAATGATTTGGGGGAGATGACTCTCACAGAGAGGGCAGAGCCCAAAGAAGGAGCAGTTTGGGGAATGGAGGGAGTTGACAGGTTGAGAAGTAGGGAGTGTGAGCTGCCTGCAGGCTTTCTAATAGGGATGTTCCAGATGCAGATACAGATTGGAGCTCAGGAGATAGACCTGGGTGTGCAGAAGGTGCCAAAAGGTGGGATGCAATCGATTGCAGGAAAAGTCAATACACACCCATTTGCTCCAAGGGCATTCAGCAATGGGGAATTCTCAGTGTGGCAGCCCCAGGCACTCACTTTACAGAGCTTCCCTGTGCACCCTGCAGTGTGCTGCAAAGTCTGGACCCAGGTGCTGCCTGCTGAATGGCCTCTATCCCCAGATGTCTATGCTTGTGTCCCAGCAGCTGCCTTCTTTTTTTCCTGTTCCAGTTGCCTCTGCTCCACCCTCCAGAGAACAGAGAGTGACCTGGTCTGCACACCAGGAAACCTGAGTCCCAGTCCCAACTCTGCTGACTGACTTTGGGATTTCTAAACAAGTCACTGTCTCTCTCTCTCTCTCTGTCTCCTCAACTGTAAAATGGAACCAAAGGCTGGCAGGGTCAAACAAGGTGGTGCATTTGAATGCTTTACACATGTAAGGAATCTGGGTAAAAGTTGTCCAAAGGTCTGGCCAGTTCCCTCAGTCCTGACTCACCACCATTCCCCAACCACCAGACTCGTGACAGATCCTGCACCCAGATGTGTGTGGCACCACTCTCCCCATCCTTTGTTGCCTCCTCCTCTGGGGGCTCCAGGACACTGCTCGGGTCTCCTAAAATCTCCACAGACCCCCCCCCCCGTCATCTTTGACTCAGCAGATAATCTGGCAGGTCAGAAGACACCACTAATAATGTTCAGATGGTGACATTTATTGCAACGCTAAGCAGCCCCTGCTTAGCTTTCAGGGCTATCAGGAAATGTCAGGCACACAGTGAATCACTCTATACAATGCATCTTGCAGAACATTTGCAACAATCTCTTATTTGCTGATCCCAATTGAGGCCTCGCTGAAGCGCTCAGACCCTTCCTCTCCTCTCCTGCCCTTCAGCTCAGGCGCTCTCTCATGATGACCCCTTCCTTGAGTCCGCTTTCACCAAGGCAACCAGCAGAGAGGTGAATTTAGGATGGAGAGGCACAGCCGGGCGCGGTGGCTCACGCCTGTAATCCCAACATTTTGGGAGGTCGAGACGGGCAGATCACCTGAGGTGAGGAGAAACACCTGGCCAACATGGTGAAACCCCGTCTCCACTAAAAATACAAAAATTAGCTGGGCGTGGAGGCACACGCCTGTAATCCCAGCTACTTGGGAGGCTGAGACAGAAGAATCGCTTGAACCCGGGAGGCGGAAGTTGCAGAGAGCCAAGATGGCACCATTGCACTCCAGCCTGGGTGACAGAGAGAAACTCTGTCTCAAAAAAACAAAAACAAAACAAAAAAAAAGATGGAGAGACAAGCTGCGGTCCTCCTAGGACCCTGTCCCTTCATTTCAGAAACAGTAGGGGTGAGTGAAGTTGCCACCCTGATTTCTGAAAGTCAGTTCACAAATCAGAGACATAGGCTGGTGCTGTTGTGCCGAAGGGAAGGTGTGTTGATGTGAATGGCGCCCATCTATTCCTCCACAGAGAGAGCCCTTCACCTGGAGAGTGCACCGGGTGCAGCCCCGGCCGCCAGTAAGAGGACGCCACCCCCAGCCGCAGAGGAGAGCATGACTGCACCACACTGAGACTATGGAAGGTCCTCCCCTGAGGTTTGTCCCATCAGAACTCAGGGAAAACAACAAATCACGGAACATCTGAGCCAAGAGTTGCTGGTGGCAGTGGTTCCGGTCCCTGGAAGAAACCAATCTGCAGGCGGAAAGGATAAATCCAACACAGAGAGAGGAGGGAGATGGTCCTGATAGCGTTGGAGTTCCTGGTTGCAACTCTCCCTGAAACCCGGGCTCCGTGAGCCATAGTCTTCTTTTTGTCTTGTCTGGTTCAAATTGAGCCTCTGTCGCTTGGAACCACCATGTTGTCACACTGTTACTGACATGTTCTCTCTACTGGCCTTCTGGAAACAATTCCCACGTCTTTGCTGTCTAATCCAGGCCAGTCCGGAAAGTGTGGCCTGGAGATCTGGGGCAGAGCAGATCCAGTGGCCTCGCGCTTCCGCCCAGGGCCCCTCACCGCAGCCGCAGCACCACCCGCCGTCTCTGCCAGCCCCTAGTGATTCCTGCTCTGCTGCCCTCTGCTGCCCCCCACTGGCCACAGGCATCACTGCACCCAACTCCTCCTGCCCAGCATGGGTTGGGGCCTTTATCACAGGGAAGCAGAGGAAGCCGCAGGTCCGAAGAGAAGCAGCCTCTCCCAACTCCAGTCCCAGGTAAAAAATGTATCTCCGGAAATGGGAACTGGAGAAAATCTTTACTATTACATGTGGGCTAAAAACACTCTTGTCTTCCCTAGGGGTGCCAATACTCATAATGTACAATGGGAGTTGCTGCTGCAGATATTTTCTTCCAAGTATGGACTCTAGGCAGGGTTCCCAGGAGGCTGGAGCAGTGGGAGAGAAAGACAGAGCCCGGAGGAGGGAGCCTGGAGAGTTTAATAGAGAAACTAAGTCAATAAAACAAGAGCAACTATGGGGACAGCATAGTAATTCTGGATGTAAAAGAGCCCACGAAGAAGTAGAATTGAGCCCCAAAGAGAGGCGCAGCCTCTCTGGGCTCGTATTTTCCACAAATACTATGTGAGGAAAGAACCATTTATGTGTTTATAGTTTCCAGGATACTTTAGCACATAATATTGCATTTGATTTCATGCCACCTGAGATAGTCGGGATGTGTATTCCCTCCAAATCTCATGTGGAAATGTGATCCCCAATGCTGGAGGCGGGGCCTAGTGGGAGCTGTTTGAGTCACGGGGATGGACTCCTCATGAGTGGCCTGGCGCCCTCCCACACTAACGAGTGAGTTCTCACTCTGTTAGTTATCGCGAGATCTGATTGCAAAGCAGAGCCTGGCACTGCCTCCTCTTTCTCTTGATCCCTCCCTGGTCATGCGATGCACTTGCTCCCCCTTCACCTTCCGCCATGAGTAAAAGCTTCCTGAGGCCTCACCAGAAGACGATGCGGGCGCCATGCTTGTACACTTGTACAATTGTACACATAAGCCAAATAAACCTTTTGCTCTATAAATTATCTCGTCTCAGGTATTCCTTTATAGTGATGCAAAACAGACAAACGCACCTCCCAATATGGTAATACTGTTGTGTTGACACTTTTTTTCCTCTCACATGGAAATAGATATTCTAGGAGATTTAGTGGCTTGACTGAGGCATACTTTTTACAAATAGCGGAGCCTAAACTCAAGCCCAAGTCCAACTCCAAGTCCAGGGCTCTCTGCCTCCACATGGGTAGGGCTGTACTGTACATTGATCTGGCCATGCAGGCTACAGTCACACCACCCTGAATGCACGCAATCTCATCTGATCTAACCATACAAAGTGAAAGCACGGGCTTCTCCAGCGTCAGGGAACCAGGGTGCAAAATTTTGCCCTCCTATTTACAAGCTGTGTGCCTTTGGACAAGTTACTTAACTACTCTGAGTCTCCCACATGGGTGTGTCTCATGGGGTTCTCTTAAAAAGCAAACATTAGTATATGTGCATCACCTGAGCCAGGGCATGACACTTAGTAGGTACAATTATGATGGTCACAAGACTTACCACGTGCATTTTTCCCAATGCAATTCTCCCATGATGTTTAGTCTGATTTTGTGTTTTCCTAGTAAATTCAAATTCAGCCCCATTTCATTATTTCAACTATAGGAGAGAAGACCCCATGGACACCTCATCTCCAAAGCAAGTTGGTTGCTTTAATCCTTATTCTACGAATGGGAAACTGAACCTCAGAGAAGGTAAGTCATTCCTTCAAGGTCACACAGATAATACATGGTAGAACCAGGATATGAACCCAGGTTTGTCTGACTTTGAAGCCCCCACTCTTTCCAAATCCCTGTGGTCTATGGCAATGGGAAGAATTGTGGAGGAAAGTAAGGAAACAGGGACAAGTTTGGATGCTGTTGCAATGGTCCAAGTGAGAGATGACGGTGGCATGATAGTAGAGGAGATGGTGAGAAAGGGGTAGATTGAGGCTATGTTTAGGAATACAGCTTGCAGGCCTGACTGATGGATTAACCTGCTGAAGGGTTTTTGGCTTGAACGACTAAGTTAGTAATGATGCCGTTTTCTGAAGTAGAAAGACCAGAGAAGAAACACATTTCAGGGAGGGGACAATCAAAAATCCTGCTTTGGTCTTGTTAAGTTCAGGTGCCTATTAGTCACCCAAGTAGAGCTTTTGGATCAATAGCTGGGTAAATGCATCTGGATCTCAGTGGCGAAGGCAAGACAGGTGATATCAGCAGAGAGATGACACTTAAAGCCAGTGGATTCCATGAGATCACTTGAGAGAGAATGAATACAGAGAAGAGGTCAGGAACTGAGCCCCTGGGCCCTCCAACATTTGGAGATCCAAGGTGGGGGGTATCAGTGAGCTGAAATATGGTATCCTAGAGGCCCAGAGGAGTCAATGTGTCAGGAAGGAAAAGAGTGGACAGCTCTGTTCAATGTCCATTAAAGGCTGTGTGAGGGGAGGACCTAGAAGTGGCCGGTGGAATCTGGCCTATGACCTTCGCTCGGGCAGATACTATGTGCAGCACCCACTGAGCCTCACCTCATCCCCATTTTCACTTTCCAAGAAGGAAAGAAGGAAGGAAGGAAGGAAGGAAGGAAGGAAGGAAGGAAGGAAGGAAGGAAGGAAGGAAGGAAGGAAGGAAGGAAGGAAGGAAAAGGAAAGGAAGGGAAGGAAGGAAGGAGGGAAAGGAAGGAGGGAAAGGAAGGAGGGAAAGGAAGAAGGGAAAGGAAGGAAGGAAGGGAAGGAAAAAAGGAAGGAGGGAAGGAAGGAAAGAAAGAGGGAGGGAGGGAAGGAAGGAAAGAAGGAAGGAGGGAGGGAGGGAATTTACCTTCTGATTTTCCAGACATACATCCCATGCGACCCTTGGTCGTGTAACGCTAGCATCCCCACACAAGTAATGTTGCCCAGTCACACAGTGGGAAAAGTTGTGCCAGGGCTGGGGATCATTCACAGTTTAAGCAGGAGAATGGCTCCCCTGGAGGCAGGACAGTTGTAAGATGGCCATTAAGGGGCCTCATTAGCCCTGGAACCCATAGATGGGGACCAAGTTCATCCCTTTACCCAGGGACTAAGAATACCTTCATTTCTTTCTTCAGCAAATATCTAGTGAGCACCTTCTCTGGCCAGCTGTGCAGATGCTGGCAGTACAGTGTGGAAAAAACTCAGGCACAATCCCTGCCTCATGATGCTACAGACACTATTACTATTCACATAATCGCATAGATTGAGATTTGGAGGAAAATACACAGTTCTGTAAGAAAGGAACCTGACATCTAAGATGGTTTTCCTTGGTAAGCTATGCCTGGGCTGAGATCTAAAGGACGGGCAGGAGTAGGCAAAGAGGAGAGGTGTTGGGGGAATGACATTCTGAGCACTTGTACAAAGGCCCTGAGGCAGAAAGAAAAATACTACAGCTATAACACAAAAGGGGGAGCCAAAAATGGTTGCCTCCTGATCACTTAGCAACTTTGGTTCACAGTCTTATCTGTGACTCTATATGCTTGGCCACACATTAGAAATCAAGTGCCACCAATATCTGAGATTTGAATGCTCTAGAAAGAACATTCAGAAAGCTAACCAGAGGAACAGCATTCTGCACTGGCATTTTCTGCTTAACAAAGAAGAGAATGAGGAGTGGAGAGGGCTCCCAGAGACCTGGCAGGTTAGCTCAGCAGCTTCAAATTCAGCTCTCTGAGGCCAAGCGTCTGTTCCCTTGTGAGTGCCTGGCTTTGCCCAGAAAACCTCCTTTCTCAGAAGGGGCCTAGCCAAGCACTGTGCTAGGTGCCTCCCACACATAAACTCAAGTTGCCAGGCACCGGATGTCCCTACATGATCCGGTCTTAAGGTTCACCCTGCATGTAATATGTGAGTAAAACGGTGCCCCCACGCATCCCACATATGGTAGGAAATCCGGCAGCCCCAACAAGCCCTGAAGAGACGTGTTTCTCCTTAATATCATTCACATCCAGTTTCTCCTTTGGCTGAGTCTCTATCTCACTGGTGTATTGCCTCCTGTCAGTAGAACCTTGATTAACTGTTACTTTCCTGGGGCGGAGGCCATGCCATTCTTGTTAACCATTGTTGCTCTGGTCCACAGAAAAAAGCCCAGTGCATAGTAAAAATGGTGATAATAGCTCACATTTGTTTTACTTTTACAAGTAAAAGTCACTGTTCTGAGGGCATTAGGCACAGTAACTTATTTATTCCTAGCCTCATTCATATGTGGAAGGGTTTTTTTTTTTTTTAGTTCTATTATATGGATAAGAGTAACTGTGGCTCGGGGAGGGGATGTCACCTGCCTGGGTTCACACTGCTTGTAAATAGTAGAAGCAGGATTTAAACTCAGGTCTTTGGCTCCAAAGTTTGCATTCGTAGCCTCTATTGCCTCAATGAATAAGTGCTCAGTAACTATTTGTTGAGTAAATGAATGATCCCTTCTTTGGGGTGAAAGCCTGGGCTTCCCCACCTGGGAACATTTGGGCAGTGCCTTGGTCAGAGGTTGCCACAAGAACCCATTTTGCACACAAGTCTAGCAAGCATGGTGGTCTGGCTTTACAGCTCAGGACTGAGAAATCTGTCCAAGTTGGGGAGAGTTCTAAGAGGCAGTCATTCTGTGACTATTGGCAGCTTGATAGGACATGGCTGGAAGGGGCGATGACTCTGGAAATCAGAGCAAGACTATGCAACTCCACCCCACCCTCACCCCCACCTCTGCGGGCTCTAGGGCAATTGCTAGGTTCATCTCACTTTGGTGATGGGCATTTGCTGGTGAGGACCATGTCCAAGCCAAGTTAAATGAATTCTCATCAGCATCCTGTGTATGGGTGTATGTACATGAGGAGGGGGGAGGTAAAGAGAGAGGGGAGAGATAGATGGAGGTGCGATACATTTCAGATTTTTAAAAATCAAAATCAGTTAAAATCAAAATAATACTTTGGTGCCTAAAGGGGATAAACTTCAATTATCTTGAATCTTTCCTTCTGAGCAAAGCCCATTGCTGATAATGCTAAATAAATGAGGTGTTACCGCATTAATGTTGTCAACAATAACAAACATTTGCATAGCATTGCTCAGGCTACAAGACATTCATTCATTCCTTCACTGGTCACTGTGTCAGATAGAAATGCTTACAGCTGCAAGTGTCTGCGTAGGAACTAGAAGTGGCTTAAACTTAGTGGACATTTATTGTTAATCAACTAAAGATTTCATGGTAGGAGTTCTCAGGACTGATTTGGCAGCCCAGTGTAATACAGTATCATTGAGGATCCATGCTCGTCTCTTTCTCTCATCTGCCATCCTCAGATGACAGTGTTGTTTCCACTTGTGGTTGCCAGTTGGTTACTTCGTCACCAAACCCCCCACTCTCCTTAACAATCTTGACAGCAGGAAGGAAGCTTCAAGAGCAAGCGTACTCTCCTCACACACCTCCTTTCTTTGATCAGAGATGGAAATCTATCCCAGAACTCCCAGTAGACTTTTCCTTATATTCCATTGGCTAGAACTGGGTCACACACCCACCCCCCCCGCCCTGCCCATACCAATCACCACAAAGGGGCACAGCGTTGCCATGACTTTTTCAGAGTCATCAGGCACAATTGTCATCTGGTCTGAATTGGGGCGCTGCTAGCAAGAATGAAGGCAGAATGGCCATCGGATTGGTTGCATTCATTCATTCCACAAACATCTTTCCCATGTCTTTTTTTTTTTTTTTTTTTTTTTAGATGGAGTCTCGCTCTGTTGCCCAGGCTGGAATGCAGTGGTGCGATTTTGGCTCACTGCAAACTCTGCCTCCTGGGTTCATGCCATTCTCCTGCCTCAGCCTCCCGAGTAGCTGGAACTACAGGCTCCCGCCATCATGCCTGGCTAATTTTTTGTGTTTTTAGTAGAGATGGGGTTTCACTGTGTTAGCCAGGATGGTCTCGATCTCCTGACCTCGTGATCCTCCTGCCTCAGCCTCCCAAAGTGCTGGGATTACAGGCATGAGTCACCGCGCCCAGCCCTCTCATGCCCTATTCTAAGTGTAAAGGATATGCAAATGATTAAGATGGAGTTCCAGTGACATCTGTGCTATATTATCTCCATCTTACGGATAAAGAAACTGGCTCAGATCACTGAATCGGCTTGCCTGAAGCCCCTTCCAATGAAGGATCCCATTCCAAAGCCCTTGCTCCTTCCACCATGAGTTGCCTTTTTGATTGCACAAATCTTCCTGGAGTTACCCTGAGTGGCATGGCCTGTGTCCTCCCTAGAAGGATGCTAACAGGATTGTGTTTTATACCCTGGCCCTTTGCTGGCAGGTGCTGTTCTGCCCAACCTGAGATTTATGGAGTCCTAGGATGCTCCCACAGGATGCAGATGGAAGATGCCCCCTCTCTAACAACCAGGCAGGCTCCCTGCAGATGGGCCCCAGATGGTGGCATTATCTGAGCAGTGGGATGGAGCCAGGAGAGGGGTGCTGAAAGAGGTGGGCCAGGCTTGGTCAGCCAAGTGTTCAGTGGAGAGCATGGCTCAGGCTGGAGGGATGGTGCCTGGTAGGTTCAGAGCTGCTGGCCTGTGACAGGTTTGGCTGAGGTTGGCACTGTTGCCCCAATCCTGGCACTTGTCACTTCACATGGATCGGTGCCTAGTAGGGAGTGGTGCAGACCCTGAGCTCACTGGAGCCTCTGAGAGATGCTGAGCCCAGAATCAGGAATATGAGGGCTCCTGGCTGGGTTATCACATTTGTGCTGTGACCATGCCTGCAGACCTGAGATGAGGCAGGCTCAGGGGGCACTCTCCTGGAAGCCCAGTGTGGCTCTCTACCATTGGTTCTCCTCACGAAGTAATAGGAGTAATGGCTAAAAATATGGACTCTGGAGCTGGACTTTCTGGGTCCGCCTCCTGGCCTCACCAATGGTTAGCTGTGTAACCTTAGGCAGGTTGCTTAACCTCTCTGGTTTCAATCTGTAACTAAACTAATAATGGTGCCAACCTCATAGGATTGTTTTGAAGCTTAAACAAGAAAGATCACGTGTGTAAAATGCTTTGAACAATACAGGCATGTAGTGAGTATCAGCTGAGATGATTATTACACTAACCCCTTGACACTGTACAAACCTCACTAGCTTGGATAACCCAAATGCCAGCTGGGTGCCTCCATGTTCTTGCATTTGAGTTATGACTTGGGGGAACTTTCCAATCTCTGTGACTTGGAGGAGTCCCACTCCCTCCCTGGGATTGCTATGAGATCTGGGAGACTTGAGGTCTCTGGTTCGCATCCCTTTCCTCTGAGCCCACTTGGGTTGAAGAATTCAGCTGCTACTTCGTTGGTTTTTATAAGAAATCCAGTCTCAACAAGCATTCAGGATGTGCTCACACTTGAGTGGTGGTGGGGGAGGTGTCTTGGGGGGGCTCAGTGCACAGTGCTCTCTCACTGCTCCTTCCCCCATTATCTTCCCTCCTGCTTTCCAACCCTTCCCCATCTGTCTCCCTCCACCCTCGGCTAAACAGAGGAGCGTCTCCCTGAGCTACACCAGTAGCTGCCGTTTATCAAGCACTTGTTATGGGCCAGGAGCTGTTCTAGGTACTTTATAGAATCACCACGTTTAAACCTCATGAGACATCTGCAAGTACGAGCTTTTGCTATCCCCATTTTGGGGACAAGGGACGAGGCCACACAGCCAGGAAGCAGCAGATACAGGGTTCAGTCCAGGCAGTGTGGTCTCCGAGACTGGCATTCTACAGTCTACTGCACTCTTTGGCTTCTCCTGTAACCTTAGCTCCAGGCGCGGAGGCTAAACTTACATCTACATGAGTTTATGAAAAATCTTTTCCCACCAAACATGTAATCTCTGCTTAAGGGCAATTCCTGCTCTAATCTGTACGTTCTTTGTTGGTCTCTCTGTGCACACAGGGAGACAGACAAGTGTGGAAGAAAAAAGGTGGACTTTGATGCTACTCAGGTTGGAATTTCAGGCTTGGCTCTTCACCTCTCTGAGGCTCAGTTTTCTCTCCTATAAAATGGGTTAATAACAGTACACAAGACATTGTGAGGGTCAAAAGAGTTATGACATGCACGCCTAGGTCAGTGGGTGGTCAGTAATGGGTGCCCGTTATCATCAGTATCTCTCCCCGCCAGCTCCCAGCATGGGGCCTACCACAGGTAACATCAGAAAGACTTTGTTAGGTTGCATTTCTAAGTCTTCTGGGTTGGCTTCTGGTGCAGTTTCTCCATAGTCCACCCTATTCGTCTTCCTGCCTCCAGCTGGGTTCTCTCCCACCTTGAAGCCCCCTCTTCCCTTTTGTTCCATCTCTAGCAGAAGAGGGGACCTACTTTCCAGTGTCTCATAACCCCCATAAAGCTGGTCTGAGAGCAGAATTCATCCAGGCTGGCAGGGGACAAGACTGAGTGAGTGGATGTGCTTCCCACTCACTTGCCCTGCTGGCAGTGACAGCCTCACCCAGCCTAGAGAGCACCTGGCCTGAGACAGGCCAAGAGAGAAGGCCAGGCTGCACTCTTCTCAGGGTGCAGTGGGTCCAGGCTCCACTTGGCTGGGACCTGTGCTGGGGGTTGGAGAAGAAGTTTCTCCTGGGAGGGGGGTGTGAGTAGCAGGAGACCTCCTGTGCCCACAGAGTGTCCAGGTCACACTGCAATCCCTGAAGCTGCAGAGCCAGATGGGGGCAAGGATCAGGTGCCTCAGGCTTCAAGGCCAGCCCCATGCAGCTGGGCTGAGGGATCCTGGGCAGGTCCCTTCCCTGTCTGTGCCTCCTTACCCTCTGCACAAAAGGGCTTGGGGACAGCTCCACCATGATGGGTGCTGGGACTCGGATCAGTGTGAAACTGTTTGGGGGTACCCTGCATCCTGCGTGGACACACCCTCTAAAGCAGGAGTGGGAAGCTGGGTTGACCTGGCCTCTGTGACTTATGTGGAGGAGAAGAGAACCCTCATTCCAGACCACAGACAGGTTTGAGCCTCCCCACAGTGGGGCCATTGACCCACTCAGCCCCTGAAGAGCCCATGTGTCTGTGTCAATGTATGTCTCTGTGTTTGCATGTGTGTATGTCTATGAGTATGTCTATGCTGTATACATGTGTCTGTGTATGGGTGTCTGTCCATGTTTGCATGTGTGCATGTGTATCTCTGGTTTTCTCTGTGTGTGTGTCTATGTTTGCATGCATGTGTGTATGTGTGCCTCTGTGTGTACATGTATATCTCTCTGTGTGTGTGTGCATGCGTGTGTATATGTATATCTCTGTGTGTGCACATGCGTGTGTATATGTATATCTCTGTGTGTGCACATGCGTGTGTATATGTATATCTCTGTGTGTGTGCGCATGCGTGTGTATATGTATATCTCTGTGTGTGTGCGCATGCGTGTGTATATGTATATCTCTGTGTGTGTGCATGCGTGTGTATATGTATATCTCTGTGTGTGCACATGCGTGTGTATATGTATATCTCTGTGTGTGTGCGCATGCGTGTGTATATGTATATCTCTGTGTGTGTGTGTGTGTGCGAGTGTATTTGTGCTGCTTGTGTGCTAAACTGTAAGTGTTCTTCCCGCTCCCCGACCTCCCTGGAAACCAGCCCCTCCTCTGGTGCACTACAGGTCATGTCTTCCCTGTCTTCTCTGCATAGAGTGTAAAAACCTGCGTTTTTGTGTCTGTCACTTCTAATGGCAGGAATGGACTTTGGCAGATGAGTCGCCTTCAGGGTTGCCACCTTCTTCTGTTCCAGCCTTTCCCTTTCTCTCTGTCTCCCCCTTACCTGTTTTATCCTCTCCACTTCCCCTTCATGGGGCCTCTGACTCTCTCTCTTGCCCTTCTTTCCCAGCCCCTGTCTCTGCCTTCCTCCTTTTGTCTCTCCTCTCTCCATCTCTCCCTTCCTTGCACTGCATCTCTGTCTCTGTCTCCCCCATCTCCAGCACCAGCTGACAGCTGATCCTCTCGGAGGCATGAAGATGGAGTTGGCAACCAAGAAGCTACGAGGGTGCCGAGCCAGGCGCTGAGTGGAGCTGCTCTGCATTCAGGATGGGCAATGGCGGCTTCCGGGAAGACAGAGGAGCCTCTCAGAGGGCAGGAAGAGGAAGAGGAGGCAGAGCTGCCAGGAAGAACTGTGGGGTCAGGGTCAGTTATCCCCAGGAGGGGACCAAGGTCTTAAGGGAGGTGGAGACGGGGTGGATGGGGGATGAGGTTCTGAGGATGGCACGTGTATGTGTGCCTGAAGTCTGGAAGCTCCCAGACTGGAGAAGCCTGCTATTCTGGGTCTTGTCCCTGACTCCCCCTAACCCAACATGTACCTGGCGCTAACACGTGAAACCCTAGCCAATGGCATGGGAGCCCATTTCCTGGGAGCTCTGGGGCAGCAGACCGGGAGAGAGCTGCTAGTCTGGGAGAAGAAGGTGCCCAGCATGCATCACTGCACCATCAATTATGCTGAGGGCCGTGGAGGAGAACCGGGAGGCAGAGAGCAGGAGCGAGATCTGAGGGCTCCTTGCTCTCCAGTGCCCTGACCATGGTGCACAGCAATGAAAGTGGCCTGAAGGACAAGGACTCAGAGTCACCTTGTGCTCTTCAGAGAGCTCACCGCTCACAGAAGCAGGTTACTCTGTTTTCAGAAACCAAGTCTCCTAGAAAGAACACACAAAGTGACAAACTCCTATTCATCCTTCAAAGCCCAGTTCAGATGTTACCTTGTCACAGGAAGCCCTTCATGACCCTCCACCTACAAGGACTCTTCCACAGCATGTCTCTACCTCGGACCTGTTTTTATTATGACACCGAGCCCACCACTTGGTAATATTTGTGTATCTACGTGTCTTCCTCATGAGACTTGGAGCTCCTTGAGGGTGGGGCAAATATCTGATCTATTTCTCTAATGTCTAACATGAGGTGGACCTAGAGTGGGTCTCTGAGTCAGACACACAGATCCTCAGATGACGAACTGGGCTAGAGAAATAGGGTTGGGCAGGAAAAGATGCTTCAAGTCTAGGGACCTATTTTGAATGACCCAGGGAGGGGCAGGGTGATGGAGTAAGTGTAGCTGCCCCTCCTGAGAATCAGGACACCACATCTTAATGGGTCATTTGGTGAGTACTATGGACTGAGGCCCCATTCTTGGTACTGCATTCCCTGGGACCCTGGGGCAGAGAACAATATGGAGGTGAGAGGCGGTGAGATGCACACATGCAAACATTGTCCTTCTCCACTCTGAAGGAGAGACATGGCCCTGACCCAGAGACCTTCAGTCTGAGGAGGATGAGCATGGCTCTGTCCCTCGAATTGGAGCACATGCCTGTAGAGGGGGTGTCTGCTCACCCTACAGGCTGGTTTATCACAGTCTAGGTAACGTCTATCTGTCTGTCCTGTAGGTAAGGTCTATCTATCTGTCCTGTCTCTCATTCAGTCTTAGAGCAATTCCTCCACTCCCCATCCTGTGTCTAATGAACCTGACATTCAGAGAAAATGTCTTTGGTAAAGGTCACAAGAGGGAGGTGGCATTCTTGCTGACGGCACCTGTCCTTCGTGTGCCAGTACTCCCTTCTTCAAGACAAAGTGCCAGGACTACATCCCTCAGAACCCGCACCTGCCCCACCAGTCACCACCTCCAAGCCTCCCAGTCTTCATAAACCCTCTCATCTGGAAAGACACCGTGCAGGTTATTCATTCTCCCTGCTGGCCATGGAAGTTGCAGGGATGACTCAGATCCGGCCCTACCTGGCAGGGTGCTAGGGTAGGCATATCCTAGGAGCAGCCAAGCCGAAATCCTAGCTCCAGGGTATATCTGTAGCTGGAGGTAAGAGATAAGGCCAACAAAAGAAGCAGAACCTAGGTGGTGAAAATCACATAGTCCAGCCTCAGAAGCTTGGCCTTGATCCCGAGGACACTGGTGAGTCATGAAAGAGTGTGGGCAGGGAGGTGTTCATATTTGTGTTTTGGGAAGATCCCTCTGGCTGCAGGATGAAGGATGGATGCAGATGGAGGCAAGAGATGACCGTGGCCTGGTCTAGGGTGGTAGATGGATTGGAGAGAGTTTTTTGGCCAAGGGAGAGGAAATGGTGGAAGATGGGGTGCAGTTTTAGCCCTGATGGCTCAGTGGAAGGTGATGGTGTTTACTGAGATGGAAGGAGCAGGTTGGAAAAAGACGATGAGTTGGTTTTGAATATGTTGAGTTTGCTTGGGAGATGGAGATGTCCTTGGGAGACGGACAGTTGGAAAGAGGATCTGGAGCTCGAGATGGAAGTCTGTGCAGGGGAGGTAGACTTGGAAGGGCCTGCGCTGCAGTTAGTAGTTGAAGCTGTGGTGCGGATGTGATGTGGACATGGTTTCAGAGGGATGGTGTGAGACCGAGCAGTGGGGAGGGCCCAGGACAGCAACATCAGGGGTGCTGGTTTTGAGAGGTAGGGCATGAAGAGGAGGTCATGCTGGAGTCTGGAAGGGAGCGGTCAGAGGAAAGGACTTCAAGGGGAGAGTGGTCACCAGGGCCACCTACTCGTCAATCCTCAAAGGAAGCCTTTGCCATTCTTGTTTCACAGGTGTAATGGCAAAATAACTTGCAGTAGAACTGGGAGTCAAATCTGGCTCTATCAGATTCCAAAGGCCAGATTATTGGCTACATTTACACTTCTGCCTGCAGAAGTGTTCATTCCTCAATCCAGGGGATTCCACAGGACATCCATGTTCATTCCTCAATCCAGGGGTGCCACTGGGGAGGGAGGGCTTAAGGAGGCCTGTCCCACTAGGCATGAGCTCTGTGTTAGTAATACTGCCCTTAACCATGTGCCTGGGGAGGCCCCACCCATTCTCCCCTCAACCTTACTCTCAAGTTAACTCCATATGACCTGTCTTCTGCCTCAGATTCCCTGCTTATCCCCCCACGATTCCCAAAGGGACTGGAGTTTACCCTGAATACCTACTCAATAATTGCTTATATTTCCATGGCACAACCTACATTCTAGCCTCTCTCTATACATTAGTCTCCCAGCATCCCTTGAGATAGACAGCATTATCTCTGTTTTATAGATGGGGAAACTGAGGCATTGAGCATTTAAGTACTTTGCCCAAGCTCACACAGCTGGCCAATGTCAGAGCTGGGATTCAAACCTAGGCAGCTTGTGCTCTTCGTTGCTCTAAGCCTTTCCTCTTGGCTCATAGCCATCTCTTCTTTAGATCCTATTTCTTTCTGTGAATCTAGTGAGTACTCAACAACATAAGGCTAGGCAGTGCCTGCCACTTGTGGATGATGGGAATGAGGGTGGTGATGATGGGGACACTTAGGATGGCATCCTGCCTGTTGTCTCTGAAGATCACGCCTCTCTCTGATTCCCCTTATGGTGCAGCTGCAGCCTTTGATGGTGGGGATGGATTTGCCTGGAGCCATCAGCACTTGGAACCTTGTGTTTCAAGGATGTTAAAGGGGGCAGTTTCAACAACTTGTTGTCAAACAGACCTGGTTCAAGTCTATGGGAACTTGGACACGTGACTTAAATCTATCCATGCCGCTAGTTACTCTTCAGTGAAATGGCCACAACAAGAGAAGCCCCATTCCCCCTGCACACAGGATGGGGGAGAAGGATGTGATTATAAATGGCAAAGCTTTGTGCATTCACACACTTAACCCAAGCCCTACTCCCAGGCCCCACAAAGCAGCTGGGAGTGCATGTGGTTATTCTATTAGGAAGACCAGAGTTTGAATCTTGGCTTTTGTTACTCCCTCACTGCCTCCCTCGGCCTCAGTTACCTAATGTATAAACTGGGGTAATAATAGTATCTACCTCATGGTATACAGAAGCAACTGCGTTTTTTTCAAACCACCACTGTGTACAGACCCTTTGTCTTTTGAGAAAGAGGCATAATTTTTCCCCAGGGTGGATTGTCCTTTGTTTGGCAACATGCCTTGATGGCTGTTTTTAGAGGGAAAATTGCCTCCCCTCCTCCAAGAGCATGGACTCAATGAGCTGTGGCAAGACAGAGCAACCCTGCCTACTCCACTGGAGCAGATGCTGCTGGTGCCCTTGTGCCCCCGCCCTCCATGCTCAGCCTCTGTGAGGCTCTGAAACCCTCCAAATGAGGGCTTTCTCAGGGCCTGCCTGAGATGCAGGTTGGACCTGCCAGGGAGTCACTGCCACTGGGAGCAGCCTTCAGCCAATAGCAGACAGAAGTTGGAGGCTAAATACAGCTTCTCTGACCCTCAGGTGGGCCGACTCTGAGGTGTGTTCCACACCATCTCACAGAGGTCCCAGTGAAATGGAGCCCCTGTGGCCCACAGTGATGGCTCATCAGCATTCTGTATTGACTCACTTCCCCCTCCCCTTCCCATACCCCTTCCCCTTCCCATGCCCCTTCTCCTTCCCATACTCCTTCACCTTCCCATATCCCTTCTCCTTCCCCCTCCTACACCCCTCCCCCTTCCCATACTCCTTCCCCTTCCCCTCCCCATACCCCTTCCCCTTCTCACACCCCTTCCCCTTCCCATACTCCTTCCCCTTCCCCTTCCCATACTCCTTCCCCTTCCCCTTCCCACATCCTTTCCCCTTCCCATACCCCTTCCCCTTCCCCTTCCCACATCCCTTCCCCTTCTCATACCCTTTCCCCTTCCCACATCCTTTCCCCTTCCCATATCTCTTCCCCTTCCCATACCCTTCCCCTTCCCACATCCTTTCCCCTTCCCATACCCCTTCCCCTTCCCCTTCCCATATCCCTTCCCATACTTCCCACACCCTTCCACCTGTCCCCTTCCCCTTCCCACCCACCTTCCCCTTCCCATATCCCTTCCCCTTCCCATCTCTTCCCCTTCCCATACCCCTTCCCCTTCCCACACCCCTTCCCCTTCCACTTTCCCTTCCCATATCCCTTCCCCTTTCCCTTCCTCTTCCCATACCCCTTCCCATATCCCTTCCTTTATGAAGAAACGTAAGCCTCTTCGGGGCTCATCGGGGCTCGTCGGGGCTCCTCCCCTCTCCTCCCCTCCCCTTCCTTTCCCTCCCCTTTTTCCTCTTCCTTTTCCCTTTCTCTTCCCTCCCTTCCCCTCTCCTCCCCTTTTTCTCTTCCTGTCCCTTCCTTCCTTCCCCTTCCCTTCTGTCTTCTATGCTCCTTTACCCATGCTTCCTGGGAGCACCTCCAAAACAATGACTTGCACTCATATCCTTACTTCAGGTCTCCTTCTTAGTGAACTCAGCTGAAGACATCCAAGATGATGAGTGTCTCCCCAAGATATAGGAGAAGAGATGTAAGAAGGGCTTTGAGAGTCCAGAAGTCTGAGCAACATGGTGGAAACTGATAGGCTTGAAGATGAGACATGGCCAATGAACATTACCAGGAATGGCTGAGGCTCAAGAGTGTGGGTTTGATTTTAAGTCATGTGCTGGCCTGTGTAACCACTCTCATTATCCTCAAACCTCCAGTGAAACCCACTCATCTGGGACAGCATTGTGCTCCCGGGAGCTTTGGGGAATCAGAGAGGCTGCAGAGTTCTTTGGGTTAGCTCAGGGGAGAGAGAATCGATAGACAGATGTATTTCTAACACATACGAATATGTTCTAACAGGAGAACTTATTCCTTCTTCACCTACCAGGGAGATGTCAGAAGCCCAAAGGAGTGGCTATACCCCAGAATAGAGAGGCCAGAGGTGGCTTCCCAGTGGTCCAAACTGGGGCTAAAAAGGTAGTGTGTACTTTAATTTCCTGGGGTTGTCTTAATAAACTGCTCCAAACTGGGTGACTTACAAGAGATATTTAGTCTGTCACTACTCTGGAGACCAGAAATCTGAAGTCAAGGTGTCACCAGGACTGTGCTCCCTCCAAAAGCTCTAGGAGATGAGAGGCTTCTCCCGGCCCCTGGTGGCTGTTGACCTTCCTTATGATTGCATCACCCCAATCTCCACCTTCGTCTTCACGTGGCCTTCTCGCCTCCTCTGTGTGTCTGTGTCTCTGTCTCTTATAAAGACATTGATCAGATTTTGAGTCTGCCCAGGGCAATCCAATATGATCAATCTCATCTTAAGATCTGTAACTTAATGATGTGTAAAAAGACCCTTTTTCCAAATAAGGTCACGTTCACAAGTTTTGGGGGGCAGGATGTGGACATTTCTTTTTAGAGACCACTATTTAACCCATGACAGTGGGGGTCTGCCAGGCAAAGAGGAGCAGGATGTGGGCCCCCATGATAGAACCCCCAGCAGACAATGAGAAGAGCCGTGTGAGAGGGGATGCTGGGCAGAGAGGAGCTTGCCTGGCCTGGGCAGAGACAACATAGAGACAATCAACCTGAAGTGCCAGGATTCAGAGAAGACACTGGGTGTTGGCACCGAAGTCCACAGGGAACCCTGGACCAGACCAGTTACGAGAGGTAGGCATTGGGGAGGGCTGCAACTTGGTGGGCACATGAGTGCTTAGGGGATATCTTTGGATACTGAGGTTGCCAGTTTAATTCTAGACTCCTCTCCTTCCCCAACACCTGGAATGGGATTGCACCTCTGCTTTCGTGACAGTCCTGACTGTCTCCCTGGCACGGAGTCTTGACGTCTAACTAATACCATGGAAGCCTGGTGGCTTTGACTCGCCCTGCCCCAGGCAGCCCTCCAAGCATCCGCAGAGCTCTCCCCTCAGCATCTACCAGGCACCAGCTCCACAGGTATCCACATCCCAAACAGTTTTTTCCAGCCACCCCTGCCAGTTCTTTTAAAATGGGTACATGCTTGCATTTGGCATGTTTATTTATAAAGTATATTTCTGTATCACTGCACTAATATTTTACATGTATTGTACAACATA
Organism: Macaca fascicularis; assembly: GCF_037993035.2. Lineage (NCBI taxonomy): Eukaryota > Metazoa > Chordata > Mammalia > Primates > Cercopithecidae > Macaca > Macaca fascicularis. The sequence goes on from NC_088375.1 coordinate 198,236,377, forward strand.
ATTAAAATTATTTAGATTTAAATTGATAGGATAAAGATAAAATATTTTAAATCATTTTATTGTACATAGTTATTAATATTAATGGTTAAAAGCATTTTTGTTCTCACTAAAAGGTTAAATGAAGGCCAGGCACAGTGACTTATGCCTATAATCTCAGCACTTTGGGAGGCCGAGGTGGGTGGATCACCTGAGGTCAGGAGTTCGAGATCAGCCTGGCCACCATGGTGAAACCCCGTCTCTACTAAAAATACAAAAATTGGTTGGGCATGGTGGCGGGTGCTTGTAACTCCAGCTACGTGGGAGGCTGAGGCAGGAGAGTTGCTTGAACCCGGGAGGCTGAGGTTGCAGTTAGCTGAGATTGCACCGTTGCACTCCAGCCTGGGCGACAAGAGAAAAACTTCATCTCTAAATAAATAAATAAATAAATAAATAAATAAATAAATAAAAATTTTTTAAAAGATTAAATGGGAACCATGTGATTGAAAATGTTTCATTTTTAAACAGCAAAGCTGTATGATACAGTAGGTCAAAGGCGTGGTTCTTAATTCAGATTCTTTTGATACTTGGTTTTAATTACTGGAGGTGTCGGGGAGGAAAATAACTTGCAAAGATGCATTGTTCTAAATGGGAAAACAACAATGCTGGCTGTGCTTACTAAATACTCATAGTTGTTTTTCATTCTCATCCACCAACTATGCAAAGTTTTTTGTTGAAATTCAGCAAGCAAATTTCCATCTTCCCTGATGTCGATCAGTGGTTCTTGCAAACTAATCAAAAGGTGTTACATTTTTGTATTTTTAGCAAATCAGTTCTGAAACACTTTGGAAGATTTTTTTAAACAGGTTAAAATATTGTTTCCAAGTTTTTAAAGTTTTCATACATAGGAGTTGTTATGGGTGATATATGTACAACATTTTCTATCACAAAAATCACCAAACAATGACAACATTTCCAAATGTTTGTTTTAAAAGAAAAAAAAAATGCTCTCTCCATGGCACTAGTTGCTTTCAGAAAGTAATTTCTCTTTCAGTCATTATTCACATGTCAAATGTACCATGCAGAGACAAAGAAAATGTGTGTGCTTTTTTTTTTCTTTCAAGATCTCTGTTGCCTAAATGCAATGTGGTATCCTGAATTTTATGCTGGAACAGAAAAAGGGCATTCGTGGCAAATCTGGTGAAATCCAGAGTCTGGAGCTTTGTTAATTGCAATGTACAGTGTTAATTCTTTGTTTTCACAAATATATCATGGTTACGTAAGAACTTACATTATGGGAAACTGGGCACAGAGCATACAGTTACTCTCTGTACTATCTCTTCAACTCTTCTGTAATATAAAATTATTTCAAAATTTAAAAATTCACTTAAAAAATGTTTGGGCCGGGTGTAGTGGCTCCCACCTGTAAAACCAGCACTTTGGGAGGCCGAGGCCAGAGGGGCGCTTAAGCACAGGAGTTCAAGGCCAACCTGGGCAACAAAGCAAAACCCTGTCTTTAAATACGTATATATATTTGGACCTCTGCTTTCGTGACAGTCCTGTCTCAGTGGCACTGAGACGACATATATATACACATACATATATATATATATATCTCGGGCATAGTGGCTCATACCTGTAATCCCAGCACTTTGGGAGGCCAAGGCAGGTGGATCACTTGAGTTCAGGAGTTTGAGACCAACCTGGCCAACTGCTGAAGCCCCGTCTCCATTAAAATACAAAAATTGGCCAGGAATCGTGGCGCATGCCTGTAATCCCAGTTATTCAGGAGGCTGAGGCAGGAGAATCACTTGAATCCAGGAGGTGGAGGTTGCAGTGAGCTGAGATCATGCCACTGCACTCCAGCCTGAGCGACAGAGGGAGACCACATCTCAAGAAAAAAAATATATATATAATATATATAATATTATATTAAATATATATATTTAATATAAATATATTGAATATAATATATGTTATATATGTTATATATATATCTAATGTTTGGTTATACAGCATACTTTTGACAGCCATTTATTTAAATGGTCAGCAAGTTTAAAACACTTCTTTTTTTGTAAAAGAAAAATGTATGGCCGGGCACAGTGGCGCACTCCTGTAATCCCAGCACTTCGGGAGGCTGAGGTGGGCGGATCACGAGGTCAAGAGATCGAGATCATCCTGGCTAACATGGTGAAACCCCATCTCTACTAAAAATACAAAAAATTAGCTGGGCATGGTGGTGGGCGCCTGTAGTCTCAGCTACTCGGGAGGCTGAGGCAGGAGAATGACGTGAACCCAGGAGGCGGAGCTTGCAGTGAGCCGAGATCACGCCGCTGCACTCCAGCCTGGGCGACAGAGCGAGACTCTGTCTCAAAAAACAAAAAAAAAAAAAAAGAAAAGAAAAGAAAAGAAAAGAAAGAAAGAAAAAGAAAAATGTATAACATCTTAAAATAAAATTCCACATATCAGTATTCTGCCACAAGATAACAATCAAACTTCTGTTATCTCATTAAAAATAATCAAACCTCTATATCCTCAATATAAAATATTGTAAGGATTCTACTATATATTAAAGGTCTTATTTTGATAATATAATCTCATCAATAACATCCTGCATTATTTTGTACACTTCTGCCCTCAATTTCTTTGCTTCAACAGTTAGTTTTCTGATGAATTTTACATTTGGAGTACTCTCAATAACTTTAATCCAGACTACTTCATGTATTTCAGTTAAGCACCCACTCTCTCAATGGCTGTTTATATTGTTTTTCATTTTTTAAAAAAACTGTTTTCGTTAAGTAAGTCATTGGTTATTAAAACTGTCTCTTCTTCAGTACATCTCATAAAAAAGTAATTCTTTGTGTATTTCATTATTGTAACCCAAATCCAGTGCATACCATAAGCTGAGACAGGCTAGAAATATCTGTGCCTTTATTTGATTGTAGAGCAGATCTCCTACACTGCATAATTTGTTCTAGTACTTGTTTCTTCACATGTTTAGCAGTACTCACTTTGCATCTTCCAAGTACATTTGCTGACAAGGGAATGCATTTTAGTTTGTCCGTGGATTGTGTTCTGTGGATTATTTCATCCCTTTTTTTCTGAGGGCAGGAAGAACAAGCATTTTCTTGATGATATGTGGCTTTTTATCTTTCACTGTTTAAAACAATTTCAAAAGAGGCATCTAAACATTTGCCACAAAGTATCAGAACTTATGTAAAGGACCTGCGGGAGCATCACATAACCTTAGATATCATCAGAAAACAATATTAGGGGTTTGTCTTTGTGTTCTGGATGCTTCATTTTAAAGGATAGTGTTATATTAGTTAGGAGGGACTTGGTTTTGCTATGATAACAAATATTCCCACTAACTGTGGCTTAAAACAGTAGAAGCTTGTTGCATGCTAAGTGCACATCACAGGTCAGCTGTGGCACAGCCTCACTCTGGGACCCAGACTGACTGAGCTTCTTTCCAGAACAGAACATTGCCAGTACTTGTGGCAAAGGGAAAAGAGAGGATGATAAATAGCACATTGGCTGTTAATGCTTCTGCCTGGAAGTGACACCCGTCACTCCTTCTCATATTTCAATGACCAACACAAGTCACATGGCCACACTTAACTCCAAGCAGGCCAGGAAGTCAATCAGTCAAAAAGAATCAGAAAATGTGGTATATATATTCCATGGAGATATTCCATATATATATATATATATATAATATATAATATATATATATGAATACTACTCAGCCATAAAAAGAAAGGAAATAATAACATTCGTAGCAAGCAAACTGGATAGAGTTCGAGATCCTTTTTTTTCTTTTTTTTTTTTTTTGAGACAGAGTCTCGCTCTGTCACCCAGGCTGGAGTGCAATGGCTCAACCTCGGCTCACTGCAACCTCCGCCTCCTGGGTTCAAGCGATTCTCCTGCCTCAGCCTCCCGAGTAGCTGGGACTACAGGTGCGTGCCACCATGCCCAGCTAATTTTTTGTATTTTCAGTAGAAACGGGGTTTCACTGTGTTATCCAGGATGTCGAGACCATTATTCTAAGCGAAGTAACTCAGGAATGGAAAACCAGACATCGCATGTTCTCACTTATAAGTGGGAACTAAGCTATGAGGATGCAAAGGCATAAGAATTATTCACTGGACTTTGGGGGCTCAGGGGAAGAGTGGAAGTGGGGTAAGAGATAAAAGACTACACATTGGGTACAGTGTACACTGCTCAGGTGATGGGTGCACCAAAATCTCAGAAATCACCACTAAAGGATTTATTCATGTAACCAAACATGACCTGTTCTCCAAAAACGTATTAAAATTTTTTAAAAAGAGACAATCTTTTAAAAAAGAATCAGAAATATCTGGTGCATGGAGCCAATGACATCCACACATGCTAACTGCAGACACTTACATTCTCGTTAGCTAATTTCTTGACATCTATCATGAATAGTCACATGTACATAGCAAAATCTTCTTAAATTTTTCCTCCTCTTTTGCTAATTTTTTGTTGGGTATGATTAAATACTCATCATTGGTCCAAAACTTTCTATTTGGACTAGAAGTATCATCCTTTCCATTTTATAGCTATCTGATGGACTTGCATTTATTAGTATTATCTTCAACTCATGGTATATTTGCAGGAAATTTTTAAGCCATCTGCCCATTTTGTGAGGATTATTTTAGTTAAAATTAAATTATCTCATAGAAGGACATGCATAAGAATGTTCTTAGTGGCACTATTTATAATATCCAGGACCTGGATGGACCAAAAGTGCTCGTTAACAGGAGAATGGATGTGTGCATGCAGTGTAATGTTGTGCAACAATGAGAATGAACAAACTACAAAACAATGTGATTGAATGAGCCTCACAAGTGTAATGTTGAATTTAAAAAGTCATTCAAACGCATGATTTCATTTATACAAAGTTCAAAAACATATAAAACTCATAGGTGGTGCTAGAAATCAGGATAAGGGTTACTGAGGGGTAGGTAGTGATGGGAAGACGTCATAGAAGTGGCTTCGGGGGTGCTGGAAACTTTGTTTCTAATCTGGAGTATATGGTTATAAGAGATGTGTTCACTTTGTGAAAGTCTATTGACTTGTACCCTTAAAATTTGTATACGTTTTTGTATATAAATTATCCTGTAATTAAAACTTTGCTTAAAGTCAAACTAAATTTCATAACCCATGAATCCCTTAAACAGTCACATGTAAACTGGAATGACATGGCCAGGAGTGGCATATGAAGGTAGATACCACCATTAATCTTCTTGCTCTGTGGAATGCTATTCCTCCCTCAGCACACCTTGGCCCTTCCATGTACCATGACTACCCAACTTATAACAGGACACCAATATCAATCCACATATTAAATACTAGTAAAACTGAACTTGGATCTTTTTAAATAGATAAATCACCATTTTAATATTTTCTTTGCACTTCCAAAGGGTCATCTTGAGAATCCCACATTGAAGAGAGTCGCTCTTGAAGAGCTTGAGTCCACATCAGGACCATGGACAGGGCCTGCAGCCTCAGGTGATGAGAAGCAGGCAATGTAGACCCTTCCACAATCGGCATGTAACAGGGGTCCCATGCAACCCAACAAGCATCAGAAACCTGTGAACAGATACTCTGATAATTTTAAGTATATGGGAAACATGGGCTTCAATAATGCGAAACTAGAGGTCCTCATTAACCACCATGCACTGGGAAACCTCTGGTATCTCAGCAGATCATGAAATAAATGTTCTGGTGAAGCACATATTCTGCACACCAGAATGTATATGCATGGATTATCTATTAGTTTTAAAGAGCAACATGAAATGCACTTTAATACCACACTAGTCAGGGAAAAAAATGTTTTGGACGATGCAGAAGATATTTCAGAAACTTGTAGTGCTTTAAAACACACAATTCATAAGAAATTGAGTTCACATTTGAATCCATGTCTTTCTGGCTCCAAATCTCATGTTCTTTTCTATATTATGCTGTTTTTTTTTTTACATAAGTGTTAAAAATAGAAAATTCAGAGGACTCCAGAGAAAGAAGGAAAGGAAAATATGCCGATAAATCTAGGCTAATATGGTTCTTGTTTCAGTTCATGTTTCCTCCAAAACAGATTCTGAAACAACACTTTGGGTACAAATAATTTATCAGAGGTGATCCCAAGGAGTGTGTCAGGAAGTAGGAACACAAGGAGGGAAGAGAGCCAATAAAGATGTGTTCATGAGTGGGTTATGCTCTGAGCAACGGAGATTCAATCCTGCCGGGGATCTGCTGTGAGGCTGTAGAACACACCTCAGAATTGTCCCATAAATGGGACAGGGGAGCTGAGATATATATTGTGGCAGGCTGTATAATAGCCCCTCCCAATGGTGTCCACATCTTAATCCCCAGACCCTGTTACTAGGTTACCTTAGATGACAAAAGGGACTTTGCAGATGGAATTAAGTTGATTTTATTTAGAAAGAATAATCTCAGAATATCTCAGTAGGTTCAATATAATCATAACTGCTCTTATGAGAGGGAGGCAAGAGGATCAGAGTCAGATAGAGAGAGAGATTGGGGGATACTATACTGTTGGTTTTGAAGGTGCGAGAAGGAACCACAAGCCAAGGAAAGCAGGTAGCTTCTAGAAAAGGCAAGATAGCAGATTTTTCCCAAGGAGACTCCAGAAGGAATGCAGCTCTGCTAACCCCTGAATTTCAGCCCTTAGGATGAATTTTAGACTTCTGACCTCCAGAATTGTAAAATAATAAATGCGTGTTGTTTTAAACCATTAAGTTTGTGATCGTTCATTGCAACAATGCTAGCATATATATATATATAAAATCAGTATCGGCATGTTTGGAAACTGTCAGCGAGTGATTGAGTGGTAAATTTTGGTGTGAGCTTCCCTGTAACCTTGAAAAACAAAAAAGAAAGGATTGAGTTTCAGAGGTCTCTCTCTCTCATAAAATGTTCTTCATAACTTTTACCCATCACTGAATTCTTAAATAAATTTATCACATAGGATCTCATGTAGAGGACAATGTTTTCAACAAGAGTGTAAAAGAAAGTGTAGAAACTCTTTTCAAGCGTCTGTGTCTCTACCAGCCCTATATAAAAGTGAAAGGCGGAACATTCACCCCTAGTTTGGGGAAATCATCTTTGTGGTTGGTGAACTATGTGGCTCTCTCCCTAAGGTGGAGCGTCGGGGACATTCAGGAATGAATGTCAATGACTTTCTTTTGCAAATATCAAGTGTCTCTCTGATTTGGGGCAGAGACTAAACATCGAAAGCTAATTATTTTGAGCCTGAGCTGTCAGCAAGACCCAAGAGAGAAAATGCTCTGGGATGTATGGGATGGATGCCAACAATCTGGGGCCCCCATGGAAGCTTTGTCTGGCCTTCTCCCCACTAAAGGGGATCCTTAATCAACAGTGTTTGGTTGCAAAGAATAGAACCCCCATCAGATTTTCTCAAGCAAAAGCAAGGGGCATATTATATGGAAACAGAGCTTTCATTGAATTCAAGGACAGAAAACAAAGTTCAGGCAAGTTTTCTGGAAACAGGAAAGCACCTGGGGCCAGTCCACTTCTCTCTTTGCCTCCTTTCTATACTTACATGGTCTCTCTCTTCTGCATTTCTCTCTGAGAGTCTGCTCTGCTCCCTCATCATGATCTCTCAGTTTCCACCCACCGGTGACTCTTGCATCACCTCTTGGCCCAGATTTCAAATTCCCAGTAGAGAATTGTGGTGGCCCAGCTCATTGTTAGGAGAAATCCTGCAAGGCACAGATCACTAGAAGCCAGTGGATAAGCCCTTTTGGGTCAAGTGTTCACCTCTGGGCCAATCATCCAAGGGAAGTAGGCATTTATGAGGATTTGAGACCAGCAAATGGGCCCCACTGCCCATGTGGAGCCTGGTCTCAGGTGTGCAGGGTCAGAAATCAGCCCAAGATACAGTTTTGGCTCTGCTGAGGGATCCAAAGGAGGACTTGGCAGAGGCCCCAGCAACTCTCCCTGAAAAGTAGGTGTGGTTGTTCCCCAGTCCTCCACTCTTCTCTGTACCAAAACCTTTGTAATTTGACTTTCCAGCTCCCTCCATCAGGAATTGGGGCCTGTTTTCTCACCCCTTGGGTCTGGGCTGACTTCATCACTTGTTTTGATCAATAGAATGCAGCAGGAGTGCCAGTGCCCCAGTTGAAGCTGTGGCTTCAACAGGCTTGCACACACAGCTCCCTCCCTCCCTCTTTCTCTCTCTCTCTCTCAGAATCCTGATGCTGCCTTGTAAACAAGCCTGCTAGAGGGATGTGAGAGATACATGGACAGTACACCTATTTGAGCCAGTTCTCCCAGTCAGCGCCATCCTAGACCAGCCAGTTGACTGTAGAGGTATGAGTATGTCCAGCCAAAACCAGCCAAGCCTATCCCACATCAGAAGAACCATCCACTTGACCCATAAATGCATGAGCAATAACAAATGTGTATTTTTTAAGCTTTGGTCTATTTTGTTACACAGCAATAGCTAACTGATATAGCAAGTCCAGGGAAATGTAACTATGAAGAAGGTGGTCTGTCAGTTTGACTTTAGTGGACACCAGCTGCCCCTAAATAGTTACTCATCTTCCACTGCAGCCCCAGGCACAAGCCAGGTTGCAACTGCCACCAACATCTCCATACAAAAGGACTGACCAGCCTATGCATAGGCTGTTTGGAACTGACTTTTTTGGGCTTTACAGGATATTGGTCAAAAAGGACTTTTGCTCAAACAAAGATGATCTCCTCAGCAGAAGTCAGATTAGCCAACAGGAGCGGCTGGACCTCAAAACCATGATCAAAAGAGATGCCCTTTTGCTCCAACAATACAGAAGACTGGGTCACCTAAAAAATCAAATCAAATCAGAGTCCAGTAAGCAGGAATAGACTATGCCTGGATGTGGACAGAAGTCTGATCTCTTAAGAGATTATTTCTCCTTGCTCTGATTCTCAAGTGTTTGAATCTGGGACATCTGAACACTAAATATCAGACCAGAGCTAGGACTACACAGATACAGAATTTTGCCACTTATAAATGCATTTTGGAAGGTTTGTTTTTTCTAAGAAGAGCATCCATAGCTTTCATAAGATTCTCAGAAAAACTATAACCTGATAAAAATAAGAACTCCAACTGTAGACAGAATGCTGGAAGCAACATTGCCTGCTTTTTATCAATGTTCCTACGGGTCTGACTCTGTGCATTACTCTATCCACATGTTATTGGACTGCACATTATAATTCCTATAAGAAAATTTAACCATATTATAGGATCTATGTATTCCTGTAGTTATCTGTCTCTTATAGGGAATGTCACTCTACCTGTGACTTACCCTGTCTATTTTTACTCTAAGTTGTTGCATCTATATATTACTGTAACATATATATATTACTATAGTTGTGTGATACTGTATATGGATACTGTAGCTGTTACTGTGTTATTTATCATCCTTAGTATAGCTAAAAGTTATTATATGCATATGTAACTGTGGCTATACATTATTGCAATTACACTACTACATTTGTATGTTACTGTTTCCATGCAACGATTCTGTTATTGTATGTAGGACTCTAATGGTATTACCATAAATCTGTGTTACTGTATTTATGTTATTGTATCAGGTGTTACAGCACTAATTACTGAAGTCATGCTTAACTGCAACTAAATGTTACTGTGAATATGCATTTACTCCAATAATAAAACTGCAATAGCTACCATTCCTTAAGCACACTCTAGGTGTTAGACCCTCTTCTGCTGCATGCTTTACATACAATTACCTTACTAATCATACAATATGACATTGTGCAGGTCTGTATTATTATACCCATTTTACAGGTGAGGAAACTCAGGTGCAAGTAGGCTAAGTTACTTACCCAAGGTCATGCCACCAGCATGCAGCAGTGGAGGGCAGGGGAAGAACTTTGAACCCAGGCCTGTCTGACTAGCCATTTGTGACAGCAGCTGTGTAACTCTATAGACTGTTCTGTGTTTAGAGGCCAAGTACAGAAAATGACTCATTGTTAACGATAGGGAAGGTACTTGCTGGATGTAGAATAAGGTTTTTTAAACTATCAACTTCATTTTCTGACATTTTTGTTGAGTTAGGAGTAATACAGAAACAATTAAGTTGCTAAAAGAACCTTGACTGAGTTAGCAGACAATAAATTTAAAGAAGAATAAAATTCATTCTCCTAAATTTCAATGAATTGACAAAGAGAGAAATGGTTACATGAGCTTAATTGTTGATGAGCTCTGTGCTTATGAACTTCATCGATTCTAAAACTGCCTGCAGGCTGGGAAACCCTCAGACCTATGAATGCCCTCAAATAAAACCACCACCACCAGGAATGGAGCCCCTTACTCACACCCGGCTACTCACCTCCTCCCAACCTGGAACACTATAGGGACTCAGGTTTCCAAGGAGACTCAGAAAATCACCTTCCACTTTCGGAGCTTTCAATACTTCTGACCCCAGCCAATTCCTCTTGGCCTTTGCCTCCTGCCTGTTTTCTATGTCCAGTTCTATGTGAGTTCTGTTAGGAGCAAGGCCAATACGGCCAGGGCCTTCAGCTGGAGTCTACAGGAAGTAGTAGTTCCTAGGGAAGAGGCTTCCTGTGTCCCAGCCTGAGCACTGGTCCTACTCTGGGCAGAGCCTGCCCCAGGCACACTTGTAAGATTGTCTCCCTTAATCTCATTGACTATTCCCCCTCTGGCCTTAAAACTCACAGATGATCCACCCATGCCTGGCTGCTCCATGGCATCTCATCATGCTTGCCACCCTTACCGCCTCCCTGGCTAGGTGTCATCCCTCATATGCTTCCCAGTCCCCTTCTAGGTTCCACTCTCTAGAGACAACGTCTCTCACCCCTTCATGGTGACCATCAGCTATATTTACAGGTATTTGGGACAGGACTATAGAAGACCCCTCTCCTCCTCAAACTCAGGTAGCACTGAAGCTCAATGAGCAGGGATTCCTGGGACTAATGCCAAGATCATGTCTGGATTGTTAATGAGTCTTATTCTGAACATGCACATTCTGAACACCTTTAGATCAAGGTGGATCCCTTAAAAATCAAGCATCTAGCTTAGGGATGGCAAATACAAGAACCGCTGTCCATCACACCTCTATCCCAGGTCTGTTGCAGATATCGCTCATCAATCACAGACACCCTTTCCTACAGAGCCTGGGCACAGCTTCAGAATCCTTCTCCATCCACATCTCCAGCTACCACCAGTTGATCTGAAGTGGCATATGAAATAAAATCCATCTCCTTTCTAGGCCAACTCCTTCATTGTGCAGATAGAGAGACTGAGGCCCAGAAGGAAAGCAAATTGCCCAGGTTTACACAAGTCAGATGCAAAATCAGGATAAGAGTCCAGTGTTCCCAGCCTCTAATCACAGCCATTTACACAGGACATGCAGCTACACAGCAGGGCGTAGCTGGGGATATTTGAGTCTCACTTCCTTTTTTTTTTTTTTTTTTTTTTTAAGATGAAGTCTCACTCTTGTCCCCCAGGCTAGAGTGCAGTGGCATGATCTCGGCTCACTGCTGGGTTCAAGTGATTCTCCTGCCTCAGCCTCCCAGGTAGCTGGCATTACATGCCCAGCTAAATTTTGTATTTTTAGTAGAGATGGGGTTTCACCATGTTGGCCAGGCTGGTCTTGAATTCCTTGAGTCTTACTTCTAAGGAGCCCCCAAACCACTGGTCAAAGAGCAGCCAACGAGAGCCTGCTCCTCTACCCATGCTTTCCATAGCAAGCCTCTGGTCTCCTAGTTCAGGGTGAGGAGAGGGAGTATAGCTTCTAAAGTGTTTCAGTTCAGATAGAGGATGACTGAAACCAAGCCTTTACATATATTAACATACCTGTCTCCATAATAACCCTGTGAGTAGATACTATTATTTTCTCTACTTTACAAATGAGAAAACTGAGATATGGAGAAAACAAATGACTTGCCCAAGCCCACACAGCCAGCAAGTGCCAATGTTGGGATTTTAACCCAGTCTGTCTCCAAAGTTCATGAATGTAACCACTCATACTACCAAATTGCACACACACACGCACACACACACACACATACACACACACACACACACACACCCCAACTACCACATGAGAGCTCCTTTCCCCTGCAGCACTGCTATGACCAAACCTTTTCCAGTTTTTGTCTATGTGGTAGGTGAGCAGTGGCCATCTGTGGAAGATTGGTCCTGGTCTCGGTGTACACTGTGGGCTCACCCGGGCAAAGAACCCCCACCAAGGGTACAATTCCCAAGGCTCAGTGGTTTATCTACACGAGAGAAGGGGACAGAATGCTCCTGCCCAGTGGGGTGGGGGTGGGTTCTGCATCTGCAGAGAAAGGCCAGTTTTCCAGAGACCTGAGCTGGGAACCATAGATCATCTGCTCGCTGGGATTAATGAGGCTTCCCCATGTTTGTGAAGAGGTGATTAAGGAGCTTGTAGCTGCTTCGCCTCCTGTCAATAGAACAAAAACCTCCATAGCTGCTGTCTTCAGAGGCTTTGCGGGGAGGGGAGCAGAGGCAATAGGGTTCAGGGGTGCACCTTGCTTTACTTTGTGCTTTCCCACGTGGGCACCTAATGCCGGGACATTCGTCCCACCTCTCCCCAATCTAGAATTCCTCCCTACTGCTGCCTGGGCACTCCACAAGTATTTGTTGAGTCCCTAACATATACCAGCAACCATGCCAGGTACTAGGGACACAGAGACAACCAGGAGAGAGACAATCCCTGCCTTCACAGACCCCACCGTCTGGCAGGAAGACAGACATTAAATAAATACATATATGATCAGTTATTCAATTGCAAGTGTGATGAAGTACTGCCCAGGAGAAGTACAGTGAACTGCAAATGCTTAAGGGCCAGAGGTCCTGCCTCTCTAGAGGTCAGAGAAGGTTCCTGGGAGATGTAGGAGAGAGAGGTGAGGTCTCAGCCAGGTATCTTAGGGAGGCAGACCTGACAGAACTGGACAACTGATGATATGCCAGAGGCGAAGATGAGATTTCTGACCCCAGAAATACGATGAACTGTCCCACTAGCCTGTGTACAGAGCACAAATGGCAGAGCAGGTTTGGAGAAGGCAGGACAATGGGTCTGGGCTCCACACAAAGTACCCAGGAGAAAGTTGTCTAGATGGGCCTGGGGCACAGGAGCTAGGTTTGGGCTGAAGACACAGATCTGGAAGGCAAGGTAGAAGTCACACAGGAGTTAATGTTGTGCGGTTAGGTGTCATTTCCAAAGAAGAAGGCCAAGACAAATCCCTGAGGGGAGCTGCTGGAAGCAGAGAAAGGGACTAACAAGAGAGGTGGGGGAAATCTGGACAAAGTAGACATTTCAAAGCAGGGGAAGAGAGAGGCAGCAGAACAAGGCAGTTGACAATGTCAGCTGCTGCCAAGAGATCTAGTAAGATAAGGACCGAGACATGTCATTGGATTTGGTAAGTGGGTCACTGGTATTCTTGACAAGAGTGGTTCAGTGGAGACAGAAGCAGGAATGGAGCTGGTGAGGACAGCAAGCACGGTGAGGAAGCAGGAAAGGAGCATTGCTGGGAAGGGAAGGAAAGACAATGGGGCAATTGCTGAGGAAGTATTTAAAGGACTTTCCAGTTGGGAAAAGTATGAGCAAATGTGCAGACTGAGGGCTTAATGCAGAGTTGGAGAAAGAGGAGGGATGTTGAACGAATGAGTAAATGAACAAAGAAATTAAGACATAGGAAGCTAATTGACGGAGAAGGGTCTTGGAGCCAGTTGGAGGCAATATGATTTAGGGCACTCTGGAGAGGTGGGGGGATGGGACAAGAGGATGGAGCCCCTCCCTCTGAAGTAGGACTGGGGAGGACACTGAGAGAGATGGATGGAAATCTAGGGAACCCACATCTGATGATCTTGATCTACCCAGTAGAGGGCAAGTTGAGGTTGTCTGCAGAGCATGACTGGTATAAAGAGGATGGAGGTGGGGGAGGGTGGAAAGGTTTGGTGGGGGCAACTGGGAGATGTGACAGGCTGACAGAGCTGGGTATAATGACGGTCAAGGAGCAGTGAGGGCCTAGGTGGCGTTGGAAATCATCCTCATTACCCACAACAACTACAATAGCTCCCATCTGTTGAGTGCCTGCCTCTAAGTTACTTCATTCTTTTAAGAGTCTAGTGACAGGGGCCCCATTATCCCTTATGTACAGACAAAGATACTGAGATTCAAAGAAATGGAGTAACTTGTCCAAGGTTACACAGCTGCTAAGGAGTTGGTATTTGAACATGAGTCTGTAGGTGCCGACCCCCATGCTCTTTTCACTGACCTGGGAACCAAAGTCTATAATTATCCTCAGCACCACTTGGCAGTCCTAGAGTGCAAGGGGAGGCAGCAGGTGTAGAGTCTGCTTAGGCCTGGGGACTGTGCTGGCCAGTGATGTCATGGGACTAAGAAACCAGAGGAGCCACGAGATTAGGAGAGGACGGCTGCCCAGGGGTCTGGGCCAGTGGGGCAGCAGGGGATGTGCTGCTGGATCGCAAGGTACTATGAGAGCAGGGGTGAACAGAAGGGCCTTTGGCCACATGGACAGTCGTGCAAAGGATGGGAGGGAAGGGGAAAGAAGCAATCAGCACCAAAAACCTTGGAGACAGGATCAGAGTATGTCACCCTATAAAACTGAGGCAAACAGATTTGACCCAAGGGGAGGAATTCAGACAACCATTTTGTGACTCAGACAGATCTGGGGTCTGATACCACTCTGTCACCTTCCTGTCTCTATAACAGTGGTCAACTTGCTTAAATTATCTGGGAATTTAAAATGTCTTCTCCTATCTACACAATGGTATCAGTAACTCCTACCATATCCTATACCTAGAAAGTAGAACCCTTCAAAGGCTTCCCATCCAAACTCCCGACCATGCCTTGACAGATGCTGCATAAACTGGCCCTGCCCGCCTATCCAGCCTCATCCCAGTCCCCAGTCCCCATGGTTCCCTCAACTTCCATGTATCAGTTTAGTCAGTGCCACAATAATGTCCCAAACTCAGTGGCTTACAAGTATGTCTGTGGGTTCACCAGGGTTTTCCTCATCTAGTCTGGGCTTGGCTGATCTTGACTCCTGGCCACCGGTTGAGTTCAGGTCTCCTATGCACGTCTCTCATTCTTCAGGGACCAATGTGCCACTGGGGCATCCTGGGACATGTCCTTCTCTGAGCAATAGCAGAGCACAGGACCACAGACCCAACCACACAGGAACAATCCAAGTTTCTACAATTCAAGATCTCTCCCAACATCTCATTAATCAAAGCAAGTCACATGGTCAAGCCCTAATTAAAACCACGGAGAAGTGTGCTCCTGCCAATGTGAGGCCATGGCAAGTATGTAGGTGTGGAGTGTAACGACAGGGGAGTGATGAGTTGGCATCAACAATTCCACCAAACAAATCCAGTCATCTTGGTCTCTGTCCATCCCCACATACAGCTGTTGCCCCTTTACAGCTTTGATCCAAGCTGTTCCTTCTGCCTGGAATGCCCTCTCCCACCTCCTCCCACTCATCACTTGGCTGGCTTCTTTTCATCTTCTGAGCCTCAACTTAAACATTATCCCTTTTAACGGGCTGGGAAATGTAGTCTTCCAATTTACCCAGGGAGAGAATGAAATAGGATTTGGTGAACATATCCCATTGTCTCTGCCACAGCCCTCTGATCATATAGAACAGGGGCCTCCATCTGCTGAATAAAAAACAACCACCAAAAATGGACAGACAATGAGGCAGAGCCCCCAAGAAAGAAGTCTGGAAGTTAGAGACCAAGAAACACAGCCGTGAGAAACAAAGGCGGGGAGAGGGAGGTGCGGGGACGACAAGAGGATGCTCAGAATGTAGAGTGACAGACACAGGCCAAGGGAGGCCCAGAAAGAGACAGCAGTCAAGAAAGGGTCACAGAGCAAGCTGCAGAGGCCACTGACAGAGAAATAGGACTCAAGGGGCTGTCGGAGAGAGGACGAGCAGGCGCTTCCTCGCACAAACACGGCGTCTGCAACTTCCTCTTTGCTGTTTCATTCCCCTCAGCCTGTCACCGACACACAGCTACAGAATCCAAAATCGAATTTGGCCTTTGTCAGCTCCATAAATGGTGTTCTTTAAGGGTAATTCCCTGGTAAATGGACAGAAATTCTAAATTGGAAATCCGCATTGGCCGTCCGGGACCCGTTCTCCTGAACTCCGGGCATGAGAATGCAGCGGACAGGTCATCCTGTGAGCTCTAATGCTAGTGACAAATGGGAAGGTGCATTTACTGCTTAGGCAGCGACTTCAGACAGCCCTACTGCTGCTGGCCTGGAAGGTCTAATCAGCTCAGGTCTGGCCCCCACTGCCCCCCCACCACCTCATTACTGCAGCAGGGAAATAACTAGGTCCCAGGAGGACAAGAACCTGGAACTAATTATTAGAGCAGGGGAAGGGAGGGATGTGGTCTTCAAGGGGCTTGGGGGTTCGGACAAGACACTTCCTGCTCCCTCTTCCTAGGGCTGGGGCAACAACCTCAGCACCACTGCTCACTTTCCGACCCAGTCCTCACCAGCTGCCAGAAAAAAAGCCTCCAACATGTAGAGGCTGCGTCCCTTTCCACTCAAGTCTTGATAGCAGACACCTCTCAGCCCAGTGTCACCTCCTATCGGCCCACATCTGATGGCTGTGAAGGGCAGCTGTCTGAAAGCTCCGACTCATCTTGCACTGAAGAGTTCCACCTCGAAGAGCCATTCTGGGTATCTTTCGACTTCTGCCCCAGCACCTTCCAGGAGCCTGGGAAACTGCATAGTTGTAGGGCAAGTTCAATTTAGAAATGCAAGAAAGAGCCAGGTGCAATGGCTCACACCTGTAATTCCAGCACTTTGGGAGACCAAGATGGAAGGTTTGCTTGAGCCCAGGAATTTGAGACCAGCCTGGGCAACAAAGTGAGACTCTGTCTCTACAAAAAATATTTTAAAAATTAGCCAGCGTGGTGGCATCCCCCTGTGGTCCCAGCTACTCAGGAGGCTGAGCCAGGAAGATCACGATGCATGATAATGCCAGTAAACTCCAATGACAGAGCCAGACCCTGTCTCAAAAAGAAAAAACAAAGGAAGAAGAAAGAAATGCAAGAAAGCTAGCACCCCCATGGGCATCCTTCAACCAATGGGGTTGGGAGTTGGTGGAGAAATGTCTCAGCTCTTAATGTTTCGGGCAGAGATTCTGGGGCATTCCCAGGAGGTTTGGTGGGATCATGATCCCATAATCCCCAGAAACAAACCCCACAGCTTGCTCTTATGTTGGCTTCTCCTCCTTCCCTGTCTCACCACCCTGCTTCCTCACTCCTGCTTCCTGGGGTCAGGTAAATCACCCGGACCCAGGTCCTTGCCTCAGGCTCTACTTTCAGTGTTTTTCACGCTGTATTCCTCAGAACCCAGGGCACCTTATGATGTGTCTACCCCTCTCTCACCTGCATTTGATTTAATGCTCTGTTGTCATCATCTTGAAATGTTTAATAAATTTTGAACAAGGGGCCCCATATTTTCATTTTGCATTGCACCCCACAAATGACGTAGCTGGTCATCCTCTGAATTTCTAGCACTTTGTACCAAGCCTGGCACTTGGACTCAGTTGAATTGAACTGAGCTTTGAGCTTCCGTCCCTCCCTCTCTCCTCTCTTGCTCCTAGCTCCTTCCCTGCTTCCCGCCTGACCTGGGTCTTAAAGGTTGCAAACAGAAACAAGAGCAGCTCCTCTGTTTTTCCCCTGGGGCAGAAAGGAGTGGGAACCTGTGGCCTGTGTACTTGATAGTCCCAAGGCCCCCTCAATGAGACTCCATTGCTCACCAGATCAGAGATTTCCTACATCACACCTCCCTATGAGGAAACCATACGTTTTCCTTTTTAAATGTCATTACACAGTTCTCATGATATTTTAAAAAGCTAAGTCTGACATAAGTTGGCATTGCCCTAACTCTAAACCCTGGTAACAGAGAGCAATGTTCCACAGAGAAGAGGTCTGTAATGAGCCAAAGCATTACAGAGACATGAGGTCAACGGATGACCTCAATAATTAGAAGCAAACAGATTTTAGACAAGATATAGTTCCAAAGGTGGAAGAGTTTGGCCAGAAGAAGGGGTCAGGATGAGAAAATGCTTTTCTTAATTGGAAAAAAAGACAGCCCTAAGAAAATACGCACACATGTAGCATGATCTCTCTCCCTCTCTATTGAGTTTCTCTGTGAAAAGGAGACAATGTAGGGGCTGCAAGCACAGACAAAGGGGACCAGGGGATTTGCAGAAAGCAATCACAGATAAGGTTCTTTCATCGGGGCAGTTAAAGCCACAGAAAGGAAAGGCATCAGGGTTTAACACCTCATCTAGCTGACCAGAGGTCTCGGGGGCTCAGAGAAGCCTCCAAGAAGCCAAAATTAAATTGTTCTGAGAATGAGAGAAGTTAAGAGTCAATGTAAAATTAAGCTTAATTATTAGCAGTTAAGGGCTAATGAGGATGCCCGATTTACCTAAATGTTGGGCTATTTCTACATCTTGCTCTAAATTAGCTATCACTTTTTATATGTAGTCATTAATTAGAATAGCTCGTTGTTATGCTTTGTTATTTAATAAATTCTACTACACACACTCTATATGTATATAGATTATATACGTAATGTGTATTGCTACATATATTTCGGTTTCTATTTTCTGTTTTTGCAATGCATGTATTTGAGAAAACATTAAAGGTCCGCAATTATCCACAACCATGGAGAGGCTCTTTGTTCAAGGTGACTCTAGCCCAGACACTACAGTCCACCTAATGGCAGCTATCCAGATTGTGTGCATGATGACCTGAAAGACTAGAACAGCTTCTAATGGGGGAGGTGGGTGTGAAGAGACACAGGAAGAGGGAAAGGCACTGGTCCCAGGCTGGAGGGGAGCATGAGGTAGTCATCAGGGATGATGCTTCGTGGTTGTTTGTGAAGGTTTCTTGTCGACCAAAGAGTTTCCAGTGACTACGAGGGATCAGAGGCAAAGAAGTCACCCAGAACCAAAACGGTCTTCCTTCTCCTGGGCCCAGGGGCCAGAGTGGGGGCCCTGGCTGAGCAAGAGGGAAATGGTGAGATTCCAGAACGCAGCCCAGCACAGGGGAACTGCACCTCCAGGAGGACTCTGAGGAGCCAGAGGGAGGAGAGGTACAGGGAGGACTCCTGGGAGGGGCAGGAAAATGGTCCAAGCCAGGCCAGTGGGAGGCAGGAGTTGGAGGAAACCCAGTGCCTGCTGACTTCGATCAGTCAAAATGTGTTCCCAGGCTTGGTGTGGATAGACAGGGAGGCCCCTTAGCCATCAGGTGAACATCAGGATAACACACCTGACCCAGTGAGGCCCTCACTCAAGGCACCCAACCTCCCACACTGCCCACATCCAACAGTAGATCTAACCCCAGCCACAGCCAAAGCCACCAAAGTGCAAAGTTTTGGGGGCACCTGGCTTCCTGGGGGGACACCACTAATCAACCTGAACCTTAGTCACTCACATAGTGGCTCATTTTTGAATTTCAGTGAAGATGACTCTCTTGACTTAATCCCCGAACTGGGTGGGAAGCACCAAGGTTGGCAGCTTTGAGTGGTTCACAGGCAGCAGAGGAACACAGGGGAGGAGGGAAGAGAATCTAGGTACCAACCGTAGAAGTATCTGGGAGCAGGGGCCTTGTCCCACCTGACATCCCAGCACGTAACCTCCCAGGGAGGTGTCCCTGGTTACAGGAGGCCCCACGAACTAGACCAAAATTATCCATGTGTGTTTGGGTCAAATGGAGCGAGCCAAGGGAAAGACAGTCTCTTCCCAGCCTCTAAGCATAGCTGGTCTACATGCGCCTCAGAGTACCGGCCTGGGAGAATGACAGCCCTTGCACCTGTCACAGAGAGCCAAACCATGAGGGTCCACAACTGGATAGCTGAAGCACTTCCGCCAGGTTCCCATATCCCTCCCAGAGGCCTGTCCCTCGGCCACCACCACTGCTGCCATCTCCAGTCACTGCACCTTCGACCCTTTCCCCACACTCAGTGCAAGGTACATGTCTTGCCTGTGGCTCCACTAAGCGTTGTGGTTCCCTTCTTGGCAGCCTTTACCCAAGTGCTGGAGCCTCGCCCACAGCAGGGTTCCTCTCTCCAGAATAACCAGGGTGCAGGGGAGGGACCTGAAGGCTCCTAGTGAGGCACCTAGGCCAGCCCCGACCTGCCTGTGTTCCTCCAAAGGATGAGGGGCTACACCAGGAGACGACCTCCAACCAGCCTGTGCTCTGGCCAGACCTGCAGCAGGCTGCTTCATTGGCTGCGCTATGCTCTGGGAGCCCAGGGGCCAGGTACCCAGGCAGATGTGTGGGTAGGCAGGACCGTCCACAGCCAACATGGACAAACCCTGCACTGGCCTAACCTACCTGTCCAACACCCCCTCGCCAGTTCCCCAAGGCAGCCTGGGGGCAGATTCTGAAGAGTATCTTCTCCATCGTTCCGAGGGCCATTTCAGGACCCAAGAACACAGGCTGAAGTCAGACCTGAGTTTAAGTTCTGTCTCCGCCACTTCATAGCTGTATTATCTTGAGCAGGTTACTGCACCTGGCCACTCTCAGTTTCCATATCTGTGCACTTAGCACAATAGTTGGTAGAGAAGAAATCACCTATCATAGTGACTCAAAGGGGAGGGGGAGAAACAGGAAGTGGGGAGAGATTCACAGATACCCAGAAATGAGCATCCTGAGGACAGAGGCCTCAGACAGCAATTTAAGCCCCCAAGGCTGAGGCAGAGGTGGATTTGCCAAGGAGGAGGCAGCAGGAAGTTTTCGGGAGGAGACAGCAGACTGCGGAGCGAGTCAGTTCTCACGGCCGCTGAATAATTCACAGGGCAGCCGGGATGGCATATGCTTCCTCTAAGCCCTCGGCAGCAGGAATGCCAGCCTCCTCCCTCTCACGCACTCCCCGCGCCTGTCGTCGCCCAGGAAACCAGCTACCTCCTCACGAAGGAAAGGCCACCCAGGGTCAGAGAACTGGGCAATGGAGGGGGAAATGGAAGCGGAGTCATGTCCCCCAACCTGCCAGGCAGGTCCTAATGGTGAGAAAGTCAGTTCTGTTGACGCTGCCAGGCAGGAAAGCCTAGGTAAGGAAGAGGCAGAGATGCTGGGGACCCTCCCTCCTCTAAGCCACCAGAGATGCTACAAAGTGAAATAATAAAGGTACAGACGCAGGGACTGAGGATAGTGAGGGCTCAGAAATGAGGCCGGTTTGGACATGTCCGGGGACAAAGGTGTGCTCAGGGACGTTGGTCTGTTTGGCCTCGGCTCCCTTCCACCCCTTGTGTCTGGCATCCCTCTGGAGCTGGCTCTCCCCTTCACCTAGAGCTTGGCTCTAGCCCCATGGAGAACCGAGTCATCTGTTAAGCTTAGAGTAGGTTTTCAAGAATAGATCCTGCCTGGCTCACCCCTGGCACACATCCTGCGTCATCCTTGGCCTTTTATAGACCAACACAGGCAGCCCCTGGCCCAGGGATTCAGTAACTCCTCTGTGACCCTCCCTTCCAGCTGCCCTCCCCATGGGTATCTGCCCCCAGGGCCCTACCTACCACCTGAGGCCTGGCTTCCCTTGTCTTGCATCCTCACACTGCCTCCCAGGGCCCAAGACCCCTGCCTTGTCCCCACCCTAGTTCCTGTAGGGTCCCAAAGTACCCTCATGTTCTCACCTTACTTCTTAATGCTAAAGGAAACCACAGTTGCTTCACACAGTAAACACTAAATCCAAGGAACAGAAACTTCTGTGGCCTGGACAGTGCTGATGACAGTCACTTTATTGTCTACAACATACATGCATATGTGTGCTTATGTGTTCATCATTCTTCCTAGTTTACTGAGAGTGTTTTCCTTTTTTTTTTTTTTTTTCTTGTTTTTCTTTTTTGAGATGAGTCTTGCTCTGTCACCAGGCTGGAATGCAGTGGCGCCATCTCGGCTCACTGCAACCTCCACCTCCTGGGTTCAAGCGATTCTCCTGCCTCAGCCTCCTGAGTAGCTGAGACTACAGGCGCACGCCACCATGTCCAGGTAATTTTTGTATTTTTAGTAGAGACAGGGTTTCACCATGTTGGCCAGGATGGACTCGATCCATTGACCTCATCATCTGCCCGCCTCGGCCTCCCAAAGTGCTGGGATTACAGGCATGAGCCACCACACCCAGCCACTGATATTGTTTTCTGCTCATCTCAGTGGAGCTCATGCTTAAAGTGCAGCTGCACAGAGTTCCATTTATCACAAAGCCTAAAACATTGAAAACTTCATTCAATTAGCAAATTTATCATTATTGTCTGAGCAAGCTATAATTTTTGATTGAATTTGCCAAACATGATCATTTTATTGAGCAAACCAAATTACATAAGGTTGCATTTGCACTCCTAAATTAAGAGAGTGACTTTAGATATGAAAAGGGTGCTACAAAAATAAGTATTGCATATGTTTCAAAATTTCCCAAAATTTCTATTTTTCCCCATAAAGAAAAATAAAAGGTTTGGGTTATTTTTTTTTAACCCAAGCTTTTCAAGTTCCCAAAAATGTTATATTTCTCAGCCCCATAAGGTGAGGAAAATATGCCAGGAGCACAGGATTGCATTTCTAGGACACCCTCAACCTTGGCAACCCCATCTCTGAGTCATCCTACCAATTGCTGAACTGTGCAGGGTTGAGCTAGAAGCCCTAGTCTCCTCACCCCCAGGACAGGACCTCAAAACATAAGCCAAATTTTGCCTGGCTCCTGCCCCAGGCAGGCCCTGGTCTTCCCTCCCAGTCTTCGGTTCTAAGCCTTTTCCTGTCATTGTCCTTTCTCACATCAACTGTAGTTGGGTGAATGGATGTTCCCCAAAAAGAGATGCTGAAGTCCTAACCCCAGCACCCGTGAATGTGGCTTTATTTGGAAATAGGGTTTTTATAGATGTAATCAAGTTAAGATGAAGTCATACTGGATTAGGGTGGACCTTAAATCCAAAGACTGTATCCTTATAAGGAAAGGAAGATTGAGAGAGAGAGAGGCACTCACACACGGGGAAGAAGGCTAGGAGAAGACGGAGGCAGAGACTCCAGTGATGCAGCTACAAGCCAAGGAATGACAAGGGCTGCTGGGAGTGACCAGAAGCCAGGAAGAGGCAAGGACAGATCCGTCCCTAGATCCTTGCAAGGGAGCATGACCTTGATGACACTGATTGCAGACTTCCAGCTTCCAGGACTCTGAGAGAATAAATGTGTGTGTGTGTGTGTGTGTGTGTGTGTGTGTGTGTGTGTTTGTGTGTGTGTGTGTAAGCCACCTTGTTTGTGGTCATTTGTTACAGCAGCCCTAGGAAACTAACACACCAGCCAATCCCCAAGGGAGGCAGGCAAGCATGACTTCCCCTCCATTACTGGTGGACAAACAGAGGCTGGGAGGTTGGGCACATCCTCCAGAGAAGACTGCAACCCAGGTCCACTAATCACACTGGGGGAGATGAGAGGAGCAATAGACTTGAATCAGAAGAACAGAGTTTAAGTTCTGCTCTTTCTGCTGATTTTCTATGATCGAGAGAAAGACACATCCCCTTTTGGAGCCTTGAAATTTAGACTAAATAACCTCCCTCTTACCTAGCCTAGGATTCTACCGAACAAAGAATGGAAGCCCCAGGATTCACTGCCCTTGGCCTAGGGGTTCTGCCCTGCCACCTGACATATACAGAGAAAGATCCAGGTGGACTGTGGGTGGAGAAGAGGTCTGTGGCAACCCATCAGACCTTTCCCAGGAACCAGTCTAGAGAAAGAGAGGCCTGCAGGGGGTTCTGTGCACTGGCCTGAAAAGCCAGCTGAGGGTGGTGGCTCACGCCTGCAATCCCAGCACTTCGGGAGGCTGAGGCGGGCAGATCACTTGAGGTCAGGAGTTCATGAGCAGCCTGAGCAACATGGTGAAACCCCCCGTCTCTACAAAAAAAAAAAAAACAAAAATTAGCCAGGCGTGGCGGCTCGCATCTGTGGTTCCAGGTTGAGGTGGGAGCAGTGCTTGAGCCTGGGAGATTGAGGCTGCAGTGAGCCATGATCTTGCTCCTGTACTCCAGCCTGGGTAACAGAAGGCCCCCAAAGCCCACTTATCCATGCAAGAAGCAGGAAGTTGGGTGATAAAGCCCAGAGGAATCGAGCAACTTGTCCAAGGACGCGAAGTGGGAATGTGGCTAGGTCCTCCTGCCAGACCTCCAGCTGAACACTCTCAGATCTTGCAGAGAATCTTCCATACACTCACCTGCACACTAAGTGGTTGGAGACTCACTCACCAAGATGCCAATTTTCTTGCCATGGTAACAAAACCAACAAAGAATTAATCTGCATGTTATTATTATCATGCACAGAGACCAATCTAAAAATGTCAGTGATAAAATATATCTCCCTCCGGAGTAGACCACTCTCCTGCTGCCCTCCTTCACCGAGCCACTGCTGCAGGTACAATGATCTTTTCTCTGTTCCTAGTTAACCTCTGCCTCAGGGCCTTTGGACCTCTATGGTTGGCTCCTTGTCTGATTCAACCACTGCCTCCCCAGTAATGCACTCTCTGACCACTCAGCTTAAATTAGCCACCACTCTGCTCCTATCCAGTTTCCAATGCATTGCCCTGTGGTGTTTTCTTCACAGCACTTTCATCTCTTTAAAATCATCTTGTTTGTTGTGTCTCTCCCTCCACCCACCACCAGAATGTAAGCTCATGTGGACAGGGATTTTTGCCTGCTTTTGTTTACTGTGGTACCCCAGTACCTTATCCTCAAACAACAGTTTGCATATAGGAAGCCCAAATAAATATTTGTTAAGTGAATGAATTACTCTCTCTGCCAGGCCTTGTCAGGGCTACAGGGACACATTAGACATGGTCTTGAGCTCCCAGATAGTGGGTGAAACTGACAAAGACACCGATCATTATGGCACCCCATCATGCATGCTCTAGCAGAGAAAAGAATGAGTTGGTGCAGGGCTCAGAGGAGGGAGCAGGCTCTGCTGGGACGGGGTCAGGACAGCTTCACCAAGGAGAAGACCAGTGAATGGACCTTAAAGGATAAACAGAAGCTCCCTGGACCCTGTGTGGTTTCCCACAGTGTATGCCATGAAAAAAAAAAAATGGTTGACCTTGCACCAGAAGGAGATGGGGAGCCACCAAGGGTTTCAAGCAGAGGTGTCATAGCAGGATTAGATTTGCACTTCAGAGCCGTCTTTGTGGTTGCTGTGAGTGCAGGATGGTTTGGAGGGAACTGCCAAGGGTCTGCAGTAACAACCCAAGTAAGAGATGATGACGCCAGAACTGGGGTGTGTTGTCTGGAATGGAAAGGAAGGGACAGATTCAGTTGAACGTGTGGCCCGTTAGACACTGGAGAGAGTGAAAGGAAAGGGGAAGAAGTCTGGATAACAGGGTGGAGCTGATGGCATCATGTCCAGGAGCCTGGTGGGATGAAGGTGGGCCCCAGGCTCAGATGTATCCTGATGGGCCCTTGATTTGACTCACGCAGGTGTGTCAGAACATCACATCTCATCACCCTCCCAGCTTCCAAGCTGGGCAATGTGGGGACATAATCTTCATGCTGACATGGGAAAGGAGAGAGGGATTTTGCTTTTGGCAACCCTCAGCCCAGGGGACTGGGTCTGAGATGTTACCATGGAGGTCACTGGTGAGGCGCCA
Organism: Macaca fascicularis; assembly: GCF_037993035.2. Classification (NCBI taxonomy): domain Eukaryota; kingdom Metazoa; phylum Chordata; class Mammalia; order Primates; family Cercopithecidae; genus Macaca; species Macaca fascicularis. The sequence continues at coordinate 198,262,074 of NC_088375.1, forward strand.
GGAGCAACTCACCATGAAGGGTGGGGACAGAAGGGCAGAAGATATCATAAAAATGAGTGCAGTTTGCCTGTAAAGGAGAAGAGGATAGAGAGGATGAGGGAGAAACTTAGATGCATTTTTGGACGAAGGGAAAGAAACAATAGAGAAGAAAGGACTCATGGCACCTCAGGGAAGTCTCTGGAGAAACGGATGGGAAGGGATACAAGACAAAAGCAGGGATATTTGTCTTGGATAGAAGGAAACAAAAAATATGAGAACAAAGAGATAAACTGTCTGGGTGAGAAAGAGCACAGCATTAAGGCACATTCCCAACTAACAGCCTCTTTTTCTAAGGAAGCTGGGTGGGGGGGTGTCTTCTGAGAGTCAAGGGATAAGCAAGGACCAGGGGCTCAGGAAGGTCAAGGTGGTTGGTGCAGCCAGTGAGAAGAATGGGCTGCCGGGAGGAGACAGAAGGGCTCTGATGGTGGAGGTCCTGAGTAAGCGAATTCTCCACCAGTGCCCAGGGACCCAGGGTACAGGGTAGAGGAGGTATTGCTGGATTGATCTGGGCTTGGTCCTGTGTCCTACAACCACGCTTGGACTTGCTGGGATGTGTGTCCTGATTTTTGAATGGGAAAATCTGTTGCCTGCTGTATCAGTTAGGGTCTCAGCAGGAAACAGATGGCACACTCAAATTGGGCAATTTAAGGAGAGTTTATGAAGGGTCTCTTTACAAAGGTGTAGGCAGGGTGTAGGGGAGCCTTGGGTTACTGCAGCTCCCTCAGGTTTGTATGGGGGGAGGGGATCATGACTCTGCTGCCACCCTGGGGCTGAAGGAGCAAGGGGAGGGATGGCCATGGAACCCAGAGACAGCCTCGTGGAGAAGGCTGGCCAAGGAGACCGAGACTTTTGGTCAGCCAGCAGGGAGGAGTCGCTACCCCAAACCCCCTCTCCTCCCTCCCTCCAATTTCCTGCTAGGCTCCCTATCGGCTGAACCCCACAGAAAACCAGAGGACAAAGGAGCTCATTGTCAGGGACAGAGAGGTCAGCAGGGTGGAGGGACTAGAGCAGAGTTGGCAGGGGCAGAGAATGGGTCCAGAGGGTCAAACAGAAAGCACCAATCAAACCCAGCTGTAGGGACCCCTGCCTTCAAAGCCACTGTCCTTCCTGTGCAAGAGGGAACAGACCAGTCCTTGGGGCCCCAGAGGGCTCAAAGGAGGAAGGTATGTTTTTGTGTGTGTCAGGAGGGGAGGGTGGAGTGACAGGGAGAGGAGAAGCTTCTCATCTTCTCTTCAGTATCACAACCTGTCCCCTCTCCCCGCCCTCCTCAGCGCCTGATTTCTAAAGTGGAGGCACTCCTGTTTAGAAAGAGGTGGTGATCAGATTCTGTGATTAGGAGGTTATGGTGGGAGCCAGAGAGAAAGAAAAATAAAACGCTACAGGGAGTCAGAACCTCTGGGGCTCAGCGGACAGCCAGATGGACAGGCAGATGGACTAGGGCCACCCCCCACTGACCCCTGCCTTGCTTCTTGTCCCATTGAGTACAATTGAGTCAAAGGTGCTAATAGATCCCTGAGAAAGATAGATGGAGTAATCAGGGTAAATGAAATTAACATGCACAGGGTAATCAACACTCATTAAGCCAATTTAGTCAAGTGATGACCTCAGTCAGCTTTTATTTAATCATATACTTAAATGTCAAATCAATATGCAAATTTCACCCAGGCCTTTTCCAATTATAACCCATTAAAAACTTTCCAGTAAATCAATGCCACCAGGCAGGGCGAGGATGGCAAGGCAGCGAGAGAAAGCTGCCCAGATGACTGGACAGTGGGCCTTTTGTCTACAGCAGTCCCCCTACCCCAGGCCCTTTTCCTAGCCCCCACCTTCTACCATCAAAACTCATCCATCCAGGCCAGGTGTAGTGGCTCATGCCTGTAATCCCAGCACTTTGGGAGGCCGAGGCGGGTGGATCATCTGAGGTCAGGAGTTCCAGACCAGCCTGGCCAACATGGTGAAACCCTGTCTCTACTAAAAATACAAAAATTAGCCAGGCATGGTGGCAGGTGCCTGTGATCCCAGCTACTCAGGAGGCTGAAGCAGGAGAATTGCTTGAACCTGGGAGGCAGAAGTGGCAGTGAGCAGAGACTGCGCCATTGCACTGCAGCCTGGGCGACAATAGCGAAACTCCATCTCACAAAAAAAAAAACCCTCACCCATCCTATGTCCCCTCACCATCACCACTATGGCTCTAAGGAAAAGAAGGCCACAGACCCGACACTTCCCCTAACAATCACATAATCACCTCATTCACACTCCTGGGCACTCAGCACCTTGTTTTTTGCAATGAGCATTAGTGCTCACTGTCTTCCTGAAGCCTACCAAAACTCCTAGCAGGTAGACATCAATATCCCCCAAAATTACAAACGACCAAAGGGAAGCTCAGAAAAGTTTGGAAGCTTCGCCCAGGATACCAGCTCATCAGTAGAAAATGGGGACTGGAGGCAGCACCCTGAGGCCATGCCCTGCCTGGAGGCCAGTCTGCCACTCACATTTGGGCAAAAGGAAGAGGTGAGGGTGTGAAAAGAGGCCTCTCTTCCCTTCCATGACCAAGTCAGCCAAAGCCATCAGGCCCCACTTCCAATGCTCTAATGAAGCTAGGGTGTGAATGATCCACATTTAAAAGGCTGTGTTGGAGCTGGGGAGAATCCATTGAACCCAGGGGTTCAAATCTAGCCTGGGCAGCATAGCAAGACTCCATCTCTAAGAGAGGTGATAGATAGATAGATAGATAGATAGATAGATAGATAGATAGATAGATACATACATACATACATACATACATACATACATACATAGATACATAGATAGATAAAAGGCCATGTCAAATTAGGTTAACTTGTTCCAGGCCTTGGAAAAAGAACTCAAATTATGACTGTCTTTGTTTATTATTATCCCATCTACACCTGATGCTGGCAGATATGGTAATACCAGTGAGAAAAGAAACAGACAAACGACAAAGTCCCACAGAAAAGGAAACAGGGGAAGAAAGGACCAGCACTCACCAGATTCTTGCCTGGCACCACATTCGCACTGTGCTGGGTGCTCCTCCTTTGGTGATCTTGTGTTAAAGGCATGACCACTTATAGATAAATAAGGGAGCAAGATCAGAGGCGGTGGCCAATGTCCCTGAGGTTGCACAGTGAGTAAATGGCAGACTGGGGAATGAAAACCAAGTCTTTCTACATCAAAGGACTCAAAACCCACAGGTCATTCATGCCCAGGGGAGCCCAGGTACCTGTTCACATAGACTCTTTCCCCAGGAGCTGTACCACCAGCAGGTACAGGCCAGACCACTGGGATAGGGGCCTGGCTTCCTGATATGAACGGTCCAGGGGAGCAGCCTGAGCCCCCTGCCTGGCCCAAGAGGCCCAACCTCAGGCTGGTGCAGCAGAAATGGCAGCTGCCTCTCAGAGACCTGATTTCCAGGGCCAGCCAGGATGTGGCAGGGAGAACACTGGAAGGGTCTTGATACTATCACAACAGACCCAGATTGAAGATGAGTTCCTGGGGACATGCATGGGAACTGACTTGCACATGGCACCGTGGTGTCGGCGACTGCTGGAAAATGATTCGGAGTGTCAGTAACCAATGGTGTGAAGGAGTCAACACTGGCGCCTTTAATAGTTTCAGAGCCGCTTGCCTGCAACTCTAAACCACTCCGAAAGAAGTGAAGATGGGAGGCCTCTGACTGAGTAGGTGGTAGGACAGGATCACTAAGCTTGCTGGCAGAGCCGAGAACTGCTGTCCTTTGCCAAGGCTAGAACCATCAGATTTAGAAAGCACCACCTACATGCCCTATGCAAGGTAAAGTCAGAAATAGGACACATGGAGCCTGCTCCTGGCCTCTAAAATGATGACGGCCTCTAAAATGATGACTAAGTAGGGTGACAATGCCTCCTGGTTTGCCTGGGACTTTTCTGAGGAAAATCCCATGATTCAGGAAGCCCCTCAGTTCTAGGCAAACCCAAATGGCTGGTTCCCCTGTAGAAGAGCCAACCGGAGCTGCCATGGGAGAGAAGGGCATCCACCCTCCATCCTCCACCCAGCAGCTTGGGAAAGACCTAGGTGACTCCTGTCAGTTTCATAACTCACAGGAAGAGGAAGAGAGGAACGGAAATGCCAGGAATGAAAGGGAGGTAAGCGGAGGGCGAAGACTGATGGACTTTATTCAATGCTAGCTCAGGGTCAGGAACAGTGCTAGGAGCATTCAAATATATCATCTCATTCAATCCTCGCAACAACACTAGCAGGAAGGTGCTGTCATTTCCATTGTATATGGAAGCGAAGAAGCTTCAAATGTATCATCTCATTTAATCTTCACAACAACCCTAGCAGGCAGGTACTATCATTTCCATTGTATGTGGAAGAGGAGAACATTCAAATATATCATCTCATTTAATCCTCGCAACCACCCTAGCAGGCAGGTGCTATCATTTCCATTGTATAATGAAATGAAGAAGCCCAGGCTCAGATCAGTTAAAGAATCAACAAGAAAAACCGTTTTTCTGGAGAGACTTTGGCCAGTAACTCACCCCTGGGGAAACAAAAGTGAGTGGAACAAAGGGACTTAGCAGTGCCTGCCCCTGTGGGGCCAGAGAGGAGAAAAGCAGAACTTAGTCTGACAGATGCACCTCCTCTAGAAAAAGGCAGATTTTAAAGCATCTTCCCCATGGAGAGATATAAGGCCCTGTCTGGATCTTCAAAGGGGAAGACAGCTCCAGAGGGGGGAACAGAAATGTCACAGTCAACCAGGACCTGGAGTAGTCCAGATACGGAAGGACAGGCAGGTCTGAAGTCTCAGGAAACAGCTCCCTGGTAAGCCCAGATGTAAAGGGTGTCTGCACAGACGGCAGAGGAGCACTGGCCAAGCAGAGAGCTACACAGACCATAGGTGCCCCCAAAGTTGCCAGAAGCTCCAAGGGGACTGAAATGTAACAGGCAGGTTCTTAAGACACATCTCCAAACCCCAGAAAAATTCCTGTCTGAGAGGATGAGAAAGCCAGAAATCCTACAGGACAGGAGGGCAAGAAAACTCCAAACAGGCAAAATGTCTTCATTTTGGGAAATATAGAGAAGGAGCATTTTCCTAACTTGGTCTTCATCCTGGCAAGAGCCTAGGATGTCAGTTTGTGTCCACAGGGAAGGCAAGTCTTGGAAGGAGGCCTGCTAGACCCACCTCATGTCCTTTTCTATCTAGTGAAACTCCAGGGGTTTAGAGAAGTCTCCCAAACTCCTGTGGACCAGACAAGTAAGAGGGAGTTGGATGGCAGAGCTCAGGGCGTTCGTAATGACTCAGTGGGCAGGGTCAGCAGGATTTATCCTTGTGGGTCTGGGATGCAGGGGGTCACAGGGAATTCCAGACAGAGGAAATGGCAGGAGCAAAGGCGTGGCAAGTGGGAAACAGAAATGATTCCTGATCATTCCCTCCTGAGTTGTAACAAGGCAGCTTCCCGCTCACAGGCTGACATACTCAGATCTCTCAGCAGCTTGAACTTCCCAACTCCTGTGACACTCATTTCTCTCATTCCTCAAATGAGCATGTATGGAGCAATTACTATGCCAGGCATTGTTCTAGGCACTGGCAAGCAGCCATGCACGAGGGGGCAGACAAGGGCCTTGCTTTCACAGCACTTAGAGGCTAGCAGAGAAGATGACACTGAGCAAAAGAAACTCCATTCGCTCAGGAAATTCTCACCCAGCCATGCAGATTTAAATGCTCGAGTACATTGATGACTCCGAATTTGTATCTCCAGCCCAAACGTCTCCTCTGAACACCAGATGTGCACTTTCAACAGCTTCCTTAATATCTACATTTGCATTTCTAAAAGCATTTTAAACTCATAGTCTCTAAGACAAAAATGAGTCCACAAACTTCCCCCTCAACAAAACCTATTTCTGCTCTTCTCTCAGCCTTTCTTCCCAGTTACTCAGGTGAAAACCTGGAAGTCATCCTACATTCCTCTCGTCGTGCATGTGCATGCATGTGCACACAACTTACACACACATGCACACACACACATGCATGTGCACACAATCCGATTCATAGCCAAGTTCTTCTGGTCCTAATGCAGAAAAGACAAAAAAAAAAAAATTTGCCACTTCTTTCAGCTGTGTAGCTGTGTACTTCCACAATTAGCACCCTGGTCAGAGCCACTGTCATCTCTCTTCTGCACCATTAAGTTAGTCTCTTCACTGGTCTCCCTATTTCCCACAACTTACCACCCTAGGATATAGTAGCCACACAACATCCCAAATGATCTTTTTAAAAATCTAAATCAGGCCGGGCGCGGTGGCTCATGCCTGTAATCCCAACATTTTGGAAGGCCGAGGCAGGTGGATCATGAGGTCAAGAGATCGAGACCATCCTGGCCAACATGGTGAAACTCCGTCTCTACTAAAAATACAAAAATTAGCCAGGCATGGTGGCACGCACCTGTGGTCCCAGCTACTTGGGAGGCTGAGGCAGGAGAATCACTTGAACCCAGGAGGCGGAGGTTGCAGTGAGCCAAGACGGTGCCACTGCACTCCAGCCTGGAGACAGAGCGAGCCTCCATCTCAAAAAAAAAAAAAAAAAGTCTAAATCAGACCATTTATCTTCCCTGCTCAGAACCCTTGACAACAAGCCATACTCAGGTCTCTCCATCATGAGAAAAAGCACTGTCCCAAGACCATGCTTCATCATCAGGGTGTTCCTTAACTGTCGCTCTCCACTCTCTGCCCCTTGCAATCTCCCACCAGCCAGCCTCCAGCCTCCAAAACCTCTCTCAGCAAAGTGACCCATGATCACATCCTGGGCTCACCCCTCAGCCTCCTGGGTCTTCATCCTCCCTGACACTGTGCCCATGACCCTGCTGACCATTCGCTTCCTCCCTGGGGTTTCTGCAGTCTAGCTCCTCCCTTGTTCTCCTGTCTCCTCTCTGACTGTTTCTCTATTACCTTCTTGGACTCTTCTTTCTCCAGCAGCTCCATAAATGGTGGGGGTTCCCAGAGCCCAAAACTTGCCCTCTTTTCTGCTTATTGTAAACACCTCATCTACTTTTAGTAACTCATCACTAGTTCACTAATTCTCTGATGGTTCCCTAGTCTGTGTCTTCAAACCCCAGACTTGTAATTATAACTTTGTCCTGGCCATAGCACTGCAAACCAACACAACAAAGCTTGTCATTACCTTATCAGCTTATCCGCATGCACACCTTATTCTGATGCAATTTCCAATGCCAGAAATTTTGGCGTCATCCAAATCTCCTCTCTCCTTTGACCACTCTAATGTGTAACTTAGCTTTGTTGTATGGTCTGCCTCCTTAACACTGCTTGTATCTGTCTCCTCCTTCCCCTGTTCCTGCTTTAGGGAAGGCCCTCACCACCTCTCACCTGAATCTCTGCCTGCAGACTCACCTCCTACAATCCATCCTTCAGCATCTCAATGCCAAGGAGGTTTTCCTAAAGTGCAGATCTGGCCATGTCACACTCTTCACTCTTCTATGAACCCTCATTGGTGTGTCAATCAGCTGCTGTTGCTGCATAACCCACCACCCCAAAACTCAGTGGCTTCAAAGAGCTGTCATTTGTTTTTATATAATAGCTCATGCATTTGTGGCTCAGCTGCATCAGTTGACCTTGGCTGGAGTCATTAGTGGTCTGCGGGTGAGCTGGGGGCTTGTCTCTAGTCTGGGCTTCATTGGGGCACAATCTGCTCCTGGAACCACCAGAAACACACAAGGTCCCTTGAGACCTAGACTCAGAATTGTCACTTGATCAATCCACATCACTGTATTGTCCAAAGCAAGACACGTGCTGAACTAGGGTCACAAGGCAGAAAAATATACATCTCACCTTTATGGATGAATGCGCAAAGACACCTAGCAACAGCCTGGATACAGGGAGGGCTGAAAAATTGGAGCCATTCATGCGATTCACCACAATAGCTTCCCACTGCCCTCAGGGTCAAGTCTCAACTTCCTGACACGAAGACGCTCCATGAGCTACCCTGGCCACTTTTCCAGCCTCATCTCTTATTGCTCTGAACTTCTGTCCACTCCCTAACTTCCCGCAGCTCCCCAGATATGCCTTGTTATTCCACACTCCAGGTTTGCCTTTGCACCTGCTGTTCTTTGTTCCTAAAGCCCTCTCCTCCTTCCTTTCCACCAGTGCCCATCCGGGGAATCCTTACACATTCTTTGCAGTATAGCTCAGCAAGCAGCTCCTCCTCAAGGAAGCCTTCACAGCACCTCCCCAACCCTGCAGGATGGATCACATCCTCTGTTATGCCCCTCCCCCTCCCGCCGTACCTATTGCAACACCAATCCCTGTGCAAAGGTGTCCATTTTCTCCCCTAGTTGTTGAGTACCTTAGGACAGTTATATTAGTTTGCTATGGTTACTGTAACAAGTTGCCACAAACTTAATGGTTTAAAACACCACCAATGTATTCTCTTACAATTCTAGGGGTCAGAAGTCTGAAATCAGTTTCACTGGGCTAAAGTCAAGGTGTTGGCAGAGTTGAGTCCTTCTGGAGGCTCTAGGGGAAAATCTGTTTCCTCACCTGTCTCAGCTTCTAGTGGCTTCCTGTTTTCCTTGGCTTGTGGCTTTTCCCTCCATCTTCACAGACCAAGGACATCGCTTCAATCTCTGCTCCCATCACCATCTCCTCTTCTGTGCCCAATCTCCTTCTGCCTCTGCCTTTTAAGGAGCCTTGTGATACCATTGGGCCCATGAGGATAATACAGAGTGATTTCCCCATCTCAAGATCCTCAATCACACCTGCAAATTCCATTTTGCCATATAGGGTGAGGTTCACCGATTCCAGAGATTAGAACATGGATAGATATCTTTGGGGGCCATTATTCAGTCTATTTGGCAGTTTTCATGTTTGTTCTTCTGGCCCCTCCTACACCTGGCTAGGGATCTGGCATGTGATGGGTGCTCAACACATTTGATGAATGGGAGAATTAATGCAGTACCAGGGTGGCCACTAGAGGTGCTAGAGGTCCCCAGCAGGCTGGCTGCAAAGTCAGCAGGAAAAACTGAGGCCTCTGGAACTCCATCCGCTACACTCACCATAACAGAGAATATTCTCTGTAATAAATAAGAGATCAAACCAGGAAACTCTGTGCAATGCAGGCGCCGGCCTGCCCGAGCTAAAAAGGAAAAAGGTTTCTCCCTGGAAGTGCAGAGACAGAGCTGTGTGCTCACTCCGTGGGCGCATTAACCCCTGCTCCTCCTCATAACTACACAGACGGGTCGGAGCTGGTTCCATGTGAACATTCAACCCTGTCCCTCTGTTAATCCTCAAGAGAGAATTGTGGATACTACTCTGTACTCATCAAAGGAAACATGGTCCTGGCCGTTGAGGAGGGTGCCAGTCCAAATTCCTTATGAACATCTTCCGAATGGCCGAGTTTCAACCCACAATCAACTTCCAAACACGTTGGAGCTCATGGGAGCCTGGTTCCTCGACTTTCAGTGCTCTTCCTGGGAGGGCTCATCTACTCAAGAGCAAACACTGAGCACCAACAACATCCCAAGCCCCATATCGAGTTCTTCATTCATGTGAGGCTGGCCCATGAGCTTCCCACTGGCCACAGGTTGACATTCCCCGGAGGACTTCTGTGGGTCTTCAACCTTGTCCTGATCTTTTCCTACCATATCAAATACTGCAGAGAAGCTGGGAGGGTGCCTGGGAAGGGAGTGGCCATTGGGAAGTCATTGGTGATTCAAACCGATGTCAAATATTGCAGAGAAAGGGAGATGAGGAATAGCCACTGGAAAGTCATTGGTGATTCAAACCAGAGAGGTTTTTGGTCAGGTGATGGGTGCGGCAGGAGAAAATCAAGCTGTAGCTGATTGAGGATAACATGGAAGGTAAGGATATAACAACAGCAATAATAATAGCGACTTACAATTCAATTAGCTCTAATTATTATTATTATTATTATTTATGGAGTTTCACTCTTTTTGCCCAGGCTGGAGTGCAAGGGCACAATCTCAGCTTACCGCAACTTCCACCTCCTGGGTTCAAGCGATTCTCCTGCCTCAGCCTCCCAAGTAGCTGGGATTATAGGCATGCGCCACCATACCCAGCTAATTTTTGTATTTTTAGTAGAGACGGGATTTCACCATCTTGGCCAGGCTGGTCTTGAACTCCTGACCTCATGAACCACCCGCCTCGGCCTCCCAAAGTGCTGGGATTACAGGTGTGAGCCACCGCGCCCGGCCAGCTCTAATTATTTAATTAGCCCTTACTATGTACCAGACTGCACTATGTGCTTAGCATGGATGAACTAGTTTAATCTTCCTAACATGCTGGTAAGGTAAAGAATAGCCCACTTTACGACGAGGGATCTGAGACACAGAGAAATGAAGGAGCTTGCCCAAGACAGACAGCTGCAACTTAAGCCAGAATGTGATTAACTACCTCTAGACTATTTCTTCTAGAAATTTGACCCTGAAGGAAAGCTAAGCTATGTATGGGGGGAGGTGCTATGTTCAAGAAACTTTGTGTTTGAGGGAAATTGTTTTCTAGGCAAAGAATACAAACATGGCCAGGCGCGGTGGCTCACGCCTGTAATCCCAGCACTTTGGGAGGCCGAGGCAGGCGGATCACCTGAGATTGGGAGTTCGAGGCCAGCCTGGCCAATGTGGTGAAACCCCATTTCTACTAAAAATACAAAAATTAGCCAGGCACAGTGGCACATGCCTGTACTCCCAGCTACTCAGGAGACTGAGTCAAGAGAATCACTTGAACCCGGGAGGCGGAGGTTGCAGTGAGCCGAGATCACACCATTGCACTTCAGCCTGGGTGACACAGCGAGACTCCATCTCAAAACAGAAATAAATAAAATAAATTTTTAAAAATAACAGACTGGAGATGTACTGATGGGTGGAGGCTCAACTGGTGGAGGGAGCAGGACCTAGGACATGCATGGGGGCTGGGCCATGCCCAGAAGAGAAGAAGGAGAAGGTAGTTGATGACCAGAGGCCAGTAAGGTAGTCAGAGGGCCTGGGGGCAAATGCAAGGTCAGGGGCAAGGGGTTTTACTAGTCAGCATTTATAAATGGCTCTCATACACTCTCTTTCTTTTTATTTCCATAGGTTTTTGGCAAATAGGTGGTATTTGCTTACATGAGTAAGTTCTCTAGTGGTGATTTGTGAGATTTTGGCGCACCTGTCTCTGAGCAGTACACACTGAACCCAGTTTGTAGACTTGTATCCCTCACCCCCTTCCCACCCTTTCCCCCTGAGTCTCCAATGTCCCTTGTATCATTCTTATGACTTTGCATCCTCACAGCTTAGCTCCCACTTATGCTCGTATACTCTCTTGACAGACCTTCACAACAAACTAAGAATACATTTAAACAAAACAACAGAGGTTCAGAAAGGTGATGTGATTTGTCCAAGGTTGGAAAGTTGGTGGCAGAGCTGAAACTCAAACCCACAAACACTACCCTGACCCATGACAGACCCTGTGCAGAATGAGGCCGGATACAGGATAACTCAGACATAGCCTGTCCCCTGGGAGCCCCTGATCCAGTGACATGAAACCACTTGCCCTCTGAGAAGGAATCCCTCATAGATGAGTGATAGATCCCTGAGCAGTTCAGGGGTCCAGGCCCTAACCCAGCTCGAAGTGGAGCGTGTGACTGTGTGGGATCCACAGCAGCCCCTGCACACACTTTGAAGTCTGTAAAGTATCTTCTACCCATTATCTCATCTAATGCATGGGAGGTATGATCAGCCACACCTACAAATGCCCAGAAACACTAGGCAAGCTGCCCAAGGCCATGCAGTCCTGAATCCCTGAACCTGACTCTAAGTTCAGTGCTTATTCACCAGTTCCAGGTCTTCTTCAAGTTGACCCAGGGACAGAAAGGTTAACAGACAAGGGATCCTAGGGTACGGGAGAGAACACCATTGGTGTGGCCAATCTTGAGACTAACACCTAGTCTGATGGACCCTGATTAGGGGCAGGGGGCACATTCAGTGATTGTAGGTCCCCAAGAGGCATCTCTAGGGAGTGAGAGGGTAAGAGACAAGCTCTGCTCAGAAAGGGGGGGTTACAGAACCCCAAACCTTGAAAATGGAGCAGCTCAGGGTGAAGGTAGAGTTCACTGGGCATGAACTCTGCAGTCACACAGGTGTAGGTTTGCACTGTGGATCTCTTGCCCACTCTGTGTGGCCTGGACCATGTGACTCCATCTTTCTGAGCCTACTGGGGTCTCACAGCAACCCTATGGAGTGGATACTGCTATTCGTGTCCCTGTTTTGTGGATGAGGAAACTGAAACTCAGACTGGCAATGGAACTGGCCAAAGGTCACACAGCTAATACACAGAGTAGCTGAGTTTAAAATCCAGGATTCCAGGGTTGCAGGGGGCAGATTGGGGCAGTGAGAAAAGGCTAAAAGAGACATTAAAAGTCAGTATAAGAAAGGAAGCTTCTGGGGCTCTTTCAGTGGCTGCAGACAGACTCATTCCTTACTTCAGGGAAAAGGGGATTTGTTGAAATTACACAAGTGCATGGATATGATACCAAAACAAACACTTGGGTCTTTGTCACAGTTCTTGGCACACAGCTCCCAAAAGCCTAGGAATCTCCAGCGTGAAAGGAGTATCTTTTGTATGCTAATTAGATGACTGGTGGCTGGAGACCCCTAGCTAACTTCAGGATGGGGCGGTTCCCAGAAAGACCAAAGCATACTTAGAAAGTTGGAAATTCCAACCCCATGCCCGAACTCTGGGGAGAGGACTTTAATCACTAACTGCCACTGATTTAATCAATCATGCCTGCCTAATTATACCTCCATAGAAACCCCTAGATGACAGGGTTTGGAGAATCCAGGTTGCTGGGATTCTCCAATCCCAGCAGTGGCACACCAGAGAGGGCATGGAAGCTTCATGCTCCTTTCCTCCATACCTTGCCCCATGCATCTTTTCCATGTGGATGCTGTATCCTGAGCTGTATCCTCTATCATCAGCTGGTAAACATAAGTGAAATGCCTTTCTGAGTTTTGTGAGCCACGCTGGCAAGGGATCAAACCTGAGGTAGAAGTCAAGGAAACCCCCAATTTATAGCCAGTTAGAAGTACAGGAGGACCAGAACTTGCAACTGGCATCTGAAGTGGGGCAGTCTTGTAGGAAGGAGTCCTTTAACCTGTGGGATCTGACATTAACTCCTGGTAGATAATGTCAGAATTGAATTAAATTGTTAGACACGCAGTTGGTGTCCAGAGAATGGGAGAATCGGTTGCTGGTGTTAGAAAACACCATGCATTTGGTGTCAGATGCATTGTGACTAAAAGCAATTCAATGGGTCATGACCAAACTATGGAAAGGCCTCTCTTACATAAAGTGCCCATTTATGGCTGGTTGTGAGCCGGGGCATCTCCTGTGGCCCTCTGCAGGCGATGGGGGTGAGTGCTTCTCCAGAAGGTGGTGTGAGCAGCCTGAAGCCTGTCTAGTGCACTGGGGCCTCACGGGCGCCTGTAGGGGGAAGGAGTGGGGACATGGCCTGAGAGGGTAGGAGCAGGACAGGGCAAGGTCAGTGCAGAGGGCTACAGTGAGGACAAGCAGAACGGATTATGGGGTGGTGGGCAGGCGGCTGGAACATGTTAGTGACACACGGAGAAAGAGAGAAATGAACAATATGCCCATTAGCCAGTGAAATGGAAGGATTGACCAACCCTGACATTCCAACAGGAAGGTCAGCATGTGGAGGGGTCGGTATATTCAAGCCCCAAGAGCATCCGGGGGGCAAGACGCAGCGTGGCAGGATGCGGCTGCGGCCAAAGTCTATGTTTCTCCATGTCAGTTCCATGGAATTTTGCTGCGGCAAAATGTGAGCGAGGCGGACGGCTGACACATCAGAATGACAGGGTGGCAGAACGCCTGTGTGTCAGAAGGGCAGCGTGGTGGAAGAGCTGCCTATTGGAGTGTCAGTTGGGGGAATGCTACTTCGACGGGCTGTCGGTGGATGGGATGTCAGCAAGGCTTGACCTCTATTCCCTGGGGCCAGGGCCAGTAACACAGAGGTGGGGGCTTGCTGTGCTTCTAGCTTCGGGGAGGGAGCCCAGCAGGCATTGCCCTTCCATCCAGAGCAGGGGTTTGAGAAAGGGAGAAGGCAGTGTCTTAGTTTGCTAGGGCTGCCATAACACAGTATCAGAGACTTAAACAACAGACATTTATTTTCTCACAGTTCCGGAGGATGAAAGCCCAAGATCAAGGTGTGGGTAGGGCTGGCTTCTTCTGAGGCCTGTCTCCCGGGCTTCTGAAGAGCCATCTTCTCCCTGTGTCTTCACAAGGCCTTCCTTTTGTAGGTGTCTGCATTCTAATCTCCCCTTCTTACAGGGTCTCCAGACATACCGGATTAGGGCCCACCCTAATGAGCTCATTTTACCATAACAATCACTCTAAAGACCCTGTCCCCAAATACAGTCACATTCTGCAGTTAGGACTTCAACGTGTGAATTTGGTTGGGGAGAGGCCACAATTCAGCCCATAACAGGAGGCAAGTAGGAAAATAGGGCCAAGGAGCTATTTGATGTCAGGACTGGGCAGACAGACAGGCAGCCACCAGGTATCAAAGGCTCAACCAGGAAAGACTTTTTGGGGGTGGCAAGATGGTAGACAGACTTTGGTGTGGACCCACAGAGACTCCAAGCAGCCCAAGATGTAAGAAACGGTAGCTCTTTTATTCCCATTTTCAAGAGACCATGGGGTATTAAGAGCATAGGATTAGGGGTCTGACCATCTGGATTCCAATCAAGGCTCTGTCTGTGTCACCCTGAACAGACATGTGACCTCCTCGAGCCTCAGTTCCCTCATCTACTCAACTGGAATAATCCTACTCCGGACCTCCCAGGGTTATCATGAAATACTTGAGACAGCATTACGGAGATGTTTGGAAAAGATTATGGCGGATAACATCGCTCAGTACATGGTGGTGAGACGCCGAATCTGTCGGTCTTTGATTTTATCACTCACTCCCCAGCTCTAAACCGCTGACAGAGGAGTCTCACCTCACCATGTGCCCTCAAGTCAGGGGAGTCCACCAGCACCCGCCTAGTCCTCTCCTCCCCTAGGAACCTGCACAACTCCCCCCAACTCCTCCTTTGAGTCCTGGCTCACATCTCTTCCCTGGGCCTTGCTAATTAAAGTTGCAACCCTTAACACTCCCTACCCTGCATCCCAGCTTCATTTTTCTTCATGAAACTTGTCACATCTCACATATTCTCCATTTTACTTATTAATTTTTGTAGTCCATCTCCCCCGCCTCCCAGAATGATGGCTCTAGGAGTACAAGGGTTTTTATATGCTATGTTCCCCAGCACCCAGAAAAAGACCTAAATCAAAGAAAGTGCTTAATAAATACCCATTGTCTGAGTGGATAGAAGTGACGTGCTGATGCCCTGAGGTGGGGGCTGCCGAGGCCGTGGGAGGCCACAGGGTGCTCAGGTCTGTGGGAGCTGGGGGATGGGATGGTGTACCTGTCCTCTCTTTCCCAGGGCTTAGAGATGAGCAGGGGGCTGTGTGCCCAAGCCTGCCCAGGCCTCCCTGGGTCAGGCCAGGCAGCATTTTGGGTAGGGCGGGGAGAAGTGGCTGCTCAGGTGCATAGCCTGTGGCCGGAACAGCTGTATCTCAAAAGCAAATCACCTCCCTGTGGTTTGCCCATTTCTGGCTCAGGGAACTGAAACACCTCATTTCACGGCTTCTGGTTACCAAGGGACAGCTCAAGATGGGAGGCCGCAGTGGTCTTAGCCCAGGACACATCTTATCCCCGCCCACAACCCTGAGCTGGGTAAAGAGAACTGCCCTCTGTACTCAGAGCTGGTACAGCTCGGTGACCACCAAGCCTGCCCTCCACCGTGCCCAGCATCTTCCCTCTCTGCTCCCTCCACGATGAATCCCTCCCACCCCAAGTCACCTCTTCTCTGGGTATACTCCAGTCTCCCTAGAGACTGTGTGTGTCCCTCCTATGGCTAGGACTCAGGAGTGGACAGGAGCCCAGGTGTGCACTGAGCAGCACAGGTGCAGAAGCACATGCAGACACGACATAGATGTGCACACATTCAGGTCTTCGCATCCTCACCCACACACCACCCAGGCACCGGTGCTGCCCTGGTCCTCGGGGCAATATCACGAGGCAGGCTGCTGCCGATGAGAGGTGACCTTCATACCAGGAGGATGCCTGGGCCAGCTCCAGCCCCTCAGCCTGCAGAGAAGGCTGAGAATCTGAAAGCACCCTGGTAGAGCTGGCTGGAAGTCTCAGCGTGCACAGGCGGACCCTTGCAGGGATGACACAGGAGTCGGCAGTCTCCTGTTTGCAGACTTGGCTGCTGTGTGGTGGAACTGAGGAGGCAGAGTGAGTCCTCAGATGAACCCAGAGAAAGTGAGCCCAGGGTTCTTAGGCTACTGTGACCAGAGATCCTGGAGCCATCAGACCCCCGGAGGCTAGAGATGGACTGGGCCTGGGGCTGGGGATGGAACTGGGTTGAGGTGACTTTGGAGCTGGGCCTGAGATTGACACCAGGGCTGGAACTGGTGCGTGGCCAAGGCCCTGAGCATGTCCCAGGAAGCAGACAGAGGGCCCTGAGGCTGCCAGCTCCAGCAGAGCTTCAAAGCCAAACAGCAATGACTTGGTTGCAATCAGCCCAGCTACACAGTAAGTGGAAGCTGATCAATGACTTGGTTTTTTTGGCTAATGAGGTGAAATAAGACTGAAGCAATGACAACAACCTGAGCCTGGGGTCTGCCCTGAAACATCAACAGCAAAGAAGCCAACCCCTAGCCAGCCCACCCCCTTGCCTACCCCAAAGCGCATGGGTGGGGGCAGTTAGGCCCCTGGAGTGCCTACCCAGGAGCGTCTGTGACTGAGAGCAGCCCAGTGTCCCTAGACCCTCCCTGTTGAGGTCTGTAGGAACAGCCTCCAACTTTCCCTATCCCAAGCACCACCAGCCCAAGGCTCATTTCTCTCTCCAGGAAGAGCCCTGGAGACTGGGAATCCACAGTCCTGGGGCAGGAGAGGGAACTAGACAGAACAATAGTCAGAAAGACCTAGAACTAAACCCCACTTCCACCAAGCTGTCAAAATCCCATTCGAATATAAATAAACACAAACGAACCAGCCATGTGACCTCTGGCAAATCACTTAGCCCTGCTGACCCTCAGTTTTCTCATCTACGTAATGGGAACAATACTCCTCACCTAAGACCCTCAGTGCTCCTGGGGTAGAGGGCCACATTCAGATCAGGAACCCCAGATCCCACCACCCCAGCTGGTCCTCAGAGGGTGAGCTTGAGTCTCAGGAGCAGACAGCCAGGGCTAGGACAGGGGTCAAAGTGGAAGAGATGGAGAGACTCAACTGCTTTTCATCTCGTTTCTCTTTTTTAATTGAATTTTAATTTGATTTAATTTAATTTTGAGACAGAATCTTGCTGTGTTGCTCAGGCTGGAGTGCAGCGGCACAATCACGGTTCACTGCAGCCTTGCCTGCCCCGGCTCAAGCAATCCTCCCACCTCAATCTCCTGAGGGACTATAGGCATGCACCACCGGTACCGGCTAATTTTTCATATTTTTTATAGAGACCAGGTCTCGCTATGTTGCCCAGGCTGGTCTCGAACTTCTGGGCTCAAGGGATCTGCCCACCTCAGGCTCCCAAAGTGCTGAGATTACAGGCGTGAGCCACTGTACCCAGCCTCATCTCCTTTCTCTAAAACATCCAAGATCTGTGAAGCAAGAAGGCAGGGCCGAGTTCAACAGAAACTGCCCCAGAATCTTGCTTAGAGATAAAGAATTTGTGTCAAATCCATACAAGCAGCATTTACTGAGCATGCCCTGAGCCTGTCCCGTGGTGTACATGGGAAACTCAGACATAAACAAGACAGGTCTGCCCTGTAAGAGCCTCAGAAGAGAAAGGAGAAGTACAGACTCAAATGACCACCACACAAGAAAGACCAAGCCCACAATGTGGGCCATAAGGTTGATAGCTAAAATACAGGACATTCAGTTAAATTTGAATTTCAGAAAAACAACAAATAACTTTCTGGGATAAGTATGCCCCATGCAGTATTTGGGATATAATTATGCTAAAAATTATTCATTATGAATCTATACTTCACATTAAACTGAGCATCCTGTATTTTTATTTATAAATCTGGCACTCTAGTCATGAGTGACATAGCTGTGATGTGATAAAAATCATGCACCTGGGTCAGACATTCTCAAGTTCAAATCCCAGTTCTCCCTCTAACTGGCTGTGTAACCAGGGGCAATAACTTAACCTGTCTGGGGCCCATGTTTCCTCATCAATCAAATAAGTTCTTTTTTTTTTTTTTTTTTTTCTTTGAGAGTCTTGCTCTATCACCCAGGCTGGAGTGCAGTGGTGTGATCTCAGCTCACTGCAACCTCCATCTCCCAGGTCCAAGCAATTCTCCTGCCTCAGCCTCCCAAGTAGCTGGGACTACAGGCGTGTGCCACCACGCCAGGCTAGTTTTTTATTTTCTGTAGAGACGGGGTTTCGCCATGTTGGCCAGGCTGTTCTCAAACTCCTGACCTCAAGTGATCCTCCCATGGAGGCCTCCCAATGTGCTGGGATTACAGGTGTGAACCACCACACCAGGCCAAGTTCTATTTCTTGACCTAGGTGGTGTTTACATGGAGAGTTGCATTATCATTACTTGTTATATTTACATATTAGGTACTTTTTGTGTATGTGTTAAATGTGTCAGTCACAAAAATATTAAATGAAAATATATATTAAATGAGATAAAGTATGTAGAAGTCCCCGGATGAGGCTTTATACAGGATAAGTGCTCAATTTTTTAAAAAGGAACACACATTCCAAAGGTTGGAACAGCACAGAGTAGACAGAGTCCTTCCAGCTGGAAAATCCTTGCAGACTTCATGGAGGTGGTGTCACTGGAACTGGACTCTGAAGGAGGAGCTAGATTTCACAAGAGGAAGGCAGGAGGGTACTGCCAACAAAGCAGGCTGCATGGGCAGAGCCTGGCTGGGTTAACAAGGACCAAGTTTTCTAAGCATTGGGACATAAACGTTGGTAGGTGTGACATGAGCTCTCAGTAGTTTGCTGTAGTCACCATCATTCCCTGCTGCCATACACCCAGACTGCTTCACCCCTGCAGACCCTGGGTCTGTTACCCTGCTAGAATCAAGGAAAGGAAGGAACGCACGAGGCTCCTGCATGGGCAGATGGAGGCCTGGGAGAGAACATTCTGGAACACGAATCTGGAGAGATCAGCAGGGACAGGCCATGCTGGACCTTGTACATCAGACTGAGGAGCTTGGGCTCTGTACTCAAGACACTGGGGAGCCAGTGAAGGCTGTTAAGCAGGGGAGAGACGTGATTGAATGTGCGTTGCCAGTTCAGTGCAATCAACATTTACTGAGCACCTACTAAGTGACTGGGACAGGATCCTCAGATCTCACTCTCCTGAGCTCAGTCTACAGAGGACATCAACTGGTGAGCAGGTCGTGTCAACATGACAACACTGGTGCAGTGTGAGAAGTGCTGCAACAGGGGAGTTTTGAAAGCTCGTGCAGGCAGCCGTGAGGGGAAAGAGATGGCCTGGAGTGAGCGGAGACAGGAGCTGAAAAACTTGCTGGGGAACTGGATGGGAGACATCAGGGATGGCAACACTGGGCTGTGCAGGGAGCAGGCCAGAGAGAGGGGAACAGAGCTGTGGGAGTGGAGCCGATGCGATGGGGGTGATAGACAGGCTGGAGGATGCAAGCATCAGGGCACGGGTGCCCAGAGCAGACACGCCAGAGGCAGAAGGGATCTATCCTGCAATAGAGCAGCTGTGGCCAGGGCCCCATCCATGTTCCCCCAGCTCACTGCCAACTGGGGTTCACAGCCAGTGACCAGCTGGCTGGTGAAGGGAGCATGCTCCAACCATACACAGGGCCGGGTGGAAGTGCTCAGAGTGAGTGACAGCCAATGACTGAGGCAAGCTGGTGAAAAAACACCCCAGTTTCTCTGCCCCTTGACTGGGACAATTTCCAGACATGTTCTACGTTGTGGCCAGCAGAATTAAGCTCCAAGTGCCCACAGTGGCAATGTACCTGCATCGCACTCTGTATTGGCTGCAAGAATCCAGGCACGCTCCAGGAAGTGGGTGCTGGGAAACAGTCTCAGTCTTGCTATCTTTAGAAGTGAGAGCCAGCAGGATTTGGTGACAGGTCAGATACAGGGACCCAGGGGCTGAAAGAAAGAGGAGAAAAGGATGACACCAAGGTTTGGAGCTGAACAACCAGAAGGGAGCAGCACCATTAACTCTGATGGGAAGGCTGCAGGAGCAGCTTGTTCCAGGAGGAAGCCAGGATTTCCCAAGAAACGAAGACAGACAAGAGCATTTTAGGCTGAGGGAATAGCAAAGAAAAGGCCTGAACACATATAATGTGACCTGGGGGCCCCATGTGACCATGAGGGTTTGCTAAAGCCTGGAGAGTGTGGTGGGGCGAGGGTGGGAAGCGGCTGGAGATAACGCTGGAAAGGTCAACTGAGGTTAATTTGGAAACAAACCTGAACGCCACACAATGCATTCTGGATAAAGCCCACTGGAGAGTAGGGAGCCTGCCAAGGTTCTAAGCAAGATGGTAAACATGGTCATATTTGCTTTTTAGAACAATCACTCTGGCCACTGTATGGAGACCTCTCTGGGGAGGCTGGGGACAGCAGCTGAGTAGCAGGGCATGGCATGACTGGGTGGGCAGGAGACAGTAAGGCCTCAACTAGGGCAGCAGTAGCGGAGGGAGAAGAGGAGCCAGAAGCAAGCTGGGTGTCAGAGGCCTCTCTGTCGGGGACTCTGGAGGGCCTGGTGGTCTGAGACCATTTAAAGGAAAAGGAGGAGATGAGCAAGCCATTGGGAGATCACAGGTCACGTGTGTAGGATGGCTGGGAGACTGTGTGGCATTTCTCAAGGCAGGCATCCCACGGCGCTGAGCATTGCCAGCTTGGGGCTCTGACACAGGCAGACCCAATCCTCCCATGCTGCACCCGCCCTGGAGGAGAGGATGCTGAAGGGGCCTTGGTCAAATGGATCCTTAGCCCCAGAAAGTCCAGGCCTGCAGGGGATACCGGACTGGGCCACCCAAACAGCGTAGAGGTTCCATTTCCGAGGTCAATTCCTGGCCCCGGCAGGACCCCCTCCCCTGCTTCCATTTCAGGGAATGTAAAACTAAATGGCGCTGGGCCTGTGTGCTCTTCATATCAGCACAACAAGATGCTTAGTCAATAAAATAGTTGAGCCAAGTGAACCCAGCATGCGACTCCAGGAGGAGTTTTTTTCCAGGGGAAATGTTATCATTTTCCATTCCTGTTTAATGAATCATGGGAATTATAGCAACATTACAAATGGCTTTCTGTGCAGCCTATTACTTTGTTTCTGCAGGGTTCTAATGGCAAGCCTGCTTCAGTGAGGGTTCAGCCTGCCCCCGGCTAAGGACAATAATGGTATTGTTATCAACAGTCCCCTTACAAGGCTCCAGCCCAGGAGGGGTGGTGGCCCTGGACCTTACAGACTGGGTCTGAAGTGGGAAGCCCCCAGTGATTGATTCAGGAATTTCCTGGAGAGTCCACACAGCCATCCCAGGCACTTTCTCCTGAAACCAGGCACAGCTAAGCCAGGGTTCCCAAGGCTCAGTCAGGAAAACCCAGGGTTTGGAAGAGGAGGAGGAGTGAGGGAGGCTTGTGAGCCTCTTTTCTGAGCTGTAGAATCAGGGGAGGGCCAGCGAACTAAACAGACTGGGTCCCTAGGGGTATGCGATTGTCAGAGATGGAGTGTGGGGAACAGATACATCACAACCCTCACCACGACTGCCCCTGGACTGGCTCTTGCTATGGTGGACAGCAGAAAGAGCAAGCCCGGTCCCTGTCTGTGGAACCTTCCAGTTAGCGCAGGTACAGACGACACCAGAAGGGGGAGAAGTCCAACCCTCTCCCCCAGGCCCTGGAGAGGCAGGTCTGGTGCAGGGAGAAAACTGATGGTGTGGGAGGACCTCCGCCAGCCCGGCTCCGCCTGCTTAGAAGCGGAGGATCCAGAGATCCCGGGGTACGCGGGATGAACAAGCTGCTCCCGGGGAACACCCAGGCTGCCCAGAGCAAATGCTTGCTGTCTCGATGACTGAATGGACTCAACCATGCCTTGTTTCTCGGAAGCCCACTGCCTGCTTTCTGCAATGTCAATCAAGAGCCGACCTGTGTCTTAAAAAGTTATTTGATCATTGTAGTAGAGCCCACTCCCAGCTCATGAACTCCACCTGGCCACGGCCAACTGGCTTAGAGGTGGACACTTAACCCAAACTGAGCCAATCAGATTATGCCCCCACTACAATGCAGGATGCAAAAGAAGTATTTTTGTCTCGTTGCATCGCTGCTATATCCTTAGTGCCCAGAATTCTGCGTAGGAGCATTTAATGAACAAATGAATGAATAAATGGGTCTCTATGAGAAATTTGGAACTTTTCACTTGAAAACACAGAGACTGGGGGTTGTGGGAACTGATTCTCACTACTGATTCCGTGACCTCTGCAGTTGGTCAAACGGACCCTCAGCCCCAGAGGGTTCGATGAATATTTAATGAACAAATGAATGAATAAATAGGTCTCTATGAGGAATTTGGAACTTTTCACTTGGAAACACAGAGACAGGGTGTTATGGGAACTGATTCCCACTAGCTGCATAAGCTGATGACCCACGCTTTTCTATTTCTGGGTTCCTTGGGGCTACCTCAGTCCTGACTCTTCCCAAGCTGGTTGATCTCCTCTTAACTTTGAGACAAACAGCCCAACATCCTGACCATAAACCCTCTTTCTTGCTTATGTCCATTTCTGTTGCAACCAAAAAAACCCTCACCAACATGAGAAATTTTGCTGCTGGATAAGTCACATTTCCTCACCCTGTGAGCTTCTCTGGGAGTCACACAGACTCTTGGCAGTGCCTTGGGCTCAGGTCTACCCCACTGCCACCATCACCAGTTCTTGTAGGCTCTGGTTCTGAGGGACCCAGAGGCAGGGAGGGGTGGCATGATGGAATACTGGGTCCTTTAGGGCAGGGGAGGTGGGAAGGTGTGTCCTCTCCTTACAGGGCCCCTCATCCCACCCCAGCCTCAGGGATAGACTCTTGGGTCCCTCATTCAGGCCAGAGAGTCCTGATT
The DNA here is from genome assembly GCF_037993035.2 of Macaca fascicularis. Classification (NCBI taxonomy): domain Eukaryota; kingdom Metazoa; phylum Chordata; class Mammalia; order Primates; family Cercopithecidae; genus Macaca; species Macaca fascicularis. Next base: position 198,285,282 of record NC_088375.1, read on the forward strand.
TCTCATCCATTCCCACCTAACACACACGGAGGGGAGGCAGGTGCTGGCGGAATCAGAGCCCTGAGAAAATCTGAGTTACAATCTGGAGCTGGAGGAAGGGGTGCCCAGCCCCCAGCCCTACAGAGGCTGCTCTCCGCCTGGCTGGATCAACTCTTCCTTTGCTTCCTTCCGCCCTCGCCCCGGGTGCCCGGATACTAATTATAATGACCTGGTGAGTTACAAGACGGTGAAATTGCTTCCACCTGAGGTTGTCACGGGCTAGGAAGAAATACCAGGGCTGGAAATTAAACTGTGCCAGCAGGCCTGAAGGGTTGGGAGCAGGAGGGAGGGAGGGGAGGAGGTGGGGAGAAGTACCTGCAGCTTATAACATAGTGTTTAAGGAGAGTCGGCAAGAAGCGTCCTTGGCCAAGACACAGAAATGATTGGAGGCTGCCCACGTGTGGCTGATCACTGGTCACAAAGTGCCACAGCAGACGGTAAAATGACCACGAAAAGGCAAAGGCCTCACGACCACCTGGAGACCCAAAGACAGAGAGAACAGCAGGCTACCACTGTAGATTTTGGGTTGGATAGACCCAACTACCCAGAGAGGGAAGGTAGGCAACGGGTGCTCGGAGCGCAGCCCAACCTCAGCAGCCTACCATACACCTAAACCCAGCCTGAGGAAGTGCTCTCTTCCAAATCCAGCCCTATTTGCCGCGGGTTGTGTCTGCCCACCCAGCTTCACTGTGACCTTTTCATTTGGAATGTTTGTAGCCCCGCCCAGCATGGAGATCCAGGACGGTGGAAGAGAGGACCTGGGAGTCTGCACCTCTGAAATTGGTCAGCACCCCTGAAATTGTCCTGCTGGACCAACTGCAGAGGTCACAGAATCATCTGAGCCATTGAGACCCTCTTCCCAGGTACCAGCAGCAGGTTGAGGTCGGCGCCCTGGAATTCAACCAAATCTTTAAGGGATGGATCTCTCTGGTGCTATTTAAACTGTTACAGGGCGTAGAAAAAGAAGGAAAGTTTCTAGATTTTTTTATGAAGCAAGTGTAACATGAATACTAATACCAATACCAACTGAAAGCACACACACACACACACACACACACACACACACACAAAGAACAATCTCACTTATAAATTTCACTGCAAAAACTCTAAGTAAAACAGTAGCATACAGAATCTGGCAGCACAGAAAAAAAATAGTATATCTGTCAAGTGGAGCTTAAGAAATGCTAGGAGGTTAGTGTCAGAAAATCTATTAATTTACCATATTAGAGGATTTAAGCATAGATTATCTGCATAAATCAGCAATCATTCTTAATTTCTTTAAACTCTTATGAAATAAGTACAAACAGCTACTTCTTAACATGATAAAATATATTCACCTTAACTCCTAATGAAGAAATACTATAAGCATTCCCATTAAAGTCAGGAACAAGACTGGGACATCCAATATCTTCATTATTACCTTGCCTTGTTCTGTAGGTACCAGCTGCTGCAATAAAGTAAGAAAAATAATTTAACTATATAAAAATTGAGAAGGGAAGGTAAAATTATCATTTGCAGAAGATATGACTGTATACCTTGTACACCAAAGAGAATCAACTAAAAAACTATTCAATGATGTGACCTATAAAATTAATATGCAAAAATAATTGGCCTTCATATTTTACAATGACAACCAGTTGGGGCATATACTGGAAGAACAGATGATAAGATAAAATGCCTAAGATTGTGCAAAATATGTATTTTTGTAAAAACTAAAATGCCGCTGAAGGACCCAAAAGATGACTTGAACAAATGGAAAGACACATCGTGTTCTTAGATAGGACTAATCAACATCATGAAGTTGTATCAGTATTCTCTTACTCTGTAACACTTACATTTTCCAATAAAAATACCAACAGGAATTTTTTTTTTTTTTTTTTGAGACAAGGTCGTGCTCTGTCACCCCGGCTGAAGTGCAGTGATGATTATGGCTCACTTCAGCCTTGAAATTCTGGGTTCAAGCAATCCTCCCATTTCAGCTTCCTGGGTATCTGGGACCACAGTGTTGCACCACTATGCCTGGCTAATTTTTTTTTTTGTAGAGATGGGATCTCACCATGTTGCCCAGGCTGGTCTCAAACTCCTAGGCTCAAGCGATCCTCCCACCTCAGCCTCACAAAGTGCTGGGATTATAAATGTGAACCACTGCACTCATCCCCAATAAGAATGTTATGTGTCATCAGGTAAGTTTGAAGTTCATATTTAAAAACAAGAACATGAAAAAGAGCCAGGAAAATTCTGAAAAGTAATGAGAGGGGAAACTAGCCCTATCAGATATTTAAACTTATTATAGATCTGCAATAATTTGAATAGTATAGTAGTAAGTTGTGAGTAGAAAAATATGTCAATGGAACAAAACAAAAAGCACAGAAAAAAAAATTTTTTTTTTGAGACAGAGTCTCACTCAGTCGCCCAGGCTAGAGCGCAGTGGCGCGATCTTGGCTCACTGCAAGCTCCACCTCCCAGGTTCACGCCATTCTCCTGCCTCAGCCTCCCAAGTAGCTGGGACTACAGGTGTCTGCCGCCACACCCGGCTAATTTTTTGCATTTTTAGTTGAGACAGGGTTTCACCGTGTTAGCCATGATGGTCTCGATCTCCTGACCTCATGATCCACCTGCCTCAGCCTCCCGAAGTGATGGGATTTACAGGCGTGACACAGAAAAATTTTAAAACGTGAGAATTCAAAACCATTAAGGATCAAAAGAAGATATACAAATGGTCAGTGGGTATATGAAAAAATTCTCAACATCACTAATCATCAGGGAAATGCAAATTAAAATCATAACGAGATATCACTTTACATCTGTTAGGATGACTGTTATCAAAAAGACAAAAGTAACAAGTGTTGGCAAGGATGTGGAGGAAAGGTAACCCTTGTACACTATTGGTGAGAATGCAAATTGGCATAGCCATTCATTATAGAAAACAGTATAGAGGTTCCTCAAAAAGTTAAAAATAGAATTAAATAGGATTCAGCAATTTCAAAGAAATTTGGATCTATCCAAAGGAATTGAAATCAGGATCTTGAAGTGACATCTGCACTTCCATGTTCATTGCAGCATTATTACAATAGCCAAGATATAGAATCCACGTAAGTGTTCATCGACAGATGAATGAATTTAAAAAAATGTGGTATCTGGGCTGGGCACAGTTTCTCATGCACTTTGAGAGTAATCCCAGCACTTTGAGAGGCCGAGTTGGGCAGATCACTTGAGGTCAGGAGTTCAAGACCAGCTTGGCCAACATGGTGAAACCTCATCTCTACTAAAAATACAAAAAATTAGCCGGGTGTTATGGCACACACTTGTAATCCCAGCTACTTAGGAGGCTGAGAGAGGAGTATCACTTGAACCCAGGAGGCAGGGGTTGTGAGCCAAGATTGTGCCATTGCACTCCAGCCTGACGACAGACCGAGACTTCATCTCAAAAAATAAATAAATAAGAAAATGTAGTATCTGTATGCAATAGAATACTAGTCAGCCATAAAAAAGAAGGAAATCCTGACATTTTTGGCAATGTGGCTGTACCTGGAGGACGTTATGCTAAGTGAAATAAGTCAAGCACCAAAAGACAAATACTGCATGATCTCATTTATATGTGAAATCTAAAAAAGTTTAATTTATAGAAGCATATTGTGGAGTGGCAGTTGCCAGGTTTGGGCAGGGAGAGGAAGGAATTGGGAGATGTTGATTAAAGAGTACCAAGTTTCAATGAAATAGGATGAATAAGTTCTGGAGACAGATTGTGTAGCATGGTAGCTATATATTTAATAATATATTGTATACTATTGTATACTTGAAAATTGCTAAGAGATTAGCGCTTAATAGCTCTCACCACAACAAAAAGTGAGGTGATGGATGTTTATTAGTTTGATTCAGTCATTTTGAAACATATATCAAAACATGTTATACATCATACATCAAACAATTTTTACTTGTCAATTATACCTCAATACAGCTGTTGGGGGGGGTCATTGAAGAGAAGATGAAATATTCAATCATGTTATTAGGACAATGGGGCAGCCATTGAGGAAAAAATTAAAATTAGGTTCATTTCTCACCCCTTATACCAAAATAAATGCCAGATGAATTTGTTTAAATTCAAGGATTTAAATATTTTTAAATGAAGTAATAAGCAGCCTAGAAGAAACCATGGGGAAGTTTTTAAAAATAATCTTCATGTGAGAAGGCCTTTGACAAGACACCCAGAAGCCAAAAAATTAAAAGCGCTGCTAAATGTGTATATATAAAAATAGAAAATTTCCTCATGGCAGAAATCACTATTAGCAAAGTCAAAAGACAACAAACCAAGAGAAATATCTGGTGCTTGTCACAGATAAAGGGTTCATTTCCCACTTGTGTAAAAACAGTCTTACAATTCTATTGAGAAAAAGACCAGCAACACAATAGAAAAACGAACAAAGGATATGAAAATAGTCCCCAGCAAAGAAAATAGATAGGTCTTGAACATTTGAAAAGGTGCTCAACCTCACCTCTAAGAAAAATGTGAAATAAAATCACCCGATACACCTTTTACCAATCAGGTTGGCAGAGATCAAAAAGCTTGCTAACATACTGTGTTGGTGAAGACGAGAGGAAGCTGGCATCTCACATTGCTGCCTGTGCAATCTCTATGGAAAGAGAGGCAATTTGGTAACATCTATCAATATACCCTTTTCCATAGCAATTACACTTCTAGGAATTACACAAAAAGATATGCATGAACATGTATGAATTGATGAGTATACAAAATTATTCCTAGTATCATTATCAGAAAGAATTTTTTGAATGAGAAAAACCTCAATGTCCATCCATAGGCAATTGCTTAAACAGTGGGGTGTGCATCCAATGAGATATAGGTAGCCATTAAAAAGAACGAGGAGCGACCCCTCCCTCTGTCTCAAATGGCCCAAAAAGATTAGCAGAGAAGGCAAAGGGGTGTAGGGCACAGAGAGACCTGGTCTGAATTCTAGTCTACCACTTTCAGACCGTGTGAACTGGAGCCAGGCAATTCGCCTCTCTGAGCCTGTTTCCTGCCCATAAGCTAGGGATGTGAAGAGAGGCCATCTCACAGGACTTCCAGGAAGACAAATGGGGTCATGTATATACAGGCACCTAGTGGTCACCACACTTATCATTACCACCATTTTATAGATGAGAAAACTGATCTTGAGAAGAGAGAAGGGAAAGGCCGAGGATCTGCCACCTATGTCTCCTAACCCCTAGTAGTGAGGCTCTCCCTTTGCCCCGAGGTTGGGCCAACCTGCATAGGCAGGAAAGCAGCCTTTGGAAATCTAGGCAACACACGTGTTTCCATGATCTCTATACTGATGACCATTTTGGGAATACCCACGGGAGCACTTTTTTTCCTTAATGCAAAAAGCTTTATTGTTTCCATTTGGTCCATGGCTTGGACGAGGGCTCCAGGATGGCTAAAAAGCTGTCTAATGGCTGCAGGAAGCAGCTCAGGCAGAAGCCCTGCTACCAGAGAGGTGCAGAGAGGCCCCTCAAAGCCCTCTGGGGTCCAGAAGGTCCCTGTCCTGCTTGAGGGTGAGCCTTTTGCCTGCGGAGGTGGGTTAGGTGCTTGCTCATCTTCTTGATAAGAAAGTGGCTTCTCCAGGAATTCAGAGAGGTGGGGCCTGTGTGGACAGAACCCAGGGAACTCAGGTGCAAAAGGGCCTGGTTCAGGTTCTTCTGAACCAGGGCATCTACCGTGCGGTCCAGGGTTTCACTTCTCTCATCATGGGATGGCTTCTGCATGTCCTAGAAGAGGGTGCAGCCAGGGTCCTGGTTTGGCACCACAGGGCTGGTTTTGCGTTTCCAATACATTTTCAAATTTTCAAGTTTTCAGAGCCCTCAGGCTTCTCCTCCACCAACTCGAAGTTGTCCCATGCCCTCCAAGCCACATCATCAAGACTGAAATGAAAGCCCAGAGAGAGGTGGGTCCAGGAGGCCTGTAGATGCGGGTGGACCAGACAATTGCTGGCAGCCTCCACATGCGTGAAATAATTCTAATGAATCTGGGAGCTCACGGCTCGTCAGCAATAAGGAGCTCATCATAGAAACGGTGTTGGCTGGTCCAGGAAGCAGAGAGAGGCCAAGAAGATGGTCCTGGAGGTTGTGACTGAAGAGGAGATTGGGAGCAATCGAAGCTAAAAGAGGGGGAGTCCCGGGTCTGCTCCACAAAAATACTGTTGTCTGAAGCAAGAGACAGATCTGTGGGCCTGCCAGTCATGCTTAGGTGCAACCATTTGGAACAAGGGTGATACATTAGTCAGGATCCCAGCAGGGAAGGGATGTCACATTCAAATTAAACAGAAATTAGTAAAGAGACTATTTACAGGCCACGCACAGTGGCTCACACCTGTAATCCCAGCACTTTGGGAGGCCGAGGCAGGTGGATCACCTGAGGTCAAGAGTTCAAGACCAGCCTGGCCAACATGGCAAAACTCTATCTCTACTAAAAATGCAAAAATTAGCCGCACATGGTGGCAGACACCTGTAATCCCAGCTGCTTGGGAGGCTGAGCAGGAGAATCGCTTGAACCTGGGAGGCGGAGGTTGCAGTGAGCCAAAATGGCGCCATTACACTGCAGCTTGGATAACAGAGTGAGACTCTATCTCAAAAAAAAAAAAAAAAGACTATTTACAGAGGCATAGGCAGGAAGCAGGAAAGTCAACAAGGGGTGGTGTAGGACCTCGGGACCTGCGAGAGTGGAGAGTTGTCACATCCCAGGCCTAAAAGGGAAGGGAACCTAAAGACTGTAGCTATAGGGGGAGGGCTGCATGACAGCAGCTGTGACCTTGGTAGAGGCTTGCAATCAACCCCCAACCACATGGCAGGAAAGGAGGGAGGGGATGAAAGCTATGGCCACTCTTCTCTTCCCTGCCCATGTCTCCCATTGGCCAAGCCAACCAGCAGAGGGACAAAGGAGCCCCCTGAGGTGTGGGCATGGACCAGCCTTCTGCAGCACAAGATGGGGAGAGGGTGGATATGGAGAGGCATACGGAGGATGTCCAGGCCTGCCCACACCTGACACCAGTGTAATTTCTGGCCCTTGGTCTGTGAGCTCCAACCACTCGGGCTTCTTTAGAGAACAGGAGCAAAGGCAAGCCCAGGCACTTGGAGACACTGAGGCTGATTCCAAAACATACCAGCCTGGCAACCCATCCTTCCCCAGCAGACCAGTCAAGGTGACCCAGGACCCAGCTGCCTCCTCCCCTGGCACTATGACCCAGTCTCCTGACTCCCAGCCCTCTCTCTGATCCCCCTGCCAATCCTATATCTGGGCCCAGGACTCATTTTCAAACCAACGAAGCATCAGAAAGTCACACATCAGGCTTATCTCTCCTGCCACTCATCTCCAGAAAGCCCTTCTCCCCGTCCCCGTCATTCTCAGACAAATAGAATCCCTCCCCCAACCACCAATCCTAACAAACAGCTGAGCTCAAGGAGCAGCACCAGCTGTGCAGAGCCCCCCAATCACCCCCGCTGTGCTCAGTCTAGATAGCAAATCCAGAGCAGGCCCGGATGGTAAGGAGCCCAGCTGAATGCAAAGAAAGTCATCACTCCTCTCCCAGCCCCCTACCTCCACCCCAGCTACTCAAAACTAGTCTCTGTCTCTATCCACTGACCACAAGAGGGGCTGGGGTGGGAACGTTAGCATCTCACATTTAACACTGTTCATTCCATGGCTGCCATCAGACTGAGACAGATTCACTGGGACCCCAGGCCCAAGGCTTCCTCTACATGGGATGACCCCTCCCCTGGACACTGCTTTAGCCTTGACAGAGACAGTCAGCATTGCTGCAGGGACCACAAGCAGGTTGTGGGGGTTTTTTTGTTTTTGTTTTTTGAGACAGGGTCTCGCTGTGTCACCCAGGCTGGAGTGCAGTGGTGCGATCTCGGCTCACTGTAACCTCTGCCTCCCAGGTTCTAGTGTTTCTTCTCCCTTGGTCTCCCGAGTAGCTGGGACTACACATACGTGCCACCACACCCGGCTAATTTTTGTATTTTTAGTAGAGACTGGGTTTCACCATGTTGCCCAGGTTGGTCTCGAACTCCTGACCTCAGGTGATCCACCTGCCTCAGCCTAGGTCATGTTTTCTGGACCAAACAACCCTGTTGGAATCCTTGCTCTGTCCATATTAGCTATGTAGCATTCATTCATTCAACAAATATTCGTTGTTTGAGACACACAAGGGGAACAAGACAGACAAGGTCTCTGTCCTCAGGAAGCTTACACTTTAGTAGGGGAGGGAGATGATAAACAAGGAGAAAATAAAAGAAAATGGTGAGATGGGGAAGGCCAGGGGTACTGGAAGAGGGGATAGAGAAATAGGCAGTCGGGGAAGGAGGCTCTGAGAAGATGACATTTGAAAGAAGACCTTCAGCGGTTATCTACCTACCCTAAAAGTTGGGATAATTTTAATCATGTCTGTCTTTCCAGGTCGATAAAGAATTCAATGAGTTAATATTTATCCAGTGCTGGCCCAGGGCCTGACATGTAATAAGTGCTCAATAGATTGTAGCTCTGTCTCTAGTTAAGAAGAGAGGGACTTGCGGAGGCCCTGCAGACCCAGGTATCACTCCTAGCCCAAAGGGAGGCCTCGGTGGCCTGGTTGCATCCAGGCAAGCTTCCTGGAGGAGGCTGTTGGCAATGGCCAGCTGCAGTCCTGAGGCCAACCCAGAACTCTAAATTAATAATGTTCTTGTGAAGGCAGAGAGGACTGCCACAGCCTGGACCCCTGAGATCCATGAGCCCAGGAGACCTGAGTCACAGCCTCTGCTTACCTGCTCCTAGACCTGAGCTGCTGCCTCAGTTTCCCATTGGGCCTGGAGTCTGTCACGAGCCCCCATGTGCCTGCTCTGAATAACACAGAGCCACAGAGTTGAAGGAATCCAGAATATTAAGGACGTGTTTCAGGAGCACCTGCTCGTACAAAACTCAGTGCTCTTTTGAACGATGGCCCCCACTGCCCTGCCACCCCTTCCCCCAGCTTTACCCCTCCATTTAGCCCAGCCCCACCTCACCTCATCCCCTCATCTCTCCTCATCCTCCTGGCTGCAGAGCCCTGGCCAGAGGGAAAAGCAGACAGACTTGAAGGACAGAGGGCAGCCCAGAATAAGCAGCCACAGAGGAAAGGCACGGTGGGTCCCTCCTTCCCCTCCCAGGCCTGGGTGCTGCCCTACAAATGCCACCCCTTCTGACTGATAGCAGGAAATTGGTCCCCGCTAAGCCTATCACAGTAGGACTGATAAATCCTCATGGAGAGGGGAGCAAGATGCAGGGAGGGAAGCAAGATGGAGCAAGGGGAGGGCTTAACGGGGGGAGGGGCACAACACCCTCTTCCCGGGGTCAGGGACTTATGGGGAGGGGAGAGGCCCTGCTCCACTAAGATAGGCACCCCCATCACCCCAGTCCTCAGAGCCTCCCCCTCTTCCTCTACCAGGACTGTGGTGGGGACAGTGACAAGCAGCCAGCCAGCTCCTATGCCTCTCTTCATAATTATGGGCGTTCCTTTACCCTCTCCATGCACTAAAGTCCTTCACATCCTTCATGGCCTAGCTGGCATCCCCACCTCCTCCCAGAGCCCTTCCCGCATCCTCCAGCAGGATGCTAGCTCCACTACTGAGCACTTGCTGTGCGCCAAGTCTGATGCTAACCATTTTATATAACAATATCTCATCAACCCTCCCAACTCCCTAAGAAGCAGGAATTGTTACACTCATTCCACAGATGAGAAAGTGAAGCTCAGAGAGGTTAAGTGACTCACGCAAGGACACACAGCTGGTACATAGGTGGAAAGACCAGGCTTTAAGCCAGGCCTATCTGAGTGCCTCACCATGACCTTCTCCTGCCCTTGGTCTCTTATCCGCACATTTAGCCTCTGTTATAAACCCTGGACCCTGGACATAGACTTCATTATGTGTACAAGTTGTCATGTCTCTGCCTCCCCCATTAGACTGTGAGTTTTTCAAGGATGGGGCCATGTTTCACATCACCCACACCCCAAAGCCCCAGAGGCCAGTTTGAATCTTCACATCATAGGTGTCATTCCTTCTTTGTTGGAGTGGATCTACCCTAGGCCAGCAGGGGTCAGCACAGGGCAGAGAGTGCAGGTGCACAAGCCCTCCGCCTAGCCTCCGTCCTCCCCAACAGAGCAGGAACTTCCCCCTCCCTCAGCACTCCCCCCACCTCCATCTCGGTGCCTACTAAACGTTCCTCCTGGCTTCACTGAGACTTTCCTTACAGTGTTCCAAAATCTCCACAAGCCTTTGCATTTTAAGCAGACGCAGTTGTATCTGATTTCCCCCGTCTTTCCAGTGGCTCAGCTCTTCCCAAATTTGATGAACTGATCTCAGCTAGATAAATCGCATCAGCTGTCGGCTTTGCTGAGACTCAGGGAATGACGTTTCCCTGGTTTGCTCAGGTTTAATGCAAAGGCGCCGTTCCTGCTGCAAACCTTCAAGGCCAGGTGAGATGAATAAAGAGTTTTATACAAATTGTCCCGCTCCACCAATCTAGGCCGTCCCAGCTAGCTCCTTAGTCCCTGTGGTTTCTGGAAGACTGAGAGCCTGCAGACAGCCGACTGAGGAGGGCATGCCAGGGGATGCAGCCTCCTCTCTTGGCTTGATGGTAATTGGCAGCATTTCCATGCATTTCCATGCAGGATTATGCCATAAATTTACTGGGCTCCAAATAGGGTTGTTCCCAGCAGAGACTGCAGTAGGGGAGTGGGGACGGGGTGATAGGGGAGTACCCCCAGACTCTATGCCTAAGCATCTTTAGACACCCCCAACCCTTTCACCACAAAACTGTACTTCTCCTCAATCCCACAGGCAGCCTTGTTGCTGGCTGATTCTCCGAAGGGTGGGGGTAGGGGTAAGGATGAGGGTAGAGGTGGCAGCCTGAGGATCTGCAGTCCAATCGGAGGAGCAGAGGGGCCCCAGGTGGAACAAGGAGGGTTGGAGGCTCCAGGCATGAGGTGATGGCACACAGGTAAGGCAACACCTGACAGGCTCTTCATATCCTCAGACTGGACCCAAAGGATGGCCCAGTAGTGGAGGCAATGCTATCCCCTGGCTGCTTGGCTGGCCAGGGCATTGTCCTTGCCACAAGACCCAGAGCTGGGGGGCACTAGGCAAGCTGGTGCTGAGCAATGGGCACCAGACAAGCAAAACACCAGGGCAGAGGAAGTTTGAAAGCCTGATGTTTCCCTGCAATTTGGCTCCATTAGAAATAGTGACTTGTGAGAAAGGGAGGAGTGACCGGCCTCGTGGGGACCCCTGGAGATGAAGAGGCTGTGTGAGCACAGACACAACACAGCATTCACACATAGGCACCTTCACAGTCGCTGAAACCCACATGCCCAAGCACACACCCTCCAATTCACCTGCACTCCCACAACACACCCTCCCTCAGCACACACTCGTGTGTTCACACGTGCACACACGAGCACAAAGACAAACTTAGCAAGGACCTGTGTTTCTCTCTGATGAGTTTAGGTTTTTTAAATGAAGATTTTTTGCAAAACTAATTAAGAGGAAGCCCAGAGTGAGCTAATGAGCTATGCAGATATCCTGGCATCAACCCCACTGGTGAGGTTCGGGGACGTCTTCAGTCAGTCAGAGGGAAGAGGCCCCCATCCTGCCCAGGGTTCTCTGTAGCAGGGAGATTCGGTATAGTCCTTGAAGCCCCCTCCCTCAGAGGAGCCCCCAGCTGGTAAGGAGGGGCAACTATGTGGAAGGCGTAGTCATTCTCAAATTTCAGCATCAGTATCACCTGGAGGGGAGGGTTGGCCCCAATGCCTGAGTTTGATTCACGAGGTCTGGGATGGGGCCTGAGAATCAGCATTTCTGAAAAGCTCCCAGTGGATGCTGCTGGTCCAGGTCCTACTCTCTGAGAACATCTGCCTTCAAGGCTTCTAATTGCAACCTCTTTCTAAGAACATGCTTACCTGGGTTTTGTGTGCACAGGGTTTGTGTAAACAAGGGGTTGGCACCAAAGACTCTGCAGACCCTACCCTTGACAGAAAGGGCCCATCCCATCAAAGAGAATTCAGACCCTTCCAGGAGTCCAGTGAGCATAGAGACCCCCGACTCTTGCCTTCGTGGCCCATCCCCACAGCAGCCAAAGCTCATCCACAGCCATTAGCTCATCTGAACTTACACAGCCCTGGCAGCCTGGGATCCCCCTTCAACTGATGAGGAAACTAAGGCTCAGAGAGGTAAAATAATGTGTCTAAGGTCACCCAAGGAGAGCTGGGATCTTCACTGGGGTCTCTAGCTCTCCTTTCCAATGAGCTCCCTGCTCTGTCTTACAGGAAGACTACACGTACGATGAATTTCTCTGGAGGGTTCAGAGAGTATATGATGAAATATGTCCCCAACCCCCGAAAAAACGTGGCATGAGTAGCATGAAGCCCAAGGAACACAGCTCCCAGCTCTTCCCACTTTGTCCTTCTAAGACCCAGGATGAACTGCAGAGAAAAGCCCAGCTCCCCACCACCTGCAGCCAGGCCGTGGAGTCACCATTGTGCACATACGCCAGGGAGGGAAACTGATACGGAGTCAGCACAGAACCTGCCCAGCAAACCCAGGCAATTTCCCCTCCAACCACCTAACTTGCCCTCCCATGACCCACCCTGCCCACCACACGTGTGATACACTGATCTCTCCCACCCTAACACCTGCCTGCAGCATGCGGCTGTCACCAGGCCAGCGGAGCAGGCCAGCAGGGCAGCGATGAGGCTGACAGGAGGGCACTCAGACAAGACTCATCTCTGCGGTTCTGAGACTCCCTCAGACGGACGTCAGTTGCCCCTAGAACTGACTTGGGAACAGCAGACAAGGGAGACAAAACCGCCCCCTCCTCACCTGCTCCCTCAGCCGTGCCTCCAGCCTGAGCCTGGCAGGAACCCAGGTTTCTCCATGTGTAAGTTAATCATTATTGGCTGGTCGAGTCAATGACTGCAGTGAATTTGGCTGGGCTGAGGCAGAAGACAGGAAAGAACTTGAGCTCCGTGAACATGACTGAGCCTACAGAATTGCCATCCATGCTCCCCACACATCAGACCTTTTCAGGGCCAGACTTCTGAACATGGGTGCCCACTAACAAGGATTTTGGCTTACCGTGTATTGAATACACACAGCCTGCCCAGCACCTCACGTGCACAATCACCAGTCTTTACAATAAGCCCGCGGCATCAGTGGTTCTATAATCTCTAATTTACAGGTAAGGAAACAGCCCCAAAGAAGGGAAGTGACTTGCAAAAGCTCACACAGCGAGTAACTGAGCCAGAATTCAAACCTATGTCATTTTTGACTTCAAAGCTTGTATTTTCCTACTTTGCCGCACTTGCCTCATGAATTGTCTTCCTCAAGAACTTCTATTCCTGTTTCAAGACCTAATGTTACTGTGTTATTTCCTACGCAAAGCCCTCCCTGGTTTCCTCTCTCTCCCCCTCACCCAGGCAGAGTTAGTCATTCTTACTCGTATTCTAAATGAAGTTTTGATTTAGTAGGTGGCCTTGGCCTGGAGAGCCCAGGAATGCGTGCATTTTTTCTGTTAATTATTCCTCCTTAAACTACACACCCAAGGAAAAACAGCAAAATGGCCCCTTATTCTTAGCTGGGTCAGTGTCCAATGTCCTAACCCTGAATCTAAACCTTACCACATTAGTGGCTGTAGTGGTTTTTTAAAATGTCTGGCCAGGCACAGTGGCTTACGCCTCTAATCCTAGCACTTCGGGAGGCAGAGGCAGGCGGATCATAAGGTCAGGAGATCGAGACCATCCTGGACAACATGGTGAAACCCCGTCTGTACTTAAAATATAAAAATTAGCTGGGCATGGTGGCACACGACTGTAATCCCAGCTACTTGGGAGGCTGAGGCAGGAGAATCAATTGAACCCGGCAGGCAGAGGTTGCAGTGAGCTGAGATCACACCACTGCACTCCAGCCTGGGTGACAGACTCCATCTCAAAAAAAAAAAAAAAAAACAGTCCAAGAAATCCTTGCTAGTCCTTCCTTCAAGAGATGGAGCCAGCCAGGCACAGTGGCTCACACCTGCAATCCCAGCACGTTGGAAGGCTGAGGTAGGTGGATCACTTGAGCCCAGGAGTTCAACACCATCCTGGGCAACATGGCAATACCCTGTCTCTACAGAAAATCCTGGGCGTGGTGGCACACACCTATAGTCTCAGCTACTTCGGATGCTGAGGTGGGAGTATCACTTGAGCCCGAGAGGTCAAGGCTGCAGTCAGCCATGATCAGGCCACTGACTCCAGCCTAGGTAACAAAGCAAGAACTTGTCTCAAAAAAAAAAAAAAAGAGAGAGAGATGGAGCCAGATTTCCTTCCCCTTGAGTGGGCTGGACTTAGTGACTTGCTTCTAATAAATACAATCAAGTGGCATTGACAGTGAGCAACTTCAGAGACTAGGTCACAGAAGGCACTGTGGCTTCCTCCTCACTCATTCCTTCTGGGTCACTTGCTCTGGGAGAAGTTAACTGACATGTCAGAAGGACATTTAAGTATCAAGAGCCTTGTGTAACAAGGAACTAAGGGCTTCTCCCAATAGCCAGTGAGGACTGTGGCCTCCTGCCCACAGCCATGTAAGTGAGCTGTCTTGGAAGCAGATCCTCCAGCCCCAGCTGATGTCCTGACTGCAACCATATGACAGGCCTAGGCCCGGGGTCACACCAACTAAGCCAGGGCTTCCCAACCCCCTGGCCTGTTAGGAACCAGGCCGCACAGCAGGAGGTCAGCGGTAGGCAAGCGAGCCAAGCCTCATCTGTATTCATGGTCACTCTCCATCATACACATGACTGCCTGAGCTCCACCTCCTGTCAGGCATTAGATTCTCATAGGAGCACAAACCCTATTGTGAACTGAGCTTGCAAAGGATCTGGGTTGTACACTCCTTACGAAAATCTAATGCCTGATGATCTGTCACTGTCTCCCATCGCCCCCAGATGGGACCATCTAGTTGCAAGAAAACAAGCTCAGGGCTCCCACTGATTCTACATAATGGTGAGTTGTAGAATTATTTCATTGTATATTACAATGTAATAACAGAAATAAAGTGCACAATAAATCTAATGCAGTTGAAGCATCCCAAAACCATCTCCCTGACCCGTCTGTGGAAAAATTGTCTTCCACGAAATCAGTCCCCGGTGCCAAAAATGTTGGGGACCACTGAGCTAAACCATTCCCAAACTGATGAACCCCAGAAGACTGTAAGATAAAAAAAAAAGTTTACTGTTTCCAGGCCACCAATTTTAGGGTCATTTGTGATGCAGAATAGACAATGAAAACAGTGGCCAAGCCCAAAACAATGGAGACTCTGTAGGAGAATTGTTTGAAAAGAAAGTGAGGCTTGGCCGGGCGTGGTGGCTCACACCCATAATCCCAGCACTTTGGGAGGCCAAGGAAGGCGGATCATGAGGTCAAGAGATCAAGACCATCCTGGCCAACATGGTGAAACCCCATCTCTACTAAAAATACAAAAAGTAACTGGGCGTGGTGGTGCATGCCTGTAGACCCAGCTACTTGGGAGGCTGAGGCAGGAGAATCACTTGAACCAGGGAGGCAGAGGTTGCAGTGAGCCGAGCTCATGCCACTGTACTCGAGCCTGGTGACAGAGCAAGACTCCGTCTCAAAAAAAAAAAAGTGAGGCTTGATGCCTGGCACCAGCCTTGGTTCCAGGATTTCTACGTGGGTTACGGTTGATATCTCAACCAGAACAGGCAGCTGGAGGACTTATTTTGAAGGCATGTTTGAATAACAAGCACACTGTTTTGATTTCAAATTTTATTCCATGCCACTTCAGAGGGGAAATGCTGATGGAGATGGGAGTGCTGAAGTTCCCCCAAAGCCACCCCATAATGCTGACACTGCTCAGGTCAGCTTTTAATCCCACCATGAGGACCAGAAGAGAGAGTCTGTACCATGCACCTGGCCTCGCATTTACAGGAACCCGGCCCACTAGTAAGCAGGACACGGCGTGTTTGTCTAGCTGAGTCAGCACTCCTTTCGGGGAAGTCATGTTGGGGATAGGACATGTTCTCCCTCCACAGTTCTCTCCCGACGGTTCTCCACTCTGCTGCACCTTATTCAATCCGCTGTCATTGTATCCCTTCTCCTCATCCAGGCCCATGTCTTACCCACCTGCATGCCCTCAATGTCCAGCCCAGAGCTTGGCCCAATGAAGAAGAGACAGTGAGGGCAGATTTCAGGGGATGGGGATCAAGAGATCTGGGTAAGAGGTGGAGGATCCTTCTAAGAAGTCAGAACCAGCATCTTTAAAGCCCATGTGAGGAAAAGGAACAGAGAACGGACTGGGGATCAATATGGCTGGAGAGGCTAGGTCAGAAGCAAGCAGGGCCTTTAGGCAATGAAAAGCACATGCTCTCTCTCCCTGTAGCTGGGAGTGGCACGATCAGACTCATGTTGCGGAGATCGCAGTGGCTCTTTGTAGGAAATAGATCAGAAAGCAGCTGGGGGATGCAGGGAGACCTGAACACTTCTGCATGTCCCAGTCAAGGCCAGGAGAGAATCAGGGGTCAGGAGTCGCACAACAGTGTGAATATATTTAATGCCACTCTATCAAACACTTAAAAATGATACATTTTATGTTATGTATCTTTTACCACAATTAAAAAATAAGATCCTAGACTCTGGAGCCCACCAGACTACTATATTACCAGCCAGCTAATTATTAGCCAGCTAATTTTTTGTAGGGACAGAATGTTGTCATGTTGCCCGGGCTGGTCTCAACCTCCTGGACTCAAGCGATCCCAAAGCACTGGGATTACAGACTACAGTAACTCACCCAAACTCTAATCTGGAAGGAGGTTCTCCAGGCAGCAGCACAGGGTGGCTGGACCAAGCTGTCCAGTCCTTCCATGAGGTTCCCCTTCTCCTCCTAACCTCACTCTTAGGTTCCCTCTGCTTCACCACACAAGCCCCAAGGACCTCTACCTGCATAGCCTGGTCCTCCTGCAGTTCCCCAATATTCACCGTTCAGTGACTGTAAGCAACAGGGGCAACGCACAAGCAGCAGAGGCAAGTGGGACCCGTTCTTTCCCAGGGATGCAGACGGCCCCCTCTAATGGTTCCAAAGCACTGGCCCTGCTTCACAGGCCCCCAGGTTCTGGCCTGCTGCTAATAAGGATAACAGCCAACTCACAAAGCTTGTGATACATTCTTAACACTGCACGTATATAAACTCATTTTATCCCCTCAGCAGCCCTTAAGATAGGTATTATTAAGGTATTCATTTGACAGACGAGATAACCAAATCACAGAGAGGTCCAGCAACTTGCCCGACATCACACAGCTTGTTTGTGAGACAGCTGGGATTCAAATATAGTAATCTGGTTGCTCCAGAGTCTAGAATCTTATTTTTCAATTGTGGCAAAATATACATAACATAAAATGTATCATTTTAGGTGCCCGATACAGTGGCATTAAATAGATTCACATTGTTGTACAGCTGTCACCAGCATTTATCTCCAGAACTTTCCCATCATCCCAAAGTGAAACACATATTCATGTACTCACTAAACAGTGGCGCGTCACTCCTCCCTCCCCCCAGCCCCTGGTAACCTCTATTCCACTTTCTGTCTCTATGAATTTGACTACTCTAGGCACTTCATTGAAGTGGAATCATACATACTTGTCCTTTGGTGTCTGGCTTATTTCACTCAGCGTAATATCCTCAAGGTTCATCTATGTTGCCACATGTGTCAGAATTTCCTCCCTTTTTGAAGTTAAATAACACTTTATTGCATGTCTACACCACACATTTTGTTTTTTGCATTCATCTATTGATGGACATTTGCTTCAATCTTTTGGTTGTTGCAAATAATGCTACTGTGAACACATGGGTATAAAAATATCTACTCCAATTCCTGCTTTCAAATCAAAAGACATATACCCAGAAGCAGAGTTCAAGTCTTAATGACCATGTTCAGCTGTCCCTAAACAGTGGACTTCGCAATTAAGGCAAAGAAAGGCACCCCTCTTTCCCCAATCTACTCACCAGAGCTGGTTTCCCTCCCAGTTCTAGTTTCCACTCTACATAAACCCCTGTCTTCAGCTTAAACCTTCCTTCCTGATTCCAGACTTTTGTCTACAACTGCCTCCTGGACATTTTCACCCTTGTGTCTCGAATGCATCTCAAACTTGATGTGCCCAAATTAGAATTTTTCACTCCTCCCTCCATCTGAACGTGTTTTCCTCCTCTTACTTCACTTGTCTTGGCCACTGGCACTTGCAACAAGCCTGAAGCCAGAACAAAAAGCCTGGAGTCATCCTGGACACCTCCCTCTCCTGCCCTCATATGTGCCACCCACCACCAATGCTTGTCAATTCTAACCTCAAAACAGCCTTTGAATTCTCTTTCCTTCTCTCCATCTTCACCACTTTCCACCACTGGGCCAAGCCAACACCACCCTTGCTTGGACCACTGCATCAGCCTCCCCTCTGATTTTTTTTTTTGCATCCACTCTTTGCAGCCTGACGACCAGCTCTCAGCACAGCAGCCATGATCACATGGGAACTCTCCCTGACTTCTGTTGCCTGTAGGAGTCCCAAGCCTTTGTCATGACCCAGAAGGCCCCAAAGATCTGGTGCCTGCCACTTTTCCAGCTTCCTCCCTGGGCTTCTTGCAGTTTCTCCAAGAAACTTGCTCTGTTACACGTCACAGTCTTTTCATATACTGCCTTAACACTCTTCCTCCCCACACGCATCTGCTATATCCCTTTGCCTAGCTGATTCCTACTCATTCTTTAGGCCTCAGGCTAAATGTCACTTCCTCAAAGAAGCCCTTCTTAACCTTTGCCCCCACAAGCTAATGAGGACCTTTAAGGTCTCATACAACCCTGACTTCTTTGCCTTCATAGAAACTATCAAATTATGATAATGTAATTATTAGACTATCCTATAATTATTATTTCTTCCCCATCTTTTCACATAACTATTGGCTCCAGGAATGCAGATCTCTTTGCCTGTTTTGTTCTTCACTGTATCTCCAAACATCAATGCTCAAAAAAAAAAAAGTTTTGAATGACTGTTATTGAACACCCAACTGCCTGACATCAGAAATGACCTTCAACTATGAGTGATTTCCACTACCACCACTCTGCCTTAACAGGAGTGTGGCTTCTCACCAAAATACACAGCATCAGGCCCACACGGGTGCCTGGTGACACGCACACGTACGCACACACACTTTGGTGGCATGCACACATACACACGCCCACACACTTGCACAGGCACAAGAGACACGTTGTCACACACAGCCATACACAGGCATATGGAGCTACTTGGCCATACACAGCACATAGAGCCATGTGGTTCTCCCCAGTCCCACACACTCACACTCATAGGCATGCATGTGCATGAACATACATAATCACCCACAGAGAGCCATGCAGGACAGTCATGCATTGTTACATGGGTGGTCATGCACCCACAGCCATAGTCACACACTCATATGCAGACACTGGTACACATGTGTCCCCACCTGTAACACACAGTGCCACTCATACCATCTCACACCCACAGACACAGCCTGTGCATACAGGAGGGCACGCCTCACCCACTCACTCTCCTAGATCCCCATGTGCACTTGTACACACACAGCCAGGCCAGCTGGTTTCGGGTGATGTCTGGGAGGTAGTTTCTAGGACCCTGAGGGCTAAGACAACCCTTCTCAGCTCTTTTTGTGTTTGGTTGTTTTCTTTCTCGGCACTTTCAGAAGGCTTCTGTCTCCTTCCAGCACATTCTACACCTTCCCTTGCCTGTCTGCCCAGCCATTCAGTTCATCCAGCTCTCGGTTGTAGGTGCGAGGCTGGAGCAGATGGACGTGAAAGGCATAGCCAAGCACGGATAGGACCCACAGCAGAACTGTTTACTACTCCACACCCGCTGGTAATCATTGTTTTTTCATACATTTCCATATAAAATTACTCATTCTGATTCCTTGGGAAGAATTCAAATCAGAAAACCCCACAAACAATTAAACTAGATGGGGATAATGAGGAGCCACTGTCATTTCTCTGGACGTGAGCACTTCTCACCCCAGAAAACATGGATGTAATTACACCCAGGAGCCTGATGTGGGGGGTGGGGGTGATGAAAGGACTGAAATCAGAAAGGGACCCAAGTGCCTGTGACAGACAGAGAGATGTTCTTGCTCTGGGTGTGGATCTCAGCATGTGTGTTTGTGGTGAGTGTGGATCTCAGCATGTGTGTTTGCAGTGTGTATCTAAGCATGTGTGTTTGCGGTGAGTGTGGATCTCAGCATGTGTGTTTGTGGTGTGTATCTAAGCATGTGTGTTTGCAGTGAGTGTGGATCTCAGCATGTGTGTTTGCAGTGAGTGTGGATCTCAGCATGTGTGTTTGTGGTGAGTGTCTATCTCAGCATGTGTGTTTGTGGTGTGTATCTAAGCATGTGTGTTTGCAGTGAGTGTGGATCTCAGCATGTGTGTTTGTGGTGAGTGTCTATCTCAGCATGTGTGTTTATGGTGTGTGTTTATGGTGGTGTTTATGGTGTATCTAAGCATGTGTGTTTGTGATGTGTGTGCATCTAAACATGTGTGTTTGTGGTGAGTGTGTATCTAAGCATGTGTGTGGTGAGTGTGTATCTCAGCATGTGTGTTTGCGGTGAGTGTGGATCTCAGCATGTGTGTTTGTGGTGTGTGTGTATCTAAGCATGTGTGTTTGTGGTGTGTAAGCATGTGTGTTTGTGGTGATTGTGTATCTAAGCATGTGTGTTTGTGGTGTGTGTGTATCTATGTGTGTTTGTGGTGATTGTGTATCTAAGCATGTGTGTTTGTGGTGTTTGTGGTGTGTGTGTATCTAAGCATGTGTGTTTGTGGTGTGTGTGTATCTAAGCATGTGTGTTTGTGGTGTGTGTGCATCTATGTGTGTTTGTGGTGATTGTGTATCTAAGCATGTGTGTTTGTGGTGTGTGTGTATCTATGTGTGTTTGTGGTGATTGTGTATCTAAGCATGTGTGTTTGTGGTGTGTGTGTATCTATGTGTGTTTGTGGTGATTGTGTATCTAAGCATGTGTGTTTGTGGTGTTTGTGGTGTGTGTGTATCTAAGCATGTGTGTTTGTGGTGTGTGTGTATCTAAGCATGTGTGTTTGTGGTGTGTGTGTATCTAAGCATATGTGTTTGTGATGTGTATCTAAGCATATGTGTTTTTGGTGAGTGTGTATCTAAGCATGTGTGTTTGTGGTGTGTAAGCATGTGTGTTTGTGGTGATTGTGTATCTAAGCATGTGTGTTTGTGGTGTGTGTGTATCTATGTGTGTTTGTGGTGATTGTGTATCTAAGCATGTGTGTTTGTGGTGTTTGTGGTGTGTGTGTATCTAAGCATGTGTGTTTGTGGTGTGTGTGTATCTAAGCATGTGTGTTTGTGGTAAGTGTGTATCTAAGCATGTGTGTTTGTGGTGTGTGTGTATCTAAGCATGTGTGTTTGTGGTGTGTGTGTATCTATGTGTGTTTGTGGTGATTGTGTATCTAAGCATGTGTGTTTGTGGTGTTTGTGGTGTGTGTGTATCTAAGCATATGTGTTTGTGGTGAGTGTGTATCCAAGCAGTGTGTTTGTGGTGTGTGTATCTAAGCATGTGTGTTTGTTGTGTGTGTGTATCTAACCATATGTATTTGTGGTGTGTGTGTATCTAAGCATGTGTGTTTGTGGTGTGTATCTAAGCATGTGCATTTCTGGTATGTGTGTATCTAAGCATGTGCATTTGTGGTGAGTGTGTATCTAAGCATGTGTGTTTGTGGTGTGTGTGCATCTATGTGTGTTTGTGGTGATTGTGTATCTAAGCATGTGTGTTTGTGGTGTATGTGTATCTTAGCATGTGTGTTTGTAGTGTGTGTGTATCTAAGCATGTGTGTTTGTGGTGTGTGTGTACTGATGTGAGTATGTGTCTACTCCAGTTGTCTGTTGCTGCGTAACTACTCCAAAATTACGTGGCTAAAGCATCAATCATTTAATCATAGCTCGTGATTTTGTAGATCAGAGATCCAAGATGGGTTTGGCTGGAAAATCCTCCTGTGTTCCATGGAGTGTCAACAGAAGTGACAATATTCAGTTGGAGAATTGTATAGTCTGGAGAGTCCAAGCTGACTTCACTCACACTTCCAGTGCCTCAGCAGAGATGAGGAAAGCTGGACTCAGCCAGAACTTTCAACTAGAACACCTAAGCATGCCCTCTCCAGCAGGACAGTCTGATGACTTTTTGCATGGTGGCTCAGAGAGACCATATCCTAATGGAGTGTAAGCTACAAGGCTTCTTATGGCCTAGTTTCGGGAGTCTCTAAGCCCAGCCCAGATTCATGGGGAGGGGAATTAGACTCCACCTTTCAACAGGAAAAGTGGTGGAAATTTTGCAGCCATCTTTAATACCACCATGTGTATCACACTGACAGTATAGTGAAAAAACCCTGGATTTGAGAGAGTGTTAGAGATGGGTTTGAATCCCAGTACCTCCATTCACAAGCTGTGTGGCTTTGGACAACCTAAATAATCTCTCTGAACCTCAGTTTCCTGATCTGTAAAATGCTGTTGTTGTGAGCATTGTGTACATAAAGTTCACTATACATAAAGTCTACACTAAACTTTATGTATATGGCTTGTATACATAAAGTTCAGTCATCAACAGCATTTAGTGAGCACCTACTATATGCTAGGTGCCAATGCAAGTGCATCTCCTCCTACTTTCCCCTGCCCTCCTGCCCTCCTGCCCTGGGGCCACACCTTGCAGGAGACCCTAAGGATGGGGATGAGTAGGAAAGACAGACACTCCCTTGAGGCGCTGACAGCCTTCTGCAGTCACATCAGGACCCAACCCACAGCAACCTGCCCCTGCCAGCTTCCTGGTGATCCTGTCTACACCAGAGCCAAGGCCCAAGGTGAGCCCAGAAGCCTCCACCATCTGCTGCAGCTGGGCTGGCTAGAGGCAGCTTCCTCAGTTCAGGAGCATCCCTGGCTAACAATGATGTTAATTTTTCATTTGTTTGTTTGATTTTCTGCAGCAAATGAGGAATGTTGGAACAACATCTGGAGCTGCCCCAGGCTGAGGTAGGCAGAGCACAGTGGCAGTGATGACAGCTCAGAATACAGCCCTCTCATGGTGCGCACATCCACATCCACAAACATACACAGCATTTATACACACATGCATGTCAGCATGCACATGCACACACATATGCATACATAGATGTCCTACAATGTACAAACACATCAAACCTAGAAACATGTGTGTCTGCATGCAGATAAACATGTGTTTGTGTACATGCCTTCACAGGTGTAAACCTGTACACCTGTGGGCATACCTACATACATATACACACACACGGACCCACAAACACACACGCATAGATACACACACTTGCACACACATACACTAACACAGCCACATCACCAGGACCAGGCGAATGACTCCTGATTCTGGGTAGGAGTTTGGGAAGGCCACAGCTCCAAGGAGGCTCCTGCAAGCCCAGATTCTCTACGCCAGATTGAGGCCAGTGACAGCCAGGCTTGACTGACAGCCTGCAGCAGGAGCCCAGCTACTTCAGGTTCTACTGCTCCCAGCCTGCCAGGAGCCTGCCATGGCCCCTCCCTGTCCTGGAGCCCACTCACCACACACCATGCTGGAGAGCAGTCACCTCCCTCCTCCCCCATAATTCTTTCCCCAGTTGTAAAATGAGAGGATCACCAGACAACACCTGGGGGCCCACCAGCAGGACCCCCTCTACCAGGACCCGCTGTGCCATCAAGCTCAGCTCACATCGGGGCCATTGGCCGTGTCTGCATGGAGCTGTGTGTCTGCGCGTGTATGTGTGCCTGGGTGCACCTGCACCTGTGTGTTTATGTTCATGTATCTGTGCTGCCCATGTCTGCCTTGAGATTCAGTGAAGGTCTGAACACATACCTGCATGCATATGTGAATGTCTGGGTATCTGTGACTCTCTATGCATATCTGTTACCTGCATTTGTGTGTCTGTGCATTTCTGTGTCTCTGTTTGTGTATTTCTGGATCATCATGTCTGTGGGTGTTCTTATACATTTGTGTAAATCTACAAAGCCGTGTATATTGGAGCATGTCTGCATGTGTATGTCTCTATGCTTTTGTACATCTGTGTGTCTGCACCTGTGTATCTGTGTCTATGTGTGTCTGTGTGAGCATACCTGCATATGTCACTGTGTGTGTGTGTGTGTGAGCATGGCTGTGTATGTCAGTGTTATGTGTGTGTGTGTGCACAGCTGTGTGTATGTCAGTGTGTGTCTGTGTATGTCTGTGTCTGTGTGATGAGTACATTAGTGCCTGTGTATGTCGGTGTATCTGTGTGTGTCAGTGTGTGTGTATATGGTTATGTGCATGTCAGTGTGTCTGTGTCAGTGTACCTGTGTGTATGTCACTGTGTGTATCAGTATGTCCGGGCGTGTGTGTCGGGGTGCATCTGTGTCTGTGTGAGTGTGTCTGTGTGTGTCAGTGTGTCTGCCTGAGTGTTGATGCATATGTGTATGACTGGGTGTGTGTCCGTGTATCTGTGTGTATGGGTCAGTGTACCTGTGTGTATGTCACTGTGTGTATTGGTATGTCCAGGTGTGTGTGTTGGTGTGTGCCTGTGTCTGTGTGGTGAGTCTGTGCATATGTCAGTGTGTTCGCCTGTGCAGATGTCACTGTATCAGTGTGTCCATGTGTGTCTATGTTGGTGTGTGTCTGTGTCTGCGTGACTGTGTCTGTGTGTATGTCAGTGTGACCGTTTGTGCGGATGTCTGGGGTCAGGATGATGGCAAGAGACAGATCAGTGTCTGGGCTCGAGCACTGGTTTCTCTCCTGCTCCAGCTCCATCCAGCTAAGGCCATCCAGCCAGGTGGGTGGGAAGGAGCAGCCAGAGAGAAGAAAATCTCCTCAGACTGGAAGTGGACCTCTGCCTATGGGCCCTGTGTCCACAGAGGCAGAAAGGCACAGGGGCAGGGTCTGTCTTAGTCCCCTGCTATAGCCTGGCCATCTACAGACCCTTCGATCCCCACAGGTAGCAGGCAGGCAGCCTCTAGGGCCGGTGGGCAATGGCGAAAATATCGTACTTTCGTTCTCTGTGTGCCCCGGCGGTGTCCTCCGTGGGTCTCCTCGCTGCTCCCTCTGCTGGGAGCGTGTCTCTTGACTTTCCCTTGTTCTCTCTCCCTCTGCACGTAGGTGTATGTCATTGATCAACTTTAAGTCTCTCTCTCACTCGCTATTTCTCTGTCAGTGTGTGTGTGTTCGTGTCTCATACACAAACACGACCCACAGACTATTGATCTCTTTGTCCTCCTCACACTCCTTGTAAAACGCCCTGTCACACATATTTGATTGGGCCTCCGTTACTGTCTCTTTCTGTCTCTGGCCCCTTCATCCTCCTTCCCCTCCCAGCACTGGCAAGGGCAGGAGCCTCTCCTAACAGCAGCATGAAAGGGTTTTGGATGGGTAGAAACAGAACCTGAAGGACACACACAGGATTTTTTTAAAGCAGAGTGTTATCAGATATAGGGGTGTTTTATGAAACCCAGGACAGGACCAGAACCCAGTCTCAAAACGACTGCAAAACTGATGGGAGCCCTGACCTTCTCCCTCTGTCGTCTTTTTATCTCCCCTTCCTTCTCTTTCAGCTTCTCCACGCATAGGTCTAACCAAAGATGGCCACCTCCACTCCTGAGCTTAGAGTGCCTCAGTTCAAAGAGCGCTCCGAACTGACCAGTATCAATCAGTTCCAAGACTGGGAGAGAAATCTGAGAGACCACAGTTGAGTCAGTTGTCCGAGTTGGTCCAACCAGCAATGAATGGCTGTGGGGGTGGAGCCACACAGAAACCCACCCTTCGGGTATGCCTGGCACTTCTCTGACAAACGAGTGTAAAGGACAAAGGTCAGCATCAGGCTGGTGAGTGAGGCATCCCGAGCCAGCCAGGTGTGGTGTCCTGTTGGACTCAGATGTGCAGGCCTGGAACTCGAGAATACAACTGACGGTGGGTCAGTCTGTGTCAGAGTCATCGTAAGGTGGGTGATGCCAAAGCTACAGGAACTGTGGGATCACCAGGGCCAAGAATGGGACCTGGGGGAGAGCACCTTATGAGCCCCGTCCCCAAGAGCACCCTTAGTTTCTGATTAGACTCATACCCTCCACAACTTAGAGAAGCCTTGGATGCTGCCCCCAACCACAGCCTCATTCTCACCTGGCTGCCTCTGTCCTAGCATTTGGCGCCCACCCTCCCATACCCTGCCCGTAACAGCATCTCTTCCCCATTGAAGACTGTGGTCCACAGAGTCTTCTGGTTTCATTCAACCCCTCATCTCCACCTACCCCAGCCCCACCCTCCTGCATATCACCATCTAAGAAATCTCCCAGATTGGGGACCACAGATAACTGGGTTGAAACAGTCACTCGTGCCCTCCCAGGCAGGTGATCCTGTTAGTGGGATCTAGAGCCCTAAACCATGGCGAGAATGAGAAGAAAGGCTTCTTGCATTCAGAGGTCTGATCACTGAATGTCCTTCCCTTAGATGAAACAAAACAGTGAGAGACTCAGGGTCCTGTGTACAACTAGGAGCACAAGTACATTGGTTCAGGCCCCTCCACCATATATGCTTCAACACAGACAAAGACCTCTCAGTCTCAGAATCCCTAAAAGCAAGCTGACTGACCGAAAACTTGCAATGTGTCCCTGAGAGCACTTACTTTAAAGCACATGCTTTCTCCAACACTGAGTTAAGAACTGGGTTCACTGGTTTGCCATGAATCATTCTGGCAACTGATAATAATAATTATTATACCTGACATTTAATGAGCACTTACTATGTACCAGGCACTGTGCTAAGCACTCTGCAAGCATTATCTTACTGAATGCTCACAGCTGCCCTGTGGGTAGGTTTTATTATACCCATTTTTTGGTAAGAAAACAAAATTAAAGGTTAGGTAACTTGCCTAAGGACTGCCAGGATTCAAGTAGAAAATCTGTCCAAATTGAAAGGCAAAACCCTGGACCAGGACACGCATATGTGGCTGAAACAATAGTTAGGGACAACTACACATTACTGGATAACCCGCCCTCTGTTGCCAGCAGCTGACAACTATAGGTACTAAAAAGACAGAAGTTACTCAATCCCTACAAGAACAGATAAGTTCCAAGATTAATCCAGAGCCTGCCCTTACCTATTCAACGATTCTACACAATCTTCTTCCCTGCTTTACACTTTTTGTTTCCAATTGAAACATAAGCCCCTAGAGGGCAAGACCTGTGTCGTCTTTTTCACCCACATTCCCCAAGGCCGCACAAAGAATTTAATACAGACATTCTGCATGGTTTTCTACTGGTAGGTTAGGTGGGTGATGGGTTGGTTGCTTGGATGGTTGGATGGGCCAATTAGTCAAATGTTGGTTAGCTAGTTGGATGCTGATAGAGTGTGGGGTGATGTAGGGGGCTTCCCTGAGTGGCAAACCTACCATGTAAAACCCAGTGGGGGTTCTCTTTGGTTTCTAAAAAAAGCTCTCCCAGGGAATAAAGAAACCTTCAAATGCTTCTCTCTCCCCTTTTTCCCTCCCTCTGCCCAGTCAAGCCAGAGCTTGCGAGGACCAAGGAGGTGCTCTTTTCCCATCATCAGCCCCAATGAGGAGGACCCAGTCCCTGGGAGGAGCATTGAATAGCCCATTATGGTCACCCCTGGGAAGCACACAGGTAACTGCCATCCTTGGTTGATTGTGTAGGTCATTGGGTAGGTGCCTAAAGGCTAGGATGCCGCAGTGTGGAGAATAAGGAGCCCAGTGCTTCAGAGCAGCTCATTTCATCCTGCCTGGGAAAAAGGTCATGTGCTCCGATATGAGTAATTAATTTTCTCCGAGCTGCGTTGAAAAGGTTAACCTGATTTATAGGACGCAATTGAGTGTAGAATGGGTTGTGTATCTTGTAAAAGGCCCGTTCCAGCATCTGAGTCTATAGACTCACCCATGGCTGGCCATCACCTGGGAGCTGGCCCTACCTTTTATGCCTTTATGTAGAATCCAGGTGAAAATCCCAAAGAGAGCTCCACTGACCAGGAAGTTGCTTCCTGAGCTCCAAACCCTAGGGGTCACTGGAGCATGCCAAGGAGGGTGTCTCCTGCTCCTGTCACAACTCCCAACTCAACAGCAGCCTCAGCCTTTATCTCCATACAATTCAGGGCCCAGGGAGAAATGCCCTGAGCTAAACTTGAGTTCTGAGTTCAAGGTCAAGCTCCTCCACTGACTCTCTGCGATTGGTACTGGGCTATACAGTTTCCCCATCACTAAAATGGGATGAAGAATCCTTGCCCTGTCTCCTTCCCTCTCATCAGTTACTAGCTGTGTGAGTTTAGGCAAATTACCTAACCTTTCTGTGCCTCAGTTTTCTCATCTATAAAATGATAATAATAATAGTAACTATGTTATAGGATTGTTAACGAGGATTACATGAATTAATATTTGTAAAGAACTTAGAACAGTGGCTAGGCCACACGGTATGGTGCATAAGGGTTTGTTAAATAAATTAATAAAGTCTGGATGTCCTCAGCAGGGTGTCAAGCAAGGCCAGCACCTGGTCAGCACTGTCACCTGAGGCTTGGCTCCTGGTTGAGGTGGACACCAGTGGTCCTAGGGCTCCAAGGATATATTGAACCGTGTCAGACAGAAAGGAACAGATGGGGAATGGGGGTGTTATGGCCAGAAGTTTTTTCTTTCATGTGTCTATTCTTCATCCACGGTGTAAGCTCTGCTCCCCAGTCAGCCGGGACTCCACCCATCAAGCCCACAGATGCTAGTCTAGCACCACCTAGTGGAAAGACTGCAGTCCGCCTGTGGGTGGCTTTTGGGCCCCTCCTGGCAGAGGGAAAAAGAGTGAAGTTGCTTGGACTTACCCACCAGTCAGGCATTAGAGGAGGGAAAAAAGAAAAACACTCCACCAGAAACCTCCCTGAGGGACTGACCCAGCTGAGAGCTCTTCACTTTGCGCCCCTGCAGTATATGGTGGTGTAGTATTTTGCAAAAGTTCGGTGATAGGCAGGTCGGCTGCATATATCACGCATGTGCACGTCTATAGGATTACCAATTAAGTGAGTTAATATGTATGAAGAACTTAGGCCAGTGCCTGGCACATAGAAAGCATTTAATAAATGTTTGTCCTCATTATGATTATGTGTGTAATATGTGCATATACCTGTGCCTGAGTATTCATGTAAATGTGGATGTACAGATTGTTTACATGCCTCTGTGTTTATGGATGCATGCGTGTGTATATATGTGTGTATGTGCATGTGTGTGCACCTAAGAATGTATATGCGCTTATGTCTGTATACACATTTATGTACGTAAATATGCGTACGGTGAGTGTGGTGTACCTGTAAATGGAAGTATGTGAATGTCCGCATGTATATACACCTATGTACATGTGGATATCTTTGGGTATCTTTGTGACTTTTACTGAATGGAATGCCTGTGCATTAGTTCTCTACTGCTGCATAGCAAATCACCACAGACTTAGCTGAAAACAACACCCAATTATTATCTTACAATTTTTGTGGGTTGGGAGTCCAGACACAGCCTAGCTGGTCCTGGGCTTAGGGTCTCACAGGCTGCAGTTAAGATGTTGGCCAGGATTACAATCAAATTTGAGGCCTGGGGTCCTCTTCCAAGCTCACGTGGTTGTTGGCAGATCGTGTTTCCTTATAGCTGTAGCCCTCGTGGCAGCTTTTTCAAGGGCAATAGAAGATTCTCTCTGACCTCCAGAGCCTCTTTCAAGGGCTCATCTGATTAGGCCAGGCCCACCCAGGAGAATATCCCTCTTGATTAACCCAAAATCAGATGATTAGAAACTTCAGTTATACCTGAAAAATTCTTTCACCTTTGCCATAAAGCATAACCTAGTCACAAGAGCAATATCCCATCATTTTCACAGGTCCTACCCACCCACACTTAAGGGGAGGAGATTATACAGGGCATGGACACAAGGGGGTAGGGTTCTTGGGGACCATCTTAGAATTCTGCCCTCCACAGTGTATATTACATAGATAGAGAGAGAGAGAGAGAGAGAGATACGTTATACACACACACTTATTCTGGGTCTATATGTACGTGTGGTTGTATATTGGGGTGCATATATGCATGTGTATATGTCCATGAGTGTGGTTTTCTGTGGGCTGTTTTCTTCCCAATGGGATTGCAGATGCCTTAAATAAAGATTGGGGCCCCTGAAGTCCAGAACTCCATCAGACCAAGGACTTTTTAATGTAAGGATTTCAGCTCTCCTACTGATGGGGAGTCTCCCAAGATGGGGTCCTGTACTCTCCACCACACGCCACATGCAGCGTCTGGTCTGCGTCTCAGAGATGCTGAGTTACCATTGTACCTGGCTCACATGCGCACATGCACACGTATGTGCGTGTACACATGCATGTACACACACACACTGGTATGACTCACTCCAAGGCAAGATCAGCCTGACTAGGGACAGATCTCACTCCTGCCCTTTGGAAGAAGCCACTCCCTGGCATCTCCCCCCTGCAACCTGCCATGAGATTACAAAGTCACTGCTCTCTCCAAAAGGAGGTCAGAAGGCTGAGACACCTCTGCCCCCCAAGTCGGGCTGAGGTCCTGTTTGGGACCCAAATTGCCTTGCAATCAGGTAATGAGCTTACAGGCCTCATACCAACATTATCCTAGCCCAGGAGATGCTGAGGCCAAGATGAACTGTGGCTAGAAAGTTGCCTATGGCCAAATACGTCTGTGAAACCCTGCCTGCTTCAGTCCTCCTGGGAATTTCGCCTTACAGATTAGCAGAGCAACGGCTCTGAGAAGGCCTGTAAGAAGGTGGGGCAGGAATAACATTCAGCACAGACACAGATAGTAAACAGATGCCCACTATTACTAGCTCCAGGTCTGCAGTTGTTGTGGAGAAATTGGCCTCTCCAGACTGTTTTCCAACCAAGAGTCTATGCCTCAGTGGACAACAAAGGTAAGATGGCTCCTGCCATGAAGGTGGAGGGCAGAAGAATGTTCCAGCTCCTCCAGGAACAGACAGGAAGGGTGCAGCAGCTGAGCTGAACCAACAGAAATACTTCGAGCTAATTTCGTGTGTGCAGAGAATAAATCTGGGGGTGGAGCTGTGAGCCAGAGCTGGGGTGTGGGGTCAGGATGCAGAAACCACATCTGTGCGTCTCCCTGTCGCCCCGCATTTCATATTTACTTCTGTTGATGAGATTTCGTCATGCTCGATTACAATTCATAGACTCGTGTTTCCAGATTTTATGCATCAAAATGCTCTGATTTACAGAGTCACCCTAAGCCTGACACCAGCCCCTCAAGGTGCTGTTGCTAAGCATGGGCACTGAAGCTTGTCCTGGGGTCACCCGGGGGCCTCATTTCTGGGTACAGTGGCCTCTGAAGAGCCTCAGGAGGCAGTGCCTGAGAGAAAACCTCTTGGAGTCTATCTGGGGAATGTAGAGGGGTGGGGACAGATACCAACATTAGTGTCTGGCCCTTGCATGGGGCAGAGGAGCAACGGGACTGTGGGGGCAGCCTCTGGCAGCCATGGATAGGCTCGTGCTGACCCTGTACCTCACCCTTCCCTCCTTCAAGCCCCTCCCCAACAAACCTCCACCAACAGCACCAGGAACCTTCCACAGCAGGGCGTGGGTCAGCTGGCCCAGGAATAGAAGTAGGTCTCTGAGCCCCCATTCATCACCCAGAAATGCTCCATCCCCCACTGTGCAGCCCCATCTGGAGGGGATGTGAAAGAGCAGCCACTTAGTGGGGTGGGCCAGCCTAGCTCAGTCAGCTGTGTACCCAGGAATGGTGCACTGCTGCTTGACCTTGTCTCTGCACATGCTCCCCTCCCTAGTGGGTGTGTGTGTGTCTGTATATGTGTTTCACATGCACACACACATTTGTTTCTCTGTGTGGATGTGCCTCTCTGTGTGTCTGGTTGCATTTCTCACTGTGCTGCCTCTGAGTCTCGGTTCACATGTCTGTGTATCTTTGTGTGAATTGGGGTCTATGTCAGTGTGTACCCATGTCTGTGTCTCTGCAGGTTCTCTCTCTGAGTGAGTCTTTGTCCCCTGTCAGTCGTGTGTCCCTGTGTCTTCCTGTGCATGTCACTGTATGCGCATACACACAGTGTGTGTCACTCTGTTCTGACCTATTTCTGGTTGTTCCTCTCTCCCCCTCCTTCCATCTGCTTCTCTGTCTCTGTGTTTCTCCATTTCTCTCTGTCCTTTGTCTATACGTCTCTGTGCTTCTGCATCTCTTAGCTTTGGTTCATGGTAAGAAACCCCTGTGCCTGCCCCATCTCTGCCTCCCTGTCCTGCGTACTGGGTCCTTGGGCCACCGGAGTTGCTGCAGAAACTCCTTCTCCCACACACACTCCCACCTGTACTTGCCCATCTTCAACCACTCATCCTTACTCCTTCCGACTCCTCTAAGAGAAGAGACATACAGTGAGTGATTTTCCCAGTTATGGTTAGGGAGAGTGTGGCTCCAAAGTGCACCGATGCTGCTTTCAAAACTCCAGCAATCTCTGGGTCCATGCAGCTGGTGCAATTCAGAATCATGTGGACTGGGCTGGGAGATCAGTCCGTGGGAGACCAAGGCCCAAGGCTCTGGGGTGTGTGTGGTGTGTGTGTGTGTGTGTGTGTGTGTGTTTGAGTCATGGAATCTTTCTTTCCTTTCTGTACCAGAGTATGAGAACCAGCAGGGCTAGTCAGAGCCATGGAACCTGGCCCCACTAGGGACCGACGCAGTGCAAGTCCAAGCCCCACACAGCATTAGGCAAGTAACCGGCAGACTAGCAATACAACAGTAATAACACAACTCCTTACAGAGCACCTCCACAAGCCAGCACTGGACTCAGTGCTTTATAGACTCTTCCTCACTGTACTCATCTATTGCTGTGTAACCATATCACTACAAACTCAGCAGCTTAAAATAACACACATTTATTCTCCCAGGGGGTCTGTGGGCCAGGAGTGTCACAAGGCTGCAGTAAAGATGCCAGCCAGGACTGGGCTCTCACCTGGAGGCTGACTGGGGAAGGATCTACTCCCACCCTCACATATTTGTTGGTTGAATCCAGTTCCCTGAGGTTGCAGGACTGAGGGCTTTAATTTCTTGCTGGCCGGTGGCTAGACGCTGCCCTCAGCTCTTTGCCACATGGGCCTCCCAACACGGACACTTGCTTTGTCAAAGCCAGCAAGGGAAAGAGTCTCAGGGCAAGATGGCATTACCACCTTGTGATGTTAAATACAATCACAGAAGTGATGGCCTATCCATTTCACATATTCTGTAGGTTAGAAGCACGTCATAGATCCAGCTCATGCTCGAGAGTGGGGATTACATGAGGGCATGAACACCAAAAGGCAGGGATTATGGGAACCACTTGGATGAGTGTCTGCCACACTCAATTCTCATAGCAACTTTGAGAACTGGTAACACCACCCCCATTTTACAAGAAAGGAGACTGAGTCTTATCAACATTAGGGACATTACCCAAGGTCACACAAGTGGAAAGAGACAGCAAGGTCTAGGACTTGAACCCTGGTGTGTTGCTTCCGCAACCTGAGGTCTTTGTCACAGGGCAATGCCACAAAAGGGAAACTCAGATGTAAGCCCACAGCTACCTACTTGGCAGGAGCAGGTCCTGTCATTTAAGGATTATGCAGCACCCTCAGCCTGCCCCAGGACACAAGGTTCTGAGTCTTTTTAAACAAGAAAGACTCAGGCACCCAGGTCCGCAGTCACTGATCTGACTATGACACCTAAGAGTGCAAAAGGCTGTTAAAGCCCAGAACACCAGGGCTGAGGCTGCCAAGCCCCAGAGAAACAGGGGACATTTTCCTCCCCATCCTCAGGTTGGCATTTTGACCATGGCTGCAAGGATGGGTCCCTCAACTTTGCTGACTTGGAGCTCTTCTTGCCGGCTCTTCCTGGGAACAATATGAGTCTGTCCCTTGGCTCCTGCCTACCTCTCTGCATTCCGGATCTCATAGCAGATCCACTTTTCCACTCCTGGACAGGCTTGAGGACATTTGTGAAGGAAGGTGACCTTGAAGAAATTGAGGATGTCACCTCTACTGAGCACCTGTTTTCTTGCCTTGACACACATCAGCGTATTTAATCCTCTCAACATCCTTTCAAGATAGGTATTATTATTTCTAGTCTATAAAGGAGAAAACAGAATCTCAGGCTAAGTAACTTGCCCAAGATTATACAGTGAATAAGAATCTGTATTCATACCCAGGTCTGTCTGGTTACCAAGCCAATGTTTGTTCTACTTTCCCAGTCATCTCGCTTTGAGTGTCCTCTTATCTACCACTTGGGCTCTCCATCTGGGTTCAAGGTTCCGCTTCTTTCTAGCATATTTAGGGCCAGGTTCAATGCTGTTAGGATCTGTAGAATCCCTCCCCCTACACCCACCCTCCCATGCATTCATCCATTATTTTGGGGAATCTTGAGTTTGTCTCCATGGGGCAGGATTTCTCCATTCTACATTCTGCTTTAAGCCAAACCACACAGATAGATTGTAACAAAGCCATGGGTTCGGTTACAACCCATGGGTTTGATGGGTCCCTGTCCAGCATCATTGTTCTCTGTCCATGGTGCTAATCTGTATTTCTCTAACTCCCAAAGCCCAACCAGAGCATCTTTCTGACCCTTGGATATGGTGAAGGAGTCTGGTTTCCAGTCTCTTATACAATTGGTCCTTGGAATCCCTGTTGCCTGCTCAGCTCCCTACTTGGGATCCTGATTCTATCTGAGCTGTTTTCCTGAGATCCAAGCTTTGCCTTCACAGACTTTCATGCCCCAACGGGGCCTTCAACACCCCCGGACTGCTGAACTGGTGACCCTCTGCCTAGCTTTAGCCAGTCGTACCTTAAAATGTCTCCTCACACCATGGACAACTCATAGGGTTCAAACTGGCTCTGCCTTGGCCACCCCCTATGGGTGATAACCATCACACTATAGTTACTAACACCAACATCACCTCTCACATCCCCACCACTGCCACCATCACTACCAACAAAACTGTCCCTTTAGTCACAATCCCCATCACCTTCACTACTCCCAAAACATCAACACCATCACCTGTAACTCCCTATAATCATCACTACCACCTTTTCCTTGAGCCACCTCTGATGGCAGCATAATCCCCCAACACCACCATTCAGCTCCTCGTCACCACTGTCACTCAATCCATCACTCCCTTCACCATCCCTAGCACCACCACCATCCTTGTCACTTATCAAAGCATTTAGTGTCTGGATATCTTAAAATGGGACCTGAACTAATGAGAAAAGTGAGAGGGGCCCATGTCAGACACTTCCTAGGCTCATTTGTCACCAACCCAAGATGAGTTTGCCCACTACTGTGCTGCGTTCACCTGCATCCCCCACACTTCCACACAGACCCCTCAGTCTTCTTCCTTATCCTCAAGCTAATAAAATATCCATCCTTTCTGATGCCACAGCCACCCTCTGCCTTTACACCTTTCAGAGAGGCAGTTGCTCAAATGCCAACCTCCCAATATCTCCCCTATCTAAGTGGGAGGCAGGAACCCCAAACGGGGCAAAGTCATTCCTGGGCCAGGCCTTCCTGATCCCAGCTGTCACAACCACTTCCAGTTTTTCCTGGAGCCCAGGAAAAACCATACCTATGCCACTCCCACTCTGGGCAGCCAAGTGTCTGGCATTGATTACCAGCCCCATAATTACTCTGCAGGCACTGGGAGGGATTTCAAGGCTGATTGACTTCAAATGAGAAATCCATGGGGCTTCGGAGAGGGCAGGGGACCCTTTGCTGTGGTGGGGGTGGGGGCAGGGGGAGCTCCCCTCACCTGCATGTGCCTCTGTGTCTAGAACCACAGCTCTGACAAAGGAGCATCCACCCACTGGGTTGATACCTGGGAGACCTCACCTAGAAGCTGCAAGGGGAGGCTGTAAAATCCTCCTAACCTTGCTTCCAGCCTTCCCAGGGACCCATGCAGAGTGCTGTGGATGGCCAGGCCAGTGGATCAACCAAAGAAGGCTCTGTGTCCACTGGCACATCAACCCTTAGAGAGAAGCCATCCCGAGGGAAGCAGAGCAGGCTTTAGGGAGGTGGGCGGGGAGATGCTGGAGAA
This sequence comes from Macaca fascicularis, assembly GCF_037993035.2. Lineage (NCBI taxonomy): Eukaryota > Metazoa > Chordata > Mammalia > Primates > Cercopithecidae > Macaca > Macaca fascicularis. The sequence goes on from NC_088375.1 coordinate 198,321,506, forward strand.
ACCTATCCAGTGCAGGCGAATGCAGGATCTCTCCTCCATGGGCACAGGGGAAAGCTAGAGGGGTAGGATGAAGGTTTAAGGGGTAAGGGGCTGCTCCAGAAGGCCACTCAAGGCATTAAAAGAGACTATTCCTTTCCCAGGAGAATTCAGAGGTAAGACCCCACTGGGAAATGCCCTCTGAAATGAGACACATAAATACCCATAAATCCTCTGATCTCACACATATTTACAAGCTTAGGAATTTACTCTGGGCACCTGCACACACACACTTATGCTCATGAACACACACTCATCCACCTCCCTCATCCATACATTCTCAATCTCAGAGACAAAAACAAAACAAAAAGAAGGCTATCACACTTGTATCCAGTCATGCATGCACACACACACACACACATACACACACCCCTACATCTACATCCACATCCCCCATCCCCACACATGCACACCAACACACTTCATGCCATCACACTCACGTCCTCATATACATCTAAGTTCACACATCTTTAAACACATTCTCACATACTCCAAAGCCAAATACCCCAAGAAAAAGAGAGACATCACTTACACACTCATATGCTTCTCGAGAAATTGCAGAGCAAGGTGAGCCACTTGTTCTTTTCTCCCTCTCCCCCCTCGCAGAGGGGTTTTCATTTAAAAGTTGCCTGAGCCCAAGCTTTCAGATTACAGTCTAGACTATATAGGTTTCCTAAAGATAAGGCTGAGAAATTGATTTCAATTACCAAAGTAGAGAGGCTGCACTTCTCAGCCTCTGAGCGGAGCATTAACCCTGGAGAGCCAGGAGCTGCAGAAGAGGAATCCAGCAGGGCAGGCACTCATGGAGCCAGCAAACCTGCACATGCAAAAGCTCATTCACACCCAGCCTGAGCAAAGAGCCCAGGTTTAGGGTCAGGAAGCCTGGGTTCTAGCCCCAGCTCTGCCAATATCTTGCTTTTAATCTTGGACAATCACCTTTCTCTGCTCTAGACTTCTCTTCATGGGCCATATTCCTACTCCCCAGGGCTCATGAGACCTCAGTTTCACTGCTGATTGAGCACTTTCTCTGTTGAAACTCCCAGGAGGCCTGAACAGGCATTCAGATGCTTTAGAACCCAGTCTCTTAGCCATTCTGCCTCCAGGATGGAGGTCCCTGCACCCTGGTAGCCACAGAGCCTGTGTTAGTCAGAAGGAGCATCATTAGCTGCTTCAAGGGGCAAGCTATGATGTCTCTCTGACTTAAAAGATTTCTTTTTTCTTGTTTTTTTTTTTAAGAGACAGAGTCTTATTCCATCATCCAGGCTGAAGTGCAGTGACATGATCATAGTTCACTGCAGACTCAAACTCCTGGGTTCAAGTGATTCTCCCATCTCAACCTCCATAGTAGCTAGGACTACAGACATGCACCACCACAACCAGCTAATTTTTTTAGGGTCTCGGTCTCATTAAAGAGAGACCAGGCTGGTCTTAAACTCCCAGCTTCAGGTGATCCTTCTGTCTTGGCCTGTTAAAGTGCTAGGATTACAGGTATGAGCCACCATGCTCAGCCAGAAGATTTTTTTCTTATGCACACAAAGTCCTAGGTGGGTGTATTAGTATTCTCTTGCTGCCATAACAAATTACCACAAAAATTAGTGGCTTTTAAAACAATACTCATGTATTATCTCATAATAGGTGAAAAGTCCAGGCTGGGGTTTGACTGATTCTTCTACTTAAGAGTATCACAAGGCCAAAATCAAGGTGTCAGCCAACAGGATTTGTATCAGAAGGCTCTGGGAAGAGTCAGTTTCAAGCTCATTCAGCTCGTTGGCAGATGATAGGGTTAAAGTTCCCATTTCCTTGCTCGTTGTCATTTAGGAGTCAGTTTCAGCTTCTAGAGGCTATCTACATTACTTGGTTCATGGCCTCTTCCATCTCCAAATTCAGCAATGGGGTGTCATATCCTTCTCATACTTCAAATCTCTCTGACTTCCTCTTGCACCTCCCTCTTCCTCTTTTAAGGACTCATCTGATTACATTAAAGTTACCCAGATAATCTAGGATAATCTCCCTATCTAAAGTCATCTGATTAATAATCTTGATTACATATGCAAGTCCTCTTTGCCATGGAATGTAACATATTATATAAAGTCAAGAGCAAAGATCACTGGGGCCAAAATTCTGCCTAACCCAGTGGGTTGAGTGGCTTCTCCTCCAGTGGCGACTCAGAGATCCAAGCTCCTGTGTTATGTAGCACTGCCATCCTCAAGGTGTGGCCTTCATTGTTGCCACAGAAAGGGAAAAGAGGACTGGATAATTTCATGAGATGTTTTCAAAAGCCATCCTGGAGGAAACTTACATCAGTTCTGCACTCATCTCATTGGCTAGAACCAGTCACATAGCCCAAGCCTAACTGCAAGGAAGGCTGAGAATAAGCAGTAGCATGTGGGTATTTAGAGCACCCAACTGGTCTCTATCATAGGGCCTGAGTTCTAGGGACTCAAAAGTCAGGGAATCAGGAGGTAGAGAATAGTCTGCCTTCTCTTTACAAAGAGAAGCTACAGAAGAAACTAGTCTCAGAACATTGGTCTGTGTTTCTCCTGTTTAGGGCCTCCCAGTGGGTTCTTCAAAAATGTACTAGTCTGCAAATTTGCCAGTTTCCATGGGCTGAAGGTTCCTGAGAGGGAGAGAAGAGAGGCTAGCTCCATAAATTGCCATCCTCTCCTTAGTTCAGCAGATGGAATATGAAAGATGTGCAAACTCAAGGCCACATCCGAGGCATAAGACAGAATTGAGAGAACTCCTAGGAGCACCTGATGTGGAGCATCTGGGAGGTTCCTGATGGTACCAATCCCCCAGGTGGCCTAGTGGGATCTTCTCAGACTGAGCCTGGTCCTGGATGGAAAGTTTTTCTACTGACTATAACCATTTCTCTCTCCTCCCTCTGTCTTCCCTCGGGGTCTTGGTCACCATGACCTCTCCTTTCTTCATCCTTCCTTCCATCCCCCATCAAGGACTAATGACTTGACTGATGACAAGGGGCAGATAACTCATGGAGCTATGTGGGTCAAATGGACCTGACCTTAGTAGAGGGACAAGAAGCGGAAGAATGCCCAGCCCCCTTCCACTCTGGCCCAATCTAATTTTCCTGGGGCACGACCATCTCAAGGAGAAAAGCACAAGGATGACCATAGCTACTGTTCATGACCTAGTTCGTTAGAAAGCTCTCCCAACCATCACCCAATCTGCTCCATTAAGTGCAACCCATGGAATTCTGCTAACAATGAGAAACTGAGTCACAAGTCAGAACATTGAACAATCAGCAACATATCAGTGGGCAGAGTCTGAGGTCAATCAGGACCGATGATTTGGGATAGAAACTAGAAACAAGACGACGACATGTAAAATCTGTTTAGGGGAGGGCTGGCCAAATTACTTAGGATGGTACCTTCAGCTTTAAGGTTCCTGGGTAGCTGTGGTGGGGGGATACGATAGAGAAAACCAATCACAAGGAGAAGACACAGGTGGTGGTTATACTTGCAAATGGAAACTGAAATCAATCATAGAGGAAAGTTGCTAGAATAACAGGCAAGAGACTTGCAGAGAGTACCCGGGCCAGAAGACGTTCTTTTTTCTGCCCAAATTGACTGAATATTTTAAATTCCTTTCCACTTCTCAGAAGGTGTTCCAAGGCAACGCAGGAGTCATGCTTTGGGAGGACTCAGTACAATCACAGCTAGACACAGAAATAAAAACCAAGGGAATAAAAGCAGAGAGATGGCACGCCCTGGGCAAGGTAAGCAAATATAGTCTGTACTTAGAGAAATAGTCTTAGCTGTGCCCCTACCCACAAAACTAAAGTCTGAAACAAAGGTTCACATCCCATTCATTTATTTTGGAAAGTATCTCAGGATACAGGAATGGGAGGCTGAAAAGAATAGAACAGAAAAATATGAAAATTCAAGACAAAGGTCACTATCTGACCAGCCATTGCTGTGGGAAACTGGAGCTCGATTTTGCTGGGGCCTTCTGAGACCCTTCTGCACTGTGTAGAACGCACCTCAGAAATATCCATCCGAAGAATGAAAGGGGAGAGTATTTATCTACCACCCATTGGTGAAGGGTGGCCCCAGAGGATGAGTGGGGTCATACTGGATGGTCATACCGTCCAGTAGTGTGCTAGTAAATCAGCTCTTGGGATGAAGGGGAGACTGATTTGTATTATTTGCCAATTTCCATGGTGTAAATACCCCCACCATAGTTCATTTCAACCTGTCGCTGGTTTAGCACCTGTCTAGTAAATGTTCTGAATATCTAACAATCAGTTCTTACAAGCTGGTATGAGCTGGCTCACTGACTCCCACATCCAGGTTTGTATATATGTGGGTGCTGAGTGTGTCCCTATAGGAATCTCAAACTCTGCACAGGGAAGCCCTGGGGCAGGAAGTGAGAGAAATGTGGTATAGCTGCCCCAGGTGCTGTTGGGTACAAAAGCTTGAAGTTGGTTGTGGTAGCAATGGCTGGAGTGAAAGGTGGACATGGGAGATGCCCATACAAGATGATACCCAGAACAAGAACAGGCAGACAAAGAGCAAGGCCCCTGATGAGTTTAGCAGGAAGCAGCCCAGCCACATCAGATGGGACGTAGGAGTGAACAATGTAAGAGAGAAACCCAGACCCCAAGAGACAAGTGGAGGGGAGGCTGAGATGGGCACTGGGAAGGAAACTAGCCTGGACACCTCTGACTAAGGCTCAGCCCATACCCGGCTGAGGAGGGATAAGAGGCCAAGGTGAGAGCTACACTGTAGTTACACCTGTGGGTGACCAGCAGCGGACGACAATTCTACACACTCATGTTAATTTAAAAACTTGACAGGGCTCATCCCCTGGCATGGGATCAGTTTTCCATTCCCCCTTTTACTGCCTCAAAAAAAATCAAATTAATAAATTGTCTCAAAAACCTTTGCTCTCAGGGGCACATCGGCACTGAGGACTCTCCCCTTGGGAACATCCCCCTTGGTCCCATTGAGTAGATCCACTAAGCCCGGCCCTCATGGGTGACGAGGAAACAGGGCCCACCCTGTGGGAACGGTCAACTTTCCCCCAGCTGTGGCTCAAAGCACCTTCAGTTCTCCGCCACTGAATCCCTGGAGTAGGCAGGGAGAGGTGGTGGCTACAGGCGGACCTCAGGCCTCCCAGGGCAGGGCAGAACAGGACTGCTTGGCTGGGGACCCTCCATCCAAGCTCCGGATCCTCTGAAAATGACTCGCACCCCATCAGTCCTCCACCTGGGGGCAGGACCGTCAGGGTCACGGGGCCAAGAAGGTGCCACCCACTGTCCTGGAAATGGATGTGAAAAGCTAGAGGTGTGATGAGAGTCACCTTTGGAAAAGCCAGAGGCAAGGATCACATCCAGGCCAGGCAGCCACAGGGCTCATGAAGGCTGACAGTTTGGCATCAGTCAGGACAGAAGGCACCAGGAGCCAAGGAGGCAAGAGATGTCCAAGTGTCAACAGCCAGGTTCCCAGAGGAGAAAGTCACACAGGATAGCAAGGAAGAACCTCGGGTGGCAAAGGGACTTTTGAACAGCCCAGAAAAGTCTGGCAATAGGTCTTCCAAGTGCACGATGCTTTTACATGTGGACACTCACCTTCCCAGTGCACTGAGGGGTGTTTTTAAGTACTTCCCATCGCGTAAAGGGAAGGGAAATATGGATCCTGAACCAAGCTGCTTCCTCTATGCAGCACAGAAGAGGAGCTCCCTCCTGTAAGCCTTTATAGACATCAAGGGACATAAAGCCAATAAAGCTTTCCTTACCTGACAGAATACACTGTCATGGAGGAAATTTAGACCCAGGAGGGCACTTTCAGGCAGGATGCTTGCTGCTTACCACCCATCCTCACTGTCCACAGCCAGGGCCAGGCTGCTTGGGATGGCAGCAGCCTGGACAATAAAGAATGCGGCCGGGCACTGTGGCTCATGCCTGTAAACCCAACACTTTGGGAGGCCAAGCCTGGTGGATCACTTGAGGTTAGAGTTCGAGACCAGCCTGGCCAACATGATGAAACCCCATCTCTACTAAAAATACAAAAATTAGCCAGGTGTGGTGGTGTGCACCAGTAGTCCCAGCTAATTGGGAAGCTGAGGCAGGAGAATCGCTGGAACCTGGGAGCTGGAGGTTGCAGTGAGCCAAGGCTGTGCCACTGCACTCTAGCCTGGGTGACAGAGCAAGACTCCATCTCAAAAAAAAAAGGCGGAGGGGGGGCATTTGCGTTTGGGGCAAACTGTAGCTTGGGCCCAGACATTAGGGTCCCCTGTAGTTCTCAACTTCAACACCTCTTCCTCGGCCTCCTGCAGAGGGGGCTGCAGCCTGAGCAGAGGAGACTCGAGTCTCGTGGACTCTGCAGCTGCCCGCTGCCTTCAGAGGGGAGATATGGGAGCAGGGAGGACGCAGTGTTCCCTTTCCGCTCCTCTGCGCCTTAATTAAGTGCTTTCATTTCCCTCCTTCCTCTCCACACAGGCCCGACTGAGATAAGGCATTGATCCCCTCCCAGAGGAGGAGGAAGCCGGCGGGGAGCTTGCAGCTCTCTCTTTATGGGACAAGATGGATGGCTTATTAGAGAGCTCTTAATTGTGTGGTTTGTAACTTGGGGAAGTTCAAAGAGAAAAGAAAAGAAGTCTGAACTGGGGGCTGCCTGGGAGTCCAAGAAGTGAGTCATTTCTCCCCTCAAGGTGGGTTCTATTCTGCCTCCCTTACAGGAGAGCCTAGTCCAGATCAACCCAGCCTAGCCCAGACCCACTACAAGAAGAGGACGCAGAAGTGATCTCACTAAAAGAGGCCACGGAGATCATCTCACATAGCCAAAATGCTGCTCCATGTCCCCTGATGCAGCCAAGGATATGGCCCTGAGCTGGGAGTCCAGAGCCCTGGGCTTAGGTGCCAGTTCTGCTACTGGGTTCACTGAATGAACTTGACCAAGGCTCCTCACTTCTCCCTTTCAGCAGATGAGAAGGTTGACCTGCATCCACAGTGCTTAAACTACATGCTGGGACTACATGGCAGGGAGGGGGTAAAGGGAAAGCCAGAGCTCCAATTTCTTTTTTAAGGCCCATTTAGATCCTCCTCATGTATCAGAATTTTGCATAAGCTCTGTGACTTTTTTTGTTTGGTTTCTTGGTTTTTTGGGGGGTTTTTTGAGGTGGAGTTTCGCTCTTGTTGCCCAGGCTAGAGAACAATGGCGCAATCTCACCTCACTGCAATCTCTGCCTCCCAGGTTCAAGTGACTCTCCTGCCTCAGCCTCCCGAGTAGCTAGGATTACAGGCATATGCCACCACACCCAGCTAATTTTTTGAATTTAGTAGAGATGGGGTTTCACCATGTTCGTCAGACTGGTCCCGAACTCCTGACCTCAGGTGATCCACCCACCTTGGTCTCCCAAAGTGCTGGGATTATAGGCATGAGTCACCATGTAGTACAACCGACATTAGGAACATTCTTTAACCTCCTTTTCTCAATTGCTTCGGCTGCAAAATGGACATAATGGTAGAATCACAGGATTGTTGGGAGCTAAAATTGTTCCCAGGCCATAGTAAGAATTCCATCATTATTACTTATTTTCACAAACAGCTTCTTGCTTTAAAAAAAAAAAAAAAAGAAAGAAAAGAAAAAAATATTTGAAAAACCAATGTGCTCCGTAATCCCTTTTTGCTCTGGTGAGAAGGGGCTGAGGACAAAGGCGGGAGGGCATCAGCACAGGTAGGAGCAGCAGGGCCAGGAACCCTGTGCAGCCCCACCTCTTCCAACCAGCAATCCTTCCAGCCAGCTCCGTAGCCTTAGCAACCAGCCCAGGGCCCAGGGCTTCAAATCAACATCTGTTGAATAAAAAATGAAAACGTGAAGTTAAGGACTAACAATTATAGAGCACTTCTTATGAACCAGGAACTTGGTCAGTCACCTGCATGCCCTTTCGCTCACTGAATCTTACAACAACCCAGGTCATGTCGTGCCTGTTTCAGAGGTGAGCAGGCTTAGCTTAGCCCAGTGAGTTGCCTTGCCAACGGACACACAGCTGCCCCCAACAGCCCAGGGCTGAGAACCCAGGAGTCCTTCCCCTTCCAGGATCCAGAGAAAGGGAGGCAGTCCCTCACAGACTGGCTCCTACTGCTCACCAAAAGGAAATGGTGACCCTACCCAGCTAGAGAGAAGTCAGGTCCCAGAAGAAGATTCCATCCCACTCAGAGGCTTGGTCTCTTCTTGACCCTTTCTTCTGAAACTGAAGGGCAGCTTCTCTATCCTTTCTTTCTTTCTTTTTTTTTTTTTTTTTTTTTCTGAGATGGAGTCCTGCTCTGTCACCCAAACGAGTACAGTGGTGCGATCTCGGCTCACTGCAACCTCCGCCTCCTGGGTTCGAGCAATTATCCTTGCCTCAGCCTCCCTAGCAGCTGGTACTACAGGCGTGCACCACCCCAGCTAATGTTTTTGTATTTTTTTTTTTTAGTACAAACAGAATTTCATCATGCTGACCAGGCTAGTCTCTTACTCCTGACCTCGGGAGATCTGCCAACCTCGGCCTCCCAAAGTGCTGGATTACAGGCATGAGCCACTGCACCTGGCCCTGTCCTTTCTTAGCCAACGCTCACAGTCAAAGGAGAGGCAACAAAGCAGCATCCCAAAATTCTGGTTCATTTCAAAAAGACTAGAATCCAAACCTCCAAATATTCTTCCCCAAACGCAGATGTTGAGTATCTGCAGAATTTTTTTAACTGGGTGCCATAGAACCCTAGGTTCTTTGAATCAGTTTCAAGGTCCAACCAGGGTGTGGGAGGCCATTAGACTGAGCTCCTGCCCTTCTGCCAAACACACTTCAACCAGAGCATCTCCACTTTATCTGTTTTCTATGTTGAGTTCTGTATTCAATTCTGTAAGTTTTTTGTTTGTTTGTTTTTGTTTTGTTTTGTTTTTGTTTTTTGGTTTTTTTGGTTTTTTTTTTTTTTTTTTTTTTGAGACAGAGTCTAGCTCTGTCACCACGCTGGAGTGCAGTGGCGCCATCTCGGCTCACTGCAACCTCCACCTCCCAGGTTCAAGTGATTCCCCTGCCTCAGCCTCCTGAGTAGCTGGGACTACAGGTGCATACCACCATGCCCAGCTAATTTTTTGTATTTTTAGTAGAGCGGTGGTTTCACCATGTTGGCCAGGGTAGTCTCGATCTCTTGACCTCATAATCCACCCACCTCGGCCTCCCAAAGTGCTGGGATTGCAGGCGTGAGCCACCGCACCTGGCCTGATTCTGTAACTTTTTAAACGTTTGAAAATCTCAATTCAGTGGGAAAGTATGGAACAGGGAGATAGGAAGCCTGTTTCTAGTGCCAGCTCTGTCCTGTGAACTTGGGCACATCCATCTTCTGTCTGGACCTCTATCTGTTTCCAAGGGGCATTTCCACCTGTGGGTCTCTAACCCAGCTTGACTCTCTGGGTTGCTCTGCATGGGTAGGGGGTGAGACCAGGGAGGAGGGGAACCACATTCCCAGCAATCCTCCCACAGTCTCACCCAAGCTACCAGAAGATTCATAAAGCCTGGGGTTGTTTTGTCATATCACTCTGGAAATATTGATATTGGCTTGCCAAACAGAAAAAGCAATTCTTCTCTTTTTATGGCAAGAAGAGGGTACGGAGAATGAACCTGCTCATTAGCAAGACAGGCCTGAGATGCCACTGTCCTGTTCTCCAGGATGGCTTGGAGAGTCGGAATAAAACACAGATGAGAGATATTCATCTGTTTGCATTTAATTTGAGGCTGAGTTCCCAGCTCTCGACAATGGAGAGCTGCATTCCACCATGCAACACCAGGACAAGGGCAGCGGAGGAGAGATTCCTGCCTGTGAGGTGCAGTAATTCTCAACCAAGGGCTTCTCAGTCATATCTGGGTCCCTCCACTGTTTCCTTGGTGATTAAAGTGGCACAGATAAGTCAGGGCAGAGTGGCTGATTTAAAGGGGCATCGGTGAGGACTGGCACTTCCTAGAGCTCTGGGAAAACCCTGTCTCCCGTCAGCAATAGGATACAATGACTGTGCTTTATCAATTGCCTAGTATAAACTAAATTCTGAGTTCGGAGCGTTATCGACTTTTTCTCAATAAATCCCCACAACAGCCCTGAGGCAAAATGACAGAATGACAGCCCTATTCTATAGCTGTGGAAACTGAGGCTCAGAGAAGGTTAGTAATTTGGTCAGTCACAAAACTTGAGCCAGAGTCTAACCAGACCTGTCTTGCTCCAAATTCCACACCCCATGCCCTTACCATTCCCCCACTTCCCCCCAAATTCCAGAGTAATAGATAATAAGAGAAATAATAAATTGTTACTTATTGATATTTACTGTGTGCCAAGCACCTTGCTCGAAGTATTTTTGGTTGTCTCATCTATTCTTCTCAACCATCTATGAGGTAAGTACTAGTGTGCCCATTTCACAGATGACAAAACTGAAGCATGAAGAGGCCATATCATCCATAAAGGTCACACACCAGGTTAGGGATAGAGCTGGGATTCAATATTCTATAGTTTACTCAGATTGACGATTTCCTATCAGTCTTATTGCCTGATGGCCAGTGTGCAGGGAACGGCTGAGGGGAGCCCCACAGGCAGCTGTACAAGGCTGGTTCTGGACACCCTGTTGCCAACCCTCTCAGTCGTAGGCAGGAGGCAGAACTGTCCTCTGGCACACGTAACGCGTGGGGAGTTTAAAAAGAAGTTTCCACGGAGGCACCAAGATGCAACAGACACTGCCTACCGAAGTGTGGGGCCTGACCAAGACTCCAACCTGGGGTCTAACTCCTGCCATAGGCAAGAGACTATGGCAGAGGAGAAGCAGCTGCCCTAGGGGTGTCTGCATGCCCAGTGCATGAGGGGACAAAGGCTGTGTGCTCACTGCAGAGCCCAGAAAGAGAACAGCTCGGGACCACTTTGAGTCCTGGCCAAGGGGACTTCCAGGAAGAACTGGGACTCAACAGCAAGAGTCTGTGTGGAGAGGATCCATTAGAGACGTGGAAGCTGAGGGGAAACGGATGAAGATGTGTATCGTCAGTCAGCACCCAAGAATGAACGAGAAAGGAAGTTCACTGCCCTCCTCCCTTCCTCCATCCCCTTCCCCAGCCCTGGAGGGCTCAGTTACAGCATGCCCTGTCCCCTACAATCTGTCAGCTGTTCTGGCCACAAGCCAGATTCCCTCCACAAGAGGGAAAAGATTCGACATTAAATCAGATCTGAAATGTGGATTATTGTCTGGGACTGTACATCCTTATTTTGTAATTGAAACCTATTTTATGCCTAAAAGTGACTTTTTAATGGACTTCTTACGTGAAAGTGAACCAATAAGCCATGAGGATAAAATGCAAAAGCACAGTGGGAGACACAAATAATGTTGCATTTTGTTTACATCCCGAAGTTGCAATTTGCCATTTTTCATTGTATCAGTTACCCTGCCAAATCCAGGATTCTGTGGGATAAGGCAGCCAAAAGTACAGAGAAAGGGACTCTGAAGCCCAGTCTGTAGGGGAAGAAAGGACGGGACTCATCCCCTAATGAACCATGCAAATGAGCCAGCCCCTCTGGCCGGGGCCCTGAGCAGGTGTGTGTCCCAGAGAGGTAACAATGTAACCTTGAATACCTCCATGACACTGTCATGGGGCCCTGGGAGGCTGCACATTCCCAGCCCCTTCCCAGCTCTTCCCTTGAGACTCCTTGTACCTTGACTAGCCACAAAAGGCTAAGATGAAGGAACTTTGGAATTCAGATGGAGCCCAAACTGAGCTTTATTCTGCAGGCAATTACAAATCACTGAAAATGTTTAAGCAAGAAAGTGGCCTGGGACTTCAGGTACCTGAGACTCCAGGGGACAAGAGGGCTAGAGAAGGCTCCTTGGTCTCTCAGGATAGTGACTTCTCACTTTTTTGGAGCCACACCCACCCACCCTCCCTCCAGCTCCGGGTTAGGAACTTTTGTCATATCCCACAGCCAGCTTGAGGTCAGATGGAGATCTCCCTTGGCCCGGGGGTAGGAGATAGGGCTACCCATGACTGAGCATGTGCTATTCCTGATGCAAATGCCCTTGCAAATGCCAGCCCCTTAGAACTTTCCCCGCAAGCCCAACCCTCTCCCACCAGCCCCCTCAGAGCAGAGCATAGCCCAGACCTGAATATCTCCTCCCAAAATATCGGAGAAGCAGACACGGTCCTGGGCCTCAGCGCGAGCGAGTGGCCAACCATCCAGGCAGGGAGAGCCAGGAGTGGTAAAGGTGGACCATCTCTCAGACCCCCTATACCCTGAGACTCCGAGAACAAGGCATCCCAGGAATGTGAGCTCCATGTCTCCCCCACAAGCCCACTGGACACAAAGAAGGATAGGGAGCATTCTCTGCAGGCATGAGCTGCAGCCAGCACCTGTCCACACAGCTTCAGCCAGGTCTCAACATCAGCGCTAGCTCCTGGTTGTATCCACTTCCTGATGTAGTGCCAGGTGCTGCTCTACCTTGCGGCACCATGGTAAGCAGTGTTGCTGGGGTGCCAGGCTGCCTGGCTTCGAATCCCTGATGCCCCACTTAGTGGCCCTGTGACCTTATGTAAGTGGCTTAACCTCTCTCGGAGTCTATTTCCTCACTGTCAAATAGGCGTGATAATAGCACCTACCTGATAGGCCGAGGTGGGGCTGATCCCTTAGATTACTAGGACCAGGGCTAGCACACAGTTTGCTCTCTGGAAGTGTTTGCCTTACCACTATTCTAGTGCTGCCTCCAGCCCTCTCCAGGTTTCCTGGTTCCCTGGGCTCAGATGGCTGATTTAGTGCACTCGTCTCCCCTCTCCCTCTTCCTCTCCAGGGTGGATTGGTTTGAATGCAATCTGTAATCTCCCGAAAGGCCCCGGAGGGACCCATCGGCTCCTTCTAAGGAGCATTAACTCAAACCATAACCAGCTCTCCAAGCGTGCTGGGGAGGCCAGGTCCTCTGGGAGCCCTTCTGACTGCTGCGGAGGAGCTGGCAGCTCCCTCTTCCAGGTGGGGAGGGGGAATTGCATGGCCTATGCCCTCAACCCAGCTCCATGCCTGCCCAGGAGGTCCCTACCCTTCAAGGGCCCCCTGCCCTGTGTCCAGCTGAGTCCACCTCCCAGGGGTGGTTTTCTGTGAGGGGACATGACTGCAGGGCCACCTGAGCAGAGACCATGGCACGGCCCAAAGCCTTACTGGGGTTGGAAGCAACCCTCAACCTCCCAGCAAACTGATTCCCTATGAGTTTGACTGCAAATCCTTGACCCCTGCCCAGGAAGCTCTGCTTCCCCTGTCCTCCTTCTGGGATGGGGTCCTCATGTCCCCAGGAGCAGGGACAGGGGTCTTGTCTGGGAGAAGCTGCTGGGGCCTGCGAGAATAGCTTGAGGGAGCCAACAGGAACACAGGGCACAAGGATGAACAGGGAGGATGGGCAAGGAGGGGCAGGGATGGGCAAGGAGGATGGGCAAGGAGGGGCAGGGATGGTCAGGGAGGATAGGCAAGAAGAGGCAGGGATGGGCAAGGAGGATGGGCAAGGAGGGGCAGGGATGAGCAGGGAGGATGGGCAAGAAGAGGCAGGGATGGGCAAGGAGGATGGGCAAGGAGGGGAAGGGATAGGCAGGGAGGATGGGCAGGGATGGGCAGGGAGGATGGGCAAGGAGGGGCAGGGATGGGCAAGGAGGATGGGCAAGGAGGATGGGCAAGGAGGGGAAGGGATGGGCAGGGAGGATGGGCAAGAAGAGGCAGGGATGGGCAAGGAGGATGGGCAAGGAGGGGAAGGGATGGGCAGGGAGGATGGGCAGGGATGGGCAGGGAGGATGGGTAAGGAGGGGCAGGGATGGGCAAGGAGGATGGGCAAGGAGGGGCAGGGATGGTCAGGGAGGATGGGCAAGAAGAGGCAGGGATGGGCAAGGAGGATGGGCAAGGAGGGGCAGGGATGAGCAGGGAGGATGGGCAAGAAGAGGCAGGGATGGGCAAGGAGGATGGGCAAGGAGGGGCAGGGATGGGCAAGGAGGATGGGCAAGGAGGGGCAGGGATGGGCAAGGAGGATGGGCAAGGAGGGGCAGGGATGGGCAAGGAGGGGCAGGGATGGACAGGGAGGGGCCTGGAGCACCAGCCCACCAGGGCTGACTTGGAAGTCCTCACTCAGCTTTGTGCTAGGATTGGGACTGGGCTCCAAGAGCAGTGAGGGGTGAACCACCCCGGAAGTCAGAATGAGAGAATTGGGACCAGAAGTTTCTGCCATGTCTCTCCTCAGACTGGGGCTTTTCCGGGGTTGGGACACAGCTCCCCTCACACAGGACTCCTTCCCTCGGGCTGGGGCTCCCTGAGAACAGAGCTGGGTCATTCCTCAAGCCGAGCATCTCATGCCCTTTACTCACTTACTAGGACGGGTGTGCCCTTTATCACTTACCAAATGCCTACTGTGTGCCAGGCCCTGAGCTGGGGCCTGGGAGTTGATGGTGAGCGGGGCAGATATGGCCCTGCCTTCGTGGAATGCCCCACCTGGCTGCTGCCCACCTCTGTACACCACAGGGGGAAAGGGTGGCAAACACCCCGTGGCCCTCACCCTGTGCCAGGCGTGGCTCCCCTTCAATCCTCCCACAACCCTCCACGTCCATACCTCATTACTATCACTCTTGGTTTACAACTGAGGCACAGAAAGTTCGGGAAGCTTCCTAAGGGTGCAGGGCTAACAAGGGCAACACCAGAAGCAGGGTGTGGTTCTCACCTACGAAGTCCTCCCTGAGCCTCACAGGGCTTTTGCAGCCTTTCGGTCTGATTCCTCAAACCTCCCCATGGGGGGAGCACGGTTCCTGTCACAGTGAAACAACGAGAAAGCTGAACTGAAGCTAAAGAACAAATTCCTGTGTAAACTCCATGACGGCAGATCCTACTCCAGTTAATTCACCCCTCTATTCCCAGGCTGCTGAGCCATACCTAGTATTGAGTAAACACTCAAACACATTTCTTGTATGAATGAATGAATGAACAAAGAAACAAATGAATAATTGCCTCTGGGGTCAGCAGTTGGCCTCATTGCAATCATCCTGGTTAACAGATTATCTCCCGTTAACCCCAAGCCTCAGTAACCTGCACAGCCAGACACAGAGGCCCCAGAAGGTCTAGAAAATGAGAACATCTAGGCTGAGCTGGGGCCGCTCTGGGATTTGATGAGTGTGGCTAAAACAGAAGAAAATGCAGTTGAATCAAATGCCCTGAAAGTCGGTCTAGCAGAAAGGTATTGAAAGCAAGGGCCCTGAGCCTATCTTGTTTGAGAGCGAGGAGTGGGGATGGGGACACTGCCCACCAGCAGGTAAGCCTGTTTTCTGTCTGCTGGCCTGTCCACTGACCCCTTGGCCAGGGCCTGCCAACCCCTCGCTCAGCTCCCCTCGGAAGGAGGTCAGAGGCTGGGCCTAGGGAACCTCTCCAACCAGGCCCCATGGTACCCAGAGCCCTCTACCTCTTACCCCAGACCTGAGCCAGGGTCCTGCCTGGCCAAGAAGGGACTGAGCCCCAGGGAGGAGAGAGAATAGAGAAAAGTAAATGAAGCCCTGCCCCGCCCCCTCCGATATGCACAGATGCAGGTTGCCACTCAAAAAGCAATCTCTCCAAACGTTTAAAAACTGCCTGCAATTTATATCTTGTGCTTGACAGAGCATCTCCAAGTCATTTCCTGGCGCACAGAAGTGCAAACTCCCAAGCCAGGGGGCTGCTCCACCCCCAGCCTAGGTCAGTATGTCGGGTACCTCCCCATGGGGGAGAGGAGGAAACCAAGAGAGCAAATTCTCCTTCTTCCGCCTTCAGCCTCAGAGACGGAGAGAGATCCCAAAGGTGACAGCTGCAACCCCAGCCAGGAGTCCCCTCAGAAATTAAAGAGCCATAGACCAAAAAGGGACCTCCTTCTTGGACTCATCAACAGACTCTGATGAGTAGGGCCCACCTCCAGGAAACAGTGGTTTTACTGCAATGTGTCCTGTGCTCTAAGAGAGGAAGCCTCGGGATGGAAGGACTCAGAGGAGCGGGTGTCAACCCTCTCTGAGAAGGTGTCGTTTTAGCTGTGTCTAGAAGGAGGAACAGGAGTTTGCCAAGTTGAAACAGAGAGGAATTCCAAATGGAAGGCATAGCTTGGGCAAAGGCACAGTGGTGTGAAGAGCTTGAAGTCTGGAGTGCAGAGCCAAGAAAGCAGCAGCAGGTGAGGCCAGAGGGCGGTGATGTGGATGAGGAAACCCTGGCTCCAGGAGCTGGCTGCGCCCCTCAGGGTGCATCCACAAGACCTTCAAGCAGAAAAGGACATTGGCAACGGAGACAAAGAGACACAAAGAGGCCAACCTGGAGAGGAGCAATGCTGCTCAGAAAAGAGGTAGGGTCCCTACTCCCACCTCATCTCCTTCTCCCCTCCCCTCACACAGCACCCTCCAGCCATGCCCCCACACTGTCTCCCCTGCCTAGATAGCTGGCTCCTCCGGCTGCAAGTCACTGATCAAATGCTACCTCCTCTGGGAAGCCTCCTCTGACTTCGACATCTAACCACGCCTCCCCAGTCCCTCTGCCCCACCAGCCTTTTCCATTGTCTTCAGAGCATTTACCAACTGAAATTAGCTTCATTGTCATCCCCATGGGATTTTAAACTCCAGGTGAACAAAGACTTTTTTAAGACAAGCAAAGACTTGTTCTTAGTGATAGCTCCAAGCTCCTAGAATAAAACTCGGCACATAGTGGGCACTCAATGAATATCTGCTGAATGAATGAACAAGTGCTTCGTCACCGCCCTGAGGCTCCTCTGGCTCCCTGTTCAGGGCAGCGCTCTCCGCCTGCAAACTCCAGCCCTGGCTGTTGTCCGTGCAGCTCCTTCCGCAATTAATCATGTTCTATCCAGTGATACCCTTTGTGTTGTCATTGGAGGCTGCATCTCATTCATCTCTGTCTCACCCCAGGGCCCAGAGCGTAGTAGGTGTTCGATCAGGGGTTCCCGTTGTTAACCCTCCCCACCTCCCTGGCAAGAGTGATGTGCTTAGCAGAAGACATTCCTGGGGCAGAAGCAGCCACCATCCCCAACCCCCACCTCCACAGGTCCCTTGGGGCAGAGAGGAGGGGCCAGAGGGAGAGCTGAGGGGAGCAGCTCAGGGAGGAGCATCAAGGGCTTCGCCATCCTTCTCTGAAGGAAGACTCCCTTCTTGGGCAGGAAAGCAGTTGGTACAGACAGAAGGACACCGGTCTTGGTCTCAAAAAGACCTGATTCCAGCTCGGGAAAAAGTTTTACCACTCAGGAGCTGAGTGACCTTGGGCCAGCCAATTCACCTCTCTGAGCCTCAGGTCTCTCAACAGAAAAAGCGCTGTGTTGTTGAGAAGATCAAATGCTATCTTGAACGGAGTGTGTAACACAACACACCTAGACAGGGCGCAATAAATGCAAGCAGTAAAAAGAATCCTAGTAACGACTAATACATGTCAAGGTGCTCATTGGGTTTACGCCCCCTCAATGTTCATTGCTTTGCTCTCAGTGCTGTATTTAGAACTCACCATAGCCCTGATACAGGCATGATTATTAATACCATTTTGCAGTTGAGGACAGGGCAATCCAGAGAGGTTAAGTAACTTGCCCAAGACCACACAGCTGGCAAGTGGAAGAGCCAAGATTCAAAACCAGGAAGTCTGGCTTCAGAGTCCACCCTTTTAAATTTACTATTATTATTGCTAGAACAGTGGAAAACTAAAGCATAGCCTTACCTCTCTACGCCTCAGTTTTCCTCCCCATAAATGGGCAGACTAACACTGCCTACCCGGAATTATGAGGGTAGGCAGAATTAGGAGGATTCAATAACATGTAAACAAGTGTCTGGCACACAGGGGGAACTCAGTAACTGCCGGTCGCCTCTCCTTCTTACGCCCAGAGGGACAGCAGCCCACTCGGAGTGCTCTGCGCAGAAAGCCGCGTGGAGAAGGAGCCAGCTGATAAAACAAGTGTCGGCTGCTCATTTGGTAAATGAGATTTGGTTAGAAAGATGAACGCTGCCACTTCTGGCTAATGTGTCATGTAAATTCTAATGATAATACAGCTCCCGAGCCTGCACCCACCCCGTGCCTGCCGCCTCTGCTGCCGCCGCTCAATTATCTCCCGAGGCTCCTGGCAGAATCCATGCTTCACTGGGATCCTCGCCCCAGCCTGCCTTCCCCAGCCGCAAATAATGAAAACCCGCCTCGTCCGCGAGATTGCTCACTTACATTTTCTATTAATTCTTTCCTTTCAGAGGAAAAATGAGAGGAGCTGGAGAAGGAGGAGGCAAGGGGGGGCGGGGCCGAACTGCAGCCTTTCAAGGCCAGTCAGCTCTGCCCCAGGGACAGACACACAAACAGTCTGGAGAGGGGTGGTCAGGATGGGAACGGTTCCCACTTCAGGGCCTCAGTCATCCAACCCCTGAGACAAAGGAAGCCCACGGGTCAGTGAGGCTCAGAGGTCAGAACCAGGACCTTTGGTCGGGAGAGGAGCCAGAATTCCAATCCTCTATTCACTTGCTGTGTGACTTTGGGCAAGTCACTTAACCTCTCTGGATGCAATGCCTTCATCTGTGAAAGGTGGGGTGAGCTGGTTGGCCGGCATCCAGGGCCCATCCTGAGCTGACTGGATGTGATTTCCAGTATCAGGCACAGACTTTGGCTCCTTGCAAGGAAGGCTTTCCTAGCAGACAGGAAGGGGTTATGTGCGTGGTGGTGAGTTTCCCAGCCAAAACGATGTTCACACTATGACAAGGAGATGCAGAAACTCACCACTCTCTCTGACAAGCTTCTGAGACCACCTGGGTCCTGAGCCTGTACGGGGCTAGCGGGAAGCTGCACTCATTTTTGGAGCCAGCGTCTTCCATGTGCCAGAAATGGGAGGTACGGATTTGAACCTGACCCCAATCTTCGTCTTCAGGGAGCTGTTTACAGTCTGCTGGGAGGTGGGAGGTACAAACAGGCCATCGCTCTGAAGGGGGTACATAGGGGAGTGAAAAGAGCACAGGAGTTCACAGCAGCAAGAGAAAGACCACCACTCACTCCCTCCCAGGGAAGGCTCCCTGGAGGAAGCGGCATTTAATCCAGCTAGCACTAGAATGATTAGAAACATGTAGGAAATCATCTGGTATACAGCCAGTACTAAGGAAGAAATAGCAGTGCCCCCACCTCAGCTAAGCTAGGGAATCCAGGGAGGGAGGGCCACGGAAAAGCCCTAGGGACCAACGCAGGGTCAGACATGCAGCAGGGGCTCAGTGCACGTCTCAAATGTGAATGGGTGAGTGGGCGACGGGGTTAGCTGCGGGGAGGGGGAAAGAGAGTGAGTGGGTGGGTGGGGGAGTGGGTGAGTGGTGGGTAGGTGGGTGGGTGGGTGAATGAATGAGTGAATTGGTGGGTGGATGGGTAAGTGGGTGAGTGATTTGCAGAACTCGATGTATAAACAAAAACATGATCCCATTTTTATAAAGATGGATCCTAAAACCTCCTGGCCTCATTTGTATGTATGTGGAGAAGGGCCTGGAAGAACACACACCGAGCTGCCGACTCCGGTTGCCCCTAGAGGATGGGCTTGGGGGAGGGAGGAACACTCACTCTGTTCTCTACACACTTCTGTGTGTTGTTTTTATAGTGAGAATGTATTATTTTTGTAACATTAAAAACAAATTTTAAAAATGTAAGAAATGTTTAAGCTTTGTAGGCTAATTAAAAATTAAATCCATATCAGAAAAGATTCCCTTGTCCTCCACTCCCCCGTGCCGCCACTGCCTCTGCCAGGAAGCCCTTTCAGACATCAAATCTAAACCCCTCAAGATATGAAGCTCACTTCTTGGGCTGTCTCCAGGTGAATGGGAGAGGGGAGCTGCCAGGAGTCTCTGCCCAGCTGCTAGTCTGATGCACTGGCCAAGGCTCCCCTGCTGGCTGCCTTGGGACCTGCCCCCACCCCCATGGAAATGAGGAGGAGGAGAGGAAACAGGTTTGGCCTGGCCTCATTCTGGGGAGAGCTCCCCACCTTCAAGAAGAAATTTTCCTGGCAGAAGCAGCAGCCCCTTCAGCTCCCAGGACGCGTAGGATGCCTTCAGGCCCAACATATGTGGGATCTTCTAAAACAGGGACAGGAAAGGAGGAAAAATAAAGTCTGTTCCCCTAGGTCTGTTGTCTCAACAAGCAGCGGCCTCCAGAAACGCTTTCCACAGAAGCAGTGGGGGCCAAGATTCAGAGGCAGAGTCCCAGCATACAGATGGGCAAACTGAGGTCCACCAGATGAGAAGAGACCCATCCTGCGTCACCCTGCACAATGGGTTAGAGGCAAAGCCAGGACTGGAACCTAAAACCCCTGGATTAGAGCATAAAATGGAGAAGGTGGGCCTAAGAGGAGATGAGCGGGGAAGGGAGAAGACAGAGACAGAGCTGGAGAGGCTGGCACTGACTTGAAGAGGGGAGGGGAAGGCTGCCCCAGGCTGGCTCCTCTAGACGGCTCCCATCAGGGACATAGTGGGGCTCCTGGACTCCAGGGTCACGTGCAGTTGTCAGAGACTGGATGTGACTGGTGCAATGCACCTAATATTTCCAATTCTGCCCCTTCCTGGCAGGTGGTGAGATTCACTTCCTGTAGGTGGAAGCAAGGCATGCAGCTAGTTCTGACCAATGATTGGGAACAGAGTGGTGTGGTCGCTTCTGTGCCAGAGCATTTCAGTGCCAATGCACCCTTCTGAGTGCTTGTTCCCTCTGCCCCAAAACTGACAAAAGGCAAGGCAGGTCATGAGTGACTGAGATGAGCAGAGCTTCTGCTGACCCTTGCTGGACACGTTGCAGAAACAAGAAATAAATCTTTTTTGTTTTAAGCCACCGAGACTTGGGTATGTTTGTTAAGGCAACATACAATCTGGCCTGTCCTGACTGATATACAAAATATGAGCTTTGGAATCAGATAGCTCGGACTCAAATCCCAGCAACTCCATCGACTCTCCGATGACCTTGAGCAAGTCCTGTTTCCTGCAGGTCTCTGTCTTCCCTTTTAGAAAATAAAGGACCCAAGGATGAGATTACCTCCAGCTCCCAGAACTCCAGGACTCTCTACCCTTTTCTTAGAAAGCTCCCCACTCCTGGCCAAGATCACGCAGGGTCTGAAGGATCCCAGAGAGACAGCACATCTCTGGGGATCCCCAAAGACAGAAGTCTTTCCATGGAAGTGCAATATTCTCCACTAAGGTTCCCAAACCTGGCTGCTTATCAGAGTACTAAGGGAAGTTTAGAAATGCAGATTCCTTAGCCTGATTCACAGAGATTCAGATGCAGCAGGTCTGAGCTAGCTAGCGCCCAGAGATCTGATGCAGGTCTAGAAGCCCCACATCAGAAAATCTCAGATGGATCTCCTCAGACCTAGCAAGGGAAAGCTGGGCTGAGTAGGCCCAGCCCAACCCTGAATCCCCACAAAGCCTGCTCCCCTTCTTTTTTTTCTTTCTTTTTTTTTTTTTTTTTTTGAGACAGAGTCTCGCACCGTCGCCCAGGCTGGAGTGCAACGGCGCGATCTCGGCTCACTGCAACCTCTGCCTACCGGGTTCACGCAGTTCTCCTGCCCCAGCCTCCCAAGTAGCTGGGATTGCATCCCCTTCCTTTTTTTCAGGAGTCCTTCCCCGCACCACCCTCCTGGTCCTCCCAAAGGGCCACCTTCTCAGCCAGTGCTCACTACATTTTAGATAAAAGTGGAACAGGACACTCAATAATGCAGCTCAAACCCAGCTCACCTGCAGCAGCCACATGTCTGCCCAGCCGGGTGCCAGCCAGATGAATCTAGCCCCAGGCCTGACTCCTCCCACCGGCTCCCTCTCCGGCCTCCCTCCTCCCCCCTCATCGTCCTCCCCAGTCCCCCAGCGTGCCAAGGGGAGGAAAAACACCAAAGGGTGAATTTCTGATTAAAAACCAGCCTCTGCTTATTGCCTTGGCTGTTCTTGCAGGGGGAAAAGCGTTCAGCTTGTGTATGTATGCACATGTGCACTCAGGTATGTGTGAGTTACTGATGGGCAGGTGTGCCTCTGCATAGACATGTGTGAGCCTGGGAGTGTGAGAATGTCTGTACCCATGTGCCTGTGTGTATGTGGCTTGGATGAGTGCATGTGTCCATGTGTATATATGTGTGTGCAGGGTTGTATATGTGCAGGGGTACGTATGTGTGAATGTGTGTACATGGATATGCTTATGAGGGTGTGTGATTCTGTGTGTGTGTGTGTGTGTGTGTGTACTGACAGAAAAAGCCTTCTGGTTAAACTAATACCATTAGTTTGGGTAGCAAGATAATCCTAAATATTGGTTCTGGGGGAAATCATAACAAAATACACAACATCAACATTTTATTTCAAAAAGCATATGCTTTTTTTGCCTTTTGAGTTTTCTCTAAAGCAGGACAAAGTCTTTCATTTGCCTGTGGTTGTAATGATTGAAGCTGTGTCCTCTTTCTTGGGTAAACCAAACCCACAACACTTCATCCTCAATTTCCAATTTCAATTTCTCTAAAGTGGAGCAAGAAGGTAAAAAGACTCTTATAAAGTGATATGAGTGCCACATCTAGATCTTCACAATTTTGTTCCCAACCTTATCTTAGAGTTGCTTATCCACACCTAATTTGACAGCAATTTTTTTAAGCAATTCACCTTTATAGAGTCTTTCTAAAGACTTCAATTTCATTTTATAGAAACAACTTTTTGTGTGCTCACAGTATTGTGGTGTACTTATTATTTAATTAAATTGTGTGAATTTCAATATCAAGGGCTAGTGGTATAAACCAATCTGGAAACAAATACAACCGACTCTTTGTAAGCCCGTAACTCAGCCTGAGGGAGCAGAGGCCCGCAGGCTAGTGCATTGGACAGCAGCTTTGTGGATGGCAAGGTCTGCGTGGGGTGGACGTCAGGCTGTGTGTTTCACAGAGAAAAGGTGAAGCTCAGTCAGGGGAGGGTCGAGGGGAGATGTGTTAGAGGAGCCTCCTATCTGTGTGGGTGTGTGTATCTCGTGTGTGGGCTGAATGCGTGTGGATCTGTGCCCAGCTATTGAGAGCACATATGAGTGTCCCTGTCACTTACCCCAGCAGACAAGCCTCAGCCGAGACCACCACAAAATACGGATTATCCACCCTGTCATCCGTCTGCAGCAGATGAAGGTGACAAGTGAGTTGGGCCCCGGTTGTTGGTTACATGATCTGAGTCCCTGGCCATGAGATAATGCTGGGGACAGGGCAGAGCCAGCGTGTTCTGAGTGTCTACTGTCTGCCATCTCTCTGCACTCTCACAATGACCTCGGAGATGTCCATCCTTTTCGCCCACACCACAGTTGAGGAAACTGAGGCCCTAAGAAGTGAGGGGCTTCTCCAGCTGGACAATGGTGGCACTGAGCTGTAAACACAGGCTGCTTGGGCCTGTCACTGACCAGGGCTCCCCTGCACTCAGGAGGTTTAAGTGATTACTGATTTCCTGTAAATCGTAAGTGAGAACCCTTCATGGACACCAGCCTGCCCCTGTTGGCCTCTGTGGAGCTGGGGGTGACAGTGGGCAAGGAGGGTCACCAGTTGTTGCCCAGGAGGTGGAGACAGGGCTAGGTTCAGGCTGGCACCCACCAGTAACCAGACCAGGGCTCATCTTGGCAAGGCTGTCTGGTTTATTCAGACACTCACAACTAACTGGGTGTTGGATGTTTATATTATCCCTTAGGAGGGCAGAAGAGGAGGTCTTTCTTCCCATTTGACAGATGAAGAAACCGAGCCCGAAGAGGCAGCCCTAGCAAAGTGAGTGGCAAAGCTGGGGTGTGTCCCACACACATCTCTGCTCTCTTCCACCCAGCCTTCATCTCCCGATCTCCAGCACAATTCCTGGAAATTAGTAAACGTACAATGCAATGCATCCTACTGACCAGGGTTGCCAATAAACAACATGTAATTCTTTAGTGTAGGTATATCTTAACTACTGCATGGAATATACTTATAAACTTGTCGTTTGTCATTCAAATTTAACTAGGCATCCTGGATTTTTATTGGCTAAATCTAGAAGTATACGATAACCCCTCTTCCACTCATCCACTCCTAAGCCTCCTGGAGAGACATTAGGAAAGGAGTTTCGGGGCCGGTGCGGTGGCTCACGCCTGTAATCCCAGCACTTTGGGAGGCCAAGGCAGGCGGATCATCTGAGGTCAGGAGTTCAAGACCAGCCTGAACAACATGGAGAAACTCTGTCTCTACTTAAAATACATAATTAGCCAGGCGTGGTGGCGCGTGCCTGTCATCCCAGCTACTTGGGAGGCTGAGGCAGGAGAATCCCTGGAACCCAGGAGGCGGAGGTTGCCGTGAGCTGAGATCATGCCATTGCACTCCAGCCTGGGCAACAAGAACAAAACTCCATCTCAAAAAAAAGAAAAGGAACGATGTGTCAGCCCTCTGCCCCCACTCACCAGAGAAAGAGCAGACAGCCCGATGGAAAGGACAGGGGAGGAGTGAGGCCTTGACTTCAGACAGCACTGGTTGTCAGTTCTTGCCCGTTGGTGTGTGACCTTGGCCAAGTCACTGACCCCCTTTGAGTCTTCATTTCTCCACAGAGGGGTTGTGAGCGTTAAATAAGATTATCCACATAAAATGTTGTATCTTGTGTAAGTGTTCAATGGAAGGGAACCATTATTACTATTGTTATTGTTATTATTATTATTATTGACCAGATGGTGAAATTAAGGCTGAGAGAGAGACAGTGAGTTGGTGAAGGTCACTGGGAGTTGGTAGCAGACCAGGCACCCACACTCAGGCCTCCTGTGTCACTGCAGCACTGAGGTACTGCACCGTGCAGCTGCTTCAGTGCTTTGTGGCCAAGACACCAGAGGCTAGCTGGGCAGTCAGGGCTCAGTGACCTGTCCCAAACATTCTCCTTGTATAAACGGCTGCCTCCCCCAGCACCTGGGGCCAAGGCAGGTGGCTCAGGGCCCCACAGTCTAGACCCACCCACTGTTTCCTCCCCAGAGCACCTACAGATCAAATATGGTCTTGAGTCCCCTCTCCCTTGTGATCTGGGGGTGCTGTAAGTTCCCACCCTATATCATATCTATCCCCAGACTCCCAGGGAAGTTGAGAGCTGCCCTGGAATGACAGGGGTGAGGAGGGGTGCTGCCATCCAGCCCGCACCAGCAGGCCAGGCCCTGGAAAAAACAAAGGATGCCTGCAAGCTTCTCAGCCCCCTGAACCCCATCTCACCTCCAGATTACTAACAGATGCAGCCGCCAGGAGAGCCTGGGATTTCTCCCAAGCCTCTCCTCAGATTGGAAAAGAACTGAGAAGGAAAGACTAGAGTGCCCTCCCACAGTGGGCCCTGCCTGGGACTCCACGGGGACCTGGCCAAGAACTCTGCCCCCTCCAACTCCCCTCTTCCCTCTCCAGCCCCAGCACCCCATCTGTAACCCTAACGAGCTGCTGACAGCTCCCATCTGCTCCTCTCCCACTTCCTGGGGAAAGGGAGAGAGAGGAGGGGATGCTGAGAAGGGTAGAGCAAAGCAGAAGGTGGGTTCCTCACACTGGGGTTGCTGGGCATCCTGGCCGTATGGGTGTCCACTGCCCTGCTGCCAGAGACACCCTCACGCCCACAGCCCTGGAGGTCCCGCTCCTCAGGGTGTGAGGGTATTTGAGAGAAGAGATTCCAGCCACAGTGTCCTGCCCAGCTGTTGACTTCCAAATTCAACAGCTGGAAATCCAGCTCTCAGAGGGACCGTCTCAGGAAGAGAAGGGACCAGCCTGACTCCCCCGTCCAGGAATTCCCAAGGTGCCTTCTTCCCTCACCACACCCCCACCCATGTTCTGCTCTCAGACCATGGGACAGGGTTGGGGCTTAAGGACAGGGGCTGCAGTCTTAGCCCACGGGCCCAGCCCAGGCCCCTCCATCAGCTCCCATCTGGCTCCTGCTCGCCAATGCTGCCATCCAGAGGTCATCCGGGGCACCGCAAGAACTGATGCGCCGCCCAGGAGCCTTCTGGGATCCCCACTCCCAGGCCCACCATGGAAGGCTGGACCAAGGATGGAGTGCCCAAACACTTTGCCTGGAGGCACTGGGAGGGTCACCTCATCCACCCCCTACTTCCAGGCAGTTGCATGGCCATGAGCTGGTCCGTGGCTCCTTGCTCATGGAGTGACCCTCCTCAAGGAAGCTCAGGGCCTGTTAGAAAGGAAAACGAAGTCGCTAGAAGAAGGGAAAACGAAGGGAAAAGCTCAGGGCCTATAAGAAGGGGAAACGAAGTGCTATGCCTCCTCGTCTCACACTCACTGAAGCTGTCATGTGGATAATAGTGCCCCATTTAAAAGTCGAGGACACAGGCACAGGTAGGGAGAGGGAACCGTTCATTTAGAGTGATGAACTTCCTGGCTTGGTTTTCTGGAGGGGATCGCTTCAGTTCTCAAAGGTTCACTAATTTATGTGCCCGTCCTGTGCTGGAGAAGGACCTACTGTGTGTTGGGGTCTGTGCCAGGTCCTGGGAAACTCAGAGACATATCAGATGCTGCCCAAGGAACACTCACCAAGGGGTTGTGGGGTGTGAGCAGGACTCCTGGCTACACCAGGAAGTGCCTGAGAGGCGAACCACGAGATCTCTGTGAGAAGTCACCAGCTGTGACAGCAATGCCGACAGAACCATTCTCAGCCAGGGCAGACCATTTGGCAACCCATGGTTCTTAGGGCTCTGTCCTGAACACTGCTTCAGAGACTTCCCCATAAAGGACTAGGCGAGGTCACCATCCACCAGTCCCCACAGCCAAGCAGCCCTCTCCGCCAGAGGAACCAGCCTGTCTCAGAGCCAGCTATGACAACCCCCAGTCCCCCAGACAAGCTAGAGAACCCACAGGGCCTGACATATAACAGGTTCTCAGCCTATGTTAGAAGAATGAAGAAATTAGAAAATTAAGGGGTTGTTCATGTGGGAGCTCCCAGACATATAAAATCAGATCTACCACTCCTTGCACCCGGGCTGCCCTTGTCCCAATGGCCAGTAAGTCATTAGAGTAGAGGAAACCCAGGAGACTAGCATTCTCGTTCCAGTGCCACATCTCACGTGCTGCGTGCCCCATGGCAAGCCTCCCCTCTCCGGGCCTCAGTCTTCCCGTGTGTATAAGGAGGAGTTGGACTAGACAGGTGGCATCTAAGGCCTTGGTATAGGGAAGGGTAACCTAACCCTACCCTAACTCTCGTACCCTTTCCATCCCTCCTCGCGCAGAACCAAAGGTTACGCCATAAGCTGGTACCACATGGAGACCTAGAGGACTTGCTGCCCAGCACACCTGTGTGTCCCCCCCAACGTACACAAAGTATGCAAATGGACATACAAACATGCACACGTGTGCATGAAGCCACATACATGCACGCACGCATTACAAGCACCTGTGTACACACACACTTGTGTCTGCACATCGCACACTCAAACACATGCCCTGTGCTCAGTGCTGCAGAGCCTCAGGAACAAGTTTAGGGACACACTGAAGTTATGAAATTGATTTCTCTGGGAACAGTTGGAATTAGTTTTAATCATCTTTATCTTTCTTCCAATTGTGCTCTCAGCCTTCCCCTCACCGTGTAATCCATTGCTATTGACTTCCCCGCAGGCGCTGGGGATGGGGGAAGCTGGGTGGGGTAGGCAACGTGTTCATTTTCGGTACAAATAAACAACAGCAACAATCACCTCCCACCCATGTCTTCCTCGGCACCACAGGAACCAGCCGCTCCCAGAGAGCCAGTAGGACTTCCTGCTCACACAAACATACTCACAACATCCAAACCTTATTCTTCAAGGAAGCCCCTTCCAGGAAGCCCTCCCTGGTTGGGATGAGAGGGGGCTGAGACATGTGTTCTGTTCATATCTCCATACCTCACGAGTTTGGGCCTTCAAAGTGTTCCCCTGAGGAGGCTGAGCTTCATTCAGGAGGCTCAGAATCCCTGCTGAAAAGCCCTATCTCATCCTCCAGTATCCCCTCCCTGAGCCCATGCCCTAGCTCCCACCAGGACCTAGCATATGGGATGTCCCCTGTACAGCATCTAGTATAGTGAGGGCAGGACCTGGGTCTGATTCATCTCTCAGATCAGGCACATAGTAGATGATCAATAAATATTTGTTGAATGAATGAATGAGTCAATGGAAAATTCCTTTTTGAAACCTGCCTTTAGAGTCTGACACATCTACTCATTCATTCAACCAATACTGAGCACCAATACTGTTCCAGGCACTTTGCCAGGCGCCAAAGATACAGAAATGAATAGGAGCTGGTCTGATCCTTGTGCAGCACCCCACCTAGGAGACAGGACAGGGGGATGGGGTCCTCAAGCAGGCATGGGGTGAAAAGTGTATCTGAGGGAGAGAAACAAAGGCAGAAGCTCTTATTTTCAGAAGTCCTGATGAAGGCAGATCAGTTTTGAGGAGCTGGTGCCTCTAGAATGGGGGGGACTCATCAGTAGGATGCCCTGTCCTCCAGGGGCTCCCACACTGTACCCAGGCCTGGGCCAATTCCACAGCAGGCACGTGGGAGGCTCTGCTGCCCTGGGTGTGTGTGCAGGGGGATATTGGCCCCTCCTTCATGGGGCGCTCCCCTTGGAGCCACGAAGGGGAGGAGGTCATCCCTCACCAGCGAGGTGCCAGTGCTAAGTGCCCTGCAGCGCTAATATTTTATGATTAAAAACCATTAAGGTTTAGACCGTGAAAATCCAAGGGACACAAAATCAATGGCCCAATATTGCTTCCCCCGGTAAGTTGTGTAAATATTGTGTCTTTTATTGTTTGGCCGATGGCAAGGGCAGAGATACAGGTACAGATTATACTAACTAATACCCTCCTGTTCCAGCCCTGACCCGGTGGAATTAACATCCTGGCTGAGAGGGGCCAGGACAGGCCTGGTGAGCTGGCCACAGGGAGATCCTGGCTGACTTGTGGTGGAAAGTCACCGCATTCCCTCCTCCACCCCTCTCCCACACCCCCATCAGACTTCCCAGAGACAGCAACACAGCCCTAGGCCCCTCCCCCACACAGTGTCCCCACACTAATCACACAGACACATATCTCATGGTGACATGCTCTCCTGACAGCCCGTCCATCACCCAGCTCCGCCATCTGCTTGAATTTGCATATTTAATCAAGATCTGTCTTTTCTCCTCTGGGGGTTCCGATGAGGGTGGAGAAGATGATTCCAGGAGTTGCTCCTGTAGCGATCGGGCAGGAGATGTTGGGGGGCGCCTCTCCTATCTGGAGTTGTGTGACTGTGGCATGCCTGGGCTCCCTCATCTACAAACCGGGGCTAATAACAGAACCTACAGCCAAAGGCTGTTGTGAAGATTTGTGTTTCTACGTGTAAAGTGCTTAGACCAGCGAGGGGCATATGATAAGCGCTGTAGATGAGTCTGCCTCTCCTCAGGGAATGGGGTCGTACCAGGTACACCCTGCTCCCAGCTTCAAGAAGGATTGGGGACGATGCTGGGGTCCCTCCTGTTTCTAGGGGAGAGGGATGCCTGAACCCTCCTTTCTCCTTCCAGTCTTGGCTGCTTCCTCCCCATACCCTGTCCCTCTCAGGGAAGAGCCAGGTATGACTCCACAAGCCAGGACCCTGGCCCCATGCTGAGGAAAGTGTGGGCGGAGCAGGGCTCACCCTCTAGCAATGCCCGAGAAGCTGCCGGGGGGGAACCCAATAAAGTCTTTTCACTGAGAGGGTGCCTAGAAAGAGAACGAGTGCACCCATGTAAGGGGAGAAGATCTGGCGACGGGGACAGCGTGACTGATGTGACAGGAGAAGAGCTGCGGAGATGTGAAAGGCAGCACCGAGACGGACCTGAGGAGGATGAGCTGGGCTGCTGCTAGGGGAGAGCAGCTGAGCAAAGGGGCGGGAGCGCCCGGCCTGGGGCAAGAGCAGGGCCACTGGCATAATAAAGGGAAGAGCTGGCAGGCACAGGAAACCCCTGAACTGATGGGGGAACAGGTGGGTGGATGTGAGAGAATGGCGAAGCTCATGTGGGGAAGCCGCTGGGCTCCGGGCTGCTATGAGAGGACACTGTGACTCATGTTCAGGAACATCTAGGCTTATACTAAGAGTAGTTAGATAAAGGCGGGAGACAGCTGGGCTGAGATGGGGACAGCTGGGCTGAGGTGAAGGGACAGCTGGGGTTAGGTGGGGACAGCTGGGCTGAGGTGGGGGACAGCTGGGTTGAGGTGAAGGGACAGCAGGGCTGAGGTGGGGACAGCTGGGCTGAGGTGGGGACAGCTGGGCTGAGGTGGGGGACAGCTGGGCTGGGGTGAGGGGACAGCTGGGTTGAGGTGAGGGGACAGCAGGGCTGAGGTGGGGACAGCTGGGCTGAGGTGGGGGACAGCTGGGCTGAGGTGGGGGTCAGCTGGGCTGAGGTGGGGACAGCTGGGCTGAGGTGGGGGTCAGCTGGGCTGAGGTGGGGACAGCTGGGCTGGGGTGAGAGGACAGCTGGGCTGGGGTCGGGACAGCTGGGCTGAGGTGAGGGGACAGCTGGGCTGAGGTGGGGGACAGCTGGGCTGAGGTGGGGACAGCGGGGCTGAGGTAGGGGACAGCGGGGCTGAGGTGGGTCAGCTGGGCTGAGGTGGGGGGACAGTTGGGCTGAGGTGGGGACAGCTGGGCTGAGGTGGGGACAGCTGGGCTGAGGTGTGGACAGATGGACTGAGGTGGGGGACAGCTGGGCTGAGGTGGGGACAGCTGGGCTGAAATGGAGACAGCCGGGCTGAGGTGAGGACAGCCGGGCTGAGGTGAGTACAGTTGGGCTAAGGTGGGGACAGCTGGGCTGGGGTGAGGGGACAGCTGGGCTGAGGTGAGGGACAGCTGGGCTGGGGTGAGGGACAGCTGGGCTGAGGTGGGGACAGCTGGGCTGAGGTGGGGACAGCTGGGCTGGGGTGAGGGACAGCTGGGCTGAGGTAGGGGACACCTGGGCTGAGGTGGGGGACAGCTGGGCTCGGGTGAGGGGACAGCTGGGCTGAGGTGGGGGACAGCTGGGCTGGGGTGAGGGGAACAGCTGGGCTGAGGTGAGGGACAGCTGGGCTGGGGTGAGGGGACAGCTGGGCTGAGGTGAGGGACAGCTGGGCTGAGGTGAGGGACAGCTGGGCTGAGGTGAGGGACAGCTGGACTGAGGTGAGGGGACAGCTGGGCTGAGGTAGGGGACAGCTGGGCTGAGGTGGGGGACAGCTGGGCTGAGGTGAGGGACAGCTGGGCTGAGGTGAGGGGACAGCTGGGCTGAGGTGAGGGACAGCTGGGCTGAGGTGGGGGACAGCTGGGCTGAGGTGAGGGGACAGCTGGGCTGAGGTGGGGACAGCTGGGCTGGGGTGAGGGGACAGCTGGGCTGAGGTGAGGGACAGCTGGACTGAGGTGAGGGGACAGCTGGGCTGAGGTAGGGGACAGCTGGGCTGAGGTGAGGGGACAGCTGGGCTGGGGTGAGGACAGCTGGGCTGGGGTGGGGGACAGCTGGGCTGGGGTGAGAGGACAGCTGGGCTGAGGTGAGGGGACAGCTGGGCTGAGGTGGGGACAGCTGGGCTGAGGTGAGGGGACAGCTGGGCTGAGGTGGGGACAGCTGGGCTGCGGTAGGGACAGCTGACTGAGGCAGACAGGACACTTGGCTAATGGCACAGCAGTAGAGACACTGGCAGTGGACAAGTCCCCATGTATTTTCTGTTTGGGACCACATCGTACTTTTCAGAAATGCCTTGGGAAGGCCTGGCCAGTCTGTGACCTGCAGCCTCCAGGCCACAGTCAGGGGAGGGTCACAGGCAGGAGTACCTTTTCCCACCCTAAACCCCCCACCCCCACATCCCTCCCACCTCCCACCCCCACAAATCCACAGGCAGCGGAGTGGGCGGGCAGGCGACGGGGGTTGTGGGCCTCACCTTCCACCACTGCCCTCAGAGACTCCCTCAGGGGCTGTGAATGACCCTGAACTCTCGGTGTCGAACATCCATGGTGTCCAAATGCAGCAGGCCCTTGGAGGGCATCAACCCAGGCCCCCATTTTACAAGTGTGTCAAATGACCTTCTTAGCTCCATTTTTCAGATGGGGAGACTGAGGACTAGAGAACGGCCTACCTACAGTCAGGCAGAAGTGGTCCAGGCTGAACAGGGATTGAACGTGGTCAGGCCAGCCCAGTTCCCGGCTCTTCGTCACTGCGACTGCACCTTTCCAGAATGTAGCTGAAGAAGCAAGACCTCGAGGCCCAACTCACTGCTGTCTCGATTCCTGACTCACTTTCCCCTCTTCTCTGTTTGAGAAAATCTGTTCCTTGGCAGTGTTTCTCCCTGAGGCCCTTGTCCCTAGGAGAACCCAGCTGCAATAAAGCAGCCATGGCTTGGGATGTGGAAAACAGTTCTAGAGCACAAGCAGAGGAAGGAGGACTGAAGACGAGGCCCAGGAGAGCTGGCCTCCATGGGACACCTCCTGGCCCAGCCATCCCCTGCCCTGGCAGAGTTCCCAACCCTGCTGCTCAGAACTCCTCTCCAGGGCTTTTTCCAGCATGAGCTGCCCCTCCCTTCTGGGGTGGGTCACAGTAAAGTCCTCCAGGCACGCAGCTGTCACAGGAGAGTGACCAAGTGCCAACAGGGGTGGATTTCCCTGGGTAGTTCATTCCAAACGGGCCATGCAGGTACTGTGGGGGTGTGTCTGTGTGT
The DNA here is from genome assembly GCF_037993035.2 of Macaca fascicularis. Lineage (NCBI taxonomy): Eukaryota > Metazoa > Chordata > Mammalia > Primates > Cercopithecidae > Macaca > Macaca fascicularis. Next base: position 198,354,165 of record NC_088375.1, read on the forward strand.
GCAGGTGGGTCTAGGCCTAAAACGGTGGCACATGGGGTTTTTTCAGCCAGAAGCAGGTGTAATGAAACGGTCTTTATAGAAGTTACACTGAAGACTCTGGAGCCTGAGGCCTGAGTTCAAATCCTAGCTCTACCATTTCAGAGCTGTGCAACTTTAGGCAAGTCACTTAACCTCTCTGTGCCCATGTCCCTCATCTACAAACTGAGGCTAATCATAGAACCTTCAGCCAAAGGTTGTTGTGACGATTTGTGTTTTCTATGTGAAGATTTGCGTTTTAGTGAGGGTCATATGATAAGTGCTGTAGATGAGTCTGCTGTAATTATGATGTGGTTGTATGTTCTATGTGAGCGCCCTCCCTCCCCAACTAGAGGCAAAGCTGCTCAAAAGCTGAGACCGAGGTTTACTCTCCAGTCCAGGCCCGGCACCCCCAGGACAAAGCAGGAAGAGCAATCCATAATGACCAGGCATTGAACACAGGAGGCTGCCAATGTGTGCGCGTGTGTGTGTGCACAGGTGTGGCTCAATATTATGTATAGGTGTGTGTTTTGTGTGTGTGCATCATTAACTTATGTGTCAGTAATAGGTGACAAATTTCTATGCCAGTATCACTATTGTGTTTGTTTCTATGGCATTAGGCTACAGCATGGCACATGTGTCTCTCGGATGTGGATACTGGTGGGTACTGGATGTGTTTGCAGTGTGAGGCCCAGTGAGCGTATGTTTATGTATGGAACAGTGTTAGGAGGTGTCAGTACTGTGGATATATGTGTGTCGGCATCTGGCATTTCTATGTGTCAGTGCTGTGCATACATGGTATCAGCATCCGTATATGTGTGTCCATGTTGGCATTGTGTGTGTGTGTGTTTGTGTCCACGTTGGATGTATATATGTGGCAGCCTTGGCTGTATATGTAGGTCTGTGCTGGTTAAGTATGTGTGTCAGTGCTGTGTGCATATGTATGTAGCATCCTGTGTGTATTTTGTCAGTATTGGGTGTACGCGCATCAGTACTGAGTGTTTGTGTAGATTTTTGTCGAAGTAGGTTCATGTGTGTGTCAATGATGGGTGTATGTGTTGCTGTGTGTCTGTGTACTTGTGTAATCAGCATCCGCATTCTGTGGGTGTGTATTGTGTGTGTATATGTGTGCATCAGTGTATGAGTATACAGGATAGTGGTGTGTGTGTGTATATCTGTGTCAGCGATTTGTATAGATAGGAGTCAGCACTGTGTGCATGTGTGTGTCGGTGTTGAGTGTGTATGTGAGTGTGCCCATGCCAATACGTATACACGTGTCAGCGTGGTGTGCTCTGTGTCAGCATTGTGTGTTTGGATGTGCCAGCATTGTATGCATATGTGTGTCAGTGTTGTGTGTATGCGTGTGCTGGCATTGCATGAGTGTGTCTATCAGTGTGGGGTGTGTGTGTGTCAATGTTGTGTGTCTGCATGTGTGTCAGCATTGAGTGTGTAGCTGTGTGTCAACAGTGGGTTCGTATGTGTGTCAGTGATGGGCAGAAGTGTTGCTGTGTATCAGCATGCTTGTGTATATCTGTGTCAGCATTGTGGGTGTCAGTATTGTGTGTACATGTGTGTCAGCATTGGGCATATGTGTGCATCAGTGTTGTGTGAGCATGCGTGCCGTCTGCGACATGCACCTTTGCACCTTTGTCCCCCTATCCGCCTTGAGGGAGGAGGGAAGGAGAGGCTCCCTCAGACGCTGGGTCTGAGCCTGGCTCCCCAGCACCCTGGAGGCCTGGCTTGCCAGCCCTGGCACCTGCGCCTGCCCAGCCCGGCCCCCACCCCAGCCTCTCCCTGACTGGCACCCAAGTTAATAAGTGTTGCTTTTCTCCTATTCTACTCAGGCCTGTGATGGAAAATCCTCGGGCTGGAAGTGAGCCCCGAATCAATAGTCCATTCCATTTAACAGGGTGGCTGTCACCATAACGAGATAAAAGTGGATTAGCTTCTGCGCCGCTGCCGCGTCTACAGGGAGCCCATCTGTTCCCTGCACAGCCGGCCTGGCTCAGAGTGGCCATTGCAGCCCGGCCAGACCTGGCCATGGGGCCCCCACCAAGGCCTGGGATCGGAAGGGTAAGGGACAGAGAGGGCTCAAGAGTGGGATCCAGATGGGGCTTATAATGGGGCTCAGGATGGAGTAGATCAGGGCGTGCTCAGGATGGAGATGGGACAGGCAGGAGGACAACATGAGATCAGGCCAGCTGTGAGCCTGGGCGTCCAAGCTGACAAACTGGTGTGTCCTTCTAAGAAGTCTGTGCCCTCTTGGACCTCAAGTGTGGCTGAACCTCTGGCAATACATGCAGGTGCCAAGGCCTCCTGGCCTGGACACCCTGGAGGCCACACATAGGGTTGAAGTTATTTTGAGGAAAGGCCCTCCCACTGCCCTAAGAACTGAAAGAGAGAAGAGGCTCTTGTTGCCAGCAAGAGGAATGCAGGCTGGACATCAGGAAGAACTTCCTCCTCATAAGGGTAATCACTTTGACAAGCAGGTGACCAGATGTTTATTTGCCTTTTCAGGATATGTTCTAGCTCGTACTGATTTTTTAAGTATTTGATACTAGGTGTCCCGAGCAAAGGAACACTAAGGTTGATTCACCTAAACCCCATTGAATTGATTTTTGTTGCTGTTAATCTGCAGTATATACTGCCGAGATATCCCACTTCATCTGCCTTTTCACTTTGGGATTCTTTATTTTTATTTTGTCGGTTCTTACAGTCTTATCTGTGATTTTTCCCCTCGTGTTTATGCTTGGAAAAGCCCAGCTCATCCTGCAATAATCACCTTTGTTTCTTCTAATTCTTTTATGATTTCATTTTTATGTGAATATTTTGATCCACTTGGAATTTGCGTGAAGTAGGTGAGTTTAAAAGTTAACCAATTGTCCACCATCATTTCATACTAATTTGTCTTTTCTACACTCATTTGAAATGCCACTTTTATCATTCATTAGGGTCCTATTTCTGGCGTATCTGTTAATTTGCAAATTTTTGTGCTAACCAGTACAAGTTTTGTTGAGCATAGCTTTGTGATATATTTTCATATGAGAATATATTTTCTCTTTAACACGGATGCCCTATATTTTTATTATTTTATAGCTGTGTTAATGCTAAACTTTATTTAATGAAAGTACCAGAAAAGCATACCGTTTGAGGCCTGTGGCAACTCCTTTTCGAATGTAAGTAACAGTCCCCAAACACTGCCTACAGTTAGGTTTTCTGGATGGAGGCCCGTGGGCATTAGGAAGACCTCCCTTTCAGTAGCAGCAAGAGTTGAAGCATTAGGGACACCCCCCACCCCACCCCCAACCCACAGAGTCCTGAGAAGGGCCTCACAGAGTCGGATGTGCACGCAGGACAGAGAGCAAGTCCTGTCTTCGCTTGAGTCCCCCTAGAAGCAGACTCTGAGACAAGGATTTGAGTGCCAGCAGTTTGCTTGAGAGGATATCCCAGGAAACACCAAGAGGGACATGGGGAAGTGGGGCAGGGAAAGAAGGCAGCAGGCCAAGGGGACCTTGATCAAGCCAGTTGCGACCATGGGAATGGAGCTTCACTCCACAGAGACCTGTGATCCACAGGGTAGACCACGGGCCTCAGAGCTATCCTCCCCAAGTACACCCAATACTATCCTACCCTAGTACTCCCAGCAGCCATTGGTTGAGAGCAGCCTGAGAAGCAGGGAGGGGCATTAGCTCTGCAGCACTTCCTGCCTGCCTGGGTGGAGGGAGCAGCTGCAGCCCTAGAGAAAGCCTATAAGTATTTGGCACGGGACAGGTAGGCACTCTGATGGGAGGGCCCAAGGGGATCTGAGCAGGACATCTGCCAGTGAGGAAACAAATGTGGTGGCCCAGCACGAGAGGGTGAGCCCTACATGGGGTCAATGGGGGTGGGGAGGATAGAGTAAAGTCAAGAGGCTTTTAGGAAGCAGAATAGACAGAGCTTGGGGACCTGAGCCCCTGAGGGCATGGAAGAAGAGGAGACCAGGGTTACCCTCGGATTTCTGGCTGGGGAATGGGATGGATGATGGAAGGGGGCACCAGAAGAGGGAGCATTGCACTCCAGAGAAAGAGACGGGGCGCGGTGAGGGGAGGAGTTTGGTTTGGGTCATGCTGGGTGAGGAATACTGAGCATGTATCTGACAGATGTCCAGGAGACAGCTGTGTGTCTGTCTGGGCTTAGGAGGCAGAGTTAGGAGTTAGGTGGAGAGCAGAGAGTCGTCACTGAAGCCATTGATGCTGGGGGTGTACACGAGGTGTAGCTGATGCTGAGGAAGTTTCCAGGTTAAGAGCAGAGGGGTCACAAGGAACATTCCACAGATGTGCAGAAGTGACTGTGAGTGAAGCTTGAGTGGCTTCTCTTCCCTGTTCCCCAGTGACTGAGAGGCCCCTCCCATCCTTATGGGGTGGGGAGGGGGAGGGTGAGGGAAAGGATGGGAGGGAAGGGAGGGGACAGGGTGATGGAAATTCTAAAGGAGCCGACAGCTGTCAAATAATATAAAACCTCATATGTTAATAATTCTTACAGTTTTGCCAAAGACTTAATGGCTGGCCTGTCAAGAGCAGTGACAGAAGCTATTATGGAAACAAGATGGGAATATTTTGGTGGCAGCATCAACAGCACTGCCCATTGCCAGGGCTCCAAGGACCAGGAGGAGGACAGCCAGACCTCATGCCTGCCACCCCCAGGAAGGCCATGTGCTCTGCCAGAGAGGTGCTGGGTCATTGCGGATTCAAGCCACTGACTGTGGATTAATCTCCTCTGAGGACGTTTTAATTAACCGCCAGATCCCAGAGCTGCCCCGCCCTTCCTTTCCCCACCCCTCCCTGGTCTGCGGCCACTATCGTCCCCAACACAGAAGCAAGAAGCGACCAGCCAACAGTGTGATACAGTGAGAGGGGCCACTGGAGGATTGTAGATGGGGCACAAGCAGAGGAGAGGCTCCGGGACCCTGGTGGCAGCCTGATTTGGCAGATCTAGATCTCTAAAGGGTCTTGCACTGGTCATGAACTCAGGGTCTGAGAACCAGACTCAGTTCGGTAGCTGATTGGTTACATGAGCTTGGACAAACCCTTGGTTTTGAAATGCCTCAACTTCTCACTCTGTAAAATGGGAACAAGGCCAAGTGCTATGACTCATGCCTGAAATCCCCACACTTTGGGATGCCAAGGTGGGAGGATAGCTTGAGGGCAGGAGTTCGAGACCAGCCTGGGCAACATGGCAAGACTCCATCTCTACAAAAAATTAGCCAGATGTGGTGGCACAGGTCTGTACTCCCAGCTACTCAGGAGGCTGAGGTGGAAGGATCTCTTGAACCCGGGAGTTTAAGGCTGCAGGAGCTGCAATGGCACCACTGAACTCTAGCCTGGGCAACAGACCAAGACCCTGTCTCTACAAAATAAACAAAATAAAAATAAAGTGAGGTGGGAACAATAGCAGGAAGTGCACATAAAACATGTGCAAAGATGCTCTCAGAGCTTACATATCTCGGAATCACTTTCCACAATCCTCTGAAGCACCTTCTGCTTAATCTTATTTAACTCTCAAATCGACTCCAAGAAATGGCATAATTATCTCCATTTTAATAGACAGGGATCAGGAGGCAGGGAGGAAGGCTGAAGTGGGCACACAATACTAATTTGCAGAAACGGGATTGGAGCCCACAGTCTTCTCTCCACTGCCAGAATCTGCCGTAGTATGAGGGATTCTTATTAGACTATCAATCGTGACAGCTACCATTACCTTATAGCAAGAGTTACACTAACCCAGAGCTTCTCCACTAACCCAGAGCTTCTCCACTAACCCAGAGCTTCTCAAACCTGACGGCACATAGGGAACTCCTGAGCATCTTGTTGAAATGCGGATGCAGATTCAGCAGGTCTGGGATGGGAACTGAGATTCTGTGTTTCTAACAAGTAGCAAAGTGATATTGATGCTGCTGGTCCAAAGACCCCACCTTGAGTATCAAGGTGCTAATGCTGTATCTCATTCGGTTGGCACAATAGCCAGTGAGACAGGTATTATTAATATCATCCTTGCTTCACAGAGGACACTGAGGCTTAGAGAGATGGAATAAGTTCCTCACGATCACAAAGCTAAGCAGAAGAACCAGGGTTGGGCCCCAGGTCACTTGGCCTAAGTCTGCCCACTGGGCCCCAGTGCTAGACCATCTATCTCTCCAGCGTTTGCCTAAGAAGTCAATGACCTGGAATTATGGGAGCCACACGAGGAGTGAAGTCCTGAGGTTGGGCGGGAGGGTTCAGATGATACAAGAGCAGAGGGCATTAGGAAATACAGGTTTCTTCAAGAGAAACCTTGGCCTCAGCAAGGGAGGAAACTATAGTTTGGAAAGCAGGTGTTGCTATATCTAGAAGAGAGAGATGCTGGTTCTGGAAAATTCTCTCGCTTTGATGGGAGAGCTCTGAGCTGGGGATGGTTAGCTTTGAAGAGAAGGATTTTTAACTGGACTGGCAAGAGGCCCTGGAGTCAGGATGAGAAGGAGGAGCTCCAGTCTCAGGGACCAAGAGCTGGGAGAATTTGCACCGGCTTCAGGCTCAGGGGATGACCTCACAAGGGCCACAGAAGAAAAAAATGTAAATGTGAGAAAGTGAGCAGGCCTAGAAGGGGTGCAAGGAGAGGAAGACAAGAGCAAGGGTCATGCACTCAGATGCCAACAGGTGCCAGGTAGGTGTCGAAAGTGAGTGAGGTGGCCCGTGTCGCCAGAGCTGATTCTTCAAGTGAAATGGGAAGTTCACACTCAATGGGAAATCCCCATTTTTTCAATGCTGTTTACCATTTCCAAAAAAATCCACTATTTTATGTTACCCAGTATTTCAAAAAATATATATGTAAGATTGTTCAGACCTAATAAGATATGTCTATGAGCAAGATAAGCCCTTGGGTCACCATTTTGCAACCTCTGAACCACAGCAAGCACAGGCTGGATTTGGTGGGAAAGTGGAGTTTGTGGGAGTCCTGAGAGAGGGAGGGGACAGGTTTGAGGCACAGCAGCCATGCATGATAGATAGATAGATAGATAGATAGATAGATAGATAGATAGATAGATAGAAGATAGATAGATAGATAGATGATAGACGATAGATAAATAGATAGATAGATAGATGATAGACGATAGATAGATAGATAGATAGATAGATAGATAGATAGATAGATAGATAATAGCAAAAATTAGGGTTTTACTGGCTGGGCTTGGTGGCTCACACCTATAATCCCAGCACTTTGGGAGGCCAAGGCAGGAGGATCACTTGAGGTCAAGAGCTCGAGACCAGCCTGGCCAACATGGCAAAACCCCATCTCTACTAAAAATACAAAAACTAGCCAGGCGTAGTGGCCCACACCTGTGATCCCAGCTACTCAGGAGGCCTAGGCAAGAGAATCGCTTGAACCCAGGAGGCAGAGGCTGCAGTGAGCCAAGATTGTGCCACTGCACTCCAGCCTGGGCAACAGAGCAAGACTCCGAAGACTCCGTCTAAAAAAAAAAATAAAAATAAAAAGATGCAATGCTGCTTGTTATGAACAGAAGAACTTCCTTAGTGTTCTTCAGAAGACTTTGATAAACATTCAAGGGATTTCTCCATTTTTTGGCTCCCAGACTGGTGTGTCTTTGACTGTGACAATGAGCAGAGACTGAAATGCAGCTGCTCACTCTTATATGGGTTCCACAGGAAGGCCAAACCACAGGAGGCTGGAGCCCAGAGGAACCACAAGCTTGGAATGGGGGCATTCCCAGGGTACCAAGAAGCATGTCAGGACCCTGAGCCACCAAAGACCCACAGACACCAAGGGGAAAGGCCATTAGTACAGATTCCCAGTGGCAGCTGCCCCCAGGTGGGGCAAGCAGGCTCCTCTTTGCAGGTTCGGGTCTAAGTCAAAGGATCTAAGCAGACAGAGTGGCAGGTATGGGTAGGAAATTCACCTTATGGATAGACATGCAGGAGGAGGAAGAGGAGGAGAAAAAGGAGAAGGAGCAAGAAGAGGAAGAGGAGAAGGAGGAAGGAGAGCTAAACATTGTTGAGCACGAAGCACTACTTGCCTTGTTTCATTGACTCGCCTAACATTTTTAGCTCTTGATCTTATTATCCCCACTTTGCAGATGAGGAAACTAAGTCTTGAGAAGATAAAGTGGCTTAAAGGTACCCGCTGGAAGTGACAGAATAGGACTGTGATTCCAGGCCTGTCTGGACACAGAACCCAGGCTCTTAACCATTCATGCGACATAGGCCCTCAGCCCCTCCCCTCCAAGTATAGCCACCTGCACGTCGGGCCACAGACTTGGCGCCTGATGTGCAGGTGGCTATACTGGGGAGAGGCTGAGGGCCTATGTCGCATAAATGTTCATACGACAAAACTGAGGCCACCATAACCAGTTTTACTCAAAGCTACCAGGCCCACCAAGTAGGGCCTGTGACAACCAAGCATTGAAAAGACCCTACAGCCTCTATTAGATAAGGACTAGAGTTTGGGGGCCCTCTCCCTGTATAGGACTAGGGTGCTTCCCATACATGAGGCCCCCAGAGACCTCTTTCCCACAAAGAACAAAACCATAAAGCTCCAGACAGCCTCTTTCACGTGGCCAGGAAATGCTGGAGAAAAACCTTCACTGGGTCCTCCCAGTCCCCACCTGTCCTTATCCCCAGTTCCCACTGTGCCTGTTCCCAGGCTACTGGGCTGCTTGAGCCCACACTGCCTATAGCCACCCGCCTAGGAGCATTAATTGAAAATTAATCCACTCAGTACGTGCAAGCGTGCAAATCAAAGCTAAGTGTCTCAATTAGGAAGAGAAATGGAGTCGGGCACTCTTCTCAGACGCTGGCTTATTTATGGGGATAATATCATTTTTAATGAGGGAAGCTACTAAAAGGCACAACAAATGCAACATTTAATAGAAAAATATTACAGCATTCCATCAGCAGAACACAGCCAGGAGAGCGGGTTCCAGGGATGCAGGAGCACGCGGGTGTCCCTACGGTTGTCCAGGCGCCTTGTACAGGCATTTGTGTGTGCACACGTGTCTCTGTGAGCCCTCGTGTCTGCATGCACACTGTACACGGACGGCTGCATGCATATCCTTCTCTGGAAATGTGTGTATGTGAATATTAGTGTCTGGGTCTGGTCTTTGGGGAGTAGTGAAACTTTCCAGTGTTTTTGCTGCAAAAGATGAATTTCCCATCTGCTGCCTAAAGAACCGTCATTCTGGGCCCTGGGCCAGCCAAATAAAAATCTAAGGTATTTTCCTATACTAAGGAGTCCTGGTCCATTCGGTCCCTGGAGCAGTGCAGGTCTCTGGCACCAGTCTCCATGGAGGGTCATCACGTGCAAATCAGACCCCTGGGCCCCGGCCTCCGCTACACTCCTCTTGCTACGCATGGGCTATGGTTGTGTCGGCCAGGCACATCACTAACAACTGCAGGACAAGGCCCTCTTGTCATCATCCCACTGCCCCAAGCTGGCACTTGGGCTAGCTACCTGCTTTACTCTTGGTCTCAGCTTCAAAAGTCAAGGCCTTTACTTGCCAGGCCAAGTCCACGTTCCTAGGCCTATTTTCCCATTCCTCCACCTAGGTGCTGCACATCTGCAGACCCAGGCTCTGCAACTCCAGCTCAGGATGGCCTCGGCTCTAGCAACTGTGGAATGGAGAAGTGATTCCATTGGGGTGGCCAGCTCAGAATCTAGCCCAGCCTCACCCTAGCCCATCAGAGAACACCTTTCCAGCCCCCAACACAGCATCCACACATCCATGCCTTTGCTCCCGTGGGAGCCCCTAGAAAGCACGTCCCAAATCCTGCCTTCACTCTCACGCTCAGAGCAGCACCTCACTAACCCAGCACTCCCCAAGGAAGCTTATGTGACCACCTCACCCTCCTCAGACTCCTCCTGAGACCCTGGTGCCATGCCTCACCCGTAGGAATAATAACAGGGCCTGCCTCACTCAGTGTGCTTGGTGCATCTGCATCAGCAGAGGGCATGGCCCAGAGTGGCTCACTGTTAGAACTAGTTTGATGGCAATTATGACCAGGCTATAATATCCACCTCTGTTACCTCTTCCCACCCCATACAAACCCTGGGAGGCACAGAATGAGGATTTTTCTCTCCGTTTCTCCAAACCTTTTTGAAGGAACCTGAAGCTTAGAGAGACTGAGACATTGGCCCGAGGCTGCACAGCAGATCTCATTTTGAATGAGGTGTAACATCAAAAGATTTGCAGAGGTTCCCCAGAGCACCAGATCCCAAGTGTCCTGGACTCAAAACCTGGGCTCTCCCATCACAGAAGAGACTGGGGACTCTAAGCCAGGGACTCAGGCATCACCAGGTTCTGTCTCCCAGCAGCTGGGTGACTCCGGACTTGTCACTTACCCTCTGGGTGTCAGTTTTTTCACTGAGAAAATGAAACAGGTGATAACAGCACCTCCTTCATGGGGCTTTCTTTGTCAGGGTTAAAGGAGCTAATACTCACAGAGCACTTAGAATCAAGCTTGGCATATGATAAATGCTCAGTAGGTATTGAGATGTCGTTACTAATATTAGGCCACCCTACCCCCAGATCCTTCTCTCTCTGGCCAGGCAGCAAGAATCATCCATCAAACAGTCTGTGAAGGGCCCCAAGGCAGGGCCTTCCCCTCCGTCAAATCCCCAGCATGGGAGCCAGTGTTACATTCCTTAACCCGGAGAGTGCGTATTCATACAACGGTCATCAGTCATTGAGCTGTGGGCGTATGTTTTATGCGCTTTATGTTTGTGCATTTTACTTGAATTTTTTAAGCAAATAACAGTAATCGTCAAGTAAACCAAGTGGAGGTCGGGGTGCAGTGCTCGGCAGAGGGGTGTGCACTGGGCAGTGGTATTGGTGGCTACTGATTTTGTGTTTGCCTCCTTCACATGACCTTCTGCGCCACGTGGGCAAAGACGACATCTGGTTCCTTCCCGCACTGTCCCCAGCACCTAGAAAAATGTCTGTGCATGGCAGCTGATGCATTACCACTGAAAGAGGGAGGGAGCTGATGGGTACCGAGGCAGGAATGGAGAGGAGAAGATATCACGCCTTCAGAGTGGCCACCTTGCTGCCCCCATAGCTGGGGAGAGGTGGGCTCTTTGCTAGGTGGAGATCTGAGTCCTTGAACCCTCAGTCTCAGGAGTGGAGACCCCCCAGGCCAGACCAAAAGCCTGATCGGAGGCTCCCCCTCCCTCTCAGACGCCAGTACCTCCAGATTGACGACATTTGAAAGTTATCTTCCTACAAAAGTCACTCTCCAGGATTAATATTTATTTCTTATGAAATTTAAATTTTTCAGCGTAATTAAATTTTTATTCATCGTGAGTTATAGATAAAAATATAACTTTCCCTTTCCCGCCACTGAGGAGGAGGCTTGGTTGGAACCAATTGCCCAGACCTCCTCCTGGTTACTGTTCTGGGGTTGTGGGCGGGGGTGGGAGGCTCAGAGGGGCTGGTGGGGTGAGAGGTGGCATCTATCACCCCAGTGTCCCCACCCACGCAACCCCAATGCCCGTCTGCTTCCTGCATTTAAGGAGGAAAAGTCATGGGTGAAAAGGGAGGGCCTCAGACCCAACCCACGCCCAGTGTCTTAGGCCATTTGAGCTTCTATCACAAAAATATCAAAAACTGAGTGGCTTATAAACAACACACACTTATTTCTCACAGTTCTGGAGGCTTAGAAGCCCAGGATCAAGGCACCGGCAGGTTTGGTGCCTGATGGGGCACCCAGCTGGTCTTCCATTAATGGTAGAGAATCCCAGTGGTCTGTCCACTGACAGGGAGCTCCCTACCTCACAAGGCTAGTCAGCTTGGTTGGAAAATCCGTCCTCTCACTAAATCTGAAGACTGAGCTCTTAAAAATGGGGCTAACTGGACCCTCTCTGATTTCATATGTGTGTCTCTGGAACATAGTTCTTTCAGGCCTGAGAAGATCAGAACCCACCCTCAAAGCACTCACCACCCATGCCATCAACAGGGCTTCAGATATGCCCACAAACTCACTGCCTCCCTAGGAAACTACTTGGCTCCCACATGGCCCTTGATGCAATAATGTTAGAGGCCACACAACAGCCATCCCCGAACAATTACACACAGGACACACCGTCAACACCAGGGTTACATTAACAATCAAAGAGGGCCGGGCATGGCGGTTCACACCTATAATCTGAGCACTTTGGGAGGCCAAGGCGGGAGAACTGCTTGAGCCCAGGAGTTCAAGACCAGCCTTGGCGACATAGTGGGACTCCGTCTTTATAAAAAATGTAAAAATTAGCCAGGTGTGGTGGTGCACGCCTGCAGTCCCAGCTGCTTGGGTGGCTGAGGCAGGAGGATCACTTGAGTCTGGGAGGCTGAGGCTTCAAGAAGGTGTAATCGTGCCCCTGCACTCCAGCCTGGGCAACAGAGCCAGACCTTGTCTCAAACAAACACACACACACACACACACAAAGAGACACACTTGCCACACCCTTCTTGCCCCTTCCTCCCATGTGCCAGTGTCCCAAGATCTGGGCTGGATGAGGACTAAGGGCTAAGACTCACTCACCTCTCTAACACTACGGGGGCAGAGACTGAGCACACGCTTCCTCCTCACTATACTTGGAGCTACAGTTCGTGCTCACTAATTAGACCTGTCGCCAGCCCTGAATCATTCCCAGGCCAGGCTGGGGAGGTCATTAAGCCGGAGATGGATAAGTGCTAAGCCAGCCCGCTCTGGAGATTTACAAGGCTCAGGCCGGGGAGGATTTATAAGGTTTGTTAAATTTCTAATTGAGTTTAGAGTGCAGTGCCATGGTCTCAGTGACCAAGCCGCACGGGTGAGAATTAAAACAAGTGCACCCATCCCTCACATTCCCGGAAGACTCCAGGCATGGAGGCCTCCCCTTCATCCCCACACACCAGTCTGGCTGCACAGACCAAGGCTTGCTGAAAGGCAGTGTGGTCTGGTGGGCAGCCCCAATCAGCCACTCAGCACCCTCTGCCCAGCTCCAGGCCCACAGACCAGCCCAGGGCAGAGCTGCAGGCCCAAAGTCTGTTTGTGGTTGATTGGTTGGTTGCTCAGTTATCTGGATTTGTTGCATGTTTGTTCTTTTTTTTTTTTGGAACAGTTAATACACCCATATGTCTCAAATTTTTTAAAGTACAAAAGAATACCCAGAGGAAATCTCTCTGCCACTCTGCCTTCCAGCTACTGCCCAGTGGAGAAAACCAATGATGTGGTCAGTTCCTGGCAAATCCTTTTAGATTTGCACACACAAGCAAATTACACATAATATGTGTATATTCTTTCACGTGTGTGTGTATGTATATATATTCTTTTTTCCCTTTGATATGTACCCTAATGCACCTTACTTTTATCACTTAATAGCAGATCTTAGGAATCTAGAGAGAATGCTGATTGGTCAGTATCAAACAGGCTTGAGTTTGCCCCGTGATGTGCTGAAGCAAGCTCATACCCACCCATAAGGGCCAGCTGTGGGCATCTCTTCCCAACTCCAAGTTCAGTGATGTCATGTTGGTAACTTGAAATTCTGTGGAGCATCACAGAAATAAGTAAACTCCACATATGGAAGCTTGTATGTGTTTGTCTGGAGAGCTGATTATTCAACATTTACCAGCATACCACCAGCTCTACCACTTGTGAGCCATGTGACCTCGGGCAAGCTATTTGATCTCCCTGAGCTTCAGTTTGTTCATGTCTAAAATGGGTATGAAAATAGTATCATAGCGTGGCCATGAGGACTGGGTGAGATAACACACGTGAGTGTGTGGTGAGTGTGTGGCACCGTGCCTAGAACATGGTAAGTCAGGTGCTATTGGTGATGTTAACTCACTCTGGGCAACGCTACTGAAGTGGTACAGAGGGCAGGGATTGCTAGATGAGGAGTCATGTTGGGGCGATGAGGATGACAAGGTTATCCTGAGGGATCCTTGAGCAGAGAAATCAACCCAGTCTCAGGGACCCAACTCACTCAGTATCACCACCACACCTACGGTGTGCCATCCCCATGCTGGGCAGGAAGGATGAAGAAATGAAGAATGCAATTGCCGGCCTGCCAGGGGCTCCAGCACCATGAAAGGGGGTCAGACATCTAAACAGACAACACTAATGTACTGTAGATACAGGCAGAATAGAGAGGCCCCAGAGGAAGAAGAACTTGAACCTCCAGGTATGGGATGGGGATATAGCTTCCCAGAGGAGGGGCGCTTTATACTGGGCTTTGAATGGTGACCAGGAACCCTAGACAGAAAAGCTGAGCCTGGGAGGATGGAGTTTCAGAGCTAGTCCCAGGAAAGCACAGTTCTCAGAGTTCATTTCTTCTTAACTCAGAGAGAGGAAGTCACTTGTCCAAGGTCACACAGCACAGAAGTGACTGAGCCAGGATCCAAATCCAGATCCTCTTGGCCCAAAACACAACTCGTTCTCCTGCTGCATCCATCATCTGCTCTCTACCCAGTCACCAAGTCATCTTGCAAGTCAGCACTCTTGGCACTGGGAGGGCTCTTGGGAGCACTTGGCACTCACACCTAGTGAAGTGGGTGCCCTCTGCAGCTCCTAACAAGACAGGACCTCTGACCATCTCACAGAGGGCGGTCGTTGTGTCTAGATGCCCATGCACACACTTAGCCTGAGTTGGGAAACACAAAGGCATCAGCACCTCTGCAATCACAGGTGTGGCCAGCCGTACCCCAGATCCTTGACGCTTCACTCTCCAGACCACCATGGGCTGGAGCCCATCCTCAGGGTCCACTGCTCCCCTCCTTCCTTCTCTCACATCTTGGTTTTGGCTGTTCTTAAATCAAACACCCCATGGTTGCCTGTCTGAGGAGCATCCCTCTCACGGGGGTGCAGATGGGGAAGGAAGAACCCCAGAGATAAGTGGGCACAGCAGCCCCAAAGCATCATGGAACCTGGACTTCCAGGAAAGGGTCAGGTGTGACTCTGTGTTATTGAGACCTTGTCTGGGGACCCGCATGGGTGACAGGCAACTCTCCCTCCCCCTCACTCACTCATTCAATATCCATGGGTCTCCTCATACTCTGTGCCATAGGTGAAATGTGGCCCACTGGGAACGCATTGGGCAAGGTCCTTGTCCCAGTGAAGCTTTCATTCTGATGGGGAAAACAGAGCATAGGCCAGAAACCAGGAAACTGATTAATATTAGACGGTGCTAAGTGCTCTAGAGGAAATAAGACAAGCTGGTGAGACAGAGAGACAGGGTGTAATCAGGGAAGTCCTCTCTGAGGAGATGGCATCTGGTCTGCTGCCTGAGTGACGTGAAGGAGCCAGGCACCTGAAGGTCTCGGGGAAAGATGTTCCAGGCAGAGGGAACAGCAAGTACAAAGGCTCTGAGGCTGTGTTTGAGCTCTGGAAAGGGAATGGCCCAAAGGGGCACTGGGCACACCCAAAACGGAGGGAGCAATGGAACTACATGTGCCACATGCGGATATGTGACCTCTCACTGTCTTTCCTACCTTCTGGGCCTCGGTATTCCCATTTGCATGTGAGTCAATAGCAAAAACACTGCGACTAATTGAGAGAATGAAATGAGCTTGCTCATAGGAGAGCCTCTCCGCTCAGAAAGTATCTGCTCAGTCCCGCCTGAGATTGCCCTGCGAGAGCCCTGGGATCCTGAGAAACACCTGCAGCCTGGGGAAGGGGGTCTTCCTTGACCTGTGGAGGGACAACGAAGGACTCAGCCCTAAAGGGAGCTGAGAGGGTGGGCCAGGTTTGCCAGGTTTCTGGCTCCTTGGAGGGACCCCAAGGACAAGAGGGTCACCCTGCTCAGTGATACCAGAAGGTTTACTTGTCTTACCCAAAGCCACAAGGAGATTTTGGGGTCTAGGACATGTGGAAAGCCACTGAGCACCCCCCAAACAGTTTCCATGCTAGTGGACTCCGTTTTTTCCTTCCCCAAGAAGACATAGGTGAAAATTTTCCCCAGGGTCTGTCTGTGGGTGCGGAGCAAGCATGGGAGGGTGAGCAGCAGAACTGAGACCCCACATCCTGAACCCCAGAGTCAGGACTCTAGAAATGCCTCCCCATTCCCCACACACATTTACATCACCTGCATACCCAGGTCCTAAATACAGTCTCAGTGACGCTTCTACCCACCCAGAGCTCCTGGTCCGTAATCTGGGCATCGGGCGCCCTCTGGTGGTAATCGTGACTATCCGACGCCTAGCGCCTCCGAGCGCGGCATGGCCAGTGTCTGGCCCAGCCCCTCCAGTGTGGCGCCTAGTGTGGTGGGGAACGGAAGAGCAAAGCCTAGGGCTTTTAGCCGTCTTAGACAAGCCCTGAGATGCCAAAGGACTTGTCGAGAGTCACACAGCCCGTTAATCGTACCTAGTGGCCAAGAAGAGCGCTCACTCATTCATTCACTCAATCTGCTTCATTGAGCACCTACTTTACCCCAGGCATTGTTCTAGGCACAGGGAACTCAGTAGTGACCAAGACAAAGCCCTCGCCTTCATAAGGCCGACATTCCACGGAGAGAGGGACAATAAATACACAAGTAGATATGTAGGGTGCCAGGTGGAGGGAAGTTCTATGATGAAAAATCAGGCAGAGTAGGGGAGAAGCAGCAGCAGGGAGCTATCTCAGATAAGGCAGCTATGGGAGGGCTCTCTAGAGGGATGACTTTGAGCTGAGATGGATGAAGAGATGGGGAAATGTGTAGGGAGAAGCAATTCTGGCACTGGGAAAGGAAGCGGCCCCTGACACAGGAGGGTCCTTGGCAAGTTCAAGTGCCAGTGAGAAGGCCTGGGTGGTCAGAGTGGAGCGAGCAGGACAGGCGGTAGAGGCCATATCAGATAGGGTCCTGTGTACTATGGCAGGGGTCTAGGGCTTTGTTCTAAGTTGTGTTAGAAAGCCAGTGGAGGGTTTTGAACAATCACAGGGCGGCTAAAAGTTTTAAGGGCTTGCTGGATTCTGAAGGAAAAAGCAGACAGCAAGAGGGATGAAGTGTGAACGTGGTTGGTTCGGAGTTAGAAAGCTATTACAAGGTTCCAGGTGAATAGTGACAGGAGCTTTAATCAGTGGTGGGGGTAATGTAAGGGTCTCAGATTTGAGATGCATTTTGAAGTTCAAGCCAAAAAGAGCTAGTGAGGTAGTGCTATAGAATGTGAGAGAAAGAGAGGAAAAAGATAAGTCCAAGGTTTTTTGCCTGAACATCTAGGTGACATTTCCTGAGATGGGGACAGCAGGAAGGAGAGATTTGATGAGAGGGCAGTGAAAAGTTCCATTTGGGGCATGGTGACTTTGAGGTGCTGGCCATGACTATCCCAGGTTGGATATAGGAGTCTGAAGTTCAGGGGTGAACTTGTCAGTCATTACCATATAGATGGTGTTTAAAGCCATGGAGAGAGACACCTGCTTCCATCCAAAATGAAGTAACAGAAGCCAGATTTATCCTCTCGCCTGAAACAAACAAATAAAACATGCACAAAATATATAAAACAATGGTTTTCAAGATACTTGACATCAGAAAACAAAGGATAGTTTCCCTTAGAGACAGAAAACAAACAAGGTGAGTCCTAAAACCATCTCAGCGTACTGTCTTGGTAGAGTTTCTCCATTGCATCACAGGAAGTAGGAATGGAAGTAGTGCCTGAGAAACATCCTAAATTGAGAAGATAGACCTGGGGGTCCAGGGAGACAAACACAAGAACTTGCAGGACAGAGCACTCAACAGGAGAGAGACCATAAAGACAGCCTGAACCCCAGAAACCTGCGGAGGGTCCCCCTCAAGTACCTCAAGATACTGTGATACCCCTCAAGTATCACAGTACTGATCAGCACACGTGTATGTGGAAAATACCCAAGGCTGAACAAATAGTCATTCCAGAGGTGTAGAGGAAACGGTACCCAGCAATCACACAAGGCCTGGAATAAGATCTGTTCTCACCAGGACTAGCAGAACTCATAATTAGTGCAGGATGGGGTAGAATACTCAGAAGATTCTCGCCTCAACAATGAAGAATAATTAGCCCTAAATGTAAATGCTGCTCTGGTCCCACCTAACAAATCTTCAAAGCAAGACCTGAAAGGATCAAACTCTTCCTGCAAATAAATTAATTGCATTTCAGAACAAAGTTCAGAATATTTGTAGAAATGCAAAAATAACCAGGAATATGAAGAACTCCTAATGTATATGTAATTGGAGTATCCAAAAGAATGCAAAAATACTCAAAAAGGTAAAAATTACAATGTCTGGCATCTAATCAAAGATTATCAGGTATGCAAAGAAGCAGGGAAATATGCTCTATAATGAAGATAAATTAATTAATTAATTGAAACTGACTCAGAATGTACATAGATGTTAATAATAGTAATTAAGTGGAGGCATTTGAGATATTAAAAAGACACAAATCAAACTTACAGAGATCAAAAACAATCTGAGGGGAAAATTACACTGGATGGGAGGAATGGCAGATTGGACATTGCAGAAGAAAAGATTAGTGAACATAAAGACACAGCAATAGAAACTAACCAAAATGAAACACACAGAAGGAAAAATCAATTTTTTTTTTCTTTTTTTGAGACAGGGTCTCACTCTGTCTCCCAGGCTGGAGAGTGGTGCAATCTCAGCTCACTGCAGCCTCCACCTCCCAGAACAAGCAACTCTCCCACCTCAGCCTCCTGAGCAGCTGGGACTACAGGTGCACACACCACTATACCCAGCTAGTTGCTTGTTTTTTTGCAGAGATGGGGTCTTGCTATGTTCCCCAGGCTGATCTCTAGCTCCTGAGCTCACAAGATCCACCCGCCTCTGCCTCCCAAAGTGCTGGGATTAAAGGCATGAGCCACCGCACCTGGCAAAAAATCAAATTTTTAAGAAGGGGACATCAATGATCTGTGGGACAACATTAAACAACCTAATATATGTGTGATTAGAGTATCCAAAAAAAGGGAGTCAGCCTGTAATTCCAAATGCAGCAAAAATATCTTTCAAAAACAAAGCCAAAATAAGACTATTTCAGATATACAAAAGCGTAAAGAATTCATCACCAACAGACTTTCATTATAAGAAATATTAAAGGAAGTCCTTTAGGCAGAAGCAAAATGATACCAGTGGGAAATACGGATCCCAGGAATGAAAAGCACCAAAAGTGGTAACTACGTGGGTAAATATATGTTTTATTATTATTTCAAGCACTTTAAAAGATAAGTGACTATCTAAACAATAACAATATATATTGTGGGGGTTTTTTTGTGGGTTTTTTTTTTGTTTTGAGACAGAGTCTCGCTCTGTCCCCCAGGCTGGAGTGCAGTGGCGCGATCTTGGCTCAGCACAACCTCCGCCTCCCAGGCTGAAGCTATTCTCCTGCCTCAGCCTCCGGACTAGCTGGGATTACAGGCGTGTGGCACCACTGCCTGGCTAATTTTTGTATTTTCAGTAGAGACGGGGTTTCACCATATTGGCCAGGACAGTCTTGAACTCCTGACCTCAAATGATCCACCCGCCTCGGCTTCCCAAAGTGCTGGGATTGCAGGCATGAGCCACCATATGTATTTTTTATATAAGTAAATTAAATGTATGACAACAATAGAATAATGACTGAGAGAGGAAAAGTAGGGGTATGCTATTGAAAGATTGTTACACTATACCTGAAGTAGTAAAACATTATTTGAAAGTAGACTGTGGTAAGTTAAAGATTCATATTATAACCCCTAAAATTGCCACTAAAATAACAATATCAGAAGTTATAGCTAATAAGTCAACAATAGAGATAAATTGGAAATATAAAAAATACTCATTTTACCCAAAAGAAAGCAGAAAAAGATAAAAAGGGCAACAAAGAATACATGGGACAAATATAAAACAAATCACAAGATGATAAACTTATACCTAGCCACATCAATAATCACATTAAATGTAAATGATCCAAACTCGCCAATTAAAAAGTAAAAATTGTCAGATTGGATTAAAAAAATCAGTACCCAACTATATGCTCTTTCAAAGACATATATTAAATATAAAGACACAAATAGAGTAAAAGTAAAAGGATGTCGGCCAGGCGTGGTGGCTCACGCCTGTAATCCCAGCACTTTGGGAGGCCGAGACGGGTGGATCACGAGGTCAGGAGATCGAGACCGTCCTGGCTAACACGGTGAAACCCCATCTCTACTAAAAATACAAAAAATTAGCCGGGTGCGGTGGCAGGCGCCTGTAGTCCCAGCTACACGGGAGGCTGAGGCAGGAGAATGGCGTGAACCTGGGAGGTGGAGCTTGCAGTGAGCTGAGATTGCGCCACTGCACTCCAGCCTGGGCGACAGTGAGACTCCGTCTCAAAAAAAAAAAAAAGAAAAAGAAAAAGGATGTCAAGAAGTATAGCCTACTAACACTAAATAAAAGAAAGCTGTAATAGTTACACTAATATCAGACAGAATAGATTTCAGATTATAAAAATATTACTAGGGATAAAAAAAGTTCATTTTAGAATGATCAAAGGGTCAGTCAACGAAGAGGGCATAATTCAAAATGTTTTTGCATCTAATTGAATAGCTCCAAAATACATGTTGCAAAAACGGATAGAACTGCAAGGAGAAATAGACAAATCCACAAGTACAGTTGGAGATTTCAATACTCTTCTCTCAATAATTGATAAAGCAAGCAGACAAAAAATCACTAAGGATTTGGGTGATTTGAATAACACTATAAAACAACTTGGCCTAATTGACATTTTTAGAACACTCCACCCAACATCAGAATACACATTATTTTCAAGGGCGCAGAGAGTATTTTTAAAGATAGATCATATTCTTAGTCATAAAGAAGGTCTCAATAAACTTAAAATAATTCAAGTCATACAAAAGAAGTTCTGACTATAATAAAATTACATTAGAAATCAGTAACAGAGATATATAAAAATCACCCGCTAAATACTTGGAGATTAAATAACACCCTTTTAATAACCCATGGGGTCAAAGGAGAAATAAAAGGGGAAATTATAAAGCATTTTGAACTGAATGAAAATGAAAATACAACACTAAATGAAAACACAAAATTAGAGGGGTGCCTCTATAACAGCACCTAGGAAATTTATAGTAATAAATACCAATAGTGGAAAAGAACAGTCTCAAAGCAATGACTTCAGCTTCTATCTTAAGAAACTTGGGGTGGGGGGGAAGAGCCAGTTAAACCCAAAGTAAGCAGAAGAAAATAAATAATAAAGATTAGAGCAGAAATCTGTGGAATAGAAAAATAATCGAGAACACAAAGACAAAAGCTGGTTCTTTGAAGAAATCAATAAAATTGACAAACCTCCAGCTAGGCTGATCCCGGAAAAAGAGAGAAGACACAACATTACCGATATCAAGATGAGAGAAATTATATCACAACGGATTCTACAAATATTGAAAGGAATAAAAGACTATCTATTAAATACATTGAATTTGTAGTTAAAACCTTCCCACAAAGATACTTTCAGAACCAGGTAACTTCACTGGGGAATTTTAGGAAACATTTAAGGAAGCTGTGATATTGTAAAATATATATTAGTCTTTGTACCATTTCCTGTCACGTAGTGCCTAAAACCCTTGGAATCTCCAGAGTGGCAAGAGTGTCTTTCGTATGCTATCTCAGTCCATTCTGGTTTCTATAATAAAATACCTATGCTGGATACTTTATAAATAGAAGAAAGGTATTTCTCACAGTTCCGGAGGCTGGGAAGTCCAAGATCAAGGTCCTGGCAGATTCAGTATTTGGTGAGGGCTTACTCCATGCAGCACAGATGGTGCCTTGCTGCTGTGTCCTCACACGGTGCCAGGGGCAGAAGAAACCTGGCACCTCCCTCCAACTTCTTTAATAAAGGCACTGATCCCACTCACGAGGGTGTAATCTTCATGACTTAATCACTTCCAAAAAGGTTCCATCTCTTAGTACTATCATCCTGGGGGTGAGGTTTCAACATATGAATTTTGGGGGTACACCAACATTCAGACCATAGCAAATGCCAGTGAGATGACTGGTGGCTGGCAGGCCCTAGACAGCTTCAGAATGAGAGCTTCAGAAACACCAAGGCATGATTAAAGGGTTGGGACTTCAGCCCCAACCCCCAATCTCCAGGGAGGAAAGAAGGCCTGAAGATTAAGTTAAGCACCAATGGCCAATGGTTTAATCAATCATTCCTGTTTAATGAAGCCTCCATAAAAATCCAAAAAGATAGTGTTTGGATGAGCTTCCAGACTGCCAAACACATAGGATTCTTGGAGGGTGGAATACCCAGAGAGGGTATAGAAGCTCCATGCCCTGTCCCCCATGCCTTGCCCTATACATCTCTTCCATCTGGCTGTTCATCTGTATCCTTTATTAATATCGTTTATAGGCCTGATGCAGAGACTCATACCCGTAATCCCAGCACTTTGGGAGGCAGAGGTGGGAGGATCGCTTGAGCCCAGGAATTCGAGACCATTCCAGGCAACATAGTGAGATCCTGTCTCTACAAAAAAGTAAAAATAAAAAATTGGCTGGGCATGGTGGCATGCACCAGTGGTCCCAGCTACTCAGGAGGCTGGGGCAGGAGGACCACAGGAGCGGAGGAGTTCAAGGTTGCAGTGAGCTATGATCATGTCACTGCACTCCAGCCTGTGAGAGTAAGACTCTTGTCTCAAAAACATTTTTTTTAATTTAAAAATAATTTTAAATTTTAAAAAATTCTTTATAATAAATTGGTAAATGTAAAGTGTTTCCCTGAGTTCTGTGGGCAGCTCTAGCAAATTATTCAAATCTAAGGAAGGAATCCTGAGAACCTCTGGGTGACCAAAAGCATGGGTCATACCTGGGGCTTGCAATTGGCATCTGTGGTGAGGGGAAGCCTTGTGGGACTGAGCCCTTAATCTGGGGGGCCTGAAGCTATCTCCAGGTAGACAGTGTCAGAATTGAATTCAATTAGAGGACTCCCAGCTGGTGTCCACTGGAGAACTGCGTGGTGTGTGGAGAAACAACCCACATACATCTGGTGTCAGAAGTATTGTGTTGAGTCGTGTGTGAGAGTAGGAGAAACACTTTGGGTTTTAACCATAACACCAATTCAACACAAACTCTCCCAGAAAATTAAAAAGGAAAGAACACTTTCCAACTCACTCCATAAGACCAACATTATTCTGATGACAAAGTCAAACAAAGACATTACAAGAAAACTACAGACCAATATCCCTCTTGAACGTATATGTAAAATTCTAAACAAAATCTTAGCAAATCAAATCCAACAATATATAAAGTGGATTAACACATGATGACCAAGGAAGTTTATCCTGGGAATACAAAGTTGGTTTCACATTCAAAATTAGATCAATGTAATTCATATTCATTTCCTTCTGTTATATAACAAATTACCACAAACTTTGTGGATTAAACAACAAAAAATTACCTCACAGTTTTGGAAATTAGAAGTCCAAATGGATTTCTCTAGGCTAAAATCAAGGGGATACACGATTGCATTAATCCTGGAAGCTCTAGGGGAGAATATATTTTCTTGTCTTTGCAAGTTTCTAGAGGCTGTCTCCCTTCCTTGGGTCATGGCCCTCTCCTCCATCTTCAAAGCTAACAGCATAACATCTCCAAGTCTCTCTCTCTCTGTCTCTCCATCTCTGTCTGTCTCTCTTGTGCACTCTTCCTCTTCTTCTTCTTCTTCCTCTTCTTCTTCTCCTTCTTCCTCTTCTTCTTCTTCTCCTTCCTCTTCCTCTTCTTCCTCTTCTTCTTCTCCTTCCTCTTCCTCTTCATCCTCTTCTTCTTCTCCTTCTCCTTCTTCTTCTTCCTCTTCTTCTTCTTGTTCCTTTTCTTCTTCTCCTCCTTCTCCTTCTTCTTTTTCTTCCATCTATTAAGGATTCTTGTGATTACAGTGGGCCCACCAGGATAATCTAGGATACTCTCCCCATGGCAAGATCCTTAATGTAATCATCTAAGCAAAGTTCTTTTTGCCATGATAGTTTCACAGGTTTCAGGAATTAGGACATGGATATCTTTAGGGGGCCATTATTTGGTCTACCACACAAAAAAAGAAAAAAATGTGATCAGATCAATAAATGCAGAAAAAGAATTTGACATAATCCAGTATTCATTTATGATTTTTTTAAAAACCTGAGCAAATTAGAAGTAGAAGAGAACTTCCTTAGGCTGGTAAAGCGGATCTTCAAAAAAATCTATGGTGTCATTATTCAATGGCTGAAGGTTGAAGACTCTCTCCTTAAGATTAGGAGCAAGGTAAGTATGTCCACTCCCTTTACATCAACTCAACATCATACTAGAGATGTCAGCCAGTGCCATGAAGCCAAACAAAACAAAGATCTTAGGAAAAAATAAAAGGATTCAGACTGAAAAGAGGTAAATATTTTATTCACAGATAACGTGATTATCTATGTGGAATATACAATGAATCTACCCCAAAAAGCTACTAGAACTAATAAGTGAGTTTAGCAAAATTTGTAGGATAAAAGAAAAATATAGAAGCCCAGGCATGGTGGCTTATGCCTGCAATCCCAGCACTTTGGGAGGCCGAGGTGGGCAGATCACTTGAGGCCAGGAGTTTGAGACCAGCCTGGCCAACATGGTGAAACCTGTCTCTACTAAAAATACAAAATCTAGCCAGGCGTGGTGGCACATGCCTGTAACCTCAACTACTCGGGAGGATGAGACACGAGAATCACTTGAACCCAGGAGGTAGAGGTTGCAGTGAGCTTAGATCGCACCACTGCACTCCAACCTGGGCAACAAAGTGAGACTCAGTCTCAA
This sequence comes from Macaca fascicularis, assembly GCF_037993035.2. Classification (NCBI taxonomy): domain Eukaryota; kingdom Metazoa; phylum Chordata; class Mammalia; order Primates; family Cercopithecidae; genus Macaca; species Macaca fascicularis. The sequence continues at coordinate 198,378,918 of NC_088375.1, forward strand.
AAAAAAATATATATATATATACATATGTAACAAACCTGCACATTGTGCACATGTACCCTAGAACTTAAAGTATAATAAAAAAAAAAAAAAGAAAAAAAAAGAAAGAAAGAAAAATATAGAAAAAAATGTACATTTTTATATACTAGCAACTAACATTTGGAAATTGAAATCCAAAAATCAATACTACTTACAATAACATCAAAAATTCTTAAATAATTAGTGATACATCTGACAAAAGATATGCAAAACCCATACCTTGAAAATACAAAATATGGCTGAGAGAAAATAAAGAGGATTTAAATAAATTGATATATCTTGTTCATTGGTTGGAAGATTCGATATTATTAAGATGGCAATTCTCCCCCCAAATTAAACTAGGAATAGAAGGGAACTTCCTTGGCCTGATAAAGGGCATCAACGGAAAAACCTAGGGTACCATTATACCAATGGCTAAAGGCTGAATACTTTCTCCCTAAGATTGGGACTAAGGTAAGGCTGTCCCTTCTCAAAATCAAATCAACAGGATTTTTTGTAGAAATTGAAAAACTGATTCTAAAATGTACATGGAAATGCAAAGGACCTAGAATTGTAAAAACAATTTTTAAAAAGAATAAAGTTGGATGACTAATGCTATCTAATTTCAAGATTGATTTTAAAGCTATAATAATTAAGACAGTGTGGTTTTGGAGTAAAGATAGACATATAGAACAAAGAAACAAAATAGAAAGTCCACAAAAATATATATATTATATATAATACATGTATATATGTATATATGTGTATATATAATATAGATGTATATATACTATATATATATACACACAGCCGCAGGGGCAGCAACAGCTGCCAAGGGTGTGCCTGAAACAGGAAGTCTTCCAGCTCCTCAGGGTCTCCAGGATCTCCTGAGGGCAGATGAGAGATGGAAGAGCCCCAACCCCAAGGGACGTTTAGCAGAGTGGTTAAGACTCTAGCTCAGGACCCCAATTTAAATCTAGGCTTCCCACTTACTAGCTGTGAGACTCTCAGTAAGCACTTCGCCTCCCTGAGCCTCTGTTTCCTGTTCTCTAAAATCATATATACATATATATATATGTAGCAGAATTATATTGCACGTACATATTATTGGCAGAATTAAAAACTCCATGTTTGTTTACTGAGAGGAATGAGCCAGTAGTAAATAATGTATCTATAAGGATGAGCTATCACTTGGTCCAGCTCCCTGCACCCAGGAAAACATGTACACAGACCCCAAAATATAACAGTCTGAGGACTGAACCCAGAGCCATCCACCAGTCAGAGGTTGGGAGGAGGAGGACCTGCCAGGGACTGAGAAGGGGCAGCCAGGGAGTGGAAGGAGAAGGCCGACAGGGGTCCCTGGAAGCTGAGTAAAGCTGAGTAAAGACCGTGTTTCAAGGAGAAGAGGATAATCAGCTCTCAGATGCCACCAAGGATTGAGAACTGATGACTGAACTGGCAACTTAGAGGCCACTGGGAACCCAGTGGACCGATGGGGGACAAAGTATCACTGGACTGGGCTCAAGAGAGAATGAGGAGGAAGTGGGTGATGGAGAAGACTGGCGATTCTTTTCAGAGACTCTGCTGAGAAAAGAGAAGATACAGCGCCAAGGAATTTTTTTAACAACAGAATTAATCCCATACTCTGGTGGAAGGTCAGACAGGCAGCGCAGAGTGCCCCCACCCCTGCTGGGGCTGGAGTGATCCCCCAGGGCTCAGGCCACTACTCAGAGAGCCAAGTTGGGGCAATGGCCAAAACGGTTGGGCCGAAGTGGGGGATGGTCTAAGAATGTTCCATTAACTGTTCTCCTGTCCCAGAAGAGTCCCAGACACCCAGGCACTGCTTAGGGACCACTGTCCCTCCACCTCACCCCATCCTCAGCTCATGCTCTACTTTCTGGTGAAACAGTAGATCCTCCTTTGATAACTTGCCTTAAAGGGGCAGTGGGATCCCAGCAGAAGCAGCTGGTGCAAAGAAAAGTATCCTGGCTTTAGGATCATAAGGACTCAGACCTGGACTCAAGTACCAGTTCCAGCTCACTGGAGGACCCTGAGCAAGTCCCATCACCACTCCCAGCCTCCAGTTCCTCATCAGTAAAATGGGAGTAATAAGTCCATCCTCCCAGCGTTGTGGTGAGGACAGCAGGAGAAAATCTGAGTGCAGTGCCAAGCATGGGGGACGGCCGGAGGGACGGCCCAAGGCATGGGCGATCCTTTCATTCTTTCCCTTCCAGCCTGTTTCCTGGGACTCCTGAGGGGCTCTCCTGCCCCTAGATTACTCCCATTGTGGTCCCATTTGGCCCTGGAGGCCTCCAGCTCCTCTCCTGCTTCTGCCCTGTTCCGTGGCTGGGGCCAGCCAACCCACAACAGCTGCAGGGGCAGCAATAGCTGCCAAAGGTGTCCCTGAAATAGGAAGTCTTCCAGCTCCCCAGGGTCTCCAGGACCCCCTGAGGGAGGATGGGAGATGGAGGAGCCCCGGCCCCAAGGGACATTTAGCAGAGTGGTTAAGACCCTAGCCCAGGATGCTAGGTTAAATCTAGGCTTCCCACTTACTAGCTGTGAGGCTCTCAGAAAGGCGCTTCACCTTCCCAAGCCTCCGTTTCCTGTTCTGTAAAATAGTGTCTACTTCACAGAGTTGCCGTGAGGATTAAATGAGATAATGCATGAAGGTGCTTTGCCCAGCACCTGGTCCTTGGGGTGCACAGTACATATCAGCCATGCTGCCATTATTGGCTCCCACCCAGCTTTCCCAGAGGCTGGTGCCCCCACCCACCTGGAGCCTGAGTTTCCTGTGAGCCAAGCCTGGGTTCAGAGAGCCAGGTAGCGGCAAGGTCAGAGGCTGCTCCCTCCCCTAACACAGTCCCACCTGCATCCACAGCTCAGACAGGGGGTTCATACTAATAGAAATCCCCTAATCGCCTGCTCATCACCTCTCCAGTATCTCAGACCTTCACCTCTCCCAGCCAGGGCCCCTCCTGCATTATCCCTGCTACTCCTGGCTTGGGAGCAAGATGGGACCTGATAGAGGGGCAGACACCACCTCCATCTTCCTCGGATGGTATAGTCCAGCAGTTGAGAGTGTAGACTGCCTGACTCTGCCTCCTCCTAGCTCTGTGACTTCAGGCAGGTTACTTGGCCTCTCTGTGCCTCAGTTTCATAACCTATAAAATGGGGCTAAGAGTGGTACCCCCTCATAGGGTTATTGTGTAGATGAATCAATGTGAAGTGCTTATAATGGTGCCTGGCACCACTAAATACCATTCAAGTATTTGCTATTCTTCTTGCCATTATCATATTTATTCAGTACATGTCCAAGTGCATAGTAGGTTTCAGGACATGCTTGTTGCATGAATGGATAGATGGATGGATGGATGGATGAATGAACCAATTAGCCTCTAAGGCTTCCTTAGTTCACTGATAACTGATAACAAAGGTTATGGGTTTTGAGCACCAAGTAAGTGCAGGTGTTTCATGCCACATGATCTAACCGAATCCTCGCCACTGCCCAGTGAAGTGGGTATGACTATGCCCATTTCTCAGATAAGGAAATCATGACTTAGAGGTTCACCTGTCCACAATCCACAGTGATTTTTCTTCCCATTTAATTTTTAAGTATACACATGATACAAAATTGCTGATGAAAATTCTAAAAAGAGGCAAAATAAAAACAATAAATGTAAAATCACCTGAGATTCCACACCCAGAAATTACCATTGTCAAGTGTTTGCTGACTATCCTCTAGACTGTCTTCGTGCAAATGTGTGTGTGTGTGTATATATATATTTTATTTATTTATTTATTTATTTTTTGAGATGGAGTCTCGCTCTGTCACCCATGCTGGAGTGCAGTGGTACGATCTCGGCTCACTGCAAGCTCCACTTCCTGGGTTGACGCCATTCTCCTGCCTCAGCCTCATGAGTAACTGGGACTAGAGGCGTCCGCCACCACACCCGGCTAATTTTTTTTTGTATTTTTGGTAGAGACGGGGTTTCACCGTGTTAGCCAGGATGGTCTTGATCTCCTGGCCTCGTGATCCGCCCGCCTCGGCCTCTGAAAGTGCTGGGATTACAGGCGTGAGCCACCGCGCCCGGCCTGCAAATATATTTTTTTTAACAGAGATGGGCTCACATTATGCATACGCTGCACTGCGATAGAGTGTGGCTCTCTCTGTGTCAATAAATATGTACCACTGGCAGCAGCTAGGATTCCATCGTAGAGCCGGACCACAATTTATTTAACCAATTTGCTTTTGTGAGATATTTAGGCTGACCCAATTTCTCACTATTTTATGTGATGAATATTCTCCTCATCCATACAACTTTCTGAACTTGTTCAATTATTTCCTTAGCATAAATTCCTAGAAGTGAAATTTCTGAGTCAAAGACAATACACTTACTCAGGGCTTTTCATAGACACATACTGCCAGCTCGTCTCCCAGAAAGGTTGTACCAATTTCCACTCCCACTGGTGGCGAATGAGATACAGGCCACTAATATTGAAGATATGAAAAACAGATCAGAAGTGGTATATTAGTTGGAATGGCTGGGCCAAGTTGCAGGAACACATTTATCCCAAAACCTCAGTGGCATAACACAACAAAGATTTCTTTCTGGCCCGCGGTGCAGGCTCGACCTGGTTCCGCAAGAGAGTCTCTGCCTCCCATAGTGGAATTCAGGGACCCGGGCTGACAGAGTGTGACCCTGCCATTATAGCAGTGCCATCTGGAACATGGGACCTCCAAAGTTGCCCCGGAGTGGGAAAAGTGAGCGTCCAGCTTCTTAAATGCCTTGCTCAGGAATGAGACACGTCCTCTCCACTCACTTCATTGGTTGGGACTATCTCAAGGCTCTGTCTAACTGCATGGAGGCTGGTAAAGATTAACATCATCGAAGGCTTCCTTAGGCAAAAGAAACCTGAGTTGAATCGTCTTGTGACCTGTACTGGCCCCAGTGTCACCCACTCTGGTGTGACTTTTCTTAGGAAAGAATTGTTTTGTCTCAGTGTAATGAAGACAAGGGGAGGACCAGGCTAGTGAATCGGGCAGTGGGCTGGTGACAACTTCTCTCTTCCCTGCAAGGCAGCTCACCTCCAGTGCTTGTCCTGGGCTCCTTGCCAGAGCGATGTGGACTCCAGGAAGGCTAAGAGTGAAAAGCCATGTGAGGCGGCACAGGAGCAGAGTCCATGAAAAGTCCTGCCTTTTGTAGCCCACTCAGCCAGCCCCTGACCTGGTCACAATAGAGAACAGCATGAGGTCAACAGCGCCAAGATCAGGTGCAAACAGAAAATAGTGGTAAAAATGAGAGATCTGGAGTGAGACTGCCTGGCTTTGCAAACCAGCTGAGTCCCTTACCTTTTCTGTGGCCTTGAGCAAGTTGCTTAACTACTCTGTACGTGTTTCCTTATCTCTACATGGGGATAACAAGAGTAACTACCTTCAAGGGCTAGCATAAGGCTTAAATAAGTTCAATATTCATTTCTTCATCGAACGACCGCACACAGACACCCTTACATCTGGCACTGGGGGATACAGAGATTAGCAAAACAAAACCCCTGCGCTTCAGGAGTATAATTCTCTTAAGGAAACAGGAAACATATAAACAACAACAAATAGCACTGTATTTCAGGCAGTAATAAGTGCTCTGAAGAAAAATGAAGCAGGAGAAGGGAGGTAGACAGTGATGGGAAGTGCTTATATTTTGTCCAGAGTCTTTTCCTCTGTAACCTGACATTTGAGCAAAGATCTAAATGAAGTAAAGGAGAGAACCATGTGGCTATCAGAGGAGTCATGTCCAGATGGGAGGAACGGTGGGTGCAAAGGCCCTGGGGCAAAAGCATGCCCACAGTGTCTGAGGACCAAATATTGCTGAGGAACGTGAGCAAGAGGCACGCCAGGAGACTAACCCAAAGAGATGCCTGTGGCCATGAGAAGGACTTTAGAGTTCACTGCAGACAAGACAGGGAGCCACTGGAGGGTTTTTCATGGTATTTAAAATCCCATGCGACCGGCCAGGTGCTGTGGCTCATGCCTGTAATCCCAGCACTTTGGGAGGCTGAGGCAAGTGGATCACCTGAGGTCAGGAGTTTGAGACCAGCCTGGCCAACATAGTGAAACCCCGTCTCTATTAAAAATACAGGCCAACATAGTGAAACCCCGTCTCTATTAAAAATACAAAAAAAAATTAGTCCGGCGTGGTGGCAAGCACCTATAATCCCAGCTATTCAGGATGCTAAGGCAGGAGAATCACTTGAACGTCGGAGGTAGAGGTTGCAGTGAGCCGAGATCATGCCATTGTACTCCACCCTGGACGACAAAGTGAGACCCCTGGATGACAAAGTGAGACTCAGTCTCAAAAATGAAATGAAATGAAATGAAATGAAATGAAATGAAATGAAATAAATACCCTGTGACCACACAACACCAAATGCCTGATACATACATGCTCAATAACTATTTTCATTGATACCAGTGATTATGGTGATGATCATGATGATGGCCAAGGAAGAGTGTGGTTAGGGGCAGGTGCTGAATCTGCATATACCATAGAAGTAGAGACAGAAATCTGAGAAAATATAAAAGTATGTTTCCATGAATTCAATCATTCTCTGTCCTTCCCACCCTCTACCCATCCCCATCCTATATTTCCTCCTGATCTCAATCCCCTAACATAAGTTGTTATGGGAGGAGAGAAAAATAAAGATTTCTCTTTGGGCATTAAAAGCTATTTGTAGTAGGATTCAAACAGTGTTGAGGGGGGAGACAGGCACAGCCAAGACCAGACATCTGACAAGTTGGAACTCCAGATACCAGTTTCCCTTTGCCTTACTTAGGGGACTAGAGGCAGGGGAGAAAGAACAGGAGGAAGAAGGGAAATGGAAGGCTATACAGGAAAAAAAGGGAGGGGTGAGCAATGGTCTAGGGGAGGGACCCCAAGACCAAGGAGGCTGGCATTCTCCAGCCACTTGGAGGGCACCCAAGCCCAACAGGGGCAAGGCTGTCGGACCTTGCCCAAGGTCATCCAAGTGATCTGGGCACAGTCTCCTCCCCACCTGCAGTCCCAACTGTAGATATGTGTTGGGCAAGGGAGCGAGAGGAGCATTCCTAATCTCTGCCCCTCCCCAGTGCCTAGACAGAGAGTAGGACTAGGAGTGTTCCCTTGGGGGCTGGGGATGCTGTTCCTTCATAAAGCTTCCTGCCCCTCCTCCCACTAGATTGGCTCTCTCTCCTTGATCTGCACACACGCACACACATGTGTGCACATACAAACATGCTTACACCTGTGAGACAATGGAGTCTGCCAGTGAAAAGTGAAACCTCTGAAGGCAGACTAACCTGGGTTAAAATCTCAATTCTGCTTCTCATTGCTGTGTGATCTTGAGCTAGTGACCTCTCCTTTCTGAATCTCAATTTCCTCATCGTGGGTTGTTGTGAGGATTAAATGAGTTAATCTGTAATAGAAGAACATAGAACAGTACCCAGCACATAATAATAAGTGTGTGCTGCCATTATTATACATATTGACACAGGCTTTCATACAGACTGCCTGGCTTTGCAACCGGCTGAGTCCCTTACTATTTCTGTGGCCTTGAGCAAATTGCTTAACTTCTCTGAAAGTTAAGCATGTTTCCTTATCTCTACATGAGGATAACAAAAGTAACTACCTCCAAGGGCTAGCATAAGGCTTAAGTTCAATATTCATTTCTTCATTGAAAAACCATGCATAGACACCCTTATGTCTGGCACTGGGGATACAGAGATTAGCAAAACACTGTGAGTGTGCACATGGGTTAAGTTTTTGCTTCTGTATGAGAGCAAAAACTTATCCTGTGTGCACACTCACAGTTATGCAGACATGCACAAATGGACACAAGTGCCATCAAAACCCAGAATATCTGCACACCCCAAAGCAAGAAGTCAGGAGGAGGTGTTCCTTCTGAGCCAAGCAGGAATTATCCCTTATCAGCCTGCAGAGACCCAGCCCACAGGGCACTCTCCCAGTGGCCCCTCAGCCAGCACCACGGCCCAAATCCCCCAGCCCCACCCCAGGGTGTGCCATCCAGTTTTCCTTCCACCGGTAGAATGACTCCAACCCAGCCCCCACACACAGATGGAAGGCCAGGAACCCCCAGTGGGTCTGGACGCAGCAAAGGTGAGTGCCTTAGTTTGTCTTTTGCTGCTTATAACAGAATACCTAAAACTGCAAAATGTGTAAAAGAAAGGAATTTATTTTTTACAGTTCTGGAGACTGAGAAGTCCAAGGTCGAGGGGCCGCATCTGGTGAGGTCTTCTTGCTGGTGGGGACTCTATGTAGAGTCCTGAGGTAGCACAGGGCATCGCATGGCAAGGGGGCTGAGGTGCTAGCCCAGGTCTCTCTTCCTCTTCTTATAAAGCCACAAGTTCCACTCCCCTGATAATCCATTAACCCATTAATCCATGAATGGACTAATCCATTCATGAGAACAGAACCATCATGACCCAATCCCCTCTTAAACGCCCCACCTCTCAATAGTGCCACATTGGGAATGAAATTTCAGCATGGGTGTGGAGGGGACAACTATTCAAACCACAGCAGGGGCTTCCTCTGGGCCCACCCCTTAGACCTCTGTTCCAGCACAGGAAGCCCTTGATCAAACTCCCCTCCAGCCCACCTCCATCCTTCTCACATGCCAGATTTGCCTTCTCAGATCCCTACTGTGACCCTGTCCCCTGTCTGCTCAAGAGCCTGCAAGGACTCCTGAAACAGTGGGAGTAAAAGCCACATTTTTAACCTGGTATTCAAGGTCCTTCGGACCCACTCCCAAGCTGTCCACTAGCCTGGTGTCTTAGCCTATGTCACCAATGTAGTTGCTCTTGACACCTGCCATATAGTTCCCCACCTCCTGTTCTCTCTGCCTACAGTTACCTGTCACCTCCCTACTCACCTTAACCTAAGGAAGCCCTGAAGGACAAGCTCAAAATCTATTCACTCTGTGAAGGTTCCCATAAACAGTGAAGGCATTCCCATAAGCGTCTGCAGCTTTTAGCCACCTGCCTCTGTGCTCCACCTGCCCCGGGCACATCACTTACTTCTCCACAACCCACTGCCTGCAATTGGCCTGTAAATCCACAGGACAGGGACCTGGTGCCCTTCGCCCCAAGATCCCCAATCTAGCAACAAGGAGATCCCCAATCTGGCAATCTGGCAACAGCGGGCTCTGCCTGGGGCCATCATCATTGTTATTAAATAGCTGTATGAGGAAGAAAAGAAGGGAAAAAGAGGCCAGGTGTGATGGCTCACGCCTATAATCCCAGCACTTTGGGAGGTCGAGGCAGGTGGATCTCTTGAGCCCAAGAGTGTGAGACCAGCCTGGGCAACATGGTGAAACCCCATCTCTAAAAAAATAAAAATTAAAAAAAAAAGAAGAGAAGAAGGGAAGAAAGCAGGTAGAAAACAAACCATTATGGACATAGATCCAGATGCTGGCCTCCAGGGAGAATAACATTTATTGAGAACTTAGCTGCCAGGCACTGTTCTCATTGCTGGTCCTATGAAATGGGTGCTGTTATTCTCCCAGTTGTATAGAGGAGGAAACTGAGGCACAGAGAGGTTGTCTGAAATCACTCATCCACCTCCCTCAGCAGAGAGAGACAGAGACAGGATTCGAACTCAGGAGGACTGGCTGATTGCCTGCTGAAAGACAGATTTCTTTTTAAAAACTAGAGAACTGGGATCTCCCGGCCTCTTAGCAGGAACTCTAGCTGGGCAGCAGGTTAGTTCACTGGGAGGACGTACCAGGCTAAGCTGGGTGACCCAGTGGGCTGTGCCTGAGGCCAGCGTGCTTGTCCTCCACAGCACAGAGAAAGCCACTCTGCCTGTGTCTGACCTGCAGCTGCCCTATCTGCCCAATCTACACAGGGCTGAACAAACAAACACGACCAGGAGAGAGGAAAGATGGGAGCTCAGATAGAAAGTGCGGCTGGAAATGAGCTCCTCTCCCCACGCCAGATGAACGCAGTCTCAGGGGACTGAGTGCATCCAGGCTCAAGAATGGCTGGTGTCAGCAGCAGCAGGACTCAAGCCTGGAACGGGTGGTGGCCTTCTCATACGGAGCTGCAGATGCAACTCTGGCTCTCCCAAAGGGACATGGATTCTAGAAACCATAGACCAGGGGCTTACAGTCCTTGGCACCAACAGCATCAGCAAGAACCTTGCCCACAAGGGCACATTTGCCACTTTGCACAGACCCAGAGTGTTCTGGGGACTTTGGGAGAGACAAAACCAAATGCTGCTCAGAGAGACACTGCTGGTGGCCCCTTAAGGTCATCAACTAGGACAAACCAAATTCAAACAAAGATCCAATCAAGGCTGTGGTGGGAAATCCATACAGAATGAGGGATTAGCTTTAAAACATTTCAAGGCAGTGAGCTGGTCTGGTGAAATAGCAATCTTCGCCATCAGGCTCAGGGTAGGGAAGAGTCCTACCAACATCGAGGTGCTAGAGCTCAGCTAAAAATCCACGACTAAAGGGAGCCAGCCATCGCTCGTCCCTCCAGCTTCGGGCCAGGGTGGCACATAGGAATTCATGGGAGAAGACCAGAGAATAAAATAAGCAGTAACAGATGTTCCCACAGAGCACCATGGGAGCCCAGAAGAAAGAGAAGTTAATCCTGCAAAGCCCCAGCAAACTCCAAAGTGGATCCAAGAGCTAGACTGCAAGGTCTCTGAGAGGCTGTGACCACAGCTCAGCCAGTGACTCGCATTTGCTATTTTGGGGCCACCCAGCCATCAGGGAAAGCTACGATCTTCAGGTATATGGATTGCAGAGCGTTTTTAACACAAAACCTCATGATCTCTTATGGGAATGGGATCACAAAATGGAGGTGGTGAGAAAAGAAAACCTTTGATGACTCTCTGTCTGGTGAAGCACCCTACGCGGGGCTCAGGCTGCACGGGTCATCACATGTGGATCCAAGTCATCTACATGTGGATATAGCCACGGCTTGGATATAGCCAGAAAAGGTACCCTAATTATATACCCAGGGGAGAGAAAAATATGCCAACAACAACAATGGATATTGGCAGTGGTTTGAGAATCACCATTTGGCTGTGATAGCCATGTCCCAGTTGGGACTGCCAGTGCTGGCCTCACAGAAGTCCCAATACACCAAGTCATCTGGTAGCAGAATGGTGTTTCTGCTCTGTGTGAGTTCAGCTGGTATATTTACTGGCAGCATTCAGCTGACAAGTGGATTTGGCTGGAAGGTCAATGAGATCTCATTCATATGTCTGGTGCCTCAAAGCTGCTCCACATGGTCTCTCTCATTCCATGTGGCTAGCTTAGGCTTCCCCACAATATGGCAGTAGGATAGACTTCTTACATGGCAGCTGTCTTCTAAGAACGAGTATCACAAGCAACACAAGTGGAAGTTGCAGATCTCATAAGATTTGGCCATACAAATTACACAGCATCACTTTCGTTACTGGTAAAAGCTGTCAGAGGCCAGCTTAAATTCAAAGGTAAAGAAAATATATTCCACCTCTTATGGAAGGAGTGGCAAAGAATACGTGGCCATCTTTAACCCACCATAGAGACCCAGACACTTGATGGGGCCACATTCTAAGCCCAGAATAGTTGTTCAAAATCTCAACTTGTCCAGTCCAGGGTAAGGAAAACTGACTAGGGAGAAACACATGTGAATGCTGGGATAAAGGGGCACGCATATTACCCAGATTCACAGCTGGAGCCTTAGAGAGAGGTGGAGCCCAGATGGCTTCTCCTTCCATAGCTTCCCAGACCATGAGAGCAGGAACTGACCACCTATATCTTCCAATCCACCTGCCCCGAGGGATAAGTCGGGGTTGAACACAGGGAGCCAGAGATGGGATATGCAGTGGGCAGCAGTGGCCACTGGCTTTGGGACCCTTCCCAGACCAGGCTCTTCTTCTCTGCCCAACTTTTGGGGACTGCTGAATTGGGAAGGACTTTTACTCTCATTGCTCAAAGCCTGGAGTGACCCACTGTGCTGGTTAATTTCATGTGTTAACTTGACTGAGCCATAGGGTACCCAGATATTTGGTCAAACATCATTCTGGGTGCGTGGGGGATGGACAGGTAGGTGTTTTCTTAATGAGATTAACATTTTAGCTGGTAGACTGAGTGTCTGAGACAGGAAAAAACCAAACTGTGTTTTCTACTCTCACACACAGTTAAAAATATACTCTTTTTTTTTTTTTTTTTTTTTTTTTTTTTGAGACGGAGTCTCGCTCTGCCGCCCAGGCTGGAGTGCAGTGGCCGGATCTCAGCTCACTGCAGGCTCCGCCTCCCGGGTTCACGCAATTCTCCTGCCTCAGCCTCCCCAGTAGCTGGGACTACAGGCGCCCGCCACCTCGCCCGGCTAGTTTTTTGTATTTTTTAGTAGAGACGGGGTTTCACCGTGTCAGCCAGGATGGTCTCGATCTCCTGACCTCGTGATCCGCCCGCCTCGGCCTCCCAAAGTGCTGGGATTACAGGCTTGAGCCACCGCACCCAGCCAAAAATATACTCTTAACACAGAACACTGCACCTCTGGTCATCAAAAATCCCCACACACAACCATTTCTGCAGTGGAGTCCTCTTATTCAATTCAATTCTGACACCATCTACTGGATATAGTGTCAGATCCCACAGGTTAAAAGCTCAGTCCTACAAGACCGCCTCCACTCCAGATGTCAATTGCAAGCCCCAGATCGTTTCATCTGTGCTTCTGACCAAAAAGCCATAAATCGAGGTTCCCAGGATCCCCTCCTCAGGTTAATATGCTAGAGTGACTCACAGAACTCAGGGAAATACTTTATTTATGTTTACTGATCTATTATAAAGTATATTACACGGGACACAGATGAACAGGCAGATGGAAGAGATTCATAGGACAAGGCATGTGGGAAGGGCTGCAAAGCTTCCATGCCCTCCCAGGTGCATCATCCTCCACATGTTCAGTGATCTGCAAGCTCCCCAAACCCTGTCCTTTTGAGCCTTTATAGAGACTTCATTACTTAGGTATGATTGATTAAATCATTGGCCATTGGTGATCAACTCAACCTTCAGCAACTCTCCCATTCCCAGGAGGTCGGAGATGGGACTGAAAATGCCAACCTTCCAATCATGTGGTTGGTTCCTTGGCAACCAGGCTCCATCCTGAGGCTATCAGGGTCTGAACCGCCAGCCACCAGACATCTCATTAGCATTCAAGAAGGCACCTATCACCTAAGAGATTCCAAGGGTTTTAGACGTGTATGCCAGGAAGCTGGATGAAGAGCAAATCCATATTTCACAACATCACACTGACTAAAGCGGATTGCCCTCCCCAATGTGGTGGGCTGAATCTAATCAGTTGGAGATCTGAAGAAAACAAAAAGTCTGCCTCTTCCTCAAGTTAGAAGGAACTCCTACCCAACTGTCTAGAACTGGGACATGGGTCTTTTCCTGCCTTCAGACTCCAACTGAAACATTAGCTTTCTCTGGTTTGTTTTAGTTTGGTTGGTTTTTTCTGAGCCTGCCAGCTTTCAAACTGGAGCTATACTATCAGCTCTCCTGGGTCTCCAGTCTGCTGACTGCAGACCTTGGGGCTTCTTAGTCTCCATAATCACACAAGTCAATTACTTATAATAAATTTTTTTTTTTTTTTTTTTTTTTTTTTTGAGACGGAGTCTGGCTCTGTCGCCCAGGCTGGAGTGCAGTGGCCGGATCTCAGCTCACTGCAAGCTCCACCTCCCGGGTTTACGCCATTCTCCTGCCTCAGCCTCCCGAGTAGCTGGGACTACAGGCGCCCGCCACCTTGCCCGGCTAGTTTTTTGTATTTTTTAGTAGAGATGGGGTTTCACCTTGTTAGCCAGGATGGTCTTGATCTCCTGACCTCGTGATTCGCCCGTCTCGGCCTCCCAAAGTGCTGGGATTACAGGCTTGAGCCACCGCGCCCGGCCATAATAAATATTTTTACATATATGATTACATATATTTTTATATATGTCTCTTTATGTACCTCTATATATTTATATTTTATATTATATATGCCTATATATAAAATAATCTCTATGTATTTTTACTATATACAAAATAATCTCTATGTATAATATATATTATATATAAAAAGATTTATTATAAGTAATTGGGGCCAGGCACAGTGGCTTGTGCCTATAATCCCAGGACTTTGGAAGGCCAAGGCGGGTGGATCACCTGAGGTCAGGAGTTTGAGACAAGCCTGGCCAACATGGTGAAACCCTGCCTCTACTAATAATACAAAAATTAGCCAGGCATGGTGGCAGAGACCTGTAATCCCAGCTACTCTGGAGGCTGAGGCAGGAGAAGTGCTTGGACCTGGGAGGCAGAGGTTGCAGTGAGCCGAGATCACACCACTACACTTTAGCCTGGGCAATAGAGCAAGACTCCATCTCAAAAAAAAAAAAAAAGTAATTGGTTATACTTACATAACCAGTTGGAATTGTTGGTTCTGTTTCTCTGGAGAACCCTAGATAAAACACCTACCAACCCATCCTGAGCTCACTACTGCACAGACCTCTGACCCCAGGACCCCCACCCCTTAGAGCCCAAGGCCCCATCTCTCGCCCGCATCGCATCACCAGAATTGCCCAGCTTCCCAGTTACAGCCCAGAGCCCAGCCCAAGTCTTTGTATAAACCAAGATCTCTCTCTGCCCAACACTTGGAACCCAAAGCTTCCTCCTAACGGGACTTTTCAGGACTCCGAGGCCAGACGCCAGTCAGGGCGAAGCATTCTGCCGCAAATTCACTTGGAGTGTCATCCCAGCTGTGGCCTCCAAGCTCCAACCCCAGCCCGCTGCTGCCTCCCCACTGGACATGGAGATGCCAGGCCCCTGGTGGGCATCTGCCCTGATACTGGGCAAGGCTCTATCCAATCAGCATTGCCCCCCAGCCCGTCCCCCGCCACCACACACATACACACACACACACACACACACACACACCCCCCTCCGTGGCTCAGGATCATTCTGGCTGGTGTGTTAATCAGGGCTCTGGCTAGAAACAGACTGCTCAGGGCTTCAGAGAGAGGGTTTCACACCTGCCCTGGTTGCAGAGGTGTGGGTAGGGTTAAGGGGGCAACAGGGATGGGGAAGCCTTGGGCTGCCCCCTTACAGAAGCCTCCCGTTAGCCAGATACAACCGGAAGCCAGAGGGGGCTCTGCCCTCCACAGGTTCTGCCTCCCGGGATACACAGCAGGGCAGAGGAGGGATAGGAGAGCTGGTGGCAGGGCAGGGGTGTGGCAGGCCCAGGAAGGGTGAGGGAACTCCTGCTTCTGAGCCCTCCCGTGCCTGCCCTGCTGTGCACTCAGCACTTTCTGGGCATCGCTGCCTCTTCCTGGGCTTTCCTGGACTGGAGACTGAGGCAAGGCAGGGGCAGGGAGGCCTGTGCCAGACCAGCCCGGGACGAGGAACAGGGGAAGTAGGGGTTCTTCCCAGGACTCAGGGTGGGGTCGCTCCTGACCCTGATCTTCAGAAGAGGTTGGGACCCCTGCAGCCGTGTGCCCCACTCCTACCCCCTGATGGGCCACCCCATCCTACGACTCAGGACTCTCTTCCATCACTGCATCCCTGGATCTCTCCCTCTCCCAGCCAGACCCCACCCTCACTAGCTTAATGAAGTTCCCAGCTGACATTTCCTAATTCCCTAATGATTAACTTCCAGTGGATTAGAACCAGGACAGCTATTCAATTAACATGCAGGTCTGAGATTACTCGGAACTCATTAAGACTCCATGATTGACTTGTTAACGTGCAAGAATTCAATTACTTGCCTGGCACTGAACTCTTGGCCAGGGCATGGGGGAGCAGCCACGGGGTAACAAATGCCCCGCCCTGGGAGCCCTACTCTGAGGGAAGAGACAGTCCAGCCCAGGGACAAGGGGCTAGGGAGGTCCAGTCTGAAGGAGGAGACACAAGTTGATCCCAGGGGAACCCCAGTTCCTCTGAGGAGGAAGACACAACCCTTGTCTCTGGGGAGCCCCAGATTGTGGGGCAGAAGCTACAACCTCTCTTTGAGCATCTCAACCGTGAGGGGAGAGATACATTTCTGACCCTCAAGGAGCTTCCTAAGGGGGAAGACCCAACTCACGTCCTGGTCTGGGGAGGCACAGACCCCATTCTGAGAGGAACAGCACATCCCTGCCCTGAGATAGCCCCTGTCAGAGGGCAGCCTTGCACGTGTTCTGGGAAGGCTCTGTTAAGGGGAGAGGCAGCCTTGTCGTTGGAGGCCCTGGTCTGAGTGGAGGTGAAGTCAAGGCTGGAGAAGTCGAATCTGAGGCAGGACATGTGGTTCCTTCCAGGGGATCCCCTGGTCTGAGAAGAGGCCAGGCAAAGGGCCAGTGTCTCCATAGGACAGACCCAGAACCCCAAAAAGACCACACAGTCACAGCGCCAGCAGGGGAACCACTCTCCTTTGGGAGGGGCCAGGGAACCCCCCTTCCTCAGAGGACAGAGCAGGCCAACCCAGACTTCCTCTCTCCAGGTCTCAGCTCCCCAGTCTGTCACTGGCTGTCCCACCCCCAACCCACACCAGTAACCTCAAGAGTGGCCAGTAACCAAGCCCACCCACCTCTCCAGCCCCAACAATACCCTGCCCAGCCCAGGACCTTAATTGTGCCATTGGAGAGAAATTAATTGAGGAAATTGATAAGAGAGGAGGGTCCAGGCCACTGAAGTCCGACAAATGAGGCTGGGATGATGGTACATTTACAGAGTACCTCCTTGACACTGGCCATTTTCCACACATCGTCTGTAATTCTCCTCACTGTAGAGATGTAGAGACTGGAGTCCAGAGAGGTTAAGTAACTTGTCCAAGGACACACAGCAGGAAGGGATGGAACCCGGCTGGAATCCACGAGGCCTCACCCTGAGCCTATACTCTTAATCATTACCTTTTACTACACTATCCCCAGTCCCCGTAAGTCCTGTTGGCTGTGACTGCCAGACTCACACCTGCTGCTGCAGTTCCTGTGAATTAAAACTCTTTCCACAAAACTGCCCTAAGAAGATTCACCAGGGAGGAGTGTGGGCCACCCAGCAAGTGAAGTGCCCTCTGGAGCCCAGTGAAGAGGAGACCCCATCAAGTAGCCTGGATCACTGTGCCAAGCAGGCCCAACCAGATGATGGTGGTGCCTGGGGCAGAAACTTCGGGCCAATCCCTGGCAGAACTCCACAGCACATTATTCCGCTGATGGGATATCACCAGCAAAGCAGCATGGCTCTGCCTCCTACAAGTTGTATGGCCTTGGGCAAGTTACTTCACCTCTCTGAAAGTGTTTCCTTCCCTGTATGGAAATGGCAATAGTACCTTCCTCATAAGGTTGTTTGCCGGGGTAAACAACATAACGTATGTAAAGATTTGGAAACCGTGCCCGGCAGGTGGAGAGCACTCACTATGTTCACCTTTGGGTGGTCATCGTCATTTGTTAACACCTCAGGGAGAAAAGAAAAATCACCAGGAATCAACGGTTCACTTTAAAAGGTTACATCCTGCTAAAGTCCACTTTGAATAACATTTCTGGAATGATGAGTCCAAGAGCACGAGAGATATTTCAGAAACGCATTTGGCGCTCTCCCAAGAGAGCAATGTTGATTTCTGTAAAATGCAGGCTGGGTAAAATATTATCATATGTTGGTTGAAGCTGTGCTGCGTGTTGATTAAATGGTTCAGAGGCAGTGTCATTGGAAAGGGTCGTTGCAGATTTGCACGACAAATACATCTGAAGATGAAAAGATGCCATAAAGCTGGAAGGGCCAACAGAAGAATGTAAAATGACCCCTAAAGTCCAGAACAATGCATTAGGACCAAGAGCATGAAGGGAAACAGCAAAAGGTAAACAGTCTGCCCTTTGAAAACTGATAGAAAGAGAGTTCCGGCCCGCCACAGTGGCTCACGCCTGTAATCCCAGCACTTCGGGAGGCTGAGGCAGGCAGATCATGAGGTCAGGAGTCTGAGACCTGCCTGGCCAACACAGTGAAACCCCGTCTCTACTAAAAATACCAAAGCTAACCAGGTGTGGTGCATGCATCTGTAGTCCCAGCTACTGGGGAGACTGAGGCAGAAGAATCGCTTGAACCCAGGAGGCGGAGGTTGTGGCGAGCCAAGATCATGCCACTGCACTCCAGCCTGGGCGACAAAGCAAGATTCTATCTCAAAAAAAGAAAAAAAGAGAGTTCAACCATATGCTGTTTGGCAGACAAGGGGGCAACCACAAGTGAGGGCTGGGGAGGGAAGAGAGAAAGAGAGAGAAAGAGGGAATCCATGTATATGTTAAGATAGGCTTTAGGCCGGACGCAGTGGCTCAAACCCGTAATCCCAGCACTTTGGGAGGCCGAGGTGGGTGGATCACTTAAGGCCAGGAATTTGAGACCAGCCTGGCCAAGGTAGCGAAACTCCATCTCTATTAAAAACACAAAAAATTAGCTCGGCGTGGTGGTGCACACCTGTGATCCCAGCAATTCAGGAGGCCTCCTATGCAGGAGAATCACTTGAACCCAGGAGGCAGAGGTTGCAATGAGCCAAGATAATGCCATTGCACTCCAGCCTGGGCAACACAGCGGGACTCCATCTCAAATAATAATAATAATAATTTCCTTAAAATCTTTTAAAATAAACTTATAATATCTTAAAATATCTTAAAATGGCCTTCCGTATCTTAAAATATCTCTGGAAATATACATAAGAAATTAATAACTTTTTGGCCGGGCACGGTGGCTCACGCCTGTAATCCCAGCACTTTGGGAGGCTGAGGCAGGCAGAGCGTGAGGTCAGGAGTTCAAGACCAACCTGCCCAGCATGTTGAAACTCCACCTCTACTAAAAATACAAAAAAAAAAAAAAAAAAAAAAAACTAGCCGAGCAGGGTGGTGCGTGCCTGTAGTCCCAGCTAGTTGGGAGCCTGAGGCAGAATTGCTTAAACCCAGGGGCAGAGGTTGCAGTGAGCCGAGATCACACCACTGCACTCCAGCCTGGGCGACAAAGCGAGACTCCATCTCAAAAAACAAAAAAAGGCGGGGGAACACTTTAGAAACGGGAGCAGGTTTGCTGCTGTGTGGCCGCAGAGGGCAGAAGGAGAAACCGTGGGCAAACTGACTTGAGGCAGCTCAGGGCAGCAGCCAGAAAGGGCATCTTGTCAAGGTCACTTGGGGGGAAAATGAGCTCCCCGTCACTGGAAGTGTGCGCACAAAACTTGGCAAGCACTTGTCAGAGGGTTATGGAGAGAATTCCTGCTTAGCAAAGGGGCTGGAGAGTCTACGAGTTACCGGTTCAGGTCAGCTCCTTCGACACAGATGTGGGGGTACTTTCTTTTTTTGTTTTTTTTTTTTTTTAGACTGAGTCTTGCTCTGTCACCCAGGCTGGAGTGCAGTGGCGCGATCTCGGCTCACTGCAACCTCTGCCTCCCGGATTCAAGTGATTCTCCTGCCTCAGTCTCCTGAGTAACTGGGATTACAGGTGCCTGCCACCATGCCCTGATAATTTTTGTAAGCCCTTTCTAATCTCACCAGTGCTAAGCAGAAAGCCCATCTCAGGGGCTTGAGCCTCACTCACAGTCCCTGGCTGCCTGGGCCCACCATTCGTTACAGGTGCAGCCTCAGAGCTGCACGTACCCACGCATGTGCCATGTGGGGACATGGAGGTGAGCATGCACTGAGTTGGGTGCACGTGTGTGAGCGCAGGTATGACATTAAACCACAGGTGTGGCCATGTAGCGGGGTACATATAGACACCCAGGTGGGTGCAGTTGTCCATAGACAGGCGTGTGTTCATTCAGCCCAGGCTTGAAACAGAGAAAGACGCTGTGCTGTGCGCGCGCACACACACACACACGTGTGCACATCCACAGTAGCCTCCCCTCCTGTGTGCCAAGATGTCTTGGTGTGTAAAGCACTCCTGCACCACCCTTGCATCTAATACCGATCCTGTGGGGTAGCCAGAATGAAGTTGGTTATCCTGGTGCATAGTGAGCACTCACTAAACATTACTACAGTTATCACTATCACTTTTATCACAGTTTGCAGATGAGAACATAGACAGCAGGGCCTGCTCTGTGCCACAGACGTATTAAGTGTGTGGTAGGGATGGAAACCAGACTCACAGGACCCAGTTCTCAGTCACGTGCTGTTGGCTTATGCTCTGCTCTTTCACTTTATTCTATTATTTCACTATGTGAATAGTACACACTGTTTCACATTCATGCCTCCACGTGCACAGACGTGCTCCTATGCAGTCACCTCACAGCTGTCCTTCACATACACACCCATGTGTGGGTGCCTGTCATGTGTACACACACATGAAGGTGCCATACACATCACAGACCCATACGCATAGGTATTCATCACATGCACACACATAAGTCCATCACAACACACACATAGGCAGTGTTCCTGACACACACACACGTGTCTGTCACATACACACAGAGTCATCCATCACTTATACACACATGTATCCATCATGTGCACATGCATGTGTTCATCACATACACAAATACACACAAATGTTCCTCACAAACACACACACACGAAAGCATTCATCACACACACACACGCATACAGGCACCTGAATGTAACACTATAATACTAGCTAATATTTTGCCTCGCAATGAACTGAACACTTTATATGCATAATCTCATTTCATACGCAAAAGCCCTGGAAGTGCCATTCTTGTCTTACAGATGAGGAAACTGAGGCACCGAGTGGCTGAGTCTGTGCCCGAGGCTGCCTGCTGTTCAGCAGAACAGCCAACATCTGTGCTTTCCACCCCTCTGCCCCCCGCCTCCCTGTGAGCACTTTCTGTCTTCCCTTCACTCTGATGAGGTATGTAATTATTCATCATACAATGGTGTAAGATTAAAATGAAATTAGCAGCGACCTAGGCGTGGGTAGACACTTTCGAACGTGGCTTCCTCCCCCATTCTCTTCCAAGGAAAGCCAGAGTAGTTTTAAACGATCAGACATTTGCATAATGGCTTCCTTTTGTTCTGACTGAATTGGCCAGAATACACAGCTCTGTTCCATCTAAAGGCTTAATGATGACACCCTTGTCTGTAAGCAAGGCTGTGGCTGGGGAAAGTGGTCATGTCCATTTCCTTCTCTCTGTTACCCATAGTCTCAAATTCAGGAATATCCAAGTGAAAAGTCAGCTGCTGGCCTATTTGGAAGATTCAAGGTTGGGCCAAGAGCCTTCAGGACGAAGAGCAAAAGTTACAGCTCCAAACTGTCTCTCCTGCCCAGAAAGTCATATGGAGATGGAGATGAAATTGGTAGAAGGAGACATGGAAGTTTTTGCTTCTTTGGAGCTTAGAAAAGCGTGAAAACCTTTCTCTGCTAATCAGTTTGGAGCCAGGACTTTGCTGACCCCTGTCCTGTGGAATAGGTTGCCGGGCTATGAATACTCCAGAACCCTCTCCAGCAGCCATGCAATCTCGGCCTTCATTTTTGTCATGCCACACACAATGCTAGAAGCCACAGATGCTGATGGATCCTGTATCATATCACACTCATGAAGTAAATATTTATTGAGCAGCTATTCAGTGTGAGGAAGCAGGGATGTCGCTATGAAGAAGCCATGGTCAGGGCCCTCATGGGGTTCACAGTCCTTGCAGGCTCTGTACAGTGGATGTCCCACTGCCCGGGGACAGGTTGTGGCCTCCTTAGCAGCCGAGATAGGTTTTGTCCCAACCCACAGCCCCTCCTGGGGCTTGCCGCCTGAGAGCCAAGACAGATGGCAAGAGCTTCCCTGTGTGTGTGCAGTCTCCGCACTCGACCTAGAATCCCCGAGCACAGACAGAGATGCAGGAAGTCCCACCGCGCACGGCGGAAGGACCGTGATGTCTCTGACGGAGATCTGAGAGGACACAGCTTGAGGGAAGAGGAAAAGGAATAGTCTCTGTGCCTTCTCCACAGCCCTCCCCTAGGAGGCTGTTACTGCCTCACCGAGGTCACAGCTAGTGAAGTTAGCAGCTGTGGGATTTGAACTCAGGTCTCCAAAGCTAAGGCTCATGCAAACTTCGATCTGCAACCTCCCCTGCCTGTGCGTGTGCGCGTGTGCGCGCGCACACACACACACACACACACACTTCAACCTCTGGCTCTAAGGGCAAGTGGACACCCAAGAAGATAAAGGGGTGAAACAAAGGCCAAAGTGTCCCCCACGCAGCTGGCAGACCCAGAGAGGACCCTGGCACTCACTGCCAGCACCAGAAGACCCAGCAGAGGTGGTGTTTGGCTCCATGGGTGCTGGACGCAGGCCAGGCATTGATTGAGCAAGCACTTTCCACGGCACACCTCACGCGTCCTCACCACACCCTCTGTGCAGGACCACGGTAGCCTGCCCTGCTATTTGGGGAGAATTTAGCAAGGCACCCCTGGCCTAACGATTAGAACGAGGTGCCACCTGGGGGGGCACATGGCTTAATGAGCAGAAGGCACCTTTGTGATTTAAAAAAAAAAAAAAAAAGTGTCCTGTCAGCCCCTAACCAGAGCCCTAAGCAGCACCCTGACTTTGTGGAAGCTGTTACTACCTCACTGAGATCACATCTAATGAAGTTAGCGGGTGTGGGATTTGAACCCAGGTCTCCAGAGCTAAGGCTCATGCAGACAGTTCTGCAGCCTCCAAATCTGCAACCTGATATGCATTCATGAGTGTGCAATACACGCATAAACCGAGCGGAGGGTGCTCAGGGGCTCGGGCCTCACAGGGAGACTCGGCCCTCTCTTGAGCGGTCTCCCAATCTTAGGGGAAACATCCCTGCTCAAGGGAGCCCCAGAGAGGAAGGCAGAACTCTGCCCTCTGGAGATCCAGTCTGAGAAGGGAGACATGGCCCTGTCTTGAGAGTGCAGTCTGAGGGAGGAGACATGGCCCTGTCTTGAGAGTGCAGTCTGAGGGAGGAGACATGGCCCTGTCTTAAGAGTGCAGTCTGAGGGAGGAGACATGGCCCTGTCCTGAGAGAGCCCAGTCTGAGTGGGGAGACATGGCCCTGTCCTGAAAGAGTCCAGTCTGAGAGGGGAGACATGGCCCTGTCCTGAGAGAGCCCAGTCTGAGTGGGGGAGACAGGATCCTGTCCTGAGAGAGCCCAGTCTGAGTGGGGGAGACATGGCCCTGTCCTGAGAGAGCCCAGTCTGAGAGGGGAGACAGGGCCCTGTCCTGAGAGAGCCCAGTCTGAGGGAGGAGACATGGCCCTGTCCTGAGAGAGTGCAGTCTGAGTGAGGAGACATGGCTCTGTCCTGAGAGAGTGCAGTCTGAGGGAGGAGACATGGCCCTGTCCTGAGAGAGTACAGTCTGAGGGAGGAGACATGGCCCTGTCCTGAGAGAGTGCAGTCTGAGGGAGGAGACATGGCCTTGTCCTGAGAGAGCCCAGTCTGAGGGAGGAGACAGGGCCCCGTTCTGAGAGAGCCCAGTCTGAGGGAGGAGACATGGCCCTGTCCTGAGAGAGCCCAGTCTGAGCGGGGAGACATGGCCCTGTCCTGAGAGAGCCCAGTCTGAGCGGGGAGACAGGACCCTGTCCTGAGAGAGCCCAGTCTGAGTGGGGAGACGGGGCCGTGTCCTGAGAGAGCCCAGTCTGAGGGGGGAGACAGGACCCTGTCCTGAGAGAGCCCAGTCTGAGTGCATATGACGGGGACGGGACACAGCCCTACTCTGGGCACTCCACACAAAGAGATCAATGAGACAACGGTGAAGGGATGGAGCCCTGCCAGGTCCCCTCTGCCCTCACTCCTCAGAGGCTGTGGAAGCGGGTCCTCCCGAGTCTCCCAGGCTGTGGTCAGGATGAGAGTTTTCAGCCCCAGTGTCTCACAAGGGAGAGCCAGGCAGAGAGGCGGGAGCCAGCGTGGGGCTGTCACTCAGCCGCACAGCTCCCCGGGGAACACTTTACAACTTCACCTATTCCGCGTCGCCTGCTTGACGGAGCATCCAAAGCAATTCCAGGACTATATTTCATTGTCACATTTATTTGCAAGGGGTGTCAGTCAGGCCCCAGAAGCCAGCGGCCCTGCTGCTCCTTGCATTTTGTCACACGTAAACACACATAGGCACACACTCACTGGCACCCACCTCTGGGTACACCTTGAAACACACAGAGGACACCCAGAAACCCAGAGTCATGCACACATCACGGACATGCCAACTTGGGGTCTGTGAATCAGGGACATCACGTCGTACAACTCCAGGGGGCACCGTTCATATATCACTATTATATATGGTCATTTATATGCACACAGCATGGTTCAGAGTGTCCCTTGTGCATGCGCACAGACACAAACACACACACACACAGAAGCACACTCTCGGTCACACACAGATTCCTAGAGAGCCACAGTCCTCAAGCTAAGGGCACCACAACCAGGTTCTTCCCAGGCAGGCTGGCAGGAGACCCACCACACTCCCAGCCTCCTGGAGCCCGTAAGATCAGGAGACAGGAGCAGGAGAAGATTGGGGAGCTCTCAGAAGCCCCTCTCCACACCCCATAAGTTTCTGGAACTGAGAGGGCCCTGCTACCCAC
Source organism: Macaca fascicularis (assembly GCF_037993035.2). NCBI lineage: Eukaryota > Metazoa > Chordata > Mammalia > Primates > Cercopithecidae > Macaca > Macaca fascicularis. Next base: position 198,403,445 of record NC_088375.1, read on the forward strand.
CCCCTAACACACACAACACACACACACACAGAGCAGGAACCTCTCCAGCCTCTGAGTGGAAGTGGAACCATTAGCACTAATTACCACACTTGTTGGGAAAGGGATTTAATTAACTCTCTGCTGGGGCTCGGAGGGGAGCCAAGGACCAAGGCAGGCCTGCTGAGGCTGGGCCTCTTCCTCCATCCTGTGGCTTTTCAGGAGAGGGCATGGGAGAGGGTGACAGTTCTGTACATCTGAATGTGTCCTGACACCCATCACACACGTTCCAATTATGCACACATGTGCACAGACACACCTGGAAGTAGCCACATGCCTGTGACCCCACACTTAAAAACAGATGATGGGCTGGGGCGCAGTGACTCATGCCTGTAATCCCAGCACTTCAGGAGGCCGAGGCGGGCGAATCACACGAGGTCAGGAGTTCGTGAGCAGCCTGGCAAATATGGTGAAACGCCGTCTCTACTAAAAATACAAAAATGAGCCGGGTGTGGGGATGTGCGCCTGTAGTCCCAGCTACTTGGGAGATTGAGGCAGGAGGATCGCTTGAACCCAGGAGGTGGAGGTTGCAGTGAGCCGAGATTGCAGCACTGTACTCCAACCTGGGTGACAGAGCGAGACTCCATTTCAAAAAAATAAAAAACAGATGATGGATGGATGGATGGATGGATGCACAGACAGACAGACAGATGAACATGAGTGGGCAGGTGGGTGATGAAGGCATGGATACATGAACCTACAGCCAAGTACACGCAGGACACATGCAGCTGTGTACCACACACAGTCCGGCCCAGGGACACGCGTTAGACGTGCTCACATCGTTAGACGTGCTCACGTCCTTCCTATGTGCACATTCTCTCCCTCTCCCTGCCTTCTTCCCTTTCTCTTTCCAGTGAAGGAAAGCTCTATAGAGTCGTGGTCGAGAAGTGAACTCTGGAATTCAACTACTTGGATTTGAATGGTTGAAATTTCCCAGCTATGTGAACATGGACATGTGTCCGAAGCTTTCTGTACCTAAGCTTCTTCAGCTACAAGAAGGAGAAGATGGTACCTAAATACAGGGTTTGTGTGAGGAATAAAAGAGATGAAAAGTCCTTAGAAGACATGGGAAGTATTTGGAAGAGTATCTAGTACATAGTAAAGCCTCAGTACACCCCGGCTATTATTGCTGAAGTGGGTATTTCTCCTATAGGGAAAAATCTGGAGCTCCCAGAAGTATCCAGGAAATGCTCATATCCCCAGGGAAAGAGGTTGAGACTTCTCTTCTCCTCCCCAGCACCCCCTGCACCTGAGCACACACACACACACAGAGGAGACCAGATCCCAGACCGAGCCCCAAAGTCTGGGAGAGAGTTCCCCTGGAGATCCCCCGGAGCCTGCAATCAGGCTGTGTGCAAAGACAGGCTGAGCCAGACCCAGGAATAAGCCGGGAGAGCCAACCTCCAGGGCCCCTGAGCCCCCAACCCCAAACAATGATATATATTTTCAATTTTCTCAAAGAGTATATATATATATTTTTCCCCCAGACGTTCATCTTGTGTTTTTTGACCAGGATAAACTGAAAAATAATAGAATCCAGATGGGAAAGAGATACTCATTCGTTCTGAACAGATTGTGGTGCTGGCACCAGCCCTTCCCCGACTAGTCACCCCGAGGGTGGGGGAGCTAAGGAGCAACTGGTCAGACTGGAACGAAAAGGTGGGTTAGGGTGCAGGGCAGCTTGCAGCCCCCACTGGCCTCAGAGCCTGGTGACATGGGAAGGCCGGGGGTCTGAGCCACAGCACAAGGGCCTTGTCTCTGTGTGACGTTGACTGACTCACTCCCCTCTTGGAGACCCATTCTCTCATCTGCAAAATGGGGATAATGATTTCTCAGTTGTCTGCCCCAGTGGATGGATGAGAGATTTAAATGAGTTGCACATGGGAGGGCTTTGTGAGCTGTGACCCCCTGCCCACACGAAGCAGCATCTACAACTGAGCTGACTCGGGAAACCAACGCCGGCCTGAAGGGCCCTGGCTTCCCTCACCCACACTGGGCTTCTGGGCCGGGTCTAACATACGAGCGGGGCTCTGGGCTTCTGGGCCGGGTCTAACATATGAGCCGGGCTCTGGGCTTTAGGGCTGCGTCTAACATATAGGCTTCCTTATCTCTTCTGCAGTTTACCTTGTCAAGCCTCCCTGACTCCAGCATGTTTCATCCTCAAATTCCACGGGCTGGATTCCACAGCACCACACCTTGTCTAGCTTAGAAAGACTGCCAAGAGGGCCCCAATTGTTGTGAAAGACCATCCAAGGAAGAAACCACAGACATTCAACCGTCTATTTTAGAGCCCACTCCTTTGGGAAGTCCTTCCTAGTGTCTAACTCAAATTCACTTTGCTGCAATGTGTTTTCACTGCAACCTCTGCCGCCTGGGTTCAAGTGATTCTCAAGCCTCAGCCTCCCGAGTAGCTGGGATTACAGGTGCTCGCCACCACACCCAGCTAATTTTTGTATTTTTAGTAGAGATGGGTTTTCACCATGTTGGCCAGGCTGATCTCGAACTCCTGGCCTCACATGATCTGCCCTCCTCAGCCTCCCAAAGTGTTGGGATTACAGGTGTGAGCCACCGCGCCCGGCTTTGTTTACTCTTTTTGTGGCCCAGTAGGATCCAAGTCTAGTTGACCAAGGACTATCCTTTTCTGGCAAACAAAATAATTTCTCACGCCCCTTTCTCACGCCCTGTTCCCAGAGGGGAGGCTGCCTAATGAATTTTTTTTTTTTTTTTTTTTTTTTTTTTTTTTTTTTTTTTTTTTTTGAGACGGAGTCTCGCTCTGTCGCCCAGCCCAGGCTGGAGTGCAGTGGCGCGATCTCGGCTCACTGCAAGCTCCGCCTCCCGGGTTCACGCCATTCTCCTGCCTCAGCCTCCCGCGTAGCTGGGACTACAGGCGCCCACAACCGCGCCCGGCTAATTTTTTGTAATTTTTAGTAGAGACGGGGTTTCACCGTGGTCTCGATCTCCTGACCTTGTGATCCGCCCGCCTCGGCCTCCCAAAGTGCTGGGATTACAGGCGTGAGCCACCGCGCCCGGCCCCTAATGAATTTTTAAAACATTGGAGTCTGGAGTTCAAGTACCCACTCTACCACTTACTGGCTGTGTGACCTTGGGGGCTACATGGCAGCTCCAGCTCCTCCCCCATCACCCCAGCTCCAGCTTCCCCACCAGGGGTGAGACTTTATCTCGCAGGAGCAGGAGGGAGGTGATTTGAAGGAGACGAGAAGAGCTGCTCACTCGGCCCAGAGTAACTGGTGGTAATCCTGCAGCCGGGCCTATCACCTCACTCCCAGCTGCGGGGACGCTGTGGCCTCATCATCCGTCATTAGCCGGGCTCTCCTGGCGGCTCAATTGTAGAACATGATTTTAATAACCCTGGCAGGAGGAGATCATTTGTCTTTTGTCACTTAACTCCGATTCTGTTGGAGAAAGACGAGACGCGAAAAGAGAGAAAGACAGGCTGACGGAGTAAAAGGCGGCACTAGGGACAGAGTCGGGGAGGGAGACGCATTTAGACAGCTGAGGAAGAGGAAGAGGGCAGAGCTAGGGAGAAGCAGGTGAGGAAGAGGCCCGGTGTGAAAAGCGCGGACAGAGACAGGAGCTGGGCACTCCTTGCCACCCTGTGGTTCCCAGGGTTGCTCTCTCATCCTGGTCCCTGTCCCCTGCACCAACAGCAGAAAGGAGTGGTGAGGTTGTGTCACCCCCCCCCATCACACAGGCTTAGACTGCTCCCTGGGGCTCGGCTTAGGGCCTTGAGTAGGTGGACAAAGAATCCCAGTGTTGGGGTGAGGGAGGCTAGGAGAGTTCCTGATTTGGGACTTTTAGCCTAAGAGCTGTAATTCCTCCGGAACGCAGCTACAGTCCAGTGCAGGGGTTGACAACACATGTGGGCGTCCGACAGGCCTGGGTAGCACGCCCAGCCCTACCACACGCTACTTGAGTGGACTTGCTGGCCTTTCCTGACCGTGGTGTTCTCATCTGTGCAATGGGCACCTACTTCACACAGTTGCTGGTAAATATAGGAGCTGACGGGTGTGCCGCGCCTAACACAGTGCACAATACAGAGAATAGACAGCCTGGGCAGCCGAGAGGCTTTTCGGCACAGCATGAGCCGGGGCAAGGAGCACGCCAGGAATCTGTGTTCAGACTTCTTGAGGCCTGGGAGGCATCCCACCCCACCAGATACCACCAGCAGAGGCAGGAAGGGGGCCACAGAGGGACTTCTGGCAGGATTCAGGGGGCCTTCCAAGGCTGCAGCCCAGCCCCCCGCCTGGGCAAAGCAAACTTGCAGAGCCGAGCCCTGAGGCCTGAAAAGCTGGGGGCACAGCGCCACCTGCTGGCCATAAGGAGGAATATACAAGAGACCTTTGTCTCTTTCTCTCAATGGCCAGCTAGGCTGGGGAGACTGGAGCTTCAGGAAGGCACTAGATTGGATCCCTAGGTCCTTCTCCCTGTCTCAGACCCCACCAAAATCTCCTGGACAGGCCCAGGGGAAGGTGGTGACCAGGCTCATGGGGTAGGTCACAGCTCTCCAAGTCTGCATGTTTCCCTCCAAGCCCCAGGGTCTGGGCCCAGCCCTGGAAAAGAAACATCTTTCATTCAAGTCTGAAAGACTTTTCCGTGGACTGGAGACCTCAGAGAAGAGGGGATCACCCAGTTTCTAACATGGGGGAGCCACAGTCTGGTTTGGGGGAAGAGGCTGAAGGCAGTGCCTGGGAGTCAGGGGGTTCTGAGGCACGCAGGCCAGGGAGCACACAAGCAAAGGCCCGCCCAGAGGAAGAGCTGGACCTGGGGCAGTCGGGGTGCAGCTGGGGACGTTGCAAGGAAAATGGACCCCATCGCGAGTCACTAACTTGGGGAGACTCTTTTCCTTCAAGGGCCAGGCCTGTGGATGGGTTAACCCCAGCACCATCTGGTGACCTGAAATGACATCCCCTCTCTAGGCCTGTGAAATGAGTGTGATGGGACAAGGTGGAGGCCCAGGTCTGTGTTCTGGGCCCAGGGCTCATAGCCCAGTGGTGCCATCTCTGATTTCTGCTTTCTCATGTCCAGGAGGAAGCTGTGCTGCCCTCAGACCTGCCGGTAATTCCTCTTTCCCAGGAAAGGCAGCGAGCCCAGCAGTGAGCTGAGAACCTGGGCAGGGAAAGAGGCAAGTCACAAGGGGAGTGGCTCTGATGTCCATCAGGGTCGAGGTCTGAGGAGGAGTTGGGGGGAACTGACCAGCGTAGCCGCAGATCAGGTAGCAAAGGCTGGAGGCCTACAGACCAGTGGAGTGGGGTCCCTGTGCCTGAGGAGCATGGGTCAGGGTGTCCCAGGATGCTGGAGAGCTTCAGGGACCAGACCGGAACACAGGCGTCTGGCCAGCTGAACCCTTCGTCCCCAGGCTCAGGCCAGTGGCAGGCCTCGCCCTTGTCAGACTGGGCCCAGAGCTCCAAGGGCTCACCCCACCCTTCCACCTGGTGTGGGGCTCCTCTGGGCACCCCCACCTGCCCCCTGACTCCAGGGATCTGGCAGCCCAGAATAGGGCGGGAGGCAGCCTCACAGCCCCACTTGCCCCTCCCCCAGAGCCTGCTCTCCCTGGAAGCTTCTCTGAACCAGGCGTGATGTGTGACATAGGCACTTGCCCTTAGAAGCCCCCAGGGGGTGTGGCTGCCCACATCACACATGGGTACCTGGGACCATCGTTATTTCCCCCTCCTATTTGATGGAAAATGTATCCCATGTCATGTTCCCCTGGTCGCATCCAATCAGTGTCTAAGTCCTACTGATTCTCCCTCCTTGAAATCTCTCAGATCCATGATTTTCTCTCATCCTATGGCCTGGGCCACATACAATCGCCTGTGTGTGTTGTCCAGTGCCTCCCTCCACACCACTACAGAAGTACCTTCCAACTGCTGTGCCCCTCTCCAGCCACAAAGGACAGCTCCAGGAGCTCCTCTGCCACCTTTCCCAGGCCCACCAGGTCCCTGTGGCCCCCTGAGGGTTTAGGGCATCCTGGAGGATCGCATGCTTACGATGAGTAAGGACTGCTTGCCTCGGTGGCTCCCACGCTTGCAGTATGTAAGGACTGTGTGCCCCAGAGGATCACATGCTCGTGCTGTGTAAGGACTGTGCACCCAGCAGGGAACTCATCCCCTACTAGGGAGCAGGGCACCCACAAGATACCACAGACATGGGGCCGGGTCAGTCCTCTGGTCCTAGGCCTTGGCAGGATACTCCAGCAACCCATGGGCAATGCCCTGCTATGCAGCATGGTTGGGAGATAGGCCCCACCCCGAGTCTCCCCACCAGCTTCTCCTCCTGTTTCTCCCCATGTCAGTGCCAGATCTGTTGGCCCACAGAGCCCCTCCTTGCCCTTCCTGTACTCTGCAGCAGGAGGCTGAACCCTGCAGGCCGTGTGTCCCAGGCTCCTGGTCTATGGGCTTCTCACTGGATTTGGCCAATCAGAAAGAGGCCTTGGTGGGAGATTGGAGGATGTGAGGAAGGGCCAGGGCATTTCCCAGCCTCCCTCCCACCTCAGGTAGCACCTCTGACAGCCACTGTTTTCCTCCTCCCTGCCAGGCCCACCACGAGGCTAACTCAGCCCTTGCGTTCTAGGAACCTGGCGTCCTCTCTTTGTCTCTCCTGCCTAAGAGTGGTCATGGCTTCCAGCTGTTCATGGCCTCTGGGTTTGCCTCTCTGTCCCCTGGCTGGTCCTTCCCTTTGTAGGACTGCCCCACACACAACCCTAGTTCTGCTTCTTTCCTCTCACAGAAATGCTCGGAAGAGAGAATTTAAAGGAACATCAGAAACCCCCTGTAACCCCCACTCCTCCCAACATGGGTGTGCACACGCACACATTCGCTCCCTGAGTGCTGAGGGAAAGCTGACCGTTAGAAATAGGAAGGGTCCTGGCTCCTCAATGCAAGTAAAGGGATATCTTTCCATTTCTTCCTGCTGAATCTCCACCGCCGCTGCTGCCACCACCACCCCACCAGGACAGGTGAAAGGGCTCCGGAAGAGAAGAAAAATGCTCCCACCCCGTTAGACTGTCTGCAAGATATCATCTCAGCACCCTGCAGAGAACATCCACTGCCTCTCCCATAGGCCCTGGGAGGAAAGAGCAAAAAGGGGTGGTCGTCCAGGCTGGACACCAGAGTCCCCGTTCTCAGCTGAGTCCCCCAAGACAATCACTGCTACACAAAACAGAAGACCCCATAGTGTGGCCACTCTGCCCCGAGGCCACAGGGAGGAGAAGGATCCTTGCTGCTTTTTTGGCTCTGTGATCTGGAAGCCTTTCCTCGTTTGCACTGTGGGGAAAGACTCCCCTATCAGCCGTGAGTTCCCCTGTTTTCCCGTCCACCTAGGTGGGCACTTCCGTTCAAAAGGGTTAAGCCGGCCAGGCACGGTGGCTCACGCCTGTAATCCCAACACTTTGGGAGCCCAAGGCAGGTGGATCACTTGCAGTCGAGAGTTCGAGACCAGCCTGGCCAACGTGGTGAAACCCTGTCTCTGATAAAAATACAAAAAAATTAGATGGGCGTGGTGGCGTGTGCCTGTAATCCCAGCTACTCATGAGGCTGAGGCAGGAGAATCATTTGAACCTGAGAGGCAGAGGCTGTGAGTCAAGATCATGCCACTGCACTCCAGCCTGGAAGACAAAACAAGACTATCTCTAAAAAAAAAAAAAAAATGGTGGGGTTAAGCCACTGCATGGAGAGCAGGAGGTGCCCAGCCTAAGAGGTCACTCTGCCATATCACAACCCTGACTCTCACTGGCCTGTCCTCACCTTTCACCTTCCACTCCCTACAGAGTTGGGGTCACAGTCCTCAGGTTCTATCTAAGGGTACCCCCATTGTCCACCATGACGGGCCTCATCCATCCTGAGCTACTCAGAGGCAATTTCTCATCCTCTGGGCAGTTGATCACGTTTGCTGTGGCTCACCCCAACCTACCCTATCCCCCTCCACCAGCCCCTTGAACACAGGCAAAGTCCCAAGTCTCCCTACCAGGTAAGGGGCAGCTGCTAGCGCTGAGTGGCTTTGTGCTTCCTGGGCAGCCCCAGGTTCCATGGCCATGTTCATGGCCCTTCTGGCAGTGACTGGCATCACCTGGGCTTGTCTTGCTTAGGCTGCAGCAAGGGACACTCAAAGCCCAATAGCTCAGTTTCTCAGCTGACCCTAGAGGTTGGTGGCCTGGCTAACCCACCCCCTAAACAAGTGAAGGGCAGCAGCTGAGTCCTATGGCGGCAGCCCCGTGTGGGTGACAGAATAGTGCAGGAGATGAGAGCACACACCTTAAAGCGACTGCCTGGTTTCCAGTCCTAGGTCAGTCACTCACTTGCTGTGTAACCCCAAGTCTTTCACTTAAGCTTTCTTGTCATCTATAAAACAGGAGCCGGCCGGGCATGATGGCTTACTCGTCGGGAACCTGTAATCCCAGCACTTTGGGAGGCCAAGGTGGGTGGATCACCTGAGGTCAAGAGTTCCAGACCAGCCTGGCCAACATGGTAAAACCCCATCTCTGCTAAAAATACAAAAAAAAAAATTACCCGGGCATGGTGGCAGGCACCTATAATCCCAGCTACTCAGGAGGCTGAGGCAGGAGAATCACTTGAACCCGGGAGTCAGAGGTTGCAGTGAGCCAAGATCACACCATTGCACTCCAGCCTGGACAACAAGAACAAAACTCCAACTCAAAAAAAAAAAAAAAAAAAAAAAAAACAGGAGCCACTGCTAGCTGTTCCACAGACTCTTGAAAAGGTTAAACAAGTTAATACCTGGAAAGTGTTTAGTTGGAATGACTAACACATAGCAAGCAATATATGAATATCACATGAATAAAAAATGTGGCAATGGGTGCCATTGTTCTTTTTGTTGAATATGTCTTCTACATATTTATCAAAATTCCATTAAACTCCCCCAGTTGACACATGTGCTCTCCTCCCACATAAAACCCACATGTCCCAGCCTCTCTTGCAGCTAGGTCTGGTCACGTCACCATGCCCCTGGATCTGAGTGTTTTGTTCCTTGGGGTTTTTGGGAGGGATTGGGGAAAAGAGTCTTGCTCTGCCACCCAGGGTGGAGTGCAGGGGAGGTGATCATGGCTCACTGGGCTCAAGTGATCCTCCTGACTCAGCCTCCCAAATGACTGGGATTACAGGTGCACCACCTGCCTGGCTAATTTGAAGAGTTTTTGTGTTTTATTTTTGTATATGGGGTCTCACTATGTTGCCCAGGCTGGTCTTGAACTCCTGGCTTCCAGTGATCCTCCTGCCTCAGCCTCCCAAAGTGCTGGGATTACAGGTGTGAGCCACCATGCCCAACCTAGATCTGAGTGTTGTGTGGCAACTTCTGGAACTTTACTGCAAAGAAGGCTGGGGCTGGCCTTTTGTACCCCTTCTGCACCCCATCCTCCAAGCTGCTTCTGGAGCTGCCATCTGCGACCACAGGAATGAGGCCGCACCCTGGGGATGAGAACAATAAGCTGGAAGAAGCCTGTGCCCGGGACACTGCAGAGCCCCTCTCCAGCCCCGGGCTGCTCCGAATAGGCTTCTACACGACACAGAAAGAAGCTTTCCTTTTGTTTAAGCCCCCAAGCAAATACACTTTCCCAATAGCCAGGACGATGAAAACAGTGGCCCCAGACTTGGGCATTCCAGCTGAGAATGCCAGTCGGGAACCCACACGCCGAAGGACGACTCTCTCATACCACAGGAGCCACTGCGCGTGGTTCACGAATCCCGGAAGGACAAACCTGGGCATTGTAGGCAAGCCATCCGCCTCAACCCATGGGCTTTGACTCTCACAGGCGAGAAACGTACAGACTCATCCTCTGTGACTCACCGCCTCAAAGAGTTTCTCACGTGGGCCTCTGCCTTTAGAAGTCAGGTTCTGGCTGGGCACAGTGACTCATGCCTGTAATCCCAGCACGTCGGGAGGCTGTGGGTGGGAGGATCGCTTCGGCCCAGCAGTTCAAGACCAACCTGGGCCACGTAAGGAGAGCCCTGTCTCCATAAAAAAAAAAAAAAAAAAATTTCACATAAGTTTTTGAGGTCCAGGTGGTGTCTGGTTACCTAAGTAAGTTCTTTAGTGGTGATTTGTGAGATGTTGGTGTACCCATCACCTGAGCAGTATACACTGCACCCTATTTGTAGTCTTTTATCCCTTGCCCCCTCCCATTCTTCCCCCCAGTCCCTAAAGTCCACTATATCCATCTTATGCCTTTGGGTCCTCATAACTTAGCTCCCACATATCAGTGAGGACATACGATGTTTGGTTTTCCATTCCTTTTTAAAAATTAGCCAGGTGTGGTGGCATGGGCCTATGATCCCAGCTAGGGAGGCTGAGGCAGGAGGATCATTTGAGCCCAGGAGGTCAAGGCTGCAGTGAGCCATCATCGTGCCACTGCACTCCAGCCTGGGCAACAGAGGGAGAGCCTGTCTTTAAAAAAAAAAAAAAAGAGGAAATCAGGCTTCTTCCCATTTGTGCTTGACATTCTCTGCCACCTGGGAACAGAAAAACTGAGGCTGAACTCGCTGGAGTTCTGTCCCTCTTTAGATGGTCAAAGTCATCTTGTGGGGCTCATAAGGTCAAAGGATGGTATTTGGGGGCATATCCATTGTTCCCACCACCCTTGGCACAGTTTCTTATTGTGTGACTTTGTCTGCCCCAGTGCCCACAATGACATGGCAGTATACCTAAGGAGGGTCCTGAGCCTTCTGCCAGGGCCCCATCCCTCCCTTTGATCTGCACACTCAGAACAGATGGGAGCATGAGGGGGTCTGGCAGCTCTGAGCAGCTGCTGTCTGACCACTCCTGAAACTCTCTTTCTTCCTTTTTTTTTTTTTTTTTTTTTTTTTTTTGAGAAGGAGTTTCTCTCTTGTTGCCTAAGCTGGAGTGCAAATGGCACGATCTTGGCTCACGGCAATCTCCACCTCCTGGGTTCAAGCAATTCTCCTGCCTCAGCCTCCCGAGTAGTTGGGATTACAGGCATGCTCTATCGCACCTGGCTAATTTTTATATTTTTAGTAGAGGCAGGGTTTCACCATGTTGGCCAGGCTGGTCCCGAACTCCTGACCACAGGTGATCCTCCCACCTTGGCCTCCCAAACTGCAAGGATTACAGGCATGAGCCACCGTGCGCGGCCAACTATCACTCTTTCAAGAGCCCCATTTATCCTGGGGATTCCATGAGTGGCCTGCAAAGTTGTCCAGCAGGACAGAGTGGCGGCACCCCCATTCCCGAGCCTACACTGACATGTTTGACAGCCCAGGAGCTTGCTGGACCTAAGAACCCTCGGTTCCAGGATGCCCGTGAAGTGAGTGGAACCATCACCCTTCCATGTCGTAAGACCTCACCCACCATCTTCCTCGTCCTCACTTGAGTGGAATCCACACTCTCTGCATGTGTCAAGTCCCTGCTCTGTGGCCTCCCTAGAAGACAGCCTGGCAGGACTAGCCAGGCACTCATACCCTAAGGGTATCAGCAACCACTTGGCAGGGCGGCTGGAGGGGAGGATCCCTGTATCCATCACAAGTGCCACAGTTGGGCTGTTAGGGCACCTGAGGATCCTGGGGGCCATCCAAATGACCATGAGTGTGCACATCTCGCCACCACCCCTTATCCTGCCCATAGTGTCCCCTGCATGGAACCATCCTCCTTGCTTCCTTCAAGCTGGGCCTTTGATCACTAGGAGATGGGCAGGGAATGGGGATGGCATTATTCATGCTGTGCTGGTGGCGGGGAATCAACTAACTAGAATCATGTCTGGGAGACAGAGACATGCAAACTCTCCACAGGAACTAGCTTGTGGCAGGAGGTACTAGCCACTTCGTGACTTGCAGAGCTCTATGCGAGGTGTGTCAGGCTATTGGCCCCATAAACCTACCCAGGAATCTGTTAAATGGGAAGCCATGAAAAGTGAACTACAAACTCTTCCCTGTTGAGGTGGTGATACGGTCTGGCTGTGTCCCCACCGAAATCTCATCTTGAATTGTAGCTCCCATAATTCCCACGTGTTGTAGGAGGGACCCGGTGGGAGATCACTGAATCGTGGCAGCGGTTTCTCCCATGCTGTTCTCATGGTAGTAAGTCTCAGGAGATCTGATGGTTTTATCAGGAGAAACCCATTTTGCTTGGTTCTCATTCTCTCCCTGCCTGCTGCCATGTAAGATGTGCCTTTCGCCTTCCACCGTGATTGTGAAGCCTCCCCAGCCAGCTGGAACTGTGAGTCCATTAAACCTCTTTTTCTTTATAAATTACCCAGTCTTGGGTATGTCTTTATCAGCAGTGTGAAAATCGACTAATGCCAGTGGTCTGCCTAAAAAGGGTGATGTCGTTTCTGGCTGATAGAGGAAGTTTCGTTACATTAATTCACGTTTGGTCCAGTGGAGACACCGCTGCACCAAGACCTCTCTCAGAGAAATTATTCCTCTTGACTTCTCTCCTCATACAGAGAGATGTTTGTGGGGAACGTTGAGGCTGTTTTCTTTTTTACCCCTCAACTCCTAGTCTGTTGCTTGTCTTTTAACTGTGTTTATGGTGTTATTTGTCTTATTGAAGATTTTTATTTTTATGAGGTCAAACCTGAAAGTACTTTCCTTTATGGCTTCTGAGTTTGTGCCTTGCTTAGAAAGGCCTTCTCCATCCCAAGAAGACATTTTTCAAGAAGCATCACTCCAGATCCAGGGGAGGCACCTGAACCCTGTCTAGGGCAGACAGGCTACCAAGATGCTGCAGGGGGCTCCCCCGGGACATTCTGGAGGCTGATGGAACATCTCAGGGGCCTAGAAATGATGACAGTGACTGTAGCAAAATGTGCGTTCTTCTTTTCAAAAAGCTCTTTATTATGGAAAATTCCAGACAGCAGGGTAGCAGAGGACTCTGAGCTCCTATGTTATCCCTGCCCCCACAATTCTCTGGGCAGGTGAAGCTCTCCTCGTGTTACACGCCCTGCCCCACACTCCCCCTCACAGTCTTTCTGCAGTGCAGTGGCTCACACCGGCCTTCCTGCTCAGATCCACTCTGACACCCAGCTCTTTTTCTTCTCCCCTGTGTCCTGCCCTGGAGTGCCCAATCTCTGCCCCAGCAAGGACTTCTCTGATGTTTTGTTCCCCACAAGTCACCTGTTGGAAAAATTCTGCCTTCTGAGTACCAGGCTTGGGCCCAAAGGGACTCCTGATCCCATTCTCGGTTTCTCAGAGTTACTCCACAACCCCCCACCACTCCCGCCCCGCCAGGCTGCCAGTCCAGAGGAGTGCCCCATGCTGGTTTTCCTGGTTTCCCTGGATCCCCATCCACCATCAGACCATGAAGAGCTTGCAGCCATGGGGAGCCACTGGAAGGTCTGGGGCATGGGAGTGAGCCCCTCCGCGGGGGCACTGGCGATACGGTCGGGACTGTTGAAACAGGAGCAGAATGATGTAGGCCTGGCCCTGTCTGTCAGCCCTCAACTTGCCCTCCCCAATACCAGCAATCTTTCTAAATGAACCTCTTCCAAATGGGGTTCACGGTACACCATCTCAGTGCTCGGCAGGTTTGAAGGGCACCTCCTCTGGGCCACACACTCAGGCGGCAGGGGCCACACCCCAAACTGCCCCTGAAACAAATCACCTGCCCCATCACCACAGCGTTGCAGTTCCCTCGGAGCCTGGCATGGACCACTCCCCTCTGTTCTACTGCCCCACATCCTCTCCCACCTGTACCAGAAGCCTTCCTTCAAAAACCAGCTTTGCTTAGCTGCCCCTCTCCTCCAAATCCCGAGGGCGCCTAGGGACTCAGCCTGTGGTGTCTGCTGCTCGGTCCCTCCAGAGACTGCCTGGGTCACCCAGTGAGACTGCAGATTGCCCTCAAGGGCCTTTGCATGTACCTGTCCCCCCAAGTCCACCCCTCCACCGTCACCCCCACATATCTTGGCCACATCACTCAAAGAGCCGTTGGTGCAGCCATAGCAAAACCAAAAACCAAGCCCAAGGCCGGATGAGGAGTGACTCTGACTCTCCATTATCCACCCCCCACAAGGAAGAGTGGCCCAGTCAGGAGTTCCAGGAGGGCTGAAGGGCACAGGCTGGGAGGGGCAACTCACTCCAAATGCCCACTCCCCACACCCTGTCTAGCAGGAGCTCTGAACTTTCTCTCTGCCTCTCTTCCTCCTCCCTCCCCTGCCCCACGAGGTCAGAACCTGTGACCCCTGATTCCTCCCCTTCCATGCCCAGAAATAGCTCTTGCCTAAGTCACCTGCTCCTCACCAAAGGCTTTCTCTTTGTCTTTAACGTCCTTTGCTTCTCTTCAGAATTTTAAGAACTTATTTTACTAATGTGCTGAGGCCCAGAGGGGGCTGCGACTAGTTACTGGCTCCCTGGTACATTAACTGAAGGGCTGGGGCTCCACCAGACATTTGCACACAAGCCCTAAGTGAGTGAAGGGCAGAGCTAGGATTTGCACACAGGCAGTCTGACTCCAGAGCTGCAGCTCTCAATAGTATCCTACATGGCTTCCATTGACCATGCCGTTGTCATAATTTCGAAACACATGCCTGCTTCATTTTTTTCCCAAAAGGAGATGAAATAGCATTACAATGGGAAAGATTATTTCATTCAATGGATTCTTATAGCTCAAGAGAAAAAATGGCAATCTTAAGGGTTGCCATAGATGCTGTGATTAATCTGGAAATTTGGATTTGAGCTTCCTGGCCGCCAGTGTAAAAACTGAAACACTCTTACTATCAGAAAAGAGGAAGCAGATCAGTTCCCCCACAGGGACAAATATTTCCAGGAACAAATTCTGAAAGAAGCTTCTCACATGGGGCTTCCCGTCGGGACATGGTGTGACATCATAAAATCTTCTAAATCTTCTAAACAATTTGAAAACAAGAACAGATGGAGGATTTTCAGCATAAGCAGAGGGTAGGCACTATGTCAGGCAACCTTGGAGATAACAGACTCGGGGACCCCAGCATATGGACTGCCTGTTAGCTAGAGCTCAGAAAAGCTAGAATTTTCTCTACATGTTTCGGTTCTTGACTAGATTTAATCTTTTGAGAATAGACAACTGTAGTTGGTCTTCTGACAGCTTTCAAAGTACTGCCTGGGACAGGGTGAGGGGCTGCAGAGCCCCAGGCTATGGAAACAAGAGATGCTCCAAGAAGGGTAGTTCTGTCTGGAAAGGTGAGATGTCATGTACACATCCACTTATCAGATCTCTGTTAAAGGTCCCTTTGTGCCAGATGTTGCACTAGGTGGAGTGGAGACCAGCGAAATAAATAACACAGGATTCCGGCCAGGCGCAGTGGCTCACAGCTGTAATCCCAGCACTTTGGGAGGCCGAGGTGGGCGGATCACCTGAGGTCAGGAGTTCAAGACCAGCCTGGCCAACATGGGGAAACCACGTGTCTACTAAAAATACAAAAATTAGCAAGGCGTGGTGGCGCGTGCCTGTAATCCTGGCTACTCGGGAGGCTGAGGTGGGAGAATCACTGGAACCCAAGAGGCGGAGGTTGTAGTGAGCCAAGACCACGCCATTGGACTCCAGCCTAGGTGACTCTGTCTCAAAAAATAAAAATAAATAAAAAATAAAAAATAACAGGGTTCCTAACCTCAAAGAATTCAATCCTGAACAGAAAAAAAAAAAAAAAAAAAAAACATATTTTTTGAGCAGCTACTATGTGTAAGGCATCAAGCTGAGTACTTTGCATCTGGTATTTCATTTATTATTTATTATTTCTTTCTTTTTTTTTTTTTGAAACAGAGTCTCACTCTGTCACCTAGGCTGCAGTGCAGTGGTACAATCTCTGCTCACTGCAACCTCCACCTCCCAGGCTCAAGCAATTCTCATGCCTCAGCCTCCTGAGTAGCTGGGATTACAGGTGTGCACCTGTAATTAGCACACTCGGCTAATTTTTGTATTTTTAGTAAGAGATGGGGTTTCGTCATGTTGGCCAGGCTGGTCTCGAGCTCCTGAGCTCAAGTGATCTGCCCTCCTCGGCCTCCTAAAATGCTGGGATTACAGGAGACAGCCACCGCACCCAGCCCCACTTAATATTTCTAACAATCCTATATAATAAGCACTATTATTGCTACCCACAACATGCACCAGGCAGCAAACAAAGCCTCTCTGAAGGATAGCATCCCCAACTTAGGCACTCAAGATTGCCAAAGAATATACAGTTATCCCCTGGTATCCATGGGGAATTGGTTCCAGGACCACTACAGATACCAAAATCTGTGAATATTCAGGTCCCTCATCTTAAGTGATATAGTGGACTGGGCATGGTGGCTCACGCCTGTAATCCTAGCATTTTGGGAGGCCAACGTGAAAGGATGATTGAGCTCAGGGGCTCAAGACTAGACTGGACAACATCGTGAGACCCCCATCTCTAAAAAGAAATTAAAAATTAGCTGGATGTGGTGGTGTGCACCTGTGCCCCTGTAGTCCCAGCTATTTGGGAGGCTGAGGTGGGAGGATCACTTGAGCCTGGGAGGTAGAGGCTGCAGTGAGCAACTGGATTGTGCCACTGCACCTCAGCATGGGTGACAGAGTGAGACTCTGTCTCAAAACCAAACAAAACAAAAAGCCATAGTATTTGCATGTAACCTACATACACCCTCTCATATACTTTAAATTGTCTCTAGGTTACTTATAATACCTAATACAATGTGTACATATCACTTTGTTCTGATGGATTCAAAATAGTACTTGGCACACAGCAAATTCAAGTTTTGGTTTTGGAGACTTAGTGGAATTTTTTTCCAAGTATTTTCCATCCTCGATGGGTTAAATCCAAGATGCAGAACCCACAGATACAGAGGACCAACTATACGTGTAAATCCACAATTAAAAAAAAAAAACACCAATCGCACGAGAGACAATCCTTAGCAGAAACAATATACATTAGATACAGATCCCTAAGGATAACAGAAATTGTACTTATTATCATTACAGTAAATGAAATAACTATAATTGAAGTTTTTAAAGAAATAAAAAATGAAATCACAAAAGTGATCGTATCACAAGAGATAATTTTTTAAAAATAGATCTGGAAAAGAACAGCATAGAACTTTTAGAAATGAAATAACTTGTTGAAACCAAAAATTCAACAAATGGGTTAAACAGCATTTTAGACACAGTTGATGAGACAGAGTGAGCTGGAAGATTAATCTGAAGACATTATACAATTTTCAGCACAGAGACAAGCAAATGGAAAACATGAAAGAGAGGTTAAAAGCAATAGCAGGTAGAACAAGTCCCAGAAAGAGGATAGAGAGAGAAAGAGGGAGAGGCAATATTTGAAGAGATAATGGCTGAGAACTTTCCAGAACTGATGAAAGGCATGACTTCACAGACACTGGGAACGTAATATACATCTAACAACATAAATAAAAGGAAATCCACAGCTAATCACAGTGTGGTGAAACTGCATAACACCAAAGACAGAGATCTTAAAAGCAACCACATAGAAAAGACATGCCTCCCACAAAGGAAGGATAATTAGATGACAGCACACCTCTCAAAAGCAACAGTGAAAGCCAGAAGACAGGGACGAGCTTCAAAGTTCTGGGAGAAAATAACTGTCAACCTAGAATTGTGAACTTAGCAAAACCATCTTCCAAAGCTGATGGTGAAATGGAAACCTCTGGATTTTTTTATTTCAGAGAAAGAAAAGTAAAAAGCATTTACCAACAACAAATCTTTACTGAAGAATGTGCTACAAGAAAAAGGGAAATTACCCCAGAAGGAAAGACTGGCATGCAGAAAAGAATAGTAAGCAAAGAAATTGACAAACAGATAAATCTATACAAATATTATGTAAAATAGTGACAAGAGGTGGGAACAGTAAGGAAATATTTCAAAAACTGCACCAAAAAGAGAGTATGTAAACCTGTAGAGGAAGATCACAGCCAAAGGGTTCAAAGGTCCTTCTATTATTTAGGAAGGTGGTTGAGATACTAATAACCTGAGACTTCTTTAGGTATGCAGGATGGAATTTCAAAAGCAATCAATAGAATCTATCTATCTCAATAGAAATATAGAAGCAATCTATCTATTTCAATAGAAATATACAAGTAGGGTATATAAATTCCAAATCAATAAAGGAGGTAGAAAAGGATAGAGTAAGAAAATAAACAAACTCAATAAATCCAAAGGAAGGAAGAACAAGTAGGAAGAGAAAGAATAGGAGCAGAGGGAATAGAATAAGAAAGATAACAAAAATAACTCAAGATGTATCTATAATCACAATAAACTAAAAGTCTATGTGCGCTATTTAAAATACATATTGTTAGACTGGATTTTTAAAAATCCAGCTCTATGCTGCATATGGTGGCATATCTAAAACACTGAAACATAAGGAGATAGATTGAAGGACCACACAAACACTAATCAAAAGAAACTGGAGGTCGAATGCGGTGGCTTACACTAGTAATCCCAGCACTTTGGGAGGACGAGCTGGGAGAATTGCTTAAGGCCAGCAGTTTGAGGCCAGCCTGGGCAACATAGCAAGACCCCATCTCTACAATAAAAAATAATTAGCAGGCATAGTGGTGTGTGTCTATAGTTCCACCTACTCAGGAGGCTGAGGTGGAAGGGTTACTTGAGCCAAGAAGTTCGAAGCTGCAGTAAGCGATGATCACGCCACTACACTCTAGCCTGGGTGACAGAGCGAGCGAGATCCTGTCTCTAAAAAAAAATTAAGGAATTTTTAAAAAAAGAAAGCTGGGAGAGCTACACTAAAATCAGAAGAAAAACAGTCTTTAAGATGCAAAGCATCTTAAAAGGGATAGAAAAGTTAGCTTTTTCTGGAAAACACAACAATTCTTAATCTACATGTAAAGTAGCCTCAAAAATTAGAAATCAGCAGTTGATGAGACTGCAGGGAAAATACAAAACCCACTCTCATGGAGAGAGATTTGAATACTCACATCTCCATAACTGGCAGGTCAAGCAGACAGAAAATTAGTCAAACAGGATTTGAATAATATATAACAAGCAAAGTGGAATGGAAGCTTATGGAATGCTGCATCTAGAGACTAAACTTCTCAAGCACACATTTTTTAAAATTTTTTTTAATTTTTTTTTTTCTTAGAGACAGAGTCTCATTATGTCGCTCAGGCTGGAGTACAGTGGCACAATCATAAATCGCTGTAACCTTGAACCCTTGGGCTCAAGCAATCCTCCCACCTCAGCCTCTCGAGTGTCTGGGACTACAGGCACACACCACCATGCCCAGCTAATTTTTTTTTTTTTAGAGACAGGGTCTCACTATGTTTTTGTTTTTGTTTGTTTTTGAGACTGAGTCTCCCTCTGTCGCCCAGGCTGGAGTGCAATGGCGTGATCTTGGCTCACTGCAACCTCTGCCTCCTGGGTTCAAACAATTCTCCTGCCTCAGCCTTCCAAGTAGCTGGGATTACAGGCACACATCACCACGCCCGGCTCATTTTCACATTTTTAGTAGAGACGGGGTTTCACCAGACTGGTCTCGAACTCCTGACCTCATGATCTGCCCACCTCAGCCTCCCAAAGTGCTGAGATTACAGGCATGAGCCACCATGCTTGGCCAAGGTCTCACTATGTTGCCCAGGCTGGTCTCAAACTCCTAGTCTCATGGGATTCTCCCACCTCAGCTTCCCAAAATACTGAGATTATAAAAATTATTTTAATTGACCATGTGCTAGGTTATAAAGCAAGACTCAATTCCAAAGAATCATCATCACACACATCATTTTCTCTAACTGTGCTGCATTTAAATTAGAACTCAGTGAGAAACAGATAAATTTAAAATTCACATACATTTGAAAAGTTTAAAGCTTTCTTCTGAGTAATTCATAAGTCAAAGAAATAACTATATATTTTAAGGCACTTAGAGCAGAATGATAATGAAAACAGTGCTTATTGGCCAGACGTGGTGGCTCATGCCTGTAATCCCAGCACTCTGGAAGGCCGAGGTGGGCAGATCACCTGAGGTTGGGAGTTCAAGACCAGCCTGACCAACATGGAGAAAACCTGTCTCTACTAAAAATACAAAATTAGCCGGGCATGGTGGCGGACACCTGTAATCCCAGCTACTCAGGAGGCTGAGGCAAGAGAATCACTTGAACCCGGGAGGCAGAGGTTGCCGTGAGCTGAGATCACGCTACTGCACTGCAGCCTGGGCAATCACAGTGAAACTCCATCTCAAAAGACAAAAAAAAAAAAAAAGAAAGAGAGAAAGAAAACAGTGCTTATCAAAACAAAGAGAGCCAAAGCAGCACTTCTAATAAAATGTTGAACCTTGAAAGTTTAGCCCAAAAATTGATCAACGAAGCCCCAACTTAAGAGCTTATAAAAAGAACCATAAAATAAGTCCACAGGAAGTAATAATAAAGCTAAGAAGAAAAATTAATTATATCAAAGCAAAGATGCAGTAAAAAAAATGTACACACACAACAAAGTCAAAAATTGGTTTCTTGAAAAGGCTAATAAAAGACAGACCTCTGGCAAGATTGATGGAAAGTAAAAGACAGAAGTCACCAAAAACTCTTATTAAAAAATTTTGAGGCAACATATTTACAGATCCAGAAGATATTAGAAAGATAGAAAGTGAAATACTGTGATCAACTGTATATCAAGGCACAGACCATTCCAACTTAAAAAGCCCTTACAGAGAATAGAAAAAGACAGAGCACTCCCCAGCCCATTCCACGAGGACAGTATAACCTAGATTCCAAAATCTAACAAAGAGAGTGTGAGAAAGGAAAATTACAGGCCGATTTTACTCAGTAGCATAGACACCAAAGTCTTAAACAAGATAATAACAACTTGAATCCACCAGTACATAAAAATGACAGTATTTTATGGCTAAGTTGGGTGTACCCTAGAACTGCAAGGAAGTTTCAATATTATAAATCTATAAATGTACTCATCACATTAACAGACTACATGAGAAACACTACATTTTTTTCTTTTTAAAAGTTTTTTAAATTTTTTATTGTAAATTGACAACTTATAATTGTATATATTTATGGAGTACAAACTGATATTATGATTTATAAATATAATATGAAATAATTAAATCAAGCTAATTAACATATCCATCACCTCAAATACATATCATTTCTTGTAGTGAGAACATTGAAAATTTACTCACTTAATGTCAGGAGTTCAAGACCAGCCTGGCCAACATGGTGAAACCCCATCTCTATTAAAAATACAAAAATTAGCCGGACATGGTGGTGAGTGCCTGTAATCCCAGCTATTTGAGAGGCTGAGGCAGGAGAATCGCTTGAACCTGGGAGGCAGAGGTTGCAGTGAGCCAATTTTGTGCCACTGCACTCCAGCTTGGGCAACAGAGTGAGACTCTATCTCAAAAAAAAAAGAAAAGAAAAGAAAAAGAAAAACCCCAAAATCTACAAATAAAATGTTAGAATAAGAGATTAAACAATGTTACTGGATGTTAAAAACAACATAAGAGGAAAGGAGAAAGATACCTTTAATTAAAGCAATTATATTTAAGAGATGCATTTTTTTTTTTTTTTTTTGAGACGGAGTCTCGCTCTGTCGCCCAGGCTGGAGTGCAGTGGCCGGATCTCAGCTCACTGCAAGCTCCGCCTCCCGGATTTACGCCATTCTCCTGCCTCAGCCTCCCCAGTAGCTGGGTCTACAGGCGCCCGCCGCCTCGCCCGGCTAGTTTTTTGTATTTTTTAGTAGAGACGGGGTTTCACCATGTTAGCCAGGATGGTCTCGATCTCCTGACCTCGTGATCCGCCCGTCTCGGCCTCCCAAAGTGCTGGGATTACAGGCTTGAGCCACCGCGCCCGGCTAGATGCATTTTAAAAATACATATCATCTACAATTTCAAAAAAATAAAAATAAAAATAACAAAAGATACGTAAGACCTGGAAGGAAAGAATTATAAACCTTAAAGACACAGCTGGGCGCAATGGCTCACACCTGTAATCCCAGCACTTTGGGAGGACAAAGAAGGCGGATCACTTGAGCTCAGGAGTTGGAGACCAGCTTGGGCAACATAGTGAGACCTCATCTCTAAGCTGCAGTGAGCTATGATTATGCCACTACAGTCCAGCCTGGGCGACAGAGCAAACCCTATCTCAAAAAAAGAAAAAAGAGAGACAATAAATAATAACTTTTTAAAATCCTTCATGAATAAGGAGACTCAATATTTGGAGGTATCTATTTCCTCTAAATTGATCTATAAAATCAATGCAACTCCAATCAAAATCACAACAGAATTTGTGTGGATCCTGACAAGTTCATTCTAAAATACCTTAGGAGAGCAAAGGCACAAGAACAGGCAAAACTGGGGAGAAAAACAAGGTGGGATAGCATGCCCTATCAGATATCAAGACTTATAAATGTAATGTAACTGAGATAGAATGAGATTGACACAGGGATGATTAAGTAGACCAATGGAATAGAATGAAGAGCCTCAAAATGAGCCACAAATATATGGAAATGTGATATATGACACTGAGGTAGCATTGCAGATCACTGGGGAAAGGAAGAGCTATTCAATAAATGAACAGCTCAATATCTACACAGAAAAGCATAAAATTGAATCCTTTCCCCAAATCATAAGTGATATCTATTCCAGTTGGATTCAAAACTTAAGCAGGAAAGGCAAAATCTTTAAACTCATAAAAGAAAATATAGAAGAATATCTTTATGACCTCAGAACAGGAAAGGCTTCCTTCAACAAGATCAAAAGTACCAACCATAAAGAATATATTCATAAACTTAATTACGTTAAAACTAAGCAATTTTCTCTATCAAGACATAATAAAATGAAAAGGCACGCCACCAACTGGGAGAAGTTATTTGCAACACACACAGCTGACAGCCCAGCTGAAAACCTGAGCAGAAGACATGAACAAGAGCATTTCTCCGAAGCGGAACACAAAAGACCAATCAACACTTGAAAAGAAGATCAACTTCATTAATAATCTGAAAAATGCAAATTAAGACAACACGAGATATAATTTTACACCCACTAAGTTGGCAAAATGAAGAAGGCGCCGACACCACCAATGGCTGGCAAAGATCCGGATCAACAGGAACTTTTACACTCTGCTTGGTGGGAACATAAATAAGCATAAACAAACATCTTGGAAAACAAGATGGTAACATTTGTAAGCCTGAACATTTGATATTCTACTTGCCTAGCAATTCTTCTTCTAAAGAAATTCATGAACTTATGGCACCAGAAAAAAATGTACAAGAATGTCCCCAGTAACAAAAAATGAAAACCATCCCAACAGGCATTAACAGGAAATGGGTAAAACTATATTTTGGTATATAGTTTTGGTATAGGTACGCAGTGAATCATACAGAGAAGAAATATGAATAAGCTTCCATTACCCATCACAAGATGGCAGAAATGTAAGTCAGAATGAAAAAAACCAAGTTGCAAAACACTAGATACAGAATGATAGCATTTTTATAAAGTTCAAAAACAAATGTGATAATTATATGTTGCAATAGAAATGGAATGATAAACACAGAACTCAAGAGAGTTGCTGCCTCTGGGAGTGAGGACACAGGGAAGTAGAATAGGAAGGAGTTTACGAGTGGATGATACAAGTGACATTCTCGAACTATGCTTTCCGATATGGTAGCATTAGCCACATGTAGACATTTTGACTTAAATTTACATTAATTGGCCAGGCATGGTGACTCACATGTGTAATCCCAGCACTTTGGGAGGCCAAAGTGGGAGGATCACTTGAGTCAAGGAGTTCAAGACCAGTCTGGGCAACAGGGTGAAACCTCACCGCTACAAAAAATACAAAAAATTAGCTGGGCATGGAGGCACATGCCTGTAGTCCCAGCTACTGGGGAGGCTGAGGTAGGAGGATCAATTGATCCTGGGAGGTCAAGGTTGCAGTGAGCCATGATGGCGCCACTACACTCCAGCCTGGGAGACAGAGCTCAACCCTGTCTCAAAAAAATTAATTAATCAGTCAATTAATTACTCTAAATTAATTAAAATTAAATACAATTTAAAATTCAGGGGCAGGCATGGTGGCCCATGCCTGTAATCCCAGCACTTTGGGAGGCCAAGGCAGGAGGATTGCTTGAGCTCAGGAGTTCAAGACCAGCCTGGGCAAGACAGTGAGACCCCCCCATCTCTATTTTACAAATATAAAAATTTTTTTTTTTTTTTTTTTTTTTTTTTTGAGATGGAGTCTCGCTCTGTCACCCAGGCTGGAGTGCAGTGCCCAGATCTCAGCTCACTGCAAGCTCTGCCTCCCGGGTTTACGCCATTCTCCTGCCTCAGCCTCCCGAGTAGCTGGGACTACAGGCGCCTGCCACCTCGCCCGGCTAAGTTTTTGTATTTTTAGTAGAGACGGGGTTTCACCGTGTTAGCCAGGATGGTCTCGATCTCCTGACCTCGTGATCCGCCCGTCTCGGCCTCCCAAAGTGCTGGGATTACAGGCTTGAGCCACCGCGCCCGGCCAAATATAAAAATTTTTAAACAATTTAAAAAAAAAATAAAACTCAGTTCCTCAGACACGCTAACCACATTTCAAATGCTAGTCACACGTGGCTAGTGGCTACTGTATTGGACAGCACAGATTTATAGAATATTTCCATCATCACAGAAAGTTCTACTGGACAGCTCTGCTCTAGACCAGAGGATGGCAAACTTTTTTGTAAAGGGTCAGGTGGCAAATGTGTTAGTTTTATGGAACATAAGGTCTCTGTCACAACTACTCAACTCTGCAGCTTTGTACCTCCAAAACAGCCATAAACAAGGTGTAAATGAATGGGTGTGACTGTGCCACAACACCAGGCAGCGGGCGGGATTTGGCCTGCGGACCATAGTTTCTTGACCTTGTTCTAGAACTTAAGTTTGGTGATTGGTTGACAGATGACCATTTTGTTATTACATTTCATCGTTTTCAAGCATTCTTACATATCAAATGTTACATAATACATTTTAAAATCTATATCTATGACAATCTGAATAAGATCTGAAATCTGAATAAAATCTGTAGATTAGCTACCGTTGTAACAATGGTAACTTCCGTACTGTGGTCATATGTAAGATGATGTCCTTGTTTTTTAGGAAACACGCAACGGAAGAACTTGGAGTATAGGAGGATCACATATACAACTTACTCTCAAACAGTTCAGAAAACAATCTTTACCTGTGAAGGCGTGTATACACACACAGAAAGAGAGAAAGGAAATTTGATACAATGTTGATAACATTTTAAGAATTTGGGTGAGGGGTATACAGGAGTTTTCTCCCACGATTCTTGCAAATTTCGTATAAACCTCAGTTATGTCAAAATTAAGCACTTAAAATCATATGTGTATATAGTTATATACACTTATGGTAAGGTTAAAAATTGCAATTAGAATTTTATAATGGTCTATACATTATTCGTCAATAAAAAGTTTACCTTAAGAATCCAATCCAGGCCGGGCATGATGGTTCACACCTGTAATCCCAGCACTTTGGGAGGCCAAGTAGGAGGATTGTTTGAGTCCAGGAGTTTAAGACCAGCCTGGGCAACGTGGCCAGACTCCATCTCTACAAAAAAAAATTTTTTTAATTTAGCCAAGCATGGTGGTGTGTGCCTGAAGTCCCAGCTACTCAGGAGTCTGAGGTGGGAGGATCACTTGAGCCAGGGAGGTCGAAGTTGTAAGGAAGCATGTTTGTGCCACTGCACCCCAGCCTAGGCGACAGAATGAGACCCACTCCAAAAAGAAATACTCCAACCTGTGAAGCTCTGCTGGGCAGGGAGATGGATGGAGAGGACTGCACAAATCCTGGAGCACAGGTAAGAGAATCTTCAGTGAATTAATGCTGGGATCCCGGCGGGGGGGAAAAAAGGAAGGGAAGTGAGGAGGAGGTGATAGATGAGGAAATAGTGGGAGCAGAGCCTGGAGGCCTCTCTGAGTTTAGAGAGCAGGAGCTGTGGGGGTAAGGGGGTGAGAGATGGACAGAGGGAGGCCTATGGTCAAAGAGGAGGTGTTGGATGGAAGGTTCTAGAGGTTGAGCAGATCCAGGTGATGGCAAAGTCCCTGATGTAAACAAGATATTGTGTGTCTAAAATGGAAAAGCCCTTAGAGATAACCCAGTCAAGGAATTGAAAACCGGTGTGTGAGCACAGCACTCTTGTGGCCAGTACAGTTCCCCCAGATGGTGGCAGGATGGGAATAGAGAGAAAGACTATGAGGGGTACCCATGTCAAGAGACAGAGGCCGGCCAGGCACGGTGGCTCACGCCTGTAATCCCAGCACTTTGGGAGGCTGAAGCGGGTGGATCACCTGAGGTCAGGAGTTCAAGACCAGCCTGGCCAACATGCTGAAACCCCATCTCTACCAAAAATACAAAAATTAGCCAGGCGTGGTGGCAGGCGCCTGTAATCCCAGCTGCTTGGGAGGCTGAGGCAGAAGAATGGCATGAACCTGGGAGGCGGAGGTTGCAGTGAGCTGAGATCATGCCACTGTACTCCAGCCTGGGTGACAAGAGCAAAACTCCATCTGAAAAAAAAAGAAAAAAAGAGACAGAAGCCAAGTAACTGGAGGCCAGCAGGAGGGTGATGGGGAGCCATAGAAGGTGGTACAGCTTCACAGGGCAAGAGCCTTAAATGAGGGTACTGGAGTCACATCTGCATATAACACATCTGGAATCAAGAGGAAATCCAACCACATTTCTGGATCCTGTCATTTCTGGTTCCTGGAGTTTGGGAGAAGGAGTTGCCTGCATTCATAAGGGCTGCACAGAGAGAGTGTGGCATCCTTAGGGATGGCAGGCATTCAGAGGTCCTGTGAGAAAGTTTGCTTGTCACAGACCATTACAGCCTGGGGTTTTATTCACACACTACCCTAAGGTCCAAGTGCAGGACCTGATTGGTAATAGGTGCTCAAAATTTTTTACTGGATTAATGACTGGATGGGTGGATAGGTGAGTGCATGGGTGGTGGTTGGATGAATGGATGGATGGGTATGATGGGTAGATGGATAGATGGATAAGTGGTGGATGGATGGACATATAGACGGATGGATGCATGGATAATGAATGGATGAATTAGTGGGTGAATGGATGGATAGTTGGGTGGATGGATATATGGATGGACAGATGGATGCAGGGATGGTGGATGGATGGCTGAGTTGGTAGTTTTGATGGATGGATGGAAGGATAGATGGATGGGTAGATGGATAGATGCATGAATGGGTAGATGGGTGAATAAATGGGTGAGTGAGAGAATGAATAGAAAGAAGAGCTCATGGGGTATGGAGTGGGTGAATAAATAAGTGCATGAATCGAATAAACTGGACATTCCAGGAAACATATAATAGCCTGGGAGGTCAGAGAGGTGATAGAGATAACACATCCAGCCTCGCCTCAGCAGTCTAGACCACTCATAAGAACAGTATAACCACAAGGAGGTTGCAAAAGCCACCATCCCTCTGCTCCCTGGTGCCCCTAACCCAGAGGCTTATCTATGGGCAGGAACCCCCATCTGTGTCCCCTGGTTCCAGACTGCAGTGGCAGAGGACATGGGACCAAGGGAGCAGACTGGCTACCTCTGGGAACCCCTCTTCCTTCTCAGGATCCAGGTCAGACTCCCCAGGAAGTAGGGGAGAATGCAGGCCTTAGGCTCTGATTCCACAAGCTCTGAACCTGCCTTTGCCTCTCTCTGTCCTTACACAGGTCATTTGACTTATCTTGGCCACTCTTCCTGGCAAGAATTTTAGGAAAAATGGCCCTGTCTTCTCCCCTCCCCACTGCCCACCCAGTGCTGTGGGGACATAAACCAGCTGCCTGATGGGGAAGGGGGCCTCAGACCCTGGAAAGGTGGGTCTAGCTCCCTCACCCAAGGAAGCCCATGAATAGGGCAGAAGCTGGCCTGGCCTAGGGACTCTTTCCTGCACCCAACCCCATCCTCCAGTCACAGGGTTGTAGAGGGAATAGGTTTCCTCCGAGCCAAGATAAGCATCTGAGCTTTATCTCCTTTCAGTCTCTGATTCCCCATCACCCCGACCACCAGGACCATGCCCCTCCCCAGCCATACCATGGCAGGCCAGGCCCGGAGAGCAGAGATAAGGCCTGCCTGGCCAGAAGACCACAAGCAGGGGATAAGAAGGAGGGGAAGTCTTCTCTTCTGCCCACTCCAAGCTAGAATTCTGCTTCCTTCCCCAGAGGCAGGCCCCAAGAGAGCATCTGGGCAGCCATCCCAGCCTCTCTGCAGCCTGGGGAGACAGCCTGGGGTGTTTTGCCCACTGGTATTCAGTGTCAGCGATGTCCTCATTAATTCATTTCTCATTTGTGGGCACCACTCAAAGGCAGAAAATCCTGCTCAGCTGAGCACCAGGGAAGCAGGAGAATGCAGTGCTGGCTGCCCCGTGTTGGAAAAGACTCCTCCAGACTTCTCAGTAGGTAACTGGATGGGCCCCCTGTGGGCCCCAAGGCCTGAAAATCCAGGTCCAACATCCAAATTGTACAGCAACCTTTCATGAACACCTCCTCCATGTCAGGCCGCACGCTGGGTACTGAGGTAACGGATCCATCCAAGCCTTCACAGAGCATCCGGGAGCAACACCCAATGCAGTCTGGGAAATCTGGGAAGGCTTCATAGAAGAGGTGACATGCCAGCTGGATTTTGAGGGATGAAAGAGATTTCTTCAGACATACAAATAAGGGAAGGGCATTCCGAAGCAGAAGGAAACTATGGGAAAAGGACTAGAGCCATGAAAAAAGCAGCACATGATTAGCACATGATAACTGGAATGGTTGAAGTGCCAGGTTCATGAAGAGGAAGAGGGCCGGGTGCGGTGGCTCAGACCTCTAATCCCAGCACTTTGGGAAGCAAGTGGATCACCTGAGGTCAGGAGTTCCAAACTAGCCTGGCCAATATGGTGAAACCCCATCTCTACTAAAAATACAAAAATTAACTGGGCATAGTGCCAGGTTCTGTAATCCCAGCTACTTGACAGGCTGAGGCAGGAGAATCATTTGAACCCGGGAGGCGGAGACTGCAGTGAGCCGAGATCGCACCACTGCACTCCAGCCTGGGCGTCGCAGGAAGACTCCGTCTCAAAAAAAAAAAAAAAAAAGGCTGGGCACGGTGGCTTACGCCTGTAATCCCAGCACTTTGGAAGGCTGAGGTGGGCAGGTGGGAGGATCACGAGGTCAGGAGTTCAAGACCAGCCTGACCAACATGGTGAAACCCCATCTCTACTAAAAATACAAAAATTAGTCAGGCATGGTGGTGTACACCTGTAATCCCAGCTACTCAGGAAGCTGAAGCAGGAGAATCACTTGAACCCTGGAGGCGAAGGTTGCAGTGAGCCAAGATCATATTGTACTCCAGCCCGGGCATCGCAGGGAGACTCCCTCTCAAAAACAAAGGCTGGGCACGGTGGCTCACACCTGTAATCCCAGCACTTTGGTAGGCCGAGGCGGGCAGAGCACGAGGTCAGGAGATCGAGACCATCCTGGCTAACATGGTGAAGCCCCATCTCTACTAAAAATACAAAAAATTAGCCCCGTGTGGTGGCACATGCCTGTAGTCCCAGCTACTTGGGAGGCTGAGGCAGGAGAATCACTTGAACCCTGGAGGCAGAGGTTGCAGTGAGCCAAGGTTGCAGCACTGAACTCCAGCCTGGGCAGCAGAGCAAGACTCTGTCTCCAAAAAGATAAATAAATAAACACAAAATTACCCAGGCATGGTAGCACATGCCTGTAATCCCAGCTGCTCGGGAGGCTGAGGCAGGAGAATCGCTTGAACTCAGGAGGCGGAGGTTGCAGTGAGCCGAGATTGAGCCATTGCACTCCAGCCTGGGCAACAAGAACGAAACTCCGTCTCAAAAGAAAATAAAAAATTAATTATTTTTTTTTTAAATGAGGAAAAGGAGTTGGGAAAGGGAGTATCAAGAGATGAGACTCTTGGATCTACCCAGATAATCCAAGATAATCTCCTCATCCCAACCTTAATCACATTTTCAAAGTTCTTTTGACATGTAAGGTGATATATTCACAGGTTCCAGGGATTAGGACCTGGACAGAAAAGAGAGAGAGAGATGAGGCTCCACGGTGAAGAAGGACTCAGGGTCTGGTTTTGAAGGGCCTCAAAGGACATGAAGAAGACTTAGAACTTTAGCCCATGGACAGAGAGGAACCAATGGATGGATGATTTTCTTTTCTTTTTTTTTTTTGAAGGAGTTTCGCTTTTGTTGCCCACACTGGAGTGCAGTGGCACAGTCTTGGCTCACTGCAACCTCCGCCTCCCGGGTTCAAGTGACTTCCCTGCCTCAGCCTCCCCAGTAGCTGCGATTACAGGTGCCCGCCACCATGCCCAGCTAATTTTTGTATTTTTAGTAGAGACGGGGTTTCACCATGTTAGCCAGGTTGGTCTCAAACTCCTGACCTCAGGTGATCAGCCTGCCTTGGCCTCCCAAAGTGCTGGGATTACAGGCATGAGCCACCACGCCCAGCCAATTTTCAGTTGGGTGGTGACATACTGGAATTTGCAATTTGGAAGAAGCACTCCAGCTAAGTATAGCAAGGGTGGTATCCCAGGAATGAAGTCAGGGAGACCAGGACGAAGCCGAGACGTTATCCAAGGAGACAACAATGGTGGCCTGGCTTCCTGCAGGGGCTGTAAGGTGGGAGAGAAGGGGCAAATCCCACTGGAAGGAGCGACAGACCGGATGTAGGGGGTAACCGGCAGGGAGGTGTTCAGAACCAGTTCAAGTTTCTGGATTCACCAGGACAGAAAACCAGGTTTTCAGGAGAAAACATGGAGGAGCTCAGCTGGGAGGCGTGTTTAGTTTGGGGTGTGTGTGGAGCTTCAAGGGGAGCTGGGGGTCTATGAGGCAGGACTATGAGGTGCTGCTCAGGGTCATGCAGCATCAATGCTATCTGTGGGTCTAGAATGCAGGCCTTCCCTCCCCACCACCACCACCACTGCCATTCCCAGGCCTGGGCCACCTTCTACCTCTGTCATGGCACCCATTCCAGCCTCCGTGTCTTGGTTCTCACTGTCCCCCTGCCCAGCATACTTCCCTCCTCCATACAAGTCCCACCTATCCCTCCAGTTCCCACCTCATCCCAGGGGTTAGAGCAAAAGTCCAACGTCAGAGTGGATGAGGCCTAAAAGAGGGGTGGCGAGTGTGGCAGAAAATGCAAAGGCCTGATTTGGAGCCCAGTTCAGCCTCAAAATGGCTGTGGGACATGGGCAGGTCACATTCCCTCTCTGGGCCTCAGCCTCCCAGCCTTTCAGAGGTGAATAAGGAAAGATCCTTGAACTCACGGATCTGGAAAGCACCATAAGGTAAAACAACATCAGGACACTAAAGATATATCACAGGACACACTCTACAAATGAGGGGAAAGCTTATGAAAAAAGACTTAGTGGCCTGGCGCGGTGGCTCACACCTGTAATCCCAATACTTTGGGAGGCCGAGGCGGGCAGATTGCCTGAGGTCAGGAGTTCCAGACCAGCCTGGCCAACATGATGAAACCCCTTCTCTACTAAAAATACAAAAATTAGCCAGGCGCGGTGGCGGGCGCCTGTAATCCCAGCTACTTGGGAGGCTGAGACAGGAGAATCGCATGAACCCAGGAGGAGGAGGTTGTACTGAGCCAAGATCACACCACTGCACTCCAGCCTGGGCAAAAAGAATGAAACTCCATCTCAAAAAAAAGAAAGGGGCCGGGCACAGTGGCTCACGCCTGTAATCCCAGCACTTTGGGAGGCCGAGACGGGCGGATCACAAGGTCAGGAGATTGAGACCATCCTGGCTAACACGGTGAAACCCCGTCTCTACTAAAAATACAAAAAAAAAAATTAGCTGGGTGTGGTGGCGGGCGCCTGTGGTCCCAGCTACACAGGAGGCTGAGGCAGAAGAATGGCGTGAACCGGGGGGCGTAGCTTGCAGTGAGCAGAGATCCAACCACTGCACTCCAGCCTGGGTGACAGAGCGAGACTCCATCTCAAAAAAAAAAAAAAAGAAAGGAAAGAAACAAAAAGAAAAGAAAAAAAAGAGACTTAGTGGCATTTTCTCTGAGCCTTGAAGAATGAGTAGAATTTCAGCAAGTTGAGGTGGAGGTGAGGGAGGGCACTGGACGCAGAGAGAACAGCCTGAGCAAAGGCCAGGAGGCGGAAAGTTCAGGGTGGGTTCAGGGAAGAAGGAGTGTCCAGTTTCTTTCTAAGTCAACAGCTCAAGGGCTTTTTGTAAGCGGACTGCCCAAGCGGAGCAGCCTCCAGTAAACACCTGTTTGCACAATCGAGGTCACACACAGGGGCGCGTTTGCACAATGACCTGTTTGCACAATCTTAGCCGCCTGCTGTATTCCAGCCAACCCTGGCCCTGGCAACTGAGCACCATAGCCTCAACTTCCGGGCACTCACCCCAGCTTGCCTACCTGGCCCCCGCCCCGGCCCCTCTGGAACAAGCTGCTCCTTGACCTACCCAGAAGCCCCACACATCACAGGCAGTAACAGAAACAGAAACATCTCTGGCTCAGTAGCTAGGCTGCCGAGAATAGGGTTCCCTCATCAGCACTCCCTTACCGGGGGTTTCCAACACACAGAGGCCTTGTCTGATGGAGGAGGGGCGGGAGGCAGGACAGCTGGAGGAGGAAGTGTCCACAAAGCCGACACTGGGTGCGGGTAGAGGGGATGACTCCTCGTCTGTCTTGTGCTCTTCAATGCACCATAGTAAACACTTATTAAGCATTTACTGTGTGCCTAGCTGTGTTCCACAAACCTTACAGTCACTGATTTCTCTCAAGAATCCTATGAAGCCAATACTGTTAGCCCCATTTTACAGATGACAAAACCAAGGCTCAAAGAGATTAAACACTTGTTCGGAGTCACACAGGCAGCAAGTGGCAAAGCCAAGCAACCTGACTCCTCAGCTCATCGTCTTAACCTCAGTACACCCTAAAGAAAGCTCTTCCTTAAATCTAACTTTCGTTTCCTTAAATCTAACTTTTATTCCAGCTGCTGCAGCTCCGTTTCCTGGTGCGGGTCCTCAACAGAGAATGGAGCACAAAGGAGATCAGTAGAACCTCCCTCCTAAATATTGAATTATGCAGAAGGGAAAAAAGGAAAGCAACTTTATTGAACACCTACTGTGCGCTGGTTACCACACTAGGCATTGTATTTCTGATAGCTCATTTAATTATCACAAAATCCCTGGGAGGAGTTATTATCGTTGTGACAGATTAGGCAACAGAGGCTTGGAGAAGGTAAACACCATCTCCAAGGTTCTGCAGCCCAACAGATACGCATTGAGTATCCTTTGTGTGTCCAGCACTGTACTGAGGCTGGAGAGGCAGAGGTAAGAATACAGTTTCTACCCTCAAAGAGTTCACAGTATAATGGAGGAGGCAGGCGGCCAACAGCCTACCACAGTATTACAGGATTAATGGGGAGAAGGGCCCTTGATTCAGTTTGACTAAGGTGTGGAAGCCCAGAGGGGTGCTGAGCTCAGGCTGGATGCTCGAACTGGGTCAGGAACAGGACTCGGCCAGCGGGAGGTGACAGGCACTCCACAGAGGAAGGGCAGAGGGTCGTTCCAGAGCCTGGGGCAGGCAGGGAAATACTAGTGAATTTGGCATGACGGGCTGGATCTGAGGAAGCAGGGGCTGGTGAGGCAGGAGAGGGAGGCGAAGGTAACTTGCATGTCTGGTTGAGAAGTTAGGCTGCGATGACAGGCCTCTGAAGAAAGGCAGGGAAAGGAGAAGGATCACACGGCCATTGGCAAGGCTGAGATGGGAGCTCCATAAAGGCAGGAACTAAAACTGTGTCTCACCATTGTGTCACTGCACCTGCTCCAGGAGCAAGTTCTCTGAATGACAAACAAAAGGCCCATTCTTTCATTAAGAACTGACTGGGGCCAGGCGCGGTGGCTCATGCCTGTAATCCCAACACTTTGGGAGGCCGAGGCAGGCAGATCACTTGAGGTCAGGAGTTCGAGACCAGCCTGGCCAACATGGTGAAACCCCGTCTCTACTAAAAATACAAAAATTTAGTCGGGCATGGTGGTGCGTGCCTATAGTCCCAGCTACTCAGGAGGCTGAGGCAGGAGAATCACTTGAACCTGGGAAGCAGAGGTTGCAGTGAGCCGAGATCGTGCCACTGCACTCCATACTGGGTGACAGAGCGAGACTCCATCTCAAAAAAAACAAAAAACAAAAATAAAAAATAAATAAAAACTGACTGGAAGGCCAGGTACAGTGGCTCACGCCTGTAAAACCAGCACTTTGGGAGACTGAAGTGGGCAGATCACTTGAGGTCAGGAGTTCAAGACCAGCCTGGCCAACATGGCGAAACCCCATCTCTACTAAAACTATAAAAATTAGCCAGGCATGGTGGCAGGCACTTGTAATTCCAGCTACTTGGGAGGCTGAGGCATAAGAATCACTTGAACCTGGGAGGCAGAGGTTGCAGTGAGCCAAAATCGTGCCACTACATTCCAGCCTCGGTGACAAAGCGAGACTCCGTCTCAAAAAAAAAAAAAAAAAGAACTGACTAGACATGGGAAAGTGGAGAAGGGGTTGTAAGGAATGACTCCTGAGTCCCTGAGCTGCATGACTAGGGAGAGGAGGGGATGGTGGTTAATTCACCATGACAAGGTACGTGGGGATTAGAGACAGATTTGGTGAAGTGGGGGAAGATTCATCCAGTTGATCATTCATTCAACAAACACGCATGGAGGCCTTACTGTGTGGCAAGCAGTGTTCTAGACACTGGAGATAAAGTTTTGAACAAAACAGATAAAAAATGTTGCTCTTATGGAACTTTCAGTCTAGTGGGGATTGAGACAGCCAATATCAGATGGTGAAAAGGGATACGCGGGAGACAGAGATAGTGAGTGGGAGGGAAGGGGCTTGCAAATTTTGAAAAGGGTGCCCAGAGAAGGCCTCAATGAGAAAGGGACATTTAAGCAAAGACCTGAAGGGGAGGGACCAACCCATGTAGCTATTTGCAGGGGAAACAGTCCAGGCAAATGAAACAGCAAAGGCAAAGGCCCGGAGGCAAGAGATAGCATAACAAGTTCAAGAAGCAAAGAACACAGGGTAGCTGGAGCAAGGCAGCAAAGGGGAGAATAACAGGAGAGGGATCCAGGAGGTAATGGGGATACCAGGTTGTGTAGGGCCTTGTAGACCATTGAAAGGGCTTTGACTTTGACTCTGAATGAGACAGGAGCCATTGGAAAAGTTGGGACGAGGATGGCCTGATCAGACTTCTGTTTGATTGATATCGCACTGGCTGCTGAAGGAACTACAGACAGGTGAGGGAACGAGGATGAAATGGAAGCAGGAGAGCAGGGAGGGGGCTATTGCGATGATCTAGGCAAGAGATGAGGGTAGCTGGGAGCTAGCTAGTATTGGCTTCAGTTATATTTGTATTTTCCAATATATTATCATAAAAATATTTGAACGTAGAGCCAACTTGAACTTTACAGTGAATACCCAGGATTCTGGTTCTATTTTGAAAGAAGACAGTCCACGGGACTCACTGAGTGAGCAGAGCCTGTGGGGTATCTTGGGAGGGTTACAGTGGGCAGTCAGGTCATTTGACCTGGAACTAGAACTGCAGCCCTGGTCTGCAGCATCACACCAGACCCAGACGCCTAAAAATGATTATATGTTAAGGACAATCTGCTGGTCTGTTGGTACCTAATCTTTTTTGGGTTATGAATCCAATAAACTATGAGCAGTTTGAACCTTTCTCAGAAAATACAAGGAAAATTGTTTGTAGTTGCAGAGGAATCATGAATACAGACCAATAAAAGACATAAAATGTAGTCTATTTCACTCAATTACAAAATATTCAGTGTTGCAGAACCATTGTGGGTAAACATTACTAATTTTTAGTGAACATATGAGGACCCCGTGCCTCACCAAGACATCCTCCTGTCTTGCCCCCAGAATACCTGTTTCTCCATCTGCCTGGTCTATGGGCAATGTGCAGAATACGTAATGAAGAGGAGAGCAGTGAGTATTGGGTTATAAAATTCCCTGGAACCTGGAACACACCCTTCTGCCTACTGTGAAGACGTGGGCCCCAAGGCTAGAGCTGAAAAGAGGCTTGGGGCCGGGTGAGCCTTCCAGGCAGGGTCTGCCTCCAAGTGATGCTCCCCCAGGCTGGGGGGCATAGGGATGGAACCCAGCCAGGTGGGAGCCTGGGCCCTGCCCAGCCTCAAAGCTTCGAGCTCAGGAAATCCGGAGGCAGGGGAGGGGGACATCGTTGCCACATTCCCCAGCCCTTTAAGACCCCCAAGGCAGGAAGGCTGCCCGGGCCTCACCAGCTTCCCTCACAGGCTCCTTCCTGGGAGGAAGGGGCTGCCTGTGCCCTCGAAGGCGCAAGGGAGGGTAGGAGGGAGGCTCGGAAGGTGTTGCAATCCCCAGCCCCCGGGCCTGTCAGAGGCCGAGCCATTAACGACAGAGCTCGGGGAGAGAAGCTGGACTGCAGCTGGTTTCAGGAACTTCTTTTGACGAGGAGAAGAGAGACCAAGGAGATCAAGCAGGGTCCGGGCCAGAGGCTCCAACGTGAGTAGGGGATCCCTACAGAGGGGCTGAGCCTTGGGCTTGATGGAGAGCTGGAATCCTGGGGCCACTCCCCGCAGCTCTGCCAAGTGTTCATGTCCGGGGTCCTAGGCCTGGGGCCAAGGATTCGTCCTTTGGAACCCCAGCCCTGGACAGTGAGTCTCTTTTCACAGGATGCCCCTACTTTGGGGGGTATTGCACCAGGGAAGTCACTCACAGCCAAGTAGCTCCTTGGGGACACTGAGCTGGGCTGGGGACAGACATAATCATTCTCCCCTCCCCATGCCTCTGCCTCTCAGGACGTGTGTGTCTGAGTTCCAGCCGCGCAACCCCTCCCCGTCTGGGTCTCTATTTCACTCTCTGTTTCCATCTTTCCTCCTCAGCTTCTCCCTGGCTTGTTATTTCTCTGAGTTTCTCTGTCTCGCATATTTCCTGCTATCTCTTGAATCTTAAACTCTTGGTAACAGACCGCCTCCTGGGCTCCGGGCCTCCGAGTGCCCCCCACTCTCTGGGTCAGTGTACATCGGGCCCTTTTTCTGTGTCTCTCGACGCCTCTCTGGCCTCAGTCATCCTCTTGGTGGGTCTCTGTCATTTTGGTCTGTGCGGATTTCAGTCACCTCCTCACTCTGCCACTCTTTGTATCTCTCTCTCTCTTTTTCTCTATCTGCAGCACATCTGGAAGGGCCTCTCCCCTCTGTTTATTCCCAGCCCCCTCCTCCCTCCCCACCCTTCCCACGGTGAGAGTAGAAACAGCAAGGGGGCCAGGGGTGTGAACTGGGGAAGAGAGTGTGAGGGGAGAGGGTTGAGTGTGATGAGGGAGAAACAGAAGGAGGGGATGTGAGAGCAGCCAGCCCAGGAGGCATTAAGGTGTGCTGAGCCACGGGAGCGAGCACTTGCAGGGCCCAGAGGAGATGGCCAGTGATGGGAGGGCCAGGGGGCCAGGGAGCTAGGAAGAGGGGATCCAGAAATGGGGCTTTGGAACTGTGCAGTGTGGCACAGACAAAAGCAAGGTGGCAGTCCTGGGAGGTGTGACCACGCAGGCTGTGAGGAAGGCAGGGGTGAGGCGAGAACTGAACTGTGCTGGATTCCATGAGCTGCTGACTCGTTTTACGGCTCGTGAAAAGAACCTACGGTTGCTGAGTGCCAACTCCATGCCAGGCACAGTGCTAAGTGCCTTTACCATAATCATCTCATTTCATCCTCACAACAACCCTGAGGAGTGAGTGCTAATGTTCTTTCTTTTCCACAGATGGGGAAACTGAGGCTTGGCTCGGAAAGGTGAAGTAACTTGTCCAAGGTCACAAAGCAGCTGGTAAGTGGCAGAGCTGGAGATCAAGTCAGGTGACCTGAGTCTGAGCTGGGCTCCAAAGCTCTCTGTATATCGGCCCCCCAGAGAGTGAGACTGAACAGGCCCTAGGCCCACTCAACCAGGCTGGGGGATGTCTAGGGCTGCAGTGGAGGACCAGGGACTGAGGCCAAGCAGGGGGAGGATGCCGGGGCCTCTTGGGTTAGGTTGTCTACTCTGGACAGGAGCCAGTGGGGGTGGATATGGTGGTACTGCACGGGGCCCAGGCTAGGCCTGAAGCTGACCCTGGCTAGGGCAACAGGGCTGGGATATGATCAAAAGCACATAGAGATGAAAACCAATGTCCCAAAATCTGGGCCTTGGAGGCTAAATCTTCCCCGACCAGTGTTGGGGGGGATGGATAATCAAACTGGTATGCTGTAGTAAGAAGGTTACCAACCACCAATGGGTAGACAGATGCTCGGGATAGCTGTGCAGGTTTCGCACTGCACAAAACTGAGGAGTAACCAGAGCCGAAATCCAGGCTGTTCCCTAGTTGCCAGGTCCTAGTGTGGTGCTGCATCCGTCCCAAGGATGGGGTGTTTTCTTTCTGATTTGCACAAAGGAGACTTACAGGCTAGCAGTCACTGGGTATTCTGATACTGCACTATACACGAATAGACTGGGGGTTTGGGTAAGGCCCCTGAGAGCAAGAACAGCCTTGGTTATCTGGGCAGTTCTTATCCACACCTCTCTCTGGGAGGGAGAGAAAAGGATTCTCCTACCTTTCTCCCTGCTGAGCACGAGGGACCTGCTGGGACACCACCTGCGTGTATGTGTCCAGATATGTACATGCAAGCTGACCAACAATTCCCACTGATCTGCCACCAAGAGCACCAACTCGTGCTGGAGGATCAGGTGTTGGCCCCAAGACCCCAATGGGAGCAGGGTGAACATGAGGCTGGATACCCACCCAAGTGGTAGAAACCTCTGCATACTTCCTAAGACTGGAGCCAAGGCACCCTCCATCCAGGTGCTATGGCCGCGACCATATGATGCCTGACCCCAGAAGGCCACCAGAGGTCTGTGCCCAGAAGTGGGGGCATACTGGACCCCTCGGGTGCCCCACTTGATATTCTCTCAGCCCACATGGCTGAGGCAGCCAGCTTCCTGCAGGTGTAACCTGACAGCCCCTTGCCTCAGCTGCTCCATAGAGCTCTCCCTTTCATCCAGGGAGTGTGCCTGACAACACTGGCATGGCTTCCCCAGGAGAACCTGCCTAGTACTCATGCATGCCCAACCTGGATGTGCCAGGGAGTGAACACCCCAAGAGGCATCCCTTGACCAATGGGGGGCAGGGGTCAGTGGGTAAATCTTCCCATCTTCCCTCCCATCCAAGGGATAAATTGACCCTCCGGTGGACAGCTCTGAGAAGTGTTCT
Organism: Macaca fascicularis; assembly: GCF_037993035.2. Classification (NCBI taxonomy): domain Eukaryota; kingdom Metazoa; phylum Chordata; class Mammalia; order Primates; family Cercopithecidae; genus Macaca; species Macaca fascicularis. The sequence goes on from NC_088375.1 coordinate 198,442,691, forward strand.
ACATGGCTCTTGGGAAGGTTCCAGCAGGACAGAGCCCCAGTTGTCCATAGAGGTGACCAACATATGATGTAACCTTGTGTTGGCTTTCTCTCTGTCCCTGTTTCATTCTCCCCACTTCATCCTCTCCTTATCTGCTGCTAGGATCTTCTCAAAATAAACCACCAGCATGCAATTCCTCATCTCAGGTTCTGCTGAGGGGAGCCCGGCTTAGATAGCTGGGAAGGGTGAAGAATGCTGTTCCTCACTGCTCCTTTCCCTGCTCTTTCCTGGAAGGCAAGTATAGTAACAGTGGCTGTCACTGTCATTTCCTATGTTCCAGGCGCAGTGCAAAGCCCTTGACTTGCATCATTTTGTGTCTTCCTCCCAAAGTCCCATGAAGTATAGGCTGCTGTTACTTCCATTTTGCAAAGAAACTAAGGCTCAGAGAAGTCAAGCAACCTAGTCAAAGCTGCACAGTGACAGACAAGGATTAAGATCAGCTCTGACTCCAAAGCCCATGGTCTTAAACAAACCTCCTGCCTCCAGGTGAACATCAAGTTGGCACTATGGCAAGGCTGAGAACCTGCAGCCTGACTTGGGCTGCCCTGATCATCCTGCTGCTCCCCGGAAGTGAGTATGGCCAAGGATGAGGGCGCAGTGGGGAGGGGAAGTTACAAGGAGAGATATTGGGAATTTTCTTGCACTGCCACATGGCTACTGGGATTCCCAGAGAATCCCAAAAGACTCAAGACTGAGCCACAGATATGGGGTAGCTGGCATCCCACCCACAGACTTCCACAGGCAAACCACCACCCAAGAGGAATGGTGAGATGACCCGGGCTGGTCATCCTGGAAAAGGCCAGTGGGGAGCAGATCTTGTCCACAAATCTCTACCAAGCGGTCAGAAGGAACCCATGGGTCCTATGTAGCCTTGGTGGGCAGCAAAGGGATCAGGACGGAAGCTACAAGGGGACAGGTTTCATCCTGAAATAAAGAAGCCCAGGCAGAGCTTAGTTACCAACTATGGAAACTCTGTCTTGAGAGGTAGAGAACTTCTCATCCCCAGGGGTATGCAAGCTGAAGCCAGGATTGACAAAGATGCTGTGCAGCCGGGGTTGGCAAACTTTGTCTGACAGTAATGTTTAGGCTTTGCAGGCCACATACTGTCTCTGTTCCTTGTTTGTTTGTTTGTTTTTGAGACAGGGTCTGCCTCTGTTGCCTAGGCTGGAGTGCAGTGGCACAATCACAGCTCACTGCAGCCTCAACCTCCTGGGCTCAAGTGATTCTCCTGCCTCAGCCTCCAAGGTAGTACAGGGCATGCCACCACCCAGCTAACTTTTTTTGTATTTTTTGTAGAGATGTAGTTTTGCCATGCTGGTCTCGAACTCCTGGGTTCCAGTAATCCACCTGCCCTGACCTCCCAAAGTATGGGGATTATAAGCATGAGCCGCCATGCCCTGCCTATTGCATGTTTTTGTTTTTTCAGGGTTTTTTTTGTTTGTTTTTTTGAGATGGAGTCTCACTCTGTTGCCCAGGCTGAAGTACAGTAGCGCAATCTCGGCTCACTGCAACCTCTGCCTGCCGAGTTCAAGCGATTCTCCTGCCTCAGCCTCCCGAATAGCTGGGATTACAGGCGCCTGCCACCAGGCCTGGCTTATTTTTGTATTTTTAGTAGAGACAGGGTTTCACCATGTTGGCCGGGCTGGTCTCAAACTCCTGACCTCAGGTGATCCGCCCACCTCGGCCTCCCAAAGTGCTGGGATTACAGGCGTAAGCCACGGCACCCAGGCCTTTTGCATGTTTTTATTTGGTTTTTGTTTTGTTTGTTTTTAACTCTTTAAAAATGTAAGGAACATTCTTAGTTGTTAGGCCATACAAAACTAGGCCACTCAAGCTCTGCTGTAGAGGGCAGAGCATCAGGTAGAGTTTTGAAGCAAACGACCTGGTAAAGTTCCTTCCAGCCTGAAATCCTGAGTCTGTGAAGCAGTAGAAGCCCTTTGCGAGAATCATGAACTTGCTCTGTGACCCTGGGCAAACTGCTTCTCCTCTTAGGGTCTTCGCATCCCCATCAGTAAAACGGGCCTAAGAAAACCTGAGAGAGGACAGAAAGCATTACAGGCAAAGTGTATGTTTATTTGTTCGTTTATTTATCAAAAAAATATTCATCGACCGGGTGCGGTGGCTCACGCCTGTAATTCCAGCACTTTGGGAGGCTGAGGCGGGTGGATCACGAGGTCATGAGATCGAGACCAGCCTGGCCAGCATGGTGAAACCCCGTCTCTACTAAAAATACAAAAAAAAAATTAGCCAGGCATGGTGGTGCGTGCCTGTAGCCCCAGCTACTCGGGAAGCTGAGGCAGGAGAATCGCTTGAACCCGGGAGGCAGAGGTTGCAGTGAGCTGAGATTGCGCCACTGAACTCCAGCCTGGGTGACAGAGCAAAACTCCATCTCAAGATAATAAATATTCACCAAGGTCCTACTCTGTACTAGGCACTGGGAATACAGTAATAAGCAAACAGCCAAGGTGTGCTGGCCTCACCGAATTTATAGTCTAGCTGGAGTGACAGATAAGTAAATAATCATAAGACTCTATAATTATGAAGGATAAAAAGAGCTTTGAGGAAGCATAGGGACCTTGGCCTCCTCCAGTTCGTTAGTGCCTGGCCTGGTTTCTTCAAGATGCCTAAGCGTTAACCAGGTGAAACAGGGGTGGGAGAGAGAAAGAAGAGTCCCTCCAAAAAGAACAGCAGGCTGGGCACAGAGGCTCACATCTGTAGTCCCAGCACTTTGGGAGGCTGAGGCAGGAGGCCTGCTTAAGCCCAGGAGTTCAAGATTAGCCTGGCCAACATAGTGAAACCTCATCTCTACACACACACACACACAAAATCAAAAAATTAGCAAGGTATGCTGGCATGAACCTGTAGTCCCAGCTACTCAGGAGGCTGAGGTGGGAGAATCACTTGAGCCTAGGAGGTCAAGGGTGCAGTGAGCCATGATCGTGCCACTTCACTCCAGCCTGAGTGACAGAGCAAGACCTTGAAGAAAAAAAAGAAAAAGAAAACCAAAACAAAACAAAACAAACAAAAAAAAAAAAAAACAGCAGGTGCAAAGATCCAGAGATTAGAAAGATTATGGAGTTTTCAAAGAATAGCAAGAATGAGCCAGAATGGCTGGAGCTGAGAAACCGGTATAAGCTGGAACTGAGAGGGTCAGGCAGGGGCCAGGCCACAAGAGCTATGTCAAGGATTTGAGTCTATCCTAATGATGGCAGCACATACTCACATGCCAGACACTGCTCTAAATGCCTTCCATATGTTATCGCATGTAATCCTTCCAGCAACACTAAGGTAGGAACGATTTTTATCCCCATTTTACAGACGAGAAAACTGAGGCACAGAAAATCTCAGAAATATACCAGGATCATGTAATTAATAAGCAATAGAACCAGAATTTAAACCGAGGCAGTCTAGTCCCAACATCCACACTCATCCATCACACCATACTGCCTTTCAGAGCAATAATGTGCCATTGAAGTGCTGCGATGGAGATGGGGTAGCAGAATCAGATTTCAATTGTGAAAAGATTGCTGTGGTTATGGGTTCTTATCACTCTAATCACTGCTTGCACCATCCTTGGGGAGGGCATTGGGGAGTTAACAGTCTCCATCTGGTGGTGTGCTGGTGCTGGCTTGCCAACACTAATTGGGAACATCTCTTCCCAACTGCCCGATCAATGATGTCACTTCAGTAGGCTGAAATCAGCTACGGTGAAAATATTTACACCACGGAAAGGCACACGCTACAAACCAGGGTCTGCTTTTCTCTGCCAAGCTGGCTGATAAACAGTTAGCGGCACATCACTATCTCTGTCTTACCTCCGTAGCCTCTCGAAGTCTCCGTTCACATCCTTCTATTTCCAGCCCCCATGTCTTGAAGGGTGAGAAAGGAAGGTGAGGGCCCTGAGTCTAGGAGTACAAAGGCCTAGATTATAGCCCAGCTCTGCTAGGCAGAGGAGTCGTTCCTGGCCCATTCTCTTCCACCCCAGGTCTGGAGGAGTGCGGGCACATCAGTGTCTCAGCCCCCATCGTCCACCTGGGGGATCCCATCACAGCCTCCTGCATCATCAAGCAGAACTGCAGCCATCTGGACCTGGAGCCACAGATTCTGTGGAGACTGGGAGCAGAGCTTCAGCCCGGGGGCAGGCAGCAGCGTCTGTCTGATGGGAGCCAGCAATCTACCATCACCCTGCCCCACCTCAACCACACTCGGGCCTTTCTCTCCTGCTGCCTGAACTGGGGCAACAGCCTGCAGATCCTGGACCAGGTTGAGCTGCGCGCAGGCTGTAAGTCCCTCCAGCCATCCAACTACTCTGCCTCCAACACCCTCCTGCCAATACTAATAAGAATATTACCGGTCGGGCACGGTGGCTCACGCCTGTAATTCCAGCACTTTGGAAGGCCAAGGCGGGCGGATCACCTGAGGTCAGGAGTTCGTGACCAGCCTGGCCAACATAGCGAAACCCTGTCTCCACTAAAAATACAAAAAATTAGCTCGGCGTGGTGGCGGGCGCCTGTAATCCCAGCTACTCGGGAGGCTGAGGCAGAAGAATTGCTCGAACCCAGAAAGCGGAGGTTGCAATGAGCCGAGATCACGCCACTGCACTCCAGCCTGGGCAACAAAAGCGAAAATTGGTCTCAAAAAACAAAAGAATACTACCTATTGAGCTCTTATCTAATAAGCACTTTATGGGCATGGTATCAGGTAACAGTAGTACAAGTTGGTACTACTGTGTAGCCTCACTTTGCAGATGAGGAAACTGAGGGTCAGGGAAGGTACATGACTTGCCCTTGTCACACATTAATAAGGATGGAGGCAGTGTGGCTTTAAAGCCAGTGTGGTGACCACTACTCTACATAGCGCAAGTCCTCAGCCATCAGAGGGTGTCTCCAGGGAGAACATTCTCTACCAGCTGGGCTTGTCCCGGGCTTCTCCCCCACCCCAGTTTCAAACTTCCTTTCAAACTGAGCAAGATGGAGTTTGTGCCAAGTTGAGGCATAAGGAAAAAACAAAGACCAAGGTTCTTGTTTGAGAATCAGTAACGGGCCGGGCACAGTGGCTCACACCTGTAATCCCAGCACTTTGGGAGCCTGTGGTGGGTGGATCATTTGAGGTCAGGAGTTTGAGACCAGCCAGGCCAACGTGTAGAAACCCCGTCTCTATTAAAAATACAAAAATTAGCCAAGCGAGCCAAGATCGTGCCACTGCACTCCAGCCTGGGCCACAGAGTGAGACTCTGTCTCAAAAAAAAAAAAAAAAAAAAAGCATCAGTAATGGCCACTGCTAAAACTTATGTAGCATTTCCTGTATGTCAGGCACTGTTCTGAGCACTTCATGTAGAGTGAGTCATTTAGCCCTCATGATAACGCTAGGGGGTGGGATTTTACCATTATCCCCATTTTACAGATGAGGATGCTGAGGCACAGAGCAGTTAAATAACTTCAAGATCACAGGGCTAATGAATGGCAGGACCAGGATGAAAACCCAAACACTACACTGTCACTGACAAAGGGTCTGGAGTTGGGGGACTTGGAAGTGGGCCACCACTGGGCTGCTGGGGGTCTGTGAGGCTTGCCCCTGTGCATGCCTGCAACTTAGCTTCCCCCAGGGCTGCCCTTCCAGAGCCACTCTGCCTGGAGACGGGGGGCAGACAAGGTGACAACAGAGGAACCAAGCCAGGGCAAGGCAACACGGCTAGCTAGTCCCAGAGGGCACTTTCTCAGTGGTCCCACCCAAAGTCCTCACACTCTTCCCACCCACATGCAGACCCTCCAGCTGTACCCCGCAACCTCTCCTGCCTCATGAACCTCACAACCAGCAGCCTCATCTGCCAGTGGGAGCCAGGACCTGAGACCCACCTACCCACCAGCTTCACTCTGAAGAGCTTCAAGTAAGGAGGGGCCCCCACCCTGGTCCCCTCCCTTTGGATTCTGGGGTAGGGCATGGGTAGGATGTTGGGCATGCCTCTGGGAGGGAGAAGGGAGCCTCGCTTTCTTCCTCTGCTTGGCACCCAAGCCTGGACTATTGGCAGGAGCCGGGGCAACTGTCAGACCCAAGGGGATTCCATCATGGACTGCGTGCCCGAAGACGGGCAGAGCCACTGCTCCATCCCACGCAGACACCTGCTGTTGTACCAGAATATGGGCATCTGGGTGCAGGCGGAGAATGCGCTGGGGACCAGCATGTCCCCACAACTGTGCCTTGAGCCCATGGACGTCGGTGGGTGATGCAGGGGAGGGAGGGGGTCCCCAAAATGGGCAGACACTGAGAGGAAGGGAGAGGGAAACACAGAACCAGCAACAGACAAGAAGACACTGGAAGACCTAGAGACAGAGGCAGAGGAGAGGGACGGAGACAAAGAGAGGTGCAGCTGGAGACAGAGAAATGGTGACACAGACCCAGAGACAGGAAGAGACACAGAGGCAAGGAGGCACATTCAGTCATGCTTTCAGCTAAAGCACCCACTACGTGTTAGGCACTGCCCTAGGTACTGGGGATACAAAGCATCAAAAATCCTGCCCTCAGAATGTTAGATTCCAGTGGGGGAAAAAATAAGATAGAATTTCAGATGGCAATAAGCAAAAAGGAGAAATTAAAGGAGGGGAAGGGCATAGAGAGAGAGGGGAAGGGGAGCACTGGCTATTTCAATAGGTTTGTCAATAAAGGCCTCACTAAGAGGGTGACAATTGAGCAGATCCTTGAAGGAAATGAGGGAGCAAGCCCTGGATATCTGGAGGGAAAACATTTCAAGCAGAAGTAACAATCAGTGCAAAGGCCCTGGGGCAAGAGCAGATAACAGACACCTAGAGAGAAACAAAGACACAGAAAGAGGAACCACAGAAACCGGCCATTAGCAACGTGGACAGATGGTGAACCGCAGACAGGGAGACAAGAGGGAGCTAAAGCAGAGCCCTCTAGGGTGGGGCAGGGAGACTTTCTGACAGTCCCACTCCTTGCAGTGAAACTGGAGCCCCCCATGCTGCGGACCATGGACCCCAGCCCTGAAGCGGCCCCTCCCCAGGCAGGCTGCCTACAGTTGTGCTGGGAGCCATGGCAGCCAGCCCTGCACATAAATCAGAAGTGTGAGCTGCGCCATAAGCCACAGAGTGGAGAAGCCAGCTGGGCACTGGTGAGGCAGAGGGCAACCTGGAGAGCCTGAGGTGGTGGGGACAGGGGGTAGGGTAAGTTGGGCTTGAGCTGGCCCTAGAATGACCCAGCGATCCAAGGCTCAGGGTCATGTCCACCCCCAACCAGGTGGGCCCCCTGCCGTTGGAGGCCCTTCGGTATGAGCTCTGTGGGCTCCTCCCAGCCACGGCCTACACCCTGCAGATACGCTGCATCCGCTGGCCTCTGCCTGGCCACTGGAGCAACTGGAGTCCCAGCCTGGAGCTGAGAACTACTGAACGGGGTAAGGAGGTGATGAGAGGCTGGCAGCAGCCATTAGTATCCAGTCCAGGTTCCACGGCCTTCCCCAACTGGCACCCCCTCTTCTTGTTCCATCCACAGCCCCCGCTGTCAGACTGAACACATGGTGGCGGCAGAGGCAGCTGGACCCCCGGACAGTGCAGCTGTTCTGGAAGGTGACTCCCTTTGAAGGCCATCCCTCCACCTCGACACCTCCTCCAATCCAAACAGGCCCCTGCAAACCGAGGCTTAGGACTGCAACAGGTCTGGGAGGCGTGGATGCATTTATATGTGATTTGCATGCAATTTGCATGTGCCTAGGGAGCTGAGTTAGCTTTTGGAGAGACCACAACGCAGGTCACAGGGTACTTCAGTGAATAGTTAAGAGCCTGCTGTGTGCACCGACTTGTTTCTTCCTGCCCTCTGGTTTCTTCCTGCCCTCCTTCCTAGAACCTAGCACAAGGGGACAGAGGGAAAAGGGGAGGGGGATGAGAAGCCTGGCCCCAGCCTGGGGAGGCTCCGTTCGTATGATCCATCCACCCCACCTAGAGGCTTTCCTCGACTCAAGATGAACTGCACATCCCCTTCTCTTTTTCCTCCTGTGCCCCACAGCCAGTGCCCCTGGAGGAAGACAGCGGACAGATCCAAGGTTATGTGGTTTCTTGGAGACCCTCAGGCCAGGCTGGGGCCATCCTGCCCCTCTGCAACACCACAGAGCTCAGCTGCACCTTCCCCCTGCCTTCAGAAGCCCAGGAGGTGGCCCTTGTGGCCTATAACTCAGCCGGGACCTCCTGTCCCACCCCAGTGGTCTTCTCAGAGAGCAGAGGTAAAGGGGGCTGGGGGCCAGAAGAACACAGAGGTCAAGCGCATCAATTCGAAGGCTAGACTGCCTGGGTTCAAATCTAGTCCCCTTAGCCGGGGGTGGTGGCTCACACCTATAATCCCAGCACTTTGGGAGGCCGAGGTGGGCAGATCATCTGAGGTCAGGAGTTCAAGACCAGCCTGGCCAACATGGTGAAACCCCCATCTCTACTAAAAATACAAAAATTAGCCAGGCATGGTGGCAGGCACCTGTAATCCCAGCTACTCGGGAGGCTGAGGCAGCAGAATTGCTTGAACCTGGGAGGCGGAGGCTGCAACAAGCTGAGATTGCACCATTGCACTCTAGCCTGGGCAACAGAGGGAGACTCCGTCTCAAAAAAAAAAAAAAAAAAAAAAATCTAGTCCTATCACTTGCTAACAGTGTGACCTGAGCAAGTTACATCCCGTCCCCAGCCTCTGTTTACACATCCAGCAGATGGCGACGATAACAGCGCCTACTGAGGGGTGCTGTGGGGTGTACATGAGTTAAGACAAGTACCTGGCACAAAGTAACTGCTCTGCATGTGTCCGCTGTTGTTATTATCATTAGCCAGAACCAGGTTAAGCTCACACACACAGCCCATTCTGCCAAGAAAGCCAAGAGAGAAAGCCCCAAGCTTTTCCACCTGGAACATGGTCTATGAGTTCATTGCTCATTCTCAGGAGATCAGCTGCCACCACCCATTGCTTTCCCTAAACATGGGTCCTCGCCAGGTGGGACGAATAATCACAATAACAATAATCATAGCTAATATTCCCACTTACTAGCTGTGTGATCTTAGATAAGTTTCTTAACCTCTCTCAGTTTTCTCATTAATAAAATGGGAACAAGAGTAGTACTTCCTGGGTATAACTATTAGAGGACTCAGTGAATTAAAATATATCAAGGAATCCAGTACAGTGGCTCATGCCTGTAATCCCAGCACTTTGGGAGGCTGAGGCAGGCAGATCACCTGAGGTCAGGAGGTCAAGACCAGCCTGGCCAACATAGTGAAACCCCATCTCTACTAAAAACACAAAAATTAGCCAGGCATGGTGGCGGTTGCCTATAATCTCAGCTACTTGGGAGGCTGAGGCAGTAGAATCACTTGAACCCGGGAGGCAGAGGTTGCAATGAGCCAAGATGGCGCCACTGCACTTCAGCTTGGGTGACAGAGCAAGTCTCCGCGTAAAAATAAAATAAAATAGAAAAGAATAAAGTAAGGTAAAGTAAAAAGTAAACTAAAATAAAATATATCAAGGACTACGCCTGATACATACCAAGAACCATAGAGTGTTAGCTATTATCACTAACAAGAACTACTCTGTGCCAGGCACTATGCCGGGCTTGTTTTGTGCATCAAGTCATTTAATCTGCACTGAGACCCTATGAGGTAGGAACTTTTATCATCATTTCCACTTTACAGATGAGGAAACTGAGGCTCAGATGTTGACCTACCAAAGGTCACCCAGCCTGTAAGTAGCAAAGCCAGGATTTGAACCCAGGCTTCTGGCTCCAGGGCCTGCATTCTTTTCACCTTCATTCCACCATTTCCCACCGTCTCCAGGCCCAGCCCTGACCAGACTCCATGCCATGGCCCGAGACCCTCACAGCCTCTGGGTGGGCTGGGAGCCCCCCAGTCCATGGCCTCGGGGCTATGTGATTGAGTGGGGCCTGAGCCCCCCCAGCACGAGCAATAGCAACAAGACCTGGAGGATGGAACAGAACGGGAGCGCCACGGGGTTTCTGCTGCAGGGTAAGGCTGGCCTGGAAAGTTGGGCAGGGCCAGGGACAAAGGGAGGCAGTGCTTGTCTGACAATAGGCATGGGGCAACCTGAACTGCCCAAGAGACATGGATTCTCCAGCCTTTCTTGATCCTTCACTGTTCTCATTTCATATCCTCATAATCAGGAAGTTCTCCTATAGTCCAACCTGATCCTTTTTCTATAGCCCTGACCCTGCCACCCTTCTAGCTCTCTCTTCTACTTTTCTTCCCTAATTTTCATCAAATGATCTAAAGAAGATTGGCGGAGGTTAACCCTGAATCATGAGCCCAGGTTAGCCCTGACTAGAGGTCTGAGGCTAGCTCCGGATCATTAGCACAGGTTAGCTCCTAACAGGAATGCCTACCTCATTTTCTTTCTACAGAGAACATCAGGCCCTTTCAGCTCTATGAGATCACTGTGACTCCCTTGTACCAGGACGCCATGGGACCCTCCCAGCATGTCTATGCCTACTCCCAAGAAATGGGTTCGTCAACCATCAGGCCCCTTTCCAGAATCCTCTCCTCTCTCTCCCAAGGCTCTGCCTGGTCCCCAGCAATCAGCAGTATAGGGAACATTGCCTTCTTACCATACTTCCGGCCCTGGAGAGCATCTCTCCCAATCCCCTGGCTTAACACTGGATCCCTACAGCTGGACAGAAATCAGGTGCTGTGATAGAAATTGAGTAGAGAGTTGGCACAATTCAAGGAGCAAACCTGGCAAAAATCAATCCATTTCCCAGACAAAAATAAGGTGTTATATGTAACAGAAATTGGACAGAGGGGCCGGATGCAGTGGCTCACACCTGTAATCCTAACACTCTGAGAGGCCAGGGCAGGCAGATCCCCTGAGCTCAAGAGTTTGAGACCAGCCTGGGCAACCTTGTCTCTACAGAAAAATAAATAAATAAATCAACCAGCCAATCAACCAAAAATTAGCTGGGTGCAGTGGTGTGTGCCTGTAACCCCAGCTACTTGAGAGGCTGAGGTGGGAGGATCGGATTGCTTGAGCCCAGGAGGTCGAGGCTGTAGTGAGCCAAGATGGCACCACTGTACTCCAGCCTGGGTGACAGAGCGAGACCCTGTCTCAAAAACAAAAGCAAAAGAAATTGGACAGAGGACCTGGCATAAATTCGGAGAGTGAGTGGCAGAAATCAGAGAGTAAATCAGATGAAATCAGGCCTGGTAGAAATCAGAAAGTGAGGCTCCAGAGTCAAGCAGAGCCAGGTTCAAATCCTGGCTTAGATACTTATTAGCAGTAGGTGGAATCTGGATTAAATCCCTGGGAAAATGAGGCTTGGGCATGAGTCCCCTTGGACTCTTTTCTCACCCACCCCACAGTGCCTGAGAAGCTACAAGAAGTCCAATCGGGCTCTTGCTCTGCCCCACTCCCTTCAGCCCCTGCACCTCTCTCTTCCCACAGCCCCCCGCCATGCCCCAGAGCTGCATCTAAAGCACATTGGCAAGACCTGGGCACAGCTGGAGTGGGTGCCTGAGCCCCCTGAGCTGGGGAAGAGCCCCCTTACCCACTACACCATCTTCTGGACCAATGCTCAAAACCAGTCGTTCTGTGAGTCTATCCTCAGTTCCCCACAGCCCCAGAAGGCCCGGGAGGGGGTGCTCAGCCGCCATGGAGGCAGCTTCAGCATCCAGGCCTACACTGACCGTACACCCCTCCCAGCCACCATCCTGAATGCCTCTTCCCGTGGCTTTGTCCTCCATGGCCTGGAGCCCGCCAGTCTGTATCACATTCACCTCATGGCTGCCAGCCAGGCCGGCGCCACCAATGGTACAGTCCTCACCCTGATGACCTTGATCCCAGGTAAGGGGAGACGAGGGCTGGGCAGAGATGGCTATTGGAAGGGTACCCCACCCAAAGGATGCTGATTTTGAGAGTAGATGGGGACTGACTTTGAATCCCCTGGTCGGAGGGAGGAGACCCAGCCTTCCCCACATGCATTCTAACTTCTTCTGGCCCTGCCCTCACTGCAGAGGGATCCGAGCTACACATCCTCCTGGGCCTGTTCGGCCTCCTGCTCTTGCTCTCCTGCCTCTGTGGAACTGCCTGGCTCTGCTGCAGCCCCAGGTGAGTCCCTTTGAGAGACCTGAGATCCTGCCTCCCCCACCCACAGGGAACCTCAGGTCCAGGTGGGCCCATCTAAGTCCCTTCCAACCTTCCCAAACTTTAGGGCCCATGTCTGAGAGTCCCAGCCCCCAGCTTCTTCTCTCTGCACTAAGGGCAGCTGCATCTCTTCAGGTGGGATGGGTGGGACAAAGGATGGAAAGATTGGAGGGTATGTCTGACCCAGCCTCCCCCTGCCCTCCTCTCCAGCAGGAAGAATCCCCTCTGGCCAAGTGTCCCAGACCCAGCTCACAGCAGCCTGGGCTCCTGGGTGCCCACTATCATGGAAGAGGTGAGAATCCAGGAGGGAGCGGGAAATGAGGTGGGGATGTCAGCCCAGGCTCAGTGAAGGGACACCTTCTGAAGCCAAGTACTCAGGCCTTCCTGTCACTTCCGGCAACACCCCCTCCCTTTGGCGTGAAGCAGACCCAAGTTTGAATCCCAGCTCTGTCCATCTCAAAGCCTCAGCCACCTCCCTGTGATATGGAAAAACTGACCATGCTGAGCCTGAACGGTGCATGGCATGTGTCAGGCATGTGTGAGGAACATACCAGTGCTTTGCAAGTGGAACCCTTTGTGTTCCAGCAGTAACAGCAGGAATGTCCCCACAACTGCCTGGACCTAGACAGGGACGGTGGCTGGGGCAGACATCTGAAAGGAGCCGTGCCCTCACCCCACATCCTTGTGTGCAGGAGGCCTTCCAGCTGCCTGGCCTGGGCATGCCACCCATCACCAAGCTCACAGTGCTGGAGGAGGACGAGAAGAAGCCACTGCCCTGGGAGTCCCATAACAGCTCAGAGACCTGTGGCCTCCCCACTCTGGTCCAGACCTATGTGCTCCAGGGGGACCTAAGAGCAGCTTCCGCCCAGCCCCAATCCCAGTCTGGCACCAGCAATCAGGTCCTCTACGGGCAGCTGCTGGGCAGCCCCACAAGCCCAGGGCCAGGGCACTATCTCCGCTGCGACTCCACTCAGCCCCTCTTGGCGGGCCTCACCCCCAGCCCCAAGTCCTATGAGAACCTCTGGTTCCAGGCCAGCCCCCTGGGGACCCTGGTAACCCCAGCCCCAAGCCAGGAGGACGACTGTGTCTTTGGGCCACTGCTCGACTTCCCCCTCCTGCAGGGGATCCGAGTCCATGGGGTGGAGGGGCTGGAAAGCTTCTAGGGCTTCCTGGGGTTCCCTTCTTGGGCCTGCCTCTTAAAGGCCTGAGCTAGCTGGAGGAGAGGGGAGGGTCCAGAAGCCCATGACTAAAAACTACCCCAGCCCAGGTTCTCCCCATCTCCAGCCACCAGCATCCCCTCTCCCGCCAGTCTCCATAGGCTGGGCCTCCCAGGCAATCTTCATACTTTAAGGACCAGATCATGCTCCATCCGGCCCCACCCAATGGCCTTTTGTACTTGTTTCCTATAACTTCAGTATTGTAAACTAGCTTTTGGTTTGGAGTTTTTGTTATTGTTTATAGACACTCTTGGGTGTACCTGAGTCTCTGCTATTTATTTTTCAGGGCCCAGCAGTCAGGGGGAAACTTCTCAGAGTTGGTCCTTCCCCCCTCCCTCCCTGCCTTCCCCCCTCCCTCCCTGCCTTCCCCCCTCCCTTCCTTCCTCCCTTCCCCCTTCCCTTCCTTCCTCCCTTTTCCTTCTTTCCTCCCTTTCCCTTCCTTCCTTCCTTTCCCTTCCTTCCTTCTGCTAGCTCTCAGCATCTAGGCCCTATGCAAATGACTCAGCTCAGTTCACCCTCAGAGGGCTCCATTCTAGTGGTGGGGACTTGAAAACTGATCCTTAGTGCACAGTGGCATGGGTTACATGGGGGGAGTGACAGAGTGAGGTGGGACACGGTGAAGAGACTTTGGAAAAAACTAACCCCTGTTGGGGAAATATAATTTAAGACAAAATCCCCTGCCAATCCAGAAAACCTCTTCACAAGGGTAGAAAAGCAAGAAAACAGTATTATTGAATAAGCATTAAACCAGAATGTGATACACTGGTGATCCACTAAAGAGACTGCAAAGAGAGAAAAATCTTACCCTTTCATGTAGCCAAGTGAATACAATTTATTGTATCCATTTTCTCAAGATAAACAATAACTGGTCCTCAAGCAAGAGGACTTGGCGGCACCCACTCTAAATTTACCTGGTGGCCGGGCGCGGTGGCTCAAGCCTGTAATCCCAGCACTTTGGGAGGCCAAGATGGGCGGATCACGAGGTCAGGAGATCAAGACCATCCTGGCTAACACAGTGAAACCCCGTCTCTACTAAATATACAAAAAACTAGCCGGGCGAGGTGGCGGGCGCCTGTAGTCCCAGCTACTCGGGAGGCTGAGGCAGGAGAATGGCGGGAACCCGGGAGGCGGAGCTTGTAGTGAGCCGAGATCCGGCCACTGCACTCCAGCCTTGGCGACAGAGTGAGACTCCGTCTCAAAAAAAAAAAAAAAAAATTTTTACCTGGTAAGTGGGAAGCCACCTGTGTCTGCTAATTGCCTTTATCCAAAGGAAATATCTATTTCCCCTATCTTTATGACAAGGGGTAGGTTGCAACTAAGAGCTAGGCACCAACTGAAGTTAGGCTCCTACCCTCCCACAGGAACTAAGAGAGAGAGCACTATCCTCCTTAATTATTACATTTCAAAGAGTTGGCTCCCAGGTCCTTGAGAAAAACATTCCGGGGTTGTAAAACTGGCAAGAGGTTTATTTACCTTTTTATTTATTTTTGTTGTTGTTGTTGAGACGGAGTCTTGCTCTGTCGCCCAGGCTGGAGTGCAGTGGCCGGATCTCAGCTCATTGCAAGCTCCGCCTCCCGGGTTTACGCCATTCTCCTGCCTCAGCCTCCCAAGTAGCTGGGACTACAGGCACCCGCCACCTCGCCCGGCTAGTTTTTTGTATTTTTTAGTAGAGATGGGGTTTCACTGTGTTCGCCAGGATGGTCTCGATCTCCTGACCTTGTGATCCGCCCGTCTCGGCCTCCCAAAGTGCTGGGATTACAGGCTTGAGCCACCGCGCCCGGCCTATTTACCTTTTAAGCAGTAGAAAAAGTATTCACAATTACAAGTTTTCTAAAGTAAATGCTTTCAGAAAAGTGAGAAGAAGGAGTCTTTTCCCTTTTTGCTCCAGGGAAAATTAAATTCTCTTTTTCTTCTAATTTGTATTCACCCTTACACCACTGTTTCACAAATAACATCACCGTTAAGATTTACTAAATGCTCACTATATACCATGTGCTCTGCATACAACTGCCTCAGTTAATCCTCTCAACAACCTAAAGGAGAGATATTGTTATTACTACCCCTACAGGGCCCACAAAGGTTAAGTGACTTGCCCACAAGATCACACGTTGAGTAAATGGCCGAGTTAGGATTCCAGACCAGGGCTGTACGATTCCAAACTCAACGACTTTAGTCTCCAGGCTACCAGGCTGCCAGAGACACGGCTGAAATCCAGTATTAGTTCTTACAGGGTCCCATCCTTGACTAAGGGACTGAGGGGTGGGGTGGAGAAGGGATTGGGTTGGGGGTAGAAGGCTACCGCAGGCGCCATGGATCTCCCACAATAACCCCGGCCCGAGGGCCAGGAATGTACTGAGAGATTAAGGACGGGATGCATGCCCTCCAAAAAGTGGCATTTTAGAATTTATACAGCACCCCAACACACTGCTAAACGTGGGCACACAACCATCACGGCCCGATCACGCGCAGCGGGAACCCGGTCTCTGAGCTCCATCCCGTGTGTCGCGTCATCAGAGTCCCGCCGGCCAATCCATTCTCTCGGTCTTCGTCTGCTCCGGTATTGCAACTGCCTCCATTGATCGAGCCTGGGCCAGCATGGCGGCGCCCATGTAACCCGGCCCGCGCCGCAAAGGGAACGACGGCGGCAGCGCGGGCCCCGCGGGGGTTAGAGGTCATCATGCTCAGGGTCGCGTGGAGGGCGCTGAGTTTGATTCGGACCCAGGCGCCAGTCCTCGGGCTGCCGGGCGGTGGAAGCGCCAGGTTTCCTTTCAACCAGCGGGGCCTGCAGCCTCGAAGTGAGGAGCTGAGAAATGGGACGGCGGGCGTAGGGAAACAGGGTTCGGCGGCGATAGGGAATAAGGAAGGACAGCAGTAGGGGAGATGTACAGCGATCAGGATAAGGGGGAAAGGGCGGTTGTTGCGCAAGAGGTGAAACAAGGTGTGAGAGACAAGGAAGGGGTAGGGAAGAAATGGGGCAGCGGTTAGGCCCCGAAGCCCATAAACCGTGGCGGACGGACAATGCGAGAGGCCCAGAAAAGAATTGAGGGTGGACTATTTAAGGAGATGGGCCTCAGCCTTCTCTTTTCTGCGTAGGTCTCCTCCTCCAGGCCGCGCGCGGATATGTCATCCAGAACCCAGGTAGGAGTTCCTGAGGTGGGACTTGGGGCGGAAGAGAGACCTCCTGGAAGGCTGGGGTGGGTAAGGGGACCGATGTGGCGAGTTAGAGCCACTAGATGGGGTGAGCCAGAGGTCCTGAGCAAAAGACTCCACGTCTACCTTATACAAAGCCCTAGGCCTGCTGCCTGTATAGAGAGAGAGGTGTTAAGGGCGGGAGCAGGTGAATGAGTGAAAATGAGCTTGCCAGAGGGAGTGCATGGCTGGCACCACCCAGGCCTACCTAGAGTATGGCACTTTGTGTCTGCGCTTCTGAGATGCAGGATGTAGTTTCCCATTGCAACTCAGTATGTGTAGTAGTTAAGATCCTTCTTATTAGGTAAATGATATGGGGAGAGGTACTTCCTCTTTCTGATTCTTATTTCTAAAATGAGTGTGAAAGTATCGATTTGCAAGGATTGTTAGGATTCAGCGATAATACATGAAAAGCATCCTTAACACTGTGCTCAATTAAACATATTAGTAGTATATATTAGAATTTATTATCCGGGGCCGGATGCAGTGGCTTACGCCTGTAATCTCAACACTTTGGGAGGCCGAGGTGGGTGGATCACTTGAGTTCAGGAGTTCGAGACCAGCCTGGCCAACATGGTGAAACCTCCTCTCTACTAAAAATACAAAAAAAAAAAAAAAGCCGGGTGTGGTAGCGTGCGCCTTTAATCCCAGCTACTCAAGAGGCTGAGGCAGGAGAATCGCTTGAACCTGGGAGGTGGAGGTTGCAGTGAGCCGACCATGCCACTGCACTCCACCCTGGGTGACAGAGCGAGACTCCATCTCAAAAAACAAAAAAAGAAAAAGAAATTATTGGCTGGACATGGCCCCAACATTTTGGGAGGCCAAGGCTGGAGGATCACTTGAGGCCAGAAGTTCAAGACCAGCCTGAGCAACATAGCATGACCCAGTCTCTACAAAAAATAAAATAAGTAGAATTTATTGCTATTAATATGTTTGTGATATAATTTTTTTTTCTGCCTCCCTATCAGAACCAACTTGAGCTGTTACAGACAGAAGAGGCCCGTTAATGTTATTTGCATAGCAGGGTCTGACTGGAGAGGATAAGTCCATCCACCCTATGCCTCTTTCTCATCTCCAAGGGATAGCAGGGGTGCACACACCCAGACTGAGGTTCTCCTGTGATCTCTACCTGGTGCTTACATTTCAGGCATCGTACAGCTAGCTGCCTTTCCTCAACCCCCTTAATTCATTCATGCAGTCAGCCAGCAAGTGTTTGCTGAGTGCCTAGTCTAGGCTGAGCCATGGGTCAGACTATGGTGGATTCCAAAGGAGTCAAACTCTGTCCTGTCTGCAGGAGGACCCATCCTAGTGGGGGATCTGAGAACTGTAGAGCCAGATAGGTGTGTGAAAGGTGCAGGCACAGTGTAGGGTCTTGGGAAAAGCCACCTACTCCCAGCATGAAATATCAAAGCAGGTGCCCACAGAGTTTGCAGAGGAGAAGCTGAGCCCAGAGATATGCAGTGCTTTGCTTGAGACCCTGGATGTCCCTTCTGGAGTTGGAGAGTGGGTGAGAAGAGCCAGGTCTGGGAGGGTGGGCAGCGAGAGTTGACTCTGGGTGTTTTCTATCCCCATATTTATTTGACAGCCCAGCCTGGGCAGAATGATGACCCACCTCCTTCTACACTGCTCAAAGACTACCAGAATGTCCCTGGAATTGAGAAGTAAGCAGGAAGAAACCTAGTAGAGGAGGCAGGGGGCCTGGGAGGATTGTCGGGGAGTGGGAAAGACGGTGGCTTTGAAACTTGGCTTGCTGTAGCTGAAGCTTGATCTAGAAGGAGGCAGGGGCCCAGGTGTGGTGAGGGTGGGTGGTCAGCAAGGCAGATGGCACTCATGAAGCTCGGCTACTTGGGGGTTTTTTTGTACTCTGAACACCCTGTACCACTAGATTCCAAAGAGCTAACATACTTCACAGGTCTTTGTAGAAATCTCTTCTCTTGTTCCTCACAAAAGCTGTATGTCTCCATTTTATAAATTTTCAAGCTGCCCGGTGTCATACAGTTCTAAGGGGCAGAGCTAGAGTTTGAATCCAGGGCTGACTGACACCAAAGCCAGAGGCCCTCTGCTCAGCTCCTGTCCAGTGTGGTGGGAGCTCTTCAGTCCCTCCCACTGTGCAATTTAACTTGAAATGTCTCAAAACAGATCGAACCATGTTGTAGCTAAAATGGAAATCCTCTCCTTGGCCTCCCTATGATGAGACCGAAACAGTCGAGCTGACAGCCCCAATTTCTATAGTTTTCAGCCCAGCAAGCCAGATCCACACTGACTTTTAATTTCTGGGAAATGGCTCCCCACCTCCAGGGAGATTCATTTGCTACAGAAGGAATTTTTCAATCATCTTTGCTTTTCAAACTAAAATGAACCAGCATTGCTTTCCTCTCCCCTTCTCCCCCCTATGTCTGTCTCATTGCTGTGGTTTTTCCACAGGGTTGATGATGTCGTGAAAAGACTCTTGTCTTTGGAAATGGCCAACAAGGTGAGCAGCCTCTGCCAAGCCTCAGCCTCCCGCAGTCTTCTCCTCTGGGACTCCCTCCTACCCTGGTTAGCACCCCCCATCTCATGCTTCTCCAGTCACAGCACTTAGCCCATTGTCATTCTGTGTCCACTTGTCAATATCCCTAGACAGAGCATCTTCAGGGCAGGGACACTTTTGTTCCCCCACCATACCCCTAGCACCTGACAAACAGGTGCTCAGTGAATGAATGAATGAATGAGCAAGCTTTGGGGACATTCATGCAACAAGTCATTTCCCCTGTCAGTGGCTTTGGCTTTGGGCTCACCTGGATGTGGACAGCCATGTGGTTGGTCAAGGCCACAGTGAGCAGAGTGAAGTCAGGCCCTGAGCCTTATGGCCCTAGTTGCTATAACTGTAGCCAGGGTCCTTGAGGGGAAGAGGGCTAGTTCTTAGAGGGTGGGAGACTCCACAAATTTTCTTTGTCTCTTCAACAGAAGGAGATGCTAAAAATGAAGCGAGAACAGTTGATGAAGAAGATTGATGCAAACCCGGAGGACACCAGATCCCTGGAGGCTCGAAGTTGGTCGGGGACCCTTGGGGAGTAGGGGGTGTAGGGAAGCCTGCTAGCTGGGACCTGATCTAGGGCTCTTGTCTACAGCACATGCACATGGGCTTGGGAAAGGGAGAGATATGACCTAGGGCAATGAAAACGACCCTGTATCCCGAGCTCTGATGCTGAAGTCAATGCCCAGTTGGACCTTGTACCTCTGTGTGAGCTTGCGTAAGTCACCAACCCTCTCTCGGAGCACCTGCTTCCTCATCTGGAAATGGGGGAATAAGGGAGAGCAGAGCAGAGGTAATGTTACCCACCTCATGGCAGCACTGTGAGAGGCAGCCAGGGGATGTAAACACACCTTGGAAACTAAAGCTCACGATGTATGATAATAGTAAGACTAGACTGGGCGTGGTGGCTCACGCCTTTAATCCCAGCACTTTGGGAGGCCGAGGCAGGTGGATCACGAGGTCAGGAGATAAAGACCATCCTGGCTAACGGTGAAACCCATTCTCTACTAAAAATACAAAAAGTTGGCCGGGCGCGGTGGCTCAAGCCTGTAATCCCAGCACTTTGGGAGGCCGAGACGGGCGGATCACGAGGTCAGAAGATCGAGACCATCCTGGTTAACACGGTGAAACCTCGTCTCTACTAAAAAAAAATACAAAAAACTAGCCGGGCGAGGTGGCGGGCGCCTGTAGTCCCAGCTACTCCGGAGGCTGAGGCAGGAGAATGGCGTAAAAACCCGGAAGGCGGAGCTTGCAGTGAGCTGAGATCCGGCCACTGCACTCCAGCCTGGGCGACAGAGCGAGACTCCGTCTCAAAAAAAAAAAAAAAAAAAAATACAAAAAGTTGGCTGGGCGTGATGGCTCACGCCTGTAATCCCAGCACTTTGGGAGGCCGAGGCAAGCGGATCATGAGGTCAGGAGATCAATACCATCCTGGCTAATATAGTGAAACCCCGTCTCTACTAAAAATACAAAAAATTAGCCAGGCACTGTGGCAGGTGCCTGTAGTCCCAGCTACTCGGGAGGCTGAAGCAGGAGAATGGCCTGAACCCAGGAGGCGGAGCTTGCAGTGAGCCAAGATCATACCACTGCACTCCAGCCTGGGAGACAGAGCAAGACTCCATCTCAAATAAATAAACAAATATATAAATAAAATTTAAAAACAAAACAAAAAAAATACAAAAAATTAGCCAGGCATGGTGGCGGGCGCCTGTAGTCCCAGCTACCCAGGAGGCTGAAGGAGGAGAATGGCATGAATCCAGGAGGTAGAGCTTGCAGTAAGCCAAGATCTCGCCACCGCACTCCAGCCTGGGCAACAGAGCGAGACTCAGTCTCAAAAATATAAAAAAAATAATAGTAAGACTAACATTTACTGAACCCTCATGTGCCAGACAGACACCATTTTGCATTCCCAAGGGAATAATGTTCCTACTTTGGTTCAGGCTGGAACTGGCAGTAGTCCTCATTAGATGTGAGTGAAAAGCGCCACCATTTCCTTCTCTCGTTGGGTGCAGTTTCTCTTCATTGCCCACTGAGGTAGACTAGTGGACCTGCAGAGGGCCTGCCCACTTTCTTTCCTTTGCTATTGGCTTATATTACAGCCGCCTCCTCCTCTTCCACCCTCCTGCCTTCATTCTTTTCTTCTTCCTGTGCCAGGGATTAAAGTCTGGTGAGTTCATCTTGGATACTAAAACCCCACTGAGAACTGGACTCCAGGGTCCTCCAAAGCCCCTTTTGAGAAGATGAGTTTCAGTCCCCCTTGCCCTGCTGAAGCCCTGGGCTAGGGACCAGCTCAGCCACAAAAGGCCTGCTTATCTTTCCTCATCTGTTTCTTCATTATCACTACTGAAATCCCCAGGTTGGCAGGAACAAATGGCCTGGACTGGCAAGGTGGTTACTGGGGTCCTCTTTAAGCACAGGTTTTGATTCTTTTTTTTTGTTTTTGAGTCTGGGTCTCGCTCTGTCACTCAGGCTGGAATGCCGTGGCAGGCGTGAGCATGGCTCACTACAGCTCGACTTCTGGGGCTCAGCAATTCTCCTACCTCAGGCTCCCGAGTAGCTGGGACCAAAGACGTGCACGACCATGTCAAGCTAATTTTTATGGTTTTGGTAGAGACAGGATTTCCCCATATTGCCCAGGCTGATCTCAAACTCCTGAGCTCAAGCAGTTCACCCACGTCAGCCTCCCAAAGTGCTGGGATCATAGGCATGACCACCACACCAGGCCCACAGGCGTCACTTCTGCCTTTCCATTAATAGTCAGTTTTCTGAATGCCAGTTGCTTCTAGCATAGTGTCTGCTCTAGAGAACCCCTCAGGAACCAAGGCCCATCTTTCTGTGTTATTCCACTCTACACCTAAGTTGTTGTGATGGAGCCATGTGGTCAGAGTCAGGGTTCCCACTGCACTTTCTGCAGTGCTCCCAGAACTCAATATGTGTACTGGGAAGGGCCTGCTGTCGTGCAGCCTCTTTTGGGGCCAGCTTCTGCTTTTGCTCCCATCTTTGCAGTACAGGGGGTAAATTAAACAAGAGGATGCCTGAACGAAGGATATTCTGGGTTCTTGAGAGACAAGTGGGAGCTGATAATTCTGAAAATTCATTAGTCAAAGCATGGAGATAAAGGTGGCAGCAGGAAGGGGAGAGGCAAGGAGTAGACCCGTGACAGTTTTAGAATCTTATTTGCGCCAAAGTACTTTACTGCATTGGCTTGGACCTCTAGAACAATGTTGAATTGTTAACCATGATAGCATTGTATCCTAGTCTAATTCCTTAATTGAATGGCTAGTCTTACCATTAAGAATGCTATTTGCAGCTGGGCATGGTGGCGCACGCCTGTAATCCCATCACTTTGGGAGGCCGAGGCAGGTGGATCACTTGAATTCAGGAGTTTGAGACCAGCCTGGCCAACATGGTGAAACCCCGTCTCTACCAAAAATACAAAAGTTAGCCATGCCTGGTGGCGGGCGCCTGTAAGCTCAGCTGCTCTGGAGGCTGAGGCAAGAAAATCGCCTAAACCTGAGAGGCAGAGGTTGCAGTGAGTCGAGATCGCACCACTGCACTCCAGCCTGGGCAACACAGCGAGACTCCATCTCAAAAAAAAAAAAAAATGCTATTTGCTATGATTTTTGGATGATATCTTTATAATATTAAGGGATGTCCCTTCCTTGGATTTTGCTTTTTAAAGGAAAGGTAACATCTAAGATAAGCCTTTGAAATCTTGAAATTCAGAGTGCTTTGGGATTTATAGAGAGCTGTACAGAGCATTGGTGATTGTTATTCCTTGAGTTCTTAAAACGTAACCCAGGCCTGGGCCCTTCCTTCCTCTGTGCCCAACTCTCATCCTCTGTGGTTTGTGGTTTCAGTTGTTGCCTTGTCCGTCAAGATCCGCAGTTATGAAGAACACATGCAGAAACATCGAAAGGTAAACTCTGGGCGTCATTCGCAGTTAAACAGCAGCAGCCTGGGGGAAAGGGGTCTGGAGGGGAAGGGCTCTGGGTCCAGAGAAGGAGGCTTAGAAGCCAGTGGGCTGTAGCACCAGAGTGCCCACCCCTCAGCTCCTGTGGGAAAAATGCTTCCCTCCTGCCTTCAGAGGACTTGGAGCCTTACAAGACCATGCTGAGTGTCACCAGCGGTTAAGAACACAAACTTTAGAGCATGTTCACTATGTCTGGCACATGCTGAGTGCTCAGTAAATATTTGTTGAATGCATGAATGGAGTCAGATTGCCCTGGGTTCAAATCCCAGCTCTGCCACTTGCACTTAACTAGCTCTGTGATGTTAGCCAGGTCTCAGCCTCAGTTCTCTTTTCAGTAAGATGGAGATCATATGAATACCTGCTCACAGGATTGCAAGGATTATGTGAAATAATAGTAATAGGCCGGGCGCGGTGGCTCAAGCCTGTAATCCCAGCACTTTGGGAGGCCGAGACGGGCGGATCACGAGGTCAGGAGATCGAGACCATCCTGGCTAACATGGTGAAACCCCGTCTCTACTAAAATATACAAAAAACTAGCCGGGCGAGGTGGCGGGCGCCTGTAGTCCCAGCTACTCGGGAGGCTGAGGCAGGAGAATGGCGTGAACCCGGGAGGCGGAGCTTGCAGTGAGCTGAGATCCGGCCACTGCACTCCAGCCTGGGCGGCAGAGCAAGACTCCGTCTCAAAAAAAAAAAAAAAAAAAAAAAAGAAATAATAGTAATAGCCAATGTGATGCATATAAAGTCTTTAGGCCCTGTGCTAAATACTTCACATGCATGCATCTTCTTTGACTCTCATGACTGTCTTTCTTTCCCATCTTAATGAGGAAGAATCTAGTCATGGAGTGATTAAGTTATTCCTCAAGGTAGACCCGCTGGGAGGTGATGTGCTGAGACCTTGAAACAAGGCAGTTTTGCTCCGAGGCTCATATTCTTTTTTTTTTTTTTTGAGACGGAGCCGCGCTCTGTCACCCAGGCTGGAGTGTAGTGGTGCGATCTCGGCTCACTGCAACCTCCGCCTCCCAGGTTCAAGCAATTCTCCTGTCTCAGCCTCCTGAGTAGCTGGGACTACAGGCACGTGCTACCACGCCCAGCTAATTTTTTGTATTGTTAGTAGAGATAGAGTTTCACCTGTTAGCCAGAATAGTCCCGATCTCCTGACCTCATGATTTGCCCGCCTCAGCCTCCCAAAGTGCTGGGATTACAGGCGTGAGCCACCGTCCCCAGCCATATTCTTAACCATTGTACCATATCTCAGCACAGTGTCTGGCACAAAGCTGCTGTAATTAGGCAAATGTTGTTATTTTCTTTTTCTTTTTTTTTCTTTTTTTTTTTTGAGACCGAGTCTCACTCTGCCGCCCAGGTTGGAGTGCAGTGGCGCCATCTCGGCTCACTGCAAGCTCCGCCTCCCGGGTTCATGCCATTCTCCTGCCTCAACCTCCTGAGTAGCTGGAAGTACAGGCGCCCACCACCACGCCCGGCTAATTTTTTGTAGAGACGGGGTTTCACCGTGTTAGCCAGGATGGTCTCAATCTCCTGACCTCGTGATCCACCTGCCTCACCTCCCAAAGTGCTGGGATTACAGGCCTGAGCCACCGCGCCCGGCCAATGCTGTTATTTTTAATAAACACATGATTGTGAATACCGACTAGTCCAGCACCATGCCTGGCACTTCAGTGTTCCCTGGAGCCTGCTTCTTAGAGATCACAGTTTCGCTTATTTGGGGTGTGGAACAGCAGTCCTGTTGCAGAAGTCCCTCACAGGGCAGCAGCCAGCTGTGGGTAGGCATTTCCAGGAAGAGCACAAGGCCTTCCCTCCTCTCTACCCCAGCTGACAGTTTGCTAAGCTGTGGAGAGTCTGAGTGGGTGGTGTAGGAGAAAGAGCATGAGATTTGAAGTCAGACCAATAGATAGAGATTCAAGACCCTATCTCAGCACTCACAGTTCTAAGGACCTTTTGTGAATCAGATCACATCTTTAAACCTTTGTTTTCTCATCTGTAAAATGGGAATAACATGACAATACCTCCCTCAGAATTGCATTAATATTTGCATAAGATTACTGAGAAATTTCAATGAAATGATAAAATGACCATTGTTTGTTAATGTAAACAATAGTAACACTTATATAATACTAAAAGTAATGCGAATCTCTTACAGGACAAAGCCCACAAACGCTATCTGCTGATGAGCATTGACCAGAGGAAAAAGATGCTCAAAAACCTCCGTAACACCAACTATGATGTCTTTGAGAAGATCTGCAGGGAGCTGGGGATTGAGTACACCTTCCCTCCTCTGTATTACCGAAGAGCCCACCGCCGATTCGTGACCAAGAAGGCTCTGTGCATTCGGGTATGAGTCAGAATTGCTGCTTTGCTTGGCCCCACTCAGGAACTGGGATGGAGGAAGCAGACGGGAGGGGTCATCTGTTTCTGTTAGAGGCATGGAACTGGTCCCAGGCCCTGGAATGGATCCAGGGAGGTCACAGGAGGCCACCAACCCCATGGAGAAAGGCTGGGGTTACCATCTGGGGGAGATAGTTCCCACCCCACCTGTTCCAAGTCTGAGGTTTTGCACAGGATTACAAGGTCTTTTTCTGCCCCTTTTCACCCCCAGGTTTTCCAGGAGACTCAAAAGCTGAAGAAGGAAAAAAGAGCCTTAAAGGCTGCAGCAGCAGCCCAAAAACAAGCAAAGCAGAGGAGCCCAGACAGCCCTGCCAACACTGGACCAGAGACACTCAAAGACAGCCAATAAATTCTGTTTAATCATTTCTGTCTGTCTTGAAGAATGATAGGAGAGATGATGGGGCTCTTTTTGGCCTGAGGAGGAGGAGGAATTTATTCTTTCATTCAGCTCTGAGATCCCAGAGTTGTCTGAGGCAGAGTCCCTGCCTCACCCACCAGAGGACACACACTCATGACATGCTTCCCACATACTCATACAAACAAGTACCTGTCATCCAGGTGACGTGTGTCAGTGAGGCAAGACAGAGCACTTGACAGCAAAATGGAAGTGTGGCCGGCTGGGTGGGAAGAACTGCTGTAGGAGCTGCCTTCTGGACTGGGTCCTAAAGGATGAGTAGGAAGGAGTTCACTATATAGAGACAGAAAGGGAAGGCCTCCTGGGCAGAAGGAATTGCAAGTACAAAGGCAAGGAAGTCTAGAGAGACATGCTGTATTCAGAGAACGGGGAGAATGAGAAATAAACCTTGAAAGGTAAGCTGAAGCTGAGGTGTGAGAGGCTTTATATGGTAAGCTGAGAAGATTGTACACTGTCCACTAGGGAGTGAGGAGACAGTTCAAGTTTTAAAACTGAAGGAGTGATGGTAGTAACACATCTGTGTTTTAGATAGTTAAGCAACAGCTGTGTGGAAGGTAGGAGGAGAGATCACAGCAGTGTACTGGGGCTGGGGGATATCAGTGTTCACATAGAGAATCTGATCAAAACTACAAGTCCTATCCCCAGGAAACTGTACATATGCAAAGCATTGCTTATAAATTCTAGGGAGTTACGGATAACCTCTTCCCCATAAAGCCCATCCATTTATACCAGTTAAGTGCCAACGCCTTGAAGCCTGAGCATGCTTGGTATGTCTGAAGAACCTAAGGAAGACAGTGTGTCTAAAACAGAACAAAGAGAATAGAAGACATAAGATCAGAGGGGTGGGTAAATACCAGGTGATGTAGAGCTTTCTGGGTGTCTCAGCCTGCCATAACAAAATACTACAGGTGACTTCAGAGGATTTTTATCGAGTTCATTTTTTCACCGTTCTGGAGGCCGGGGATTCTAAGATCAGAGTACCAGCCAATTCAATTTCAGGTGAGGACTCTTCCTAGCTTGGAAAGGCCACCTTCTCAATGTCATCGCATGGCCTTTCCCTTGGTCCATGCACTGGGGAGAGCTCACCCTCTTACAAGGCCACTGATCCCGTCATGAGGGCTGTACTCATGACCTTATCTAACCCTAGTTAACTCTGAGAAGCCCCATCTCTAAATACTGTAACATTGGAGTTAGGGCTTCAACATATGAATTTGGTGGGGGACACATTCGGCCCATAACACTGGAGAAGTACGTTGGACCTCACTCTGGGAAGGGAAGCCACTGAGGAAAGCCAAAAGGAGAAAGGTGTGTTAAAGTGCTATCCAAAAAGTAGTTGGAAGATTAGATCTAGGACTCAGTAGAGAGGTCTGGACTGGTTTGCGAGTTGTTGGGTGGTTGAACCCATGGGTATAAGTGAAACTACAGGGATGGAGTATATAAGAAAAAAGGGCCATGTCTGGATGAGAAGGATGATCCCTGAGAGCTTAGCCTAAGAAGGAGCAGCTGAGCTGGAGGAGAAGGTGAAGTAGGGGTAGAACAGAGCCTGGGTGTCTGCAGAAGCAGAAATGAGAGGCTCAGAACTGAAGATCCACTATTCAGATATCACTTCCAGGAATTGTAGGGAAGGCCTTTAATGGGGCAGGACTTCCAAGTGGCCACGGCTGCTTGGAGGTACTGTGTCAGAGGGCCAGGTGCTAACAGTTAAGGGGGCTAGCCCAGGGAAAGGAAAGAAAAAGGAACACGTTTTAATGGATCAGGCCCTACTACAAAGGCATTTGTGTGTTTCTGTTGGTTTGGCTGGTTGTTTTTTTAGAGACAGGCTCTTGCTCTGTTGCCCCGACTGCAGTACAGTAGCGATCATAGTTCACTAACTTCAAATTCTTGGGCTCAAGCAATCCTCTTGCCTCCTCCTAAGTAGCCAGGACTATAGGTGTAAGCTAAGTGCGCTTGGCTAATTTTTTTATTTTTTGTAAAGACAGGGTCTCACTATGTTGCCCAGGTTACCCAAACTCCTGGCCTCAAGCAATCCTTGGCCTCCCAAATGCCTTGGCTTCCCAGAGTGCTGGGATTACAAGTGTGAGCCGCTGCATCTGGTCAAAAGGCATTGTTTTAACTGCTGCCTTAAGCACATTATCTAATATTCACAGCCACCTTTACTCTGCACGCTGGCTAATTATCCTCATTTTAGCCATGAGAGATGAGTCATGAGAGAACTGAGACTCAGAGAGGTTAGGTAACTTGTCCAAATTCCTATAGCTGGGAAGAGAAAGGTCTAGGATTCAAAGCTGGCTCTGTCTTTACTCCAGAGCCTATATCCTGTTCACTATACCACACTGCTTAGGGACCAAGAAAAAGGTCTGAGAAGCAAAGGGAAGAGTCTACACTATAGCAAACTCAAATGCTTTTAGGAGCAAGGCAGGTAACAAAAATGCATGAAGGCCTAACATGAAGTAATGATGCTAAGGTGTTTATTACATTCCTATCCTAGTTGTATTCCCTTTTATTTATTTATTTTTATTTTTTTGAGACAGAGTTTTTGCTCTATCCTCCAGCCTGGAGTGCAGTTGTGCAATCTCGGCTCACTGCAACCTCCCCATCCCACGTTCAAGCAATTCTCCTGCCTCAGCCTCCACAGTAGCTAGGTTTACAGGTGTGCGCCACCACACCTGGCAAAGTAGAGACGGTGTTTCACCATGTTAGCCAGGCTAGTCTTGAACTCCTGTCTTGAACTCCTGACCTCAAGTGATCCGCCGGCCTTGGCCTCCCAAAGTGCAGGGATTACAGGCGTGAGCCACTGCACCTGGCCTGTATTCCCTTTTAAAACAGAGCACAGAGCAGGCAAAATAACCAAATTAAACAAAGCCCTGGGCCGCCAGCAATGGGATACTGTATAATCCTGATGCTGAGATATCAGTTAAGGGAGGACCAAAAAGTATTCATGGTGAAGCAGTTTCAGTGAGGTTCAGGGAGCATAATACCAGTTGCAATGAGGTGGGGAGTGAGGATGTTAAGGAAGTTCCAGTTGTGAGTGTTGTCAACTCGTTCAAAACACTTCACTGGGAAGGAAAGGAAGGAAAACAGACTAGCAGAGATATGAGATGGAAGGAGAATGTTAATATAGGAAGGACTTGAGCTCAGTTATGGCAGGGCAAGACTTTCCAGTGGTGTGGTTATGAGGAAGAGGCAGCCTGCTGATGAGTTCAACTGGACTGGGGGCGAGGAGGTGGCCAGGTGCAAGAGATGGCTCTAAAAAGGTAGTTGGCCGGGTATAGTGGCTGTAACCTGAAATCCCAACAACTAAGGAGTCTGAGGTGGGAGAATCACTTGAGGCCAGGAGTTTTAGGTTGCAGTGAGCCACCAGGGTGCCACTGCATTCCAACCTTGGGCAACAAAGTAAGACCCCCATCTTTAAAAAAAAAAAAAAAGGTAGCTGGAGCCAGTGGAGAGCCTGGAATGCCATGCCAAGGCATCAAGGCTGTGATCTGGCAATCAGTAGGAAACCACTGAAGGGATGTGTCATGTTGAAAGTGATGTTGGCCGGGCATGGTGGCTCATGCCTGTAATCCCAACACTTTGGGAAGCCGAGGCGGGCAGATCACCTGAGGTCAGGAGTTCGAGACTAGTCTGGCTAACATGATTAAACCCCATCTCTATTAAAAATACAAAATTAGCGGGCATGGTAGCCTAGCCCATGCCTGTAATCCCAGCTTACTCAGGAGGCTGAGGTAGAAGAATCGCTTGAAACCAGGAGGCGGAGGTTGCAGCGAGCCAAGATCGTGCCATTGCACACCAGCCTGGGCAACAAGAGTGAAACTCTGTCTCAAAAAAAAAAGTGATGTCTTCTGACATTTAGCTTAGCAGCCAGTGCAGGGTAGAAAAGAGAAAAGAACAGTAATACAGAGGAACATAGCAATACAGACAGAAAAACAAATGAAGGGATGAATGAAAAAAAGGTATTGAAGGAAAAAGCATAATATGATGACTGGTAAGGACCCAGGGAAACAGATTTGAAAGCCAAGGCCCAAGTTTCAAGTTTGAGTAGCTGGAGGTTCCGAAAGATAATTAGTAGGTTTTGGAAGTACTGAAACTTACAGAAATGGTTGTTCATCAGAGTACAAATGTACAGCAGATGGCAAAAAGTAATCCTGGAGCTCAAGATGAAGGTGAAGAAGGGAGTCACTGCCCTCAAAGAGAAATGGTTGGGCCGGGCGTGATAGCTCACGTCGAGGCGGGCAGATCACTTGAGGTCAGGAGTTCCAGACCAGCCTAGCCAACATGGTGAAACCTCGTGTCTACTGAAAATACAAAAATTAGCCGAGCATGGTGGCGGGCGCCTGTAATCCCAGCTACTAGAGAGGCTGAGGCAGGAGAATCGTTTGAACCCTGAAGGGTGGAAGTTGCAATGAGCCAAGATCGCGCCACTGCACTCCAGCCTGGGCGACAAAAACAAAACTCCGTATCAAAAAAAAAAAAAAAAAGAAAAAAAAAGAAAAGAAAAAGAAAAAAGGAAAGAAAAGAAAAAAAGAAATGGTTGGAAGGCCTTTGGAACAGCGTCGAGAAGGGAACTTCACAGAGCCCCCAGGGCGCATCCTCTGGGAGCCGGACACACGGGGACGGACGGGACCGGTTTGCTTCATGGAGTATGAAACCAGGAGGGGCTTCACTTCAAGTAAACTTCTGGGAGGCGATGCAAACGACTCAGGACTTCTGATCCTTCCCCCATCTAAAAGAAAAGTCAGTTACCATTTTTACTGAGTGCTTTCGGGGCCTTTCCACGATCTCACTGATTCCTCTCAGCCGCCCTGTGATGTGAATGCCAGCTCCATGTTACGTAAGAGGAAGCCAAGGCTCAAACCCTGCCCGAAGTCACACAGCAAGACATCACGAGCCGTGATTCCAACCCAGGTCCGTCTGACCCGAGTCTGCTCTAATGCCCTTCTGCCTGGGCTTTTCTCTCCTGTAGGCACCTGAGGCCCCGCGCCAGCGGCCGGGGTCCCGAGCTCCGGGCTAGCTGTGTCAACACCACCCCCAGACCATGGCCCGGCCCGGCCTTCGCCCTTCCGAAGGAAAGACCTAGTCTCAGAAGCACAGCTCTCCAGTCACGGCCAACGCCCCCTCGGGAGGGTCCGCCACCCAGACCAATTAGCGCCCGACCTCAGGGCACCTCCCACCAAACCGCCTTCTGATTGGCTAGCTTTTCCCGTTGCGGCGTTGCCCCAGCAACCAGACTATTGGGACGCTGCGGCCTGGCCTCCAGGCCACTGGCTACCTAACCCCGGGGCTCTTCACCAGCCCCGCTCGTTTCCAGCACTATGTCGGTGCGGACGCTACCGCTGCTCTTCTTGAACTTGGGCGGGGAGATGCTTTACATCCTGGACCAACGGCTGCGGGCCCAGAACATCCCGGGAGACAAGGCCCGCAAAGGTGAGAGGCCCCCTGCCCGCTCCGCCAGACCCGCAGCCCGCAGCCCCGCCCTTTCATCATCGCCCTAACACCCACAGCCAGACCTGCACTCCTACACACTTCACTCTTATAACCAGGGACCTTTCTTACAAGCCACATCCATTTGGAGCCCCTCAGGAGTCAAATCCCCCAAAAGCTCTTTTCACAGCAGAAGAGCTTAATACTCCCAATGGACACTAGGGTACCTGATCTACCTAATTTCCCCATTTCTTCAAATGAGAGGTGATTTCCCGGTATCTCTTGTCAATCAGTCCCTTCCAAATGTAGGAGTCCCAGCTGCCCACCATCTGGTATCATACCCGTTGCTAGACCAAGCGTCCTCTTTACTCCCAAGGAACAGGTTCTGATTCTTTTTTTTTTTTTTTTTTTTTTTTTTTTTGAGACAGAGTCTCGCTCTGTCGCCCAGGCTGGAGCGTGTGGCACGATCTCGGCTCACTGCAACCTCTGCCTCCTGGGTTCCAGCGATTCTCGTGCCTCAGCCTCCCAAGTAGCTGGGATTATAGGCATGCACCACCACGCCCAGCTAATTTTTGTATTTTTAGTAGAGATGGGTTTCACCATGTTTCCCAGGCTGGTCTCGAATTCCTGGACTCAAGTGATCCGCCTGCCTCGGCCTTCCGAAGTACTGAGATTACAGGCATGAGCCACCGCGCCCGGCCCAGGTTCTGATTCTTCATTCCTTTATGGTAGTATCTTACCACATAAGCTGGAGATTGGTCTTACTCATCTCAGAAGTACTTCTAGAAATTTGGGATTCTAAAAAAATATAGAAAAATATGAAAAAAATAAGAAAGTTATAACTCTCTCAAGTGTTGGAGGGGAATACAATTGTGAAAATAATATGAGAGCTTCAAAAATGCAAAATCTGGCTCCTATGGACACCACACTAATCCCCAGAAAAATGATGACTCAGAACACTCTGCCACTCTGTTCTTTTTCCTCTTTTCCTCCCTTCTCGGCAAACAACTTGCTTATACCAAATTTCCTAGGATTAATTATGAAGGAAATATTATATTTCAAAGTAGAGGAGGAAAAGTTGAAAAGGCAATTGATATGGCCGCCAGTTAAAACATTCTCTCAGGGCTGGGCGCGGTGGCTCACGCCTGTAATCCCAGCACTTTGGGAGGCCGAGGCGGGCGGATCACAAGGTCAGGAAATCGAGACCACGGTGAAACCCCGTCTCTACTAAAAATAGAAAAAATTAGCCGGGCGCAGTGGCGGGCGCCTGTAGTCCCAGCTACTCGGGAGGCTGAGGCAGGAGAATGGCGTGAACTCGGGAGGCGGAGCTTGCAGTGAGCCCAGATTGCGCCACTGCACTCCAGCCTGGGCGACAGAGCGACACTCCGTCTCAAAAAAAAAAAAAAAAAAAAAAAAAAATTCTCTCCATTAATCTTTGTATGCTCAATTGATGTTCAACATACATATTCAGATGCTAAGCATACATATTCAGATATTAACTATTGTGTGTATGTGACTGAGTCCAAGTCCATGCATAAAAGCTAAAAATAACTCCCTATAACATAACCCCCCATTCATTCTGCACATTGCTGCCAGTGAGTTTTCTAAAATGCGTATCTGTCCATGCTTGCCCCTGCCTAAAACCCTTTGTCAACTTTCCACTGCCGTCTGGGTTAAGACCTTTTTGCACAGGCCATTTCAGGGCCCTTCCTGATCTGATCTCTGTCTTCCTCTGCAGTCCCTTCTTCTACCACTGCCTGCCTCCTGTTTCCCAGTAATACCAAACGGCTCATAGATCTCCGCTTAAACCATGTTTGTTCGTGTTTCTGTGCTAGTAATTCCCATCCCTACATTCTTCCTCTTCGATCTTGCATTATTCGGCTTAAGAATCATCTCCTTCAGGAAGCCCCCCCATATGCAGAAAGGGCCTGCGCATGCTCTCATAGCACCCTATGCTCCCATAGCACCCCATGCCTGCTCCTTGCTAGCTTATCACTGGCCATACTATACTGAAATGATCTGTGTATATGTCTATCTCCTGCTTGATTGTCTTATTCATCTTTGTACTCCAGCACCTACCATAATTCCTAGACCAGAATAAATTAGTGATCAATAAATGTTTGTTGAACTGATTATCTAAATTGGCAGTTTTATATAGCATTGTTATTTTTTCTGTGAGAGGGTTCTGTTTTCCTTGGTGCCTGTGTGATCAGATTTCATTCAGGCTAGTGGCACCAATGAAGTGACATGCTGGAGTCCTCAGACTGGTAGGTAGTCTGCATCTTGGAAGATAGTGTAAATTAGCAATTAAGAACATACTCTCTGGAGTCTTATAGACCTGGGTCCCAATTCCAGCTTTACTGTTTAACTAATTGCACAACCTTCGGGTGTAACCTCTATAAACCTGTTTCTCCATAAAATGGTAATAATATATATACCTTAAAGCAAAGTTGTAAGGATTGAATGAAATAATGTACTTATTATGTTTAACACAATGAGTAATAGGTATCTTTCAACAGGAAGTCTGAGCAAGGCCCTCTGAATACTAGGGGACAGCTTTACCTTTAGGAGTTATAGCCTTTATTCTGGTTTTGCTAAATATGATTTTAGGGAGTTTCAGCCATCTTTAGTAATTTACATTCGCACACTCATTCATTCCACAGATTTTGACTGAGTGTCAAACACTATGTGAGCTACTGTATGGAGCCTGATGCAGCCCTTCTGGACATTCACTGGAGGTAGGGCTATTGATCAGTCCACTCCAGTAACTGATTCCGGTGACAACAATCAACAATAAAACAATGAAAAATCAAGCACTTACTTTGTACCAAGGGCTTCTCTTAAAAACCTTAATCCTCCCAACTATTGTAACACGTATGTAATATTACTATCCCCATTTTACCGATGGAGAAACTAAGACTAATTTGCCCAGAGTTACATGGCTGATAAGAGGAAAAGTAAAGGATCTGAGCCCAAGGCATCAGGCTCCAAAGCTCATACTGAGCCAATGTCCCCTTAACCACCACTCTACTCTGCTGCCATACCTTGGGGACTATATCAGAATCTTTGTGGGGTTGGTAGGTCAGGAGGAGAGGGAGGAGTTTGAAAAATATATATCCAATATACCCACTGATTTTTATCAAAGCAACGACAAAGTAGTTGGCAGCTGGACATCTGTAGAAGATAGAGTGAGAAAGCAGGGTAGAGAGCATAGGATTCAAAGGACTGAGAAACACTCATGTCTTCCACCTATTCCACCATTTAAAGTTGGTGTGGCTGCAGGAGCGGGAGCCCCTGTAACATATCCCTGTACACAGGAGCCTATAAAACATAGACTTGGTAAACTAGTCCTCTTCGAAGCTTTGAATGGAAATCATATTTCTTCTAGATGTTTTCATTATCTTATATGACTAATTGGTCTCCTGGAGGCCTTCCCAGTTCCCACAAGGCCAAGGCAGATGTTGCAGCTTCCCCTACAATGCAGCCTCTAGTTTAGCATTCAACAGAAAGGAAGTGCTCTCTCTATGGGGCAACTATTGAGTGTTGCATATTGAATGTAGTCTCCTGTTTTAAGCAATGGCGAGAATAATAAAAGCTACCTTTGCCTCTTAAAAAATTGATAAATAAGACCTTATTATATTTTGCTTAAATTCCTCATTTTACAGGAGAGGAAACTGAGGCATGTGGCCACAAAGTGATTTTTCCAAGACAGGTCAATCACAGTGTAGCAGGAGCAACAAAAGGGCAATGGGACTCTGGTTTTATTTTTCTAGTTCCAGTTTAACGACTAGCTCTGCATAGCCGTGGGCCTGCCCCACTCAAAATAGAACTAAAGTGGAGTTGTCACAAATAAGTCATCTGGAGAAATAATAGAAAAAGAGGGTGTTTCTCTTCTCTGGATTCTCAGGAAGAAAGGAGTGGGGGAGCACATAGCACTACAGAGACCCCTGCTGGCGCTCAGCCTGCTTGCCTTGGGGAGCATCTGCCAGTTCAATTTTATCAGCAAGAGTCACTGCCCTTCAGAGATGACCCCCTTGCGGCACCACTATTCCCAAACACACCTGCAAGGGGATTAAAACGCCACCTCCTTGAATTCCCACAAGTCTGTGCCACTAGACAACCAGTTAAATAAATGCTGCAGAGGCCAGGCGCAGTGGCTCATGCCTATATTCCCAGCATTTTTGGACCCCGAAGTGGGGGGATCACCTGAGGTCAGGAGTTCGAGACCAACCTGGCCAACATGGTGAAAACCCATCTCCACCAAAAATACGAAAACTACCCGGTCGTGGTGACAGATGCCTGTAATCCCAGCTACTCAGGAGGCGGAGGCAGGAGAATCCCTTGAACCTGGGAGGCAGAGGTTGCAGTGAGCCGATATCACGCCACTGTACTCCAGCCTGGGCAACAAAGCAAGTCTCCCTCTCAAAATAAACAGATAAAAAATAAATGCCACAGAAAGATAGATGTGGACATTGTGCCAAAGAAAACAGTATCTGCCAAACTCTTGGTGCTGCTCTCCCAATATTGTCTTTTCAAAAGCCCATGACTCTTGGTGGGGAAGATGGTGAATTGTCCCAGAGGAGTGTGATCTTGTAATGAACACACTTTGCAGCCGGTTAGGATATGGCACTGGGCATGCTTTCAGACTGCTCTCTTGGGAGCTGTTGGTATTATGTGTTGAAGCCATGTATATGCTTTGATTATAACTTCAGAAATCACCCCTCGTACCACAACCTAGTGGCAAATGTTTCCAAAAGAAACTATGAATTACAAAATGGTTTTGGGTTTTTTGTTTGTTTGTTTGTTTTTGTTTTTGTTTTTTGAAACGGAGTGTTGCTCTGTCGCCCAGGCTGGAGTGCAGTGGCGCAATCTCCACTCACTGCAACCTTCACCTCCTGGGTTCAAGCAATCCTCCTGCTTCAGCCTCCCAAGTAGCTGGTACTATAGGCATGCACCACCACACCCGGCTAATTTTTGTATTTTTTGTAGAGATGGGGTTTCACCATGTTGGCCAGGCTGGTCTCGAACTCCTGACCTCAGGTGATCCACCCACCTTGGCCTCCCAAAGTTCTGGGATTACAGGCATGAGCCACTGTGCCTGGCCAAAATGTTTTAAAAATACAGATGTGTATAGAACTTTTCTATCTGGGGGTGGTTCTTCTAGATTGAAATCCCCACCAAAAATTAAGGAAAGAAAAAAAGTCATCTTCCATCCTTTATGGGTATTGTCTAATGTCCCTCAGTAGAGGAAACAGAACTTGAAGGGAAGCCAGCTAAGCATTTGATGTGTGTTATGCATTTATCCCCACAATAGGCCTGTGAGGTAGGTACTATTATGATCCCTATTTTACAAATGAAACTGAGGTTAAACAAGTTGCTTGAAGTTTATGTAGCCAGTAAGTAGAACCAGGTTTCAACCAGTAGAGTCTTGATTCTCACCGATTTCTCTAGCCAACTGCATTTTTCCTTATTTGGTCTCCTCTTGGGATCTCCCCAACTGCCTTTGTCCTCAGAAGCTTTCTTCATAGTGGTCCCATCATTATTCCCTTCTTTTTACATGGAAATCATGCATCTATATATATATATAAAGTAAAACAGAAACAAATGCTGACATTTTCCTTTTAATTCACATTTCAAGTTTTCTAATTTGAGCAGTTCCATCTGTCCTCTAGAAAGGGAAATCTTACATTAATAAAAAGAAGAAGAAGAAGAAGAAGAAGAAAAGAAACCTCAGATTGTACACAAAGAAACTCTTTTCTCTGCCTGTTCTTGGAATTATTCTTCCTCATGGAGGCTAGCATCTTTAAAAGCCTGCTACTGATGATATGTATTCTTGTAGCATTAGAGAGCGGGGCTTCTTAGGCCTTTCAAGATGAACCACAGGATAACTAATCCTCCTCCGTTTACTCTCTTCTTAGGCCACTCTCCATAAGACATAGCCTTTCTTGGGCTTTTTTGAAATGTGTTGTTATCCATCATCCTTTTAAAGGTTTCAAATAGAAGGCAGTATGTTCACAGTAGACATTAAATGCCAACATGAAAAGTAAAGTTTCATAGATAAGATCATTGGAATTAGTATGTTTAAAACCTCCTCGAAAATAATGTTCTTGCTTCATGAACTGGTGTTTTCTTTTTGTATGCTTCATGTAGATGAATGGACAGAGGTGGACAGAAAACGAGGTATGCTATCTCTGGGCTGCATGTGTTCAGTGTGCATCCACAGGTTCACTCAGGCCTTTATCAGCAGGGCTTAAAGTGGGACCGCTTGAAACATTTCAAAGTCAAAGTAAGAAAATAGGCATGAGTTTGTCTTTAGCTGAAATATTGGTTATACATTTGAATCTTTTACTTAAGAGGAATAAATACAGCACGTAAGATGGAAACTAAGCAAACTCTGACCAAAAAGCCATACTGTACCTGAGGGATCTGTCTCCTTTTCTCAGTTCCAAACTTTGCAGGGACAGCTGGGGCAATAGCTATACTTTTGGGTATGTCATCCTATTTGATAGTCCTTAAAACAACTTTGTTAAAGTGTCATGCAACCAAAGAATTGTGCTTCAACATGAGTGACCCTCCCTGAGCCATTCTCCTAAGCTCACAGACCAACCAAGAAAAATTGAAGCATGTAACTGCATGGCTGCCAGGACTGTGGGCAGAAGGCATGACATCATGCATGCAGTGTGGCCTCATCATGCAAAAGCTTCAGTTTCCCCTTACCTACTATAAGCAGCAAACCTGAAAAAGTTGTCAACTCCTCAGAATAAAGCCTTAGACTTTCTCAGCCTTTAAATATCTCAGGTACCTTCTGTCATTTGACATTTGGGTGTGGTGTGTACCTATCATCAGCCATCCTCCTCAATATTTTAAATGCTCTCACCACACCAAGTATGCTGAGAAGATAACATATATATTTAACAGGCCAGGTGAGTGACTCATTCCCAAAGTGATTCCCAGCACTTTGGGAATCCGAGGCAGGAGGATCACTTGAGGTCAGGAGTTTGAGACCAGCCTGGCCAACATGATGAAACCCCGTCTCTACTAAAAACACAAAAATTAGCCGGGCATGGTGGCGGGCGCTTATAATCCCAGCTACTTGGGAGGCTGAGGCAGGAGAATCACTTGAACCTGGGAGGCAGAAGTTGCAGTGAGCCGAGATCATGCCACTGCACTCCAGCCTGGGCGACAGAGTGAGACTCCACTTCAAAAATAATAATAATAATAATATTTAAAAGCACAGGCATTAGATCAAACAGACCTCATTTTAATTTCAGCTCCATCACCAGCTGTGTGGCCTTGCACTTTAAACTCTCCAATTCAGTTTCCCTCTTTAATAGAATGAGGATAATATAAAACGATAAGTGGTCTGGCAGGGGAAAAAAAAAAGGAATGAGGATAATAATTCAGAGTTGTCTTGGAGTTTAAATGAGATAGTGCATATAAAGTTCTAAGCCCAGTGCCTGGGACATAGAAAGGATTCAAACATGGTAACTATTCAGGAGGGGTTTCCTAGCCTCTCTCTAAATTCTTGGCTCCAAATTTCATATTCCCATAAACAAGTCAATTTAGAGCAGAGGTAATTGGTAAAAACTTGATTGCTTTCATCAAGATAATTACTTCATCAGACCAGGCTCAAAAAAAAGCCCAATTGAAGTGCTTGATACACTTTTATTATATTTCACAACCATCCTTTGACACTTCTCCTTGAGCAATTTTTTTTTTTTTTTTTTTTTTTTTTTTGAGACTGAGTCTCGCTCTGTCGCCCAGGCTGGAGTGCTGTGGCCGGATCTCAGCTCACTGCAAGCTCCGCCTCCCGGGTTCACGCCATTCTCCTGCCTCAGCCTCCCGAGTAGCTGGGACCACAGGCGCCCGCCACCTCGCCCGGCTAGTTTTTTGTTTTTTTTTTTTGTATTTTTTTTTTAGTAGAGACGGAGTTTCACCGTGTTAGCCAGGATGGTCTCGATCTCCTGACCTTGTGATCCGCCCGTCTGGGCCTCCCAAAGTGCTGGGATTACAGGCTTGAGCCACCGCGCCCGGCCTCCTTGAGCAATTTTTGACCCATCCTTCCCTTGATGCATGGCAGAATTTCAGATATGAAGTGTGGATTTTGAGAGCTTTTCATATACATAATTGAATCATTGAAATGTATTTTAACATAAGTGTTCAAAAATAATGAACAGAAACTGGCTTCATAATCCGAACCCAAGACGAACCTTGCTATGTGGAGAACCCATTTACCAACTTTCTGAAGCTCCTGTGAAAGATCCCTTCCCTCCCCTGCCTTAGCCTCTTCCTGATGAAATTTGGCTCCTAGGCCGGGCGCGGTGGCTGAAGCCTGTAATCCCAGCACTTTGGGAGGCCGAGACGGGCAGATCACAAGATCAGGAGATCGAGACCATCCTGGCTAACACGGTGAAAACCCGTCTCTACTAAAAAATACAAAAACTAGCCGGGCGAGGTGGCGGACGCCTGTAGTCCCAGCTACTGGGGAGGCTGAGGCAGGAGAATGGCGTGAACCCGAGAGGCGGAGCTTGCAGTGAGCTGAGATCCGGCCACTGCACTCCAGTCTGGGCGACAAAGCGAGACTCTGTCTCAACAAAAAAAAAAAAAAAAGAAAAAAAAAAAAAGAAATTTGGCTCCTAGTATATTCCAGCCTCGTGAAAAGTATGCAGAACTCATTTGCATGCCAAAAACCAACACTTAGACTGATGGGTGGGTCTGATTAAAACTATTTATTCGGGGATGTTAGGATGAAGGAAAAAAAATAAAAAATACATTAATTTTTTTAAAAAAACTATTCCTCAGGTGTAACTTAAAGATGATGTGCTGCTTCTCTAGGGCCAGGATAACATCTCCTTCCTCTTTGTGCCTGTGGTGTTTATTTCAGTGTCTGGTACCTAATAGGTCTGCCTCAACCAAGGGCTGGGTGAAGCAAATTGTAAGACAAAAACACGTTAACGTGTGCCTCTATCTTATTTCCAAAGAATGAAACGAGAAGAGGGAGCCCTAGGTGTCCTGGCCCAACCATTAAACTGCCATTTCCTCTTTGGGGGCATTTGTACTCACTGTTCTGCCCACAAGGACAGAACCCAGCAGTTGAATTGTCTGCATGCTCTTCCCAGCAGTTGAACTGTCTGCATGCTCTTGCACCAGGAGCCATGGTGCTCCAGAGCGCTTCACTTCCCACAGGGAAAGACTTCAATTTGCTTTTCACTTTGCCCGAGTAGCTAACAATCACCTTGGGGTATTCTTTCGTCCAGAACTGATTTATCTGGGTCTAAGCTCTTTTCGGAGCTCCTAATAAGGGCTCAAAGACCCCAGAGAAATGACTCAGCACCTAGGTGAATAGTAGCTCTTTGTAAGCATTAACCTAGCCAGAGTTGATGTGATGCTTTAACTTGAATTCTTCTTCGGCACTCCTCCTCCCTGGCTTACATAAGTCTGTGGAAAATTCTTCATATTCTCTGTTTTGAGGACTTACATATAGCTTTTCAGTTGTGCCTGTTTCCTTGCAAATGCTGCATTTTATGTAGGCTATGGTAAGAAAAAGGTTAGAAAACCCAGTTTATTGCAGGTTCTTTCTTGTTTCAGTCCAAGGGAAGTGGTCGGGCATGAGGCAAACCTGACAGAGTTCTATGTCTCTCTGAGCTGTCCACGGTGGGGAAACGTTAGGGCACATTAAGGGCAAGCTGGGATGGTTTGAAATTGTCAGATGTCAGGGACACCCTGTGTTGGTAATCGATTTGGTTCTCCCTCACTGAGTAATAGGATCAAGTCTAGAGTAAAATCTAAAGGTCAAGTGTGAGTTTAGCATTTCTGTATGGAGCCACAGTCAGTTCATTTGTGTCACTGGGGGGGGGTGTGTTGGGAATGTATCCCCTCTCCCCTCTCTCTGTAGCTCTTCCATTTAAGTACAACCAGCCCTCAGCTCCCCCTTCCCCCATAAAATGTGTTGAAATGCTTTAAAATGCTGGTCTGAGCCCTCAGCGTACTTCTGTCAATTACTTACAGGTAGAGAGTACCTAAAATAATAATTTCACTGCTCTCCCTTGCCTCTGCTCTAAAGAGATATGGCCACAGGCAATCATCTGGAGTGTCCTTTGTGTTCAACAAAAGAAGGAGGAATTTCCATATTTCAATAATAACTGCTCATGTTTAATAAGTGATTTTGTATAATTATTTTAAGTAACCCAGTTTTCTTTCAAATTTGAATTTCTATAAGTGTATGTTCTCGGTATCCACATATGCTCACATTTAGGCCAGGATAACTGGTTTAATTAAGGATAATCTTGTTCAACCATATCTGTTCCTATTTCTCATACCTGAGGGTTTTCCTGGCCCTTAACTAGTGATGTTTCATTCAGTAGTGCAAAATATCTAGATGAATGAAGACCTAAAACTATAGACACTTTGGTTTGTACACTTCTTTCTCACCAGAGGGAAATTTTCCATTTGAACAGCAGTGTGAGATATAGCACTACACTGTAGTATCAAGATTATGGATCAAATGTGGAAATTAAGGCATTCAAAAATGGTGCTATTCAAAGTACATGTCTTACAGCAACACTGCAAGTGTTTTCACCTCTAACCAGTGGGCAGACTTATCTGTTTGCATCAGATGTTATTCAGAGTCAATTACCATGGTTGGCCCCATTTTTATAATATTTAATTTTAAGTAAAAATGTTTAGATTTGCTTTTAAAAATCAGATTTATTTTTATTTTTATTTTTTAGACAGGCTCTCCTTATGTGGCCTAGGTTGGAGTACAGTGGCACAATCAGAGCTCACTGCAGTATTGAATTCCTGGGCTCAAGCGATCCTCCTGCTTCAGCTTCCAGGCCTGCCACCACACCCAGC
Source organism: Macaca fascicularis (assembly GCF_037993035.2). NCBI lineage: Eukaryota > Metazoa > Chordata > Mammalia > Primates > Cercopithecidae > Macaca > Macaca fascicularis. The sequence continues at coordinate 198,484,840 of NC_088375.1, forward strand.
TAATTGCTTTCAATTTTTTGTAGAGGCAGGGCCTAACTGTGTTGCCCAGGCTGGTCTCAAACTCCTGGCCTCAAGTGATCCTCCAGCCTTGGCCTCCCAAAGCTCTGGGATTATAGGCGTGAGCCACCACACCCAGCCAGTAATCTTTTTTAAAGAAAGAAATATTCCTCTTATCATCAAGTGAGATAATATTTACATAAGGAGTTTATAATCTCTGAAGCACAACACATTGGTGCCTCATCGTCATTTATGTCTGCCCTGAAATGGTGTCATAAAGCACTGTGTTCTCTCTTGTCTCTGCAGTTCTGAATGACATCATCTCCACCATGTTCAATAGAAAGTTTATGGAGGAATTATTCAAGCCTCAAGAGCTCTATTCCAAGAAGGCCCTGAGGACTGTCTATGAGCGCCTGGCTCATGCCTCCATTATGAAACTGAACCAGGCCAGCATGGATAAGGTGAGCAGACAGCTGCCTTTGTCATCTTGATTGCATTTTTTGTACCTTTTGTGGATGATCATAGACTGGGGTCACGTGAGATGATGTATGCAGTGGTTCCTTGCAAGAAACAGGCATATGTAAATACTAGTAGTTGTTGAGTTTCAGAGTGGGAAAGACCTCAGAAATCATCCACAACAACCCCTCTGTTGTTTATGTCGTTCCACCTGCCCAAAGAGAGTGCTGGGTTTTATTTGTTTGATTTGTTTTGTTTTGTTTTGTTTTGTTTTTGAGACAGGGTCTCACTCTGTTGTCCAGGCTGGAGTGCAGTGGCACAATCATAGCTCACTGTGGCCTTGATTTCCCAGGCTCAGGCAATTCTCCTGCCTCAGACTCCCAAGTAGCTGGGACTACAGGCACATGCCATCACACACACTGGCTAATTTTTTTTTTTTTTTTTTTTGGAGATGGAGTTTCACTCTTGTTGCCCAGACTGGAGTACAATGGCACGATCTCAGCTCACCACAACCTCCGCCTCCCGGCCCAGCCACACTGGCTAATTTTTAAATTTTTGTAGAGATGGGGTCTCACTTTGTTGCCAAGGCTGGTCTCGAACTCCCAGGCTCAAGCAATCCTCCTGCCTCAGTCTCCCAAAGTGCTAGGATTACAGGTGTGAGCCACTGCACCCAGACAAGAGTGCTGGCTTTCATGCCCATATTTATGAACCCCAGGAATACATGCCTTAACACAGTAAAAGCACTCAACCCTGACTGGGCGTGGTGGCTCACACCTGTAATCCTAGCACTTTGAGAGGCCAAAACAGGCGGATCACTTGATGTCAAGAGTTTGAGACCAGTCTGGCCAACATGGTGAAAACCCATCTCTACTAAAAATACAAAAATTAGCTGGGTGTGGTGGCACGCGCCTGTAATCCCAGCTACTCAGGAGGCTGAGGCAGGAGAATCACTTGAACTCAGGAGGCGGAGGTTACAGTGAGACGAGATCACACTGCTGCACTCTAGCCTGGGCGACAGAGTAGGACTTCATCTCAAAAATAAATAAATAAAATAAATAAAAAATTTTTAAAAAGCACTCAACCCTAAAACTTTAATTCTGCCTCATTCTTCACAAATCTCAGCTCTGCATTGTAGAAACCAGATATTTTTTAGAGCAAGTTCAAAAGCAGTCTTTACTCATAATGTGAACATACCTATTTCTTTGGGAAACAAAGTATTGGAATGCTGTGATTTTTTAAATAATAATTCCTTCAAGAATATATCTACCTCTGAATAATAATAATAATAATAATAATTCCACATGAATAAATGGCAGAGGACAGACAAGTCTGTTTAGAAAAATTCCAAATGATTTATGTAGATACTCTGTCCTCAGGGAGGGAGAGTGTAACTCCCCCTCCTTAGGTGGGGGCTGCACTTCAAAGAGTCCAGTATGGAAAGGAGGGATGAAATAATTAGCTTTACAGTAGAGAAACTTGATAAACTACCCCAACCAGATGGTCAAGGTAACGTCCACAGTGATGAGTCACGTTGCCAGTATGTACCCTGCCATGATGTGATGAAAATGGCACTTCACCTCTGTGGTCTTCCTCCCTGAAACTCCAAACCCCAGGCTAACCATAAGAAAAACATCACACGAATACTGTTTGTGGGTCATGCTTAGAAAATACATGACCAGTACTCAAAACTGTCAAGGTCACCAAAATCAAGGAGAGTCAGAGAAATTCACAGCCGAGAGGAGCCCAAGGACACAGGACAGTGGAATGGAATGTGGTGTCCTGGATGGTTTTTCAGAACAGAAATAGGATGTTAGGGGGAAACTAATGAAATCTTTAAAGTTTGGTCTTTAGTTAATGTAAAATATAATTATAATTCCTTTACAACTTCCTCCATCATGCGAAAGAACTACCAGGCACAGTGTCTTGTGGCTCTAATATCAGTGCTTCGGGATTGAGGCCAGCAGTTTAACACCAGCTTGGACAACCTAGCAAGACCAGATCTCTACAAAAAAATTTTTAAAGGTCGGTGCAATGGCATATGCCTGTAATCCCAGCACTTTGGGAGGCCAAGGCAGGAGGATCGCTTCAGCCCAGGAGTTCAAGACCAGCCTTGACAACATAGCAAGACCCTGTCTCTAAAAAAATAGAGAGAGAGAAAGAAAAATTTTAAAAATCATGGTGACTGGGCCGGGCGCGGTGGCTCAAGCCTGTAATCCCAGCACTTTGGGAGGCCGAGATGGGCGGATCACGAGGTCAGGAGATCGAGACCATCCTGGCTAACACGGTGAAACCCCGTCTCTACTAAGAAATACAAAAAATAGCCGGGCGAGGTGGCAGCACCTGTAGTCCCAGCTACTCGGGAGGCTGAGGCTGGAGAATGGCGTGAACCCGGGAGGCGGAGCTTGCAGTGAGCTGAGATCCGGCCACTGCACTCCAGCCTGGGCTACAGAGCGAGACTCTGTCTCAAAAAAAAAAAAAAAAAAAAAAAAAAAAATCATGGTGACTGATGGTGGAAGTTAGATTTGCAGAGTCAGCACTCACTTATTACTGGTACTTAGAAGACGCAGGGAGACAGACTGCCTTTAACTGTGCCCTCTTACCTCTTGCCATTTACCTTTGGAAAGTTACTTGAATTCGGCCAGGCACACTTTAATTCGGCCAGCCACTGCTCACGCCTGTAATCCCAGCATTTTGGGAGGCCGAGGCGGGCAGATCACGAGGTCAAGAGATCGAGACCATCCTGGCCAACATGGTGAAACCCCGTCTCTACTAAAAATGCAAAAAATTAGCCGGGCCAGGCAGCACACGCCTGTAATCCCAGCTACTTGGGAGGCTGAGGCAGGAGAATTGCTTGAACCTGGGAGGCAGATGTTGCAGTGAGCTGAGATCGCGCCATTGCACTCCAGCCTGGGCAAAAAGAGCGAAACTCTGTCTAAAAAAAAAAAAAAAAAGTTACTTTAACTCTGAGCCTCCATTTTCTCATCTGTAAAATGGGGAAAATAAATGCTACTTCATCAGTTATTGGGAGGATTAAATGAGAACATACCTAGGCCTGGCATATAGCTGTTCAATAAATATTAATTATCTTTTCAGTTCTGCTTGCTTTTCTCTCTCTGCCTTTAAAAAAGTTTAGAGACTGAGCACAGTAGCTCACACCTGTAATCCCAGCACTTTGAGAGGCACAGGTGGAAGAATCACTTGAACCTAGGAGTTCAAGACCAGCCTGGGCAACATAGCAAAAAACCATCTCTAATATTTTCTAACATATTAGTAAAAACCCTAGTGAGACCTCATCTCTACTAAAAGTTGGAAGAACTAGCTGGGCACAGTGGCACACAGCTGTAGTCCCAGCGGCTCAGGAGGCTGAGACGGGAGGATAGCTTGAGCAGGGGAGGTTGAGGCTTCAGTGAACTGTGTTCATGCCACTGTACTCCAGCCTGGGTAACAGAGTGAGACGCCTATGTCAAAAATAAAAAAAAGAAAAGAAGAGGAAGTTTAAATGTCCATAGAGGAAGGACACAGAACTTAGAATCAAAAACCCTGAGTTTAAGCCTTAGCTCTACCAGTTACTAGCTGTGAGACCCAATTTACTGAATTACTCTGAACTGTCATTCCTTCCTCTTGCACCTGTTTTTATCCTTTATTTCTAGCATGGTTTCCTATATACGAGCACTTAATGTTTGATCATGATGGCAGAGTCTCAAATATGTATCTCCAGTATTATACTTTCCCAACCCCCATGCACACACACCAGGCTATTCCTGTTTTCTGGGGGTTGTTTTATTTTTATTTATTTATTTATTTTGAGACAGAATCTCACTCTTTCACCCAGGCTAGAGTGCAGTGGCACCAACTCGGCTTGCTGCAACCTTTGCCTCCCAGGTTCAAGCAATTCTCTTGCCTCAGCCTCCCTAGTAGCTGGGATTATAGGCACACACTACCACGCCTGGCTAATTTTTGTATTTTTAGTAGAGATGGGGTTTCACCATGTTGGCCAGGCTGGACTCAAACTCCTGACCTCAGGTGATCCACCTGCCTCGGCCTCCCAAAGTGCTGGAATGACAGGCATGAGCCACCGCTCCTGGCCAGCTATTCTGGTTGTATGCCACCTTCTAAGTGGAAATGTTTGACTGCATGTAGGAGAAATGGGATTGTGTAGCAGGGTCCTGGCAAGTGCCTTAGAATCTGATAGTCTTGAGGTCAAATATCATTCTGCACTTACCAGCAATGTGAAATTAGGCAAGTTTCTTCATTTTTAAACTGGGCTAATACCTACCTCGTAGAGTTCTTGTGAAGAATAAATGGGATCAAATGAGGTAATATATATACACGTGCTTGGCACGACACTCAGATGGTAGTTGTTTATAGTTTCAATCCTGCCCAGACATGTCCTTAAGTTAACTGTCCATCTTCTCTCTTGGCTCCTCCACTCCCACATCCCCCAGATGTCCTTTCCTCCATCAATAGCATCATCCCTCCCCACCCACACTAGGCTGAAAAGGCTGCAGTCCTTCTGGACCACCCTGATCATCATCCCTCAAATCTAGGCAGTCACCACCTACTGACAGCTTTTCCTTCTAAACAGCACATGGTCTTCCTTTCCCTGACTTCTCTGTTCCCACTATCTTTTTTCCAGGCCTTAAGTCTGGATTACTCCAACAACATTTCTTTCATTCATGCAATCAATAGATATTTATTGTAATCCTTTTAGGAACCAGGTGCTAGCTACTCCCCCTAACTAGTCTCTCCCATCTCTCACAACTCATCGTTGCCAGATCTCGTTCAGTCACCACTTTGATCATGTCAGCTCAGCAAACTTTAACCCCCTAACTTCTACTACAGCCAGTCTAAATTATATTGTGTATCTCCCCAAAAACTTGATTCTGTTTTAAATAATTCAGCTTTTATTTTATATTCAGGAGGTCCATGCACAGGTTTGTTACGTGGGCATATTGCATGATCCTGAGGTCTGGGGTCCAGCTGAGCCCATCAGTCAGGTAGTCAGCATAGTACCCAATAGTTAGTTTTTCAACCCTCGACCCCTTCCTCCCTCCCTCCCCATTCCTGCAGTCCCCAGTTTCTATGGTTGCCATCTTTATTTGCCATACTTACCCAACTTTATTACCTGCCATCCCCAACACAAACTATCCTCCGGCCATTCTCCTCTTTCTCCCAGAAAAATAACATACTCATTGCTGCCTCCAGGCCCTCACATGTACTGTTTCCCTCAACTGAAATGCCTTTCCTCTGCCCTCAGCCAGTTGAAATCCTGCAGCTGCCTCGAGGGCTATATAAGGCCACTTGTGCCACGAAGCCTGTCTTCACCACTTTGGTACTCACTGTTCCTCCCTTCTGATCTTTCGTGTATGCTCATACCACACCTATGTGGAGATGGCTTGTTGATATCCACATAGTTCATCATTTAAAATGATTCTTAGAAAGCTGTAGAACTTGGCCGGGTGCGGTGGCTCAAGCCTGTAATCCCAGCACTTTGGGAGGCCAAGACAGGCAGATCACGAGGTCAGGAGATCGAGACCATCCTGGCTAACACGGTGAAACCCCGTCTCTACCAAAAAAAATACAAAAAACTAGCCGGTTGAGGTGGCAGGCGCCTGTAGTCCCAGCTACTCGGGAGGCTGAGGCAGGAGAATGGCGTAAACCCAGGAGGCGGAGCTTGCAGTGAGCTGAGATCCGGCCACTGCACTCCAGCCTGGGCGACAGAGCGAGACTCCGTCTCAAAAAATAAAAAAATAAAAAAATAAAAGAAAGCTGTAGAACTCTATACTTGCCACTTGCACACATATTGCCTCATTTATTGCTCTCAGCACCTCTGCAACATTGGAAAATTAGAGAGTATTTTTTTACAGATGAGAAAACTCAGGTCCAAAGAAGTTAAGAAACTTGGCCAAGGTTATACAATAAGTTAGGAAGAAAGGAGTACTTAAATTTGCATTTTCTTTCTCCAGGTCCAGTGCTCACTTTGGGACTCCACAGCTGCCAATATTATTTCTTATGTATCCCATTAACAATACACATCCAGTGACCAGAAATCCTGGTTTGCCCAGGAATGTGCTGGCTTACTCATGTTGTCCTGGCTTAATTATTAAAAGCACCCGCTTTGACTTTCAGAAGTGTCTTGGTTTGAGTGATAAGTGAGACGGTCACCCGAGCTGTATGGCAAGCCCAGAGCTGGTTTTCAGTAAATGCTTGACTGAATCACTGTTTGGAGATTCTCACACCTGATTTTGATATGATCCCATTTCTTTTGCTTGTGTGTGGGTTGGCAGCTCTATGACCTGATGACCATGGCTTTCAAATATCAAGTATTGCTGTGTCCCCGACCCAAGGATGTGCTGCTGGTCACTTTCAATCATTTAGATACCATCAAGGGATTCATCCAAGACTCTCCAACCATCCTGCAGCAAGTGGACGAGACTTTCCGGCAGCTGACAGAAGTAAGAGCGCCATCAGTGTCTCACCTCTCAGCCCTAGTACTTTTTCTCATCCCTCTGTTAAGAACAGGTAGATTATATGACAGAGAGAACAGAATGAGGAATGGCAAAGCCTGCCACTCTCCCAGAACATTCTGAAAAGCTCTCTGTGTCCATTTTGGTAATATAATAGGGATCATCATCTTTTTTTGTTTGTTTGTTTTGTTTTTGAGACGGAGTCTCGCTCTGTTGCCCAGGCTGGAGTGCAGTGGCGCGATCTCGGCTCACTGCAAGCTCCGCCTCCCGGGTTCACGCCATTCTCCTGCCTCAGCCTCCCGAGTAGCTGGGACTACAGGCGCCCACAACCGCGCCTGGCTAATTTTTTGTATTTTTAGTAGAGACGGGGTTTCACCGTGGTCTCGATCTCCTGACCTTGTGATCCGCCCGCCTCGGCCTCCCAAAGTGCTGGGATTACAGGCGTGAGCCACCGCGCCCGGCCGGGATCATCATCTTAAGTCCTCTTACTGATGCCTTCACAATTGGAAAAGCAATCATACAGAGCATAGCCATTTTCTCCTCACTTTTCTGAAAGGGAGTTCGTAGTGGATGTTCTGCTAAATCTTGGGGAACAGCCTCTCCGGCCTCTCCAGGAGAATGGGAGAGAGGAAGCATACCCCTGCTCATGTGTGGGGTAACAGGCTTTGTCACCGTGGAGAGGGAGCACTGCTGGTCTCCCTGTTGCCCTTCCTGCCCAGCAGCCCAGTCCTCTCCTTACCTATGTGGCTCCCATCCCTGAGCACCCACCTGCCCTGCCTATGCGTACTACTCATCCCTCTTTGAAAGTGAAGAGCTGCTTTCTGCTTGCCTTTGGCAGATATATGGTGGTCTCTCTGCAGGGGAGTTCCAGCTGATCCGGCAGACGCTCCTCATCTTCTTCCAAGACCTGCACATCCGAGTAAGTCAATGGGCAGCCCTGGGAAAACTCAGGAGCTGCTGTACCAGGGAAACAACGCTGGTAGTCATCAGGGCAGACAAGGGTGGAGATTTTGCCCAGTTAGTGATGTCCTCAGGGTTTGCCCCTCTAATGATAAAGATGTTGATAATGCATCTCAGCAGTTTTTAAATGGACCAAGGAAGGCAGTGAGGCTGCCATTTTCTGATTATCTTGTGAGCTTCTTTGAAATATTGTTTCTTCTGTTAATTCTCCAGAGGAAATATGCTCTCAAGTCACCAGCCTGATCTCAACTGCAAAACCTTTTCTTGAGTTTTATCCTCCTTGACCTCTCCAGCATCTGACACTGTCAGGAGGCTGCCCCTACTCCATGGAACTCTCACCCTTCCAGGTCTTTCTTTTTTTTTTTTTTTTTTTTTTTTTTTTTTTTTTTTTTTGAGACGGAGTCTCGCTCTGCCGCCCGGGCTGGAGTGCAGTGGCCGGATCTCAGCTCACTGCAAGCTCCGCCTCCCGGGTTCCCGCCATTCTCCTGCCTCAGCCTCCCGAGTAGCTGGGACTACAGGCGCCGCTACCTCGCCCGGCTAGTTTTTTGTATTTTTAGTAGAGACGGGGTTTCACCGTGTTAGCCAGGATGGTCTCGATCTCCTGACCTCGTGATCCGCCCGTCTCGGCCTCCCAAAGTGCTGGGATTACAGGCTTGAGCCACCGCGCCCGGCCCCTTCCAGGTCTTTCATGGCTCTGTACCATCCTGGGCTTCCCTTCCCTTCCCTCTCCCATCTCAATGCCTTTTACTCCTTCCTCTCCCTCCACCTGTCTCCAAACCTTCCTCCTGTCTCTAGCCACCTCCTGCTAATTAGGCATCTCCTTCCTCACCCTTTGTCTACCAGCTCCTCTGCCTGTGACTCCTGAGTCTAACCTCTGCTCTACCCTGGCCCCACCCCTGCCCTCCAGACTCACATCTCCAGCACCTTGCTGGAGCTTCCCACCAGGATGCCCACCAGTGTCTACAACTTGATGTCTGTAGCTAAACTAATCTCCACAGTTCAGGGGCTACCCTGACTTTCTCATTTCTTTTGAGGGCACCACCACCATTCTCCCACTCACTTGACTCAGAACCAGAATGTCACCTTTGATTCCCCTTCCCTGATCTTCCTCCAGTTGCTTCTAAGACCCATAGAGTCGGCTGGGCACAATGGCTCACGCCTGTAATCCCAGCATATTGGGAGGATGGGGCAGATCACCTGAGGTCAGGAGTTCGAGACCAGCCTGGCCAACATGGTAAAACCCCATCTCTACTAAAAATATAAAAATGAGCCAGGCATGGTGGCAAGCACCTGTAGTCCCAGCTACTCAGGAGGCCGAGGCAGGAGAATTACTTGAACCCAGGAGGCGGAGGTTGCAGTGAGCCAGGATCGCACCACTGCACTCCAGCTTGGGCAACAGAGGGAGAATCCGTCTCAAAAAAGAAAAAAGACCCATAGAGTCAGCCTTGTCAATATCTACACCCTCATTTCCTTTTTTATTGAGACAGTGTCTTACTATATTTCCCAGGCTGGTCTCTAACTCTTGGGCTCAAGTGATCTTCCTCCCTCAGTCTCTCAAAGTGCTAGGATTATAGGTGTGAGCCACCGTGCCCTGGCACACCTTCCTCTCCATCCCTATTACCACCATCCTGGCTCAGGTCGTCATACTCTTGTGGGCTATGCTTCCCAACTGGGCCACACTTCCCAACTGGGCCACTCTCCTCCTGCCATGCCTACATAGCCAGGCAGTTCTACACCATAACTTTTAAAAACACATTTTCTAGCCAGGCACAGTGGCTCACGCCTGTAATCCTAGCACTTTGGGAGGCCAAGGTGGATGGATCACTTGAGCACAGGAGTTTGAAACCAGCCTGGGCAACCTGACAAACCCCCTCTCTACCAAAAATACAAAATAAACTGGGCATGGTAGTGCATGTCTGTATTCCCAGATATTTGGGAGCCCAAGAGGTCAAGGCTGCACTGAGCCAAGATCATGCTAATAGGCGGGGCGCAGTGGCTCATGCCTGTTATCCCAGCACTTTGGGAGGCCGAGGTGGGTGGATCATGTGGTCAGGAGTTTGAGACCAGCCTGGCCAACACGGTGAAACCCCATCTCTACTAAAAATACAAAAATTAGCCAGGCGTCTGTAATCCCAGTTACTCGGGAGGCTAAGGCAGGAGAATCGCTTGAACCTGGGAGGTAGAGGTGGCAGTGAGCCGAGATCGCGCCACTGCACTCTAGCCTGGGCGACAGAGCAAGACTCCATCTCAAAAAAAAAAAAAAAAAAAAAAAAAAAATCATGGTACTGTGCTCCAGCCTGGGCTGAGACCCTGTCTAAAAAAAAAAAAAAAAAGAGGCCGGGCGCGGTGGCTCAAGCCTGTAATCCCAGCACTTTGGGAGGCCGAGACGGGCGGATCACGAGGTCAGGAGTTCGAGACCATCCTGGCTAACACGGTGAAACCCCGTCTCAACTAAAAAAATACAAAAAACTAGCCGGGCGAGGTGGCGGGCGCCTGTAGTCCCAGCTACTCGGGAGGCTGAGGCAGGAGAATGGCGCAAACCTGGGAGGCGGAGCTTGCAGTGAGCTGAGATCCGGCCACTGCACTCCAGCCCGGGCTACAGAGCGAGACTCCGCCTCAAAAAAAAAAAAAAAAAAAAAAGAGGCCGGGCGCGGTGGCTCAAGCCTGTAATCCCAGCACTTTGGGAGGCCGAGACGGGCGGATCACGAGGTCAGGAGTTCGAGACCATCCTGGCTAACACGGTGAAACCCCGTCTCTACTAAAAAATACAAAAAACTAGCCGGGCGAGGTGGTGGGCGCCTGTAGTCCCGGCTACTCGGGAGGCTGAGGCAGGAGAATGGCGTAAAAACCCGGGAGGCGGAGCTTGCAGTGAGCTGAGATCCGGCCACTGCACTCCACCCTGGGCGACATAGCGAGACTCCGTCTCAAAAAAAAAAAAAAAAAAAAAGATAGAAATAAAATAAAAACACATTTCTGAAGCCTGGTCAACATGGTAAAACCCCATCTATAAAAACAAAAATTAGCCAGGCATCGTGGTGCACGTCTATAGTCCCAGTTACTCAGGAGGCTGAAATGGGAGGACGGCTGCAGTGAGCCATGGTGGATCCATGATTCAGACCAGGTGTCAGAGTGAGACCATGTTTCCAAAAAAAAAAAAAAAAAAAAAATCTGAGCTTCTGAATTTTGATCTGTCTCTCTTGGACAGGGCTTTGTTTCTTGCCACAATTTAACCAACTGATGTGGGAAAGATGGTATGATATGGTAAAACAAGCCCAGGCTCTGGAGCCAGACGTGTTTCTCTCTTTTTTTTATTTTCTGAGACAGGTTATCATTTTGTCGCCCAGACTGGAATATGGTGGCACAATCATGGCTCACTGCAGCCTCAACCTCCTGGGCTCAAGTGACCTTCCACCTCAGCCTCTTAGTCCTCTCAGTCCACCCAGTTACTCAGCTGGGACTACAGGAGCATGCCACCACACCTGGTTAATTTTTTGTATTTTTTGTGGAGACAGAATCTTGCTATGTTGCCCAGGATGGTCTTGAACTCCTGGGCTGTAGTAATCTGCCTGCCTTGGCCTCTCAAATTCCTGGGATTACAAGTGTGAGCTGCTGCGCCCAGCTTCACCTTTCTCTTTGAATCTCAACTCCAGAGCTAGGCACAGTGGTGAGTGCCTATAGTCCGAACTACTTGGGATATTGAGGCAGGAAGATCACTTGAGCCCAGGAGTTCAAGACCATCCTGGGCAATATAGTTAGACTCTGTCCTTAAAATAAAATGTTTTGTTTTTGATACAGAGTCTCACTCTGTCTGGAATGCAGTGGCACGATCTTGGCTCACTGCAACCTCCACCTCCTGGGTTCAAGCTATTCTCCTGCCTCAGCCTCCCAGGCAGCTGAGATTACAGGCGCCTGCCACCATGCCCAGCTAATTTTTGTATTTTTAGTAGAGATGGGATTTCACCATGTTAGCCAGGCTAGTCTCAAACTCCTGACCTCAGGTGATCCGCCCGCCTCAGCCTCCCAAAGTGCTGGGATTACAGGTGTGAGCCACCATGCCCGGCCAAAATTTAAAAAAAAAAATGTTTAATTAAGAAAATGAATCCCAACTATAGGACTAGCCCCATGACCTTGGGCAAATAACTTCTCTTAAGTCTTAGTTTCTTCATCTGAAAAATGAAAATTATAATACCTAATTTTGTTGGGAGGATTAACTGAAACAGCATATGTAACATATATGTATTTGTTTATACATACATAGAGAGAGTGCTTCTGGAAGCATATGCAAGAAACTGGTCACAGTGTTGCCTTCCGGGAGTGGGGAACTATATGGAGGACAGGAGAAGGAGAGAGGCTGACTTTCCCTTATGTATACCCTTTTGAGACTTTTGAGTTTTGTACCTGGGCAAAATAAAATTTTAAAAAAGGGGAAGAAATTCATTATATTTAGTGCCTTATTGTATTTCCCTTCCATGGACAAAGGAAGATAAATAGATTTCAATTCTGATGCCAAATTTTTCATTTTTCTTTTTGTTGTTGTTGTTATTGTTTGGGTTTTTTTGTTTTTTGTCTTTTGAGATGGAGTCTCGCTTTGTCACCCAGGCTGGAGTGCAGTGGCACCATTTTGGCTCACTGCAACGTTCACCTCCCTGGTTCAAGCAATTCCCCTGCCTCAGCCTCCTGAGTAGCTGGGATTACAGGTGCCTGTCACCACATCTGGCTAATTTTTTTGTATTTTTAGTAGAGACGGGGTTTCACCATGTTGGCCAGACTGGTCTCGAACTCCTGACCTCAGGCAATCCACCTGCCTCAGCCTCCCAAAGTGCTGGGATTACAGGTGTGAGCCACGGCACCCGGCCTTATTTTTAACTCTCATGAAGAATTGTATTTGCTATGGATGAAGCAATAATAACATCAATATAAATTAAGATCTCTGTCACTGATTAAAATAAAAAATGAAAGTACAGATAAGATTAAGTTTTTCATTAAATTTAAAATAACAATTTTGAAATATTAAAAATTTCGTGTCATATTGTTATCAGGGCTGCATATTTGGGTATTGTTTTATGGATTGGTAGTAACATAAACAGCCATATTGATTTCCCAGTTCCCACAAGATAAAATTCATTATAATGAAAAGGCTTTCAGCTGGGCACAGCGGCTCACGCCTGTAATCACAGCACTTTGGGAGGCTGAGGCAGGCGGATCACAAGGTCAAGAGATCAAGACCATCCTGGCCAACATGGTGAAACCCCGTCTCTACTGAAAATACAAAAATTAGCTGGGCGTGGTGGTGTACGCCTGTAGTCCCAACTACTTGGAAGGCTGAGGCAGGAGAACCTCTTGAACCCAGGAGGCGGAGGTTGCAGTGAGCCGAGATCACACCACTGCACTCCAGCCTGGGCGAAAGAGTGAGATGCCGTCTCAAAAACCAAAAAAAAAAAAAAATAGAAAAGCCTTTCCTGGTCAGGTGCAGTGGCTCACACCTGCAATCCTAGCACTTTAGGAAGCCCAGGCAGGCCAAATACTTGAGCCCAGGAGTTTGAGACCATCCTGGGTAACATGGTAAAACCCCGTCTCTACAAAAAATTTGCCGAGCATGGTGGCACACACCTGTAGTCTCAGCTACTCAGGAGGCTGAGGTGGGAGGATCACCTGAACCTGGGACGTCGAGGTTGCAATGAGCTGTGATTGCACCACTGCATTCCATCCTGGGGAACACAGCAAGACTCCATCTCAAAAAAAAAAAAAAAAAAGGCTTTTCTAATAATAACTCTGTATTAGAATTATTAAAATTTATTTATTTGTTTATTGAGATGGAGTCTTGCTCTCTTGCCCAGGCTGGAGTGCAGTGGCATGATCTCAGCTCACTGCAGCCTCCACCTCCTGGGTTCAAGCAATTCTTCTGCCTCAGCCTCCTGAGTAGCTGGGATTACAGGCACACACCACAATGCCCGGCTAATTTTTTGTATTTTTAGTAGAGACAGGGTTTCACCATGTTGGCCAGGCTGGTCTTGAACTCCTGACCTCAAGTGATCCACCTGCCTCGGCCTCCCAAAGTGCTGGGATTACAGGCGTGAACTACCACACCCAGCCTAAGATGCTTATTCTTGATTATATCACTAATATAAACTTTAGAATATTAGAGTTGAAGAGATCTTCGAGCTCATCTCTTATTTTACAGATAGGGAAGCCAAGACCCAGTAAAACTGATTAACTGCTACAATCTTTATGAGATTTAATCTGTGAGTGACCGAAACCTCTATACAGAGTACACAAACCCAGGAGAAGGAATAAGTGTAACGTGTTTTCAGTCACATAAAAGACCCTCAAACTTAAATGCCAGCTGGATCCCCCTGCCCCAGCCCCATCCTCCTTTCTAGTCCAGCATGTGGATAAGGCTCGGGCTCCAAAGTCAGAATCACAGGAGTTTGAATCCTCAGCTCTGCCCCTTACCAGCTGGCTGACCTTGAGGAGGTGTCTTAACCTCTGAGCTGCCTCATCTAGAAAGTGGCCATATGAGGTTCTTACAGCTCAAGGCCTGCAGCTGCATGGAAAGTAAGCAGGGAACCAAGGAATAGGGGTGGAATTTGGAGTCACCCTTGATTTTGAATCCTGGCCCTGCCTCTTACTGCTCTCTTTGGGCAAGTCACTTCACTCTCTACTTTAGCTTTCGCGTCTATAAAATGGGAGTAATATGACTCACCTGGAAGGTTTGCTGCGCTGCTCAAAAGTAGTTCTGTTTGTAGCTGAGCATGGTGGCTCATGCCTGTAATCCCAGCACTATGGGAGGCCGAGGCAGGCAGATCACTTGAGCTCAGGAGTTTAAGCCTGGCCAACATGGCGAAACCCCATCTCTACAAAAAAATATAAAAATTAGCCAGGCAGGCCGGGCGCAGTGGCTCACGCCTGTAATCCTAGCACTTTGGGAGGCCAAGGTGGGCGGATCACGAGGTCAGGAGATCGAGACCATCCTGGCTAACATGGTGAAACCCCGTCTCCACTAAAAATACAAAAAAATTAGCCAGGCGTGGTGGTGGGCGCCTGTAGTCCCAGCTACTCTGGAGGCTGAGGCAGGAGAATGGCATGAACCTGGGAGGCAGAGCTTGCAGTGAGCCGAGGTCACGCCACCGCACTCCAGCCTGGGTGAGACTCCATCTCAAAAAAAAAAAAAGAAAAAAAATTCGCTGGGCACCATGGCTCACACCTATGGTCCCAGCTACTTGGGGGGCTAAGACAGGAGGATCACGTGAGCTGGGGGGCTGAGGTGGCAGGGAGGCAAGATCGTACCACTGCAGTCCGGCCTGGGTGACAAAGTAGTCCCTGTCTCAAAAAAAAATAGTTCTGTTTGTTAAAATACAGTTAACTCTGCAAGTGTAATTTTTTTCTCCCCCTTTTTTTTTTTTTTTGAGATGGAGTCTCACTTTGTTGCCCAGGCTGGAGTGCAATGGCACGATCTTGGCTCACTGCAACCTCCACTTTCCAGGTTCAAGTGGTTCCCCAGCCTCAGCCTCCAAAGTAGCTGGGACTACAGGCAGGCACCCGCCACCACACCCAGCTAATTTTTTGTATTTTTAGTAGAGACGGGGTTTCACCGTGTTAGCCAGGATGGTCTCCATCTCCCAACCTCATGATCGCCTGCCTCAGCCTCTCAAAGTGCTGGGATTACAGGAGTGAGCCACTGCACCCAGCCTCTCCCTTCTTATTGTTATAAACTCATAGGTAATGTCCCCAAACCATTACACACTTTTCACCCTCAGAATATTGATGTCTATGAAAATATACCAAGAAAAATGACAATAAATGTATTTTTTTCCAGGTATCCATGTTTCTAAAGGACAAAGTTCAGAATAATAATGGTCGCTTCGTGTTGCCGGTGTCCGGGCCTGTTCCCTGGGGAACTGAAGTTCCCGGACTCATCAGGTGAATTCTCAACAATGGTCAGAGCTATGTTTGGGGTGCTAGGAAATGCACATGGGCCGCAGACAGAACGCCGCACTGCTGAGCCGCTCGTGGTCCGCCCAGCCCTTCTCTCTCTTTTTGTTTGAGACAGAGTTTCGCTGTTGTTGCCCAGGCTGGAGTGCAATGGCGCCATCTCAGCTTACTGCAACCTCCGCCTCCTGGGTTCAAGTGATACTCCTGCCTCAGCCTCCCGAGTAGCTGCTGGGATTATACACATGCACCAGCACGTCTGGCTAATTTTGTATTTTTAGTAGAGATGGGGTTTCTGCACATTGGTCAGTCTGGTCTCGAACTCCTGACCTCGGTTGATCCACCCGCCTCAGCCTCCCAAAATTACAGGCGTGAGCCACCACGCCCGGCCTCCAGCCCTTCTCTTTCTTTAGTAAAATAGCTATTGAAAAAGTCAGGTTCTAATCCCCGCCTTGTCGCTTAGCAGAGGGACTTGAGGCAAGTTACCCAGTTCCCCAAGACTGATTTCCTCATCTGTTAAATGGTTACTGTGTGGATGAATAAGATAACAGTGATCTAACGTGCTTACAAAGCAATTGGCGTATACATATGCTCAATAAATATTATTATTGTATTATTATCATTATTATTATTACAACCAGCACCTTTATCTTGAAGGAGAGTATGTATTCCTTTTTGTTCTGTAGTACAAAGAATAAAGAAGCCTCCAGGACTACCTAAGCTTGGAGAGCATTCCATCATGTCATACTTTGTATTGTAGAATGTTCAACAACAAAGGTGAAGAAGTGAAGAGGATAGAATTCAAGCATGGTGGAAACTATGTCCCTGCACCCAAAGAAGGTTCTTTTGAACTTTATGGAGACCGAGTCCTGAAACTGGGAACTAACATGTAAGCAAATTCTTCTCTGAGTGAATTCAAGTCCAAGGGAGGTCACTTCATTAAAAAAAGCAGCCTGACTTCTGTTATGAAAATCCTGCCGACAATAGGAGTAATTTCCCCTTAGGTACACTGCATACAGAGGCCTGACATTTCAAAGGGCACCCAAGAACGCCAAACATAAGGCAACTCAGCAGAATGAAAAGATACATGATGTTCCATAGCCATGGAAGAGAACTAGCCAAAATCTGTGTTGCAGTGGAAATCCAGAAAGACTTACCCTTTCTGTAAAGCTGCATGTCTTTTCAGTGATGCATGTTACTCTTCACAAGAGGAGGCATTGCCACCCAGTCTCCCCGGGTGTTTTTCTTTGGGAAGAAGTGAAATGTGAGGGGTTATCACTCACTCACCCATTGCATTCTGTACCCACAGCACCTTTCTGGATGCTATTTAATGTCTCAGAATAAAAGCTACAAACTATGCTTACAAGTTAGAGGGAGGTCCGGGGAAAGGGGCTGGATAATGTCACCATTTTCTGTTGACACACCAGGTACAGCGTGAATCGGCCTGTGGAAACCCATATGTCTGGATCATCAAAGAACTTAGCCTCACGGACCCAGGTGAGCTTCTGCCTTCCTTGCCTACTCTCACAGCTTCTCTCTAGATACAGAAGTCTACATAAAGAGAGGTGGGATCGCTTTAGATTTTGGATCTAGCCAACATTTCCCTTGTTTTCAATCTTCTCCCTTCCACCTTATGAGTACACAGGTTTTAATTGTAGCTTTTCATGGAGACTTCCAGTGATCTCACTAATTAGGTAATTTTAGGCTTGGCTCAGCCACCATAATTAAGAGGAACCACCCACCAGGACATATGCAATAGCAGAGTACCAGTGCCATTAGGTCCATGATTGCTGACGTCAGCACTCGTGTGTATTCTGATCATTAAAACATTTCTTTGTAACGTTTCCCCCTACAGCACCACAGTAGCTAAGTCAGAGTCGGGGGTTTTAGTTTCTCTGAATTCCATCCTTACAAGTTTTCACTGAACTAGCTCCCACCTAGCTGTAGGAGAGATCACAGAATATTAAATTATTCAGCAAACATTTATTAAACTGCTTCTATGGGCTGGGGACCCAGGGACACGAAGCTGACGTAGATGTGGTCCCATCCTGAAGGGGCCTCTGGTACCCTGGGAAAGACAGCGAAACAAACAACTAAAATGAGGTGGAGGAAGGGCTGGCTGGGGATCCTGAACAAAGTGCTGTAACAGAGGAACTCACGTCTGTCCAGTGGACAGGGATCACAGGGATCAAGAAGGCGTTTCAGAGGCAGGGATATTGAAGTGGGGCTGTAGAGTAGGTAAACTATGAAACAGCAGAGAGAGAGAAATGAGCACACAGACCAAGGTGACAGAGGAGCAAGAGTGTTCCCGGGAGGAGGATGGCAGCGTCTCCCATGAGGCTTACGTAATGGATCACAGCATCATGGAGGCTTGCTGGCAGAGACTCACCTGGACAGGGACACTGAGGCCTGACCAGGAAGGGGCATAAACTATTTGGGCTTTGTTCTTTCGAAAGGAAGCAGAGGGGTTTGTTTCAAGCCAGGGAGAAATGAGACGAAAACTGCATTTAGTTAACTAGTGGCGGAGTGAGGGGAGAGGCAGAACAGGGGAGGCCAGGCTAGAAGGAAGAGGGGTGCAGGATGAGGCAGGGTGAGAACTGAGAGAGGAGGGAATGGACTTGCGGGTGTGTTCCCGGCCATCACCACCTGAGGGCAGTGTGGCAGCGCCTCTGGAAGGAGACTGGACTGAGGCGACTTGTAAATACTGAGGAAACCCGATTGACAGAAAAGGAAGCCATACACTTCTTCAAGGAGGAAGGTAGTGAGAGGAGAAATGTGGATCCCTGGGGCTTCCACTTATGCGGACAGTATGAAAATCTCTGGTTTGCAAAGTTGCTACATTCCCTCTGCTTCTGATGTGATTGTTTTTCTTTTGGTTAAGCCTGCTTTCTACACTTTATTTGGACCTAGAAATAATTTAAATAGCAATTGTTTCACCTTATTTTATAATACCTACCTGTGTCTCTGAGGTTTTAGCAGGAAATGTGATTGCCTTCCTGTGGCTAAAAATCATGCAATTGTTTCTGCAGGAAAGCATTGCTCCAAACCCTCTTGCTAAAGAAGAGCTGAATTTCTTGGCCAGGCTGATGGGAGGGATGGAGATTAAGAAACCCAGTGGCCCTGAGCCTGGATTCCGGTTGAATCTCTTTACCACCGATGAAGAAGAGGAGTATGTTTTAAACCTGTTTCGTTAAAGACATATAAATATCCCAAATGTAACAAGAACCCAAAATGACCATTACAAACCGGTGGCACTTATAAATATTTGTGTAAATATCACAAACAAAATACCAACAAAGTTAATAATCTAGTTAAATAGCCCATCCATACCAGGATGAAATGGCCTGAACCTTCCGGAGTCATTCAAAAAAAGAGATGCAGCCGGGCACCGTGGCTCACACCTGTAATCCCAGCACTTTGGGAGGCCAAGGCAGGCAGATCACGAGGTCAGGAGGTCGAGACCATCCTGGCTAACATGGTGAAACCCCGTCTCTACTAAAAAAAAATAAATAAATACAAAAAATTAGCTGGGTATGGTGGCACGTGCCTGTAATCCCAGCTACTCGGGAGGCTGAGGCAGGTGAGCCAAGACTGCGCCATTGCACTCCAGTCTGGGAGACACAGCAAGACTCCATGTCAAAAAAAAAAAACAAAACAACCCAGAGATGGTGTGATGGTGCGCACCTGTAGTCCCAGCCACCCAGGAGGTTGAGGCGGAAGGATCACTTGAGCCCAGGAGTTTAAGGTTAAGCAAGCTGTGATCGTGCCACTGCATTCAGTCTAGGAGACAGAGCAACACCCTGTCTCTAAAAAATAATAATCAAGAAAACAAAAAAGAGTTATAATGTTTTACTTATCAGAGCACAGCTGAATAAGCAGTGTTAGAAGCCAGGATGACCAGATTAAGGCAGTGTGTTAAGAAACCAGAGTGAAGTTGGAGCTTGATTTCCCTGTGTTTGACAGTATCACCCAAAACCAATAACAATAGTAAATCACCCACGGTGATTTATAGTGCTTTACAGTTTACAGAGCACTTTTTCAAGCATTATCTCATGTGATCCTCCTCAAAACCAAGTATTTGGCGTGAGTGTCACCTTCTATTTCCCATTCATTGAACTACTAATAACTTCTTTTGTTTACTTCTGTGTGACCAGTACTATGTAAAGTCCTGGGGATGCAAAGATGGAGTGTAAGACCTAGAGCCTGTCCTCAGGAAGCTCTCAGCTTAGTGGGAGAGCAAACATGTACGTACATAAGTTATTTCAGTGCCGTGTCATGAATGCTCTAATTGAGGACAGTGACTGACTCTGCACTGGCAGATTGAAGGAGTTGGCATTTGATCTAGGTCTTGGAGTTTGCCAAGCAGAGGAAGGGAGGAAACATCCTTGGCAGGGTTTATAATGAGCAAAGTCACAGAGATATAAAAGAACTTGACTTTCTAGATCATAGGGTACATTGGTGGGAGATGGGGTAGAAAGTTCAAGAGAAATGGCAGAAGATGAGGCAGAAAATATAGGCTGCCAACTTATCAAGAGCCAGTTTGCCATGCTGGCAGGGAGAGAACCCTAACCTTGTACCCCTTTTCTTTACTATCTCATCCAGACAAGCAGCGCTAACCAGGCCAGAAGAGTTATCCTATGAAGTTATCAACATACAAGCCACTCAGGTACGTACAGGGGATTACACAGGGTCCAATCTTATTCCCTTCCTCATCTTTTTTTTTTTTTTTTTGAGACAGGTGTCACCCAGGTGAAGTGCAGTGGCTCAATCTCAGCTCACCGCAACCTCCACCTCCCAGGTTTAAATAATTCTCACACTTCAACCTGCCAAGTAGTTTGGATTACAGGTGCCGCCACTATGCCCAGCTAAATTTTTTTTTTTTTTTTTTTTTTTTTTTTTTTTTTTTTTTTTTTTGAGACGGAGTCTCGCTCTGTCACCCAGGCTGGAGTGCAGTGGCGCGATCTCGGCTCACTGCAAGCTCCGCCCCCCGGGTTCACGCCATTCTGCCTCAGCCTCCCGAGTAGCTGGGACTACAGGCGCCGCCACCACGCCCGGCTAGTTTTTTGTATTTTTAGTAGAGACGGGGTTTCACCGTGTTAGCCAGGATGGTCTCAATCTCCTGACCTCGTGATCCGCCCGTCTCGACCTCCCAAAGTGCTGGGATTACAGGCGTGAGCCACCGCGCCCGGCCTTTTTTTTTTTTTTTTTAGTAGAGCTGGGGTTTCACCAAGTTGGCCAGGCTGGTCTTGAACTCCTGACCTCAAGTGATCCACCCACCTCGGCCTCCCAAAGTGCTGGGATTACAGAGGTGAGCCACCGCACCCGGCCTCCCTTCCTCCCTTCCGCATCTTACGTAATGTTGAACTTCAGAGACCCTCTTTTTCAAGCAAGACTCAGGCTACAATATAGCTGTTAAGTGCTGTGTTGTCATTCCCTCTGCTCAAATTAAAGTTGTTTCTTCACTATACCCATCTGCCATTCTGGAGCAGCCAGGGATGCTTGGTTACATACATGTTGATTAAGAAAAAAAAAAAAAAAGACCCCCTTCTTCTCTCTGATCAGCCTGTAACTACAGTCCCTTTTCTGACAAACAGGTGCACAACTGAAACATATCAGTGGTGGGACAACAAACTAAGAGCCTACTGCACAAAGAGGCGGCCTCTGCCAGCACAGCCTCTTCATGCCCTTTTACCTCTCATTTCCCTCATAGGACCAGCAACGGAGCGAGGAGCTGGCTCGAATCATGGGGGAGTTTGAGATCATGGAGCAGCCAAGGCTGAGCACCAGCAAGGGGGACGATTTGCTCGCCATGATGGATGAGTTATAGCTGTTCTGACCAGGCGTCTTCTGCCCCCAGG
Organism: Macaca fascicularis; assembly: GCF_037993035.2. Classification (NCBI taxonomy): domain Eukaryota; kingdom Metazoa; phylum Chordata; class Mammalia; order Primates; family Cercopithecidae; genus Macaca; species Macaca fascicularis. The sequence goes on from NC_088375.1 coordinate 198,506,507, forward strand.
GAGAGGCTGCTGGATGGTGATCCCTGGGGAATGCCCCATGGCCCAAAATGATGCTGCTAGTTTTCTACTGAGTGAAGCCATTACGTCTAGTTCTTGTTTATGTTGTAAGGAACTGTGTGAGCCTCCCTCGGGGAGCACTCACTCTTGAAAGCACACACATACACATATTTTCAGTGAAATACATTCTGACTTTTAAACGTGACCTTTCCCATTTTATTCTTAATTCTGTGGCAACCACCGAAAGCCTCCTGAGCCATAGGTTTGGGCCCCAAAGTGGGTAAGGGGTCACCCCTGCTGTCATTTTCAGGATTACTATTTTAGCTTTCCTGTGGGGATCTACAAAGGCATGTAAACATTAACAAAATACTCAGTTTTCTGGGATACATTCTGCCTGTAGGCAAGTTTGAAATCAAAGACTGTTCCAGGCAGTTGCCATAAACAGTGAGGGCTCCGTGTAGAAGACCCTTTTCACCCTGGCGCACTAGGAACTGTAACCTCAGAGGCAGGGTAAGCAAGGCCACGGCGGGGAACACTCAGCTGGCCCCAGGCAGGACATGCCAGCGTCTGTACTTCCCCGCACGTCCATCTATCCATGCGGTGTCAGTTTATCCCATACTGAGATGTATACCAAGAGAATATTTTCTTCTTTTCAGCATGACATGTACTCCTTACCCCCAGGGTCTTCCTCTACCCCTGAGTGTGCTTGTCTTCTAAAGATGCCCAGCAGGATGTGCTGTGACATCTGTCTCCTCTGGGTCACCGTGAGTCACCAAGCAGTACCCTAGGTTGGGTGCATGGGAGGCACATGTGGTATGCGCCTTTCCCTTCTGCTTTCCCGCTGAGCCGCTTCCCTGGGCAGGAGTGGACTTTGCAGGATGCAGCAGGAGGCCAGGTCTCACTGGAATCCATGTAAAATGTCTCCAGCCAGGGCTGCCGTTATTGCTTCAGAAAGGCGTGGCAGCCCTCTGCCATAGGCTCCCTCCCGGGCTTGAGTAACTGGCATGTTCAGACCCATTAAATCCTATGGAAGGAATATCCAGAATGCCAAAAGGCTGGAGAGAAACTAAGTTGAGCTGGTCATTGCCTTAGATTGGGCCAACTACAGGAACCTCTCCATCCCCACACCTGGGACAGATCAAGGTGAACATCATTCTAGAATGTAATGGAATCACCATTTTCAAGCAATTCTCCTGGTGATTAATTCCATGTAACGGAAGCTGCCGTTTGGCTTTTCCAAAGGCAAAGGTTTTGGATACAGAATGTAAATCAGTGAAGGCCGGGCATGGTGGCTCATGCCTGTAATCCTAGCACTTTGGGAGGCTGAGGTGGGCAGATCACTTGAGGTCAGGAGTTCGAGAACAGCCTGACCAACATGGAGAAACCCCGTTTCTATTAAAAATATAAAATTAGCTAGGCCTAGTAGTGCATGCCTGCAATCCCAGCTACTCAGGAGGCTGAGGCAGGAGAATCGCTTGAACCTGGGAGGCAGAGGTTGCAGTGAGCCAAGATCGTGCCATTGCACTCCAGCCTGGGCAACAAGAGCGAAACTCCATCTCAATAAAAAAATCACCAATTAAATGTTAATTGCTCCCTACTCATCAAAGTTACACTTCCTTACCTATAAAGACACCCTCCCCCTCCACATACTCAGGAAAAGTCTGTTGGGGAGGAGAAGCATATTGTGCTATAAAACACCTGTTGCATCAGATGTACAAAGTGCCTTTGGTTTTAGTCTCTTTTAAGCAATCTGGCCACCATTCAGGGGAGCCTGACTGGGTGACAGATGAATGGGAAAGTTCTGACCTGTTTTGAGTCCGGCTCCCACCTTGCTGTCACATATCAGAATGTCACCGCTCTGAGTGTGTCCCAGGGCCTTGGAGGTGGGCCGTGAGATGCCGAGAAGCAGCCGCAGCCTCCTCCCTCCACCTATCCCAGAGCGATGCTGACGATTTCAAACGTATCTGTCCTATCAGTAAATAAACAAGATACAGATCTCTGGTATGACAACTCCACGATGAGGCAATCTGTGAGTTTCATGTCTCTAGACTTGCACAGATATTAAGAAAAGCAAGTTTATTTGCATGGTGGTTCAGGACTATGAGAGAAAGCATGGGAGTCGGTAGGAGGCAAAGTAGATAAAAAGTAGGAGGTCGAGGCTGCAGCGAGCCATGATTGTGCCACTGTACCCTAGCCTGAGTGACAGAGTGAGACCCCATCTCAACAAAAATAAAAAAATAAAAATTCTAAAAAGATTTTATTTTCTGCATAAAATATGGATAAAGTACTAAAAACGCATGTATTCATTTAAAACCATGGCAAAGGGGCATAAGCATGTAATTCACCAAGACCCAGTGAACTTAAGGGGAAGGCATATGGTCAGAATCACAACACTGCACTCTGGCCCCATCCCTGCCCCCAATTCACCATGTCATCTTGGACCACTCACTAACCCTCACCAAGGGTCTCTCATCTATTAAAAAAGAAAAAGAACTCAAACTCAGCTTGCCCAGATAAGTTCCCGAGTTTATAGCTTCCTGGGCCCTGCCCCAGGCGGGACCTGAGAATGGGAGTCTTACCCAGGCTGCCCTCCACCCGCTGCTTTGGGGTATATCTGCTCTCTTTCAGCTCTTCTGTGACTGTAGCCTCTTCTCAACTAAGTTTCAAACCATCCCACTCTTGTTCTTAGGGTGTTAGAATGCCCTGTTGATTAAGTAAAGCAATGCTGTAGAAAAGCCAAAAACCAAAGGACGTTAATGGCTCCCAGAAGAAAGAAGTAATAAAAATTCAGAGCGGAGGAGGAAGAAAAAAGGAGGAAAATGTATTTATCTCTGAATTCTAAGAAGAAAGTCATCGCATTGTTCCTGAAACACCAGGCGTTTGGTCTAGGTCCTGCTGCTCACCGCGCAGAAAGCCAATCCCTGAGATAAGTATTGCCAAGGAAGAAGGCTTTCATCAGGTGCTGCAGAGAAGATGGGAGCTCAGTCTCAAATCCATCTCCCTGATTGACTAAAACTAGGGGTTTACATAGCAGGGAAGAAATGTTACAATGTGTAAGAAAATAAGAACTAGGGAGGGGCAAGGGGGCATCTGGTGCCCCTATCTGATGAGTTTCAGTTCTCTGATCCCATTTTTTAGAGGCCTGAAGGTCCTTTCCTGAGAAAAGAACTTAGATAAAACAAATACAAATTTCAAGCTTTAACAGCAGAAGGATCAATGTCTATGTTTATCCAAAAGAACAGTCTATGGGCCCATTTCACCATAGTCCCCATAAGTATCTAACAATTTTTATTTTATTTATTTTTGAAATGGGGTCTCATTCTGTCACCCAGGCTGAAGTATAGTGGCACAATCACAGCTCACTGCAGCCTCGACCTCCTCAAGCGATCCTCCCACTTCAGCCTCCCGAATAGCTGGGACTACAGGCATGTGCCATCACACCTGGTCTCACTATGTTGCCCAGGCTGATCTCAAACTCTTGATCTCAAGCGATTCTCCTGCTCAGCCTCCCAAAGTGCTGGGATTACAGGTGTGAGCCACCACGCCCAGTCTTCTAACCTTTTTTTTTTTTTTTTTTTTTTAGACGGAGTCTTGCTTTGTCGCCCAGGATGGAGTGCAGTGGCAAAATCTCGGCTCACTGCAACCTCCACCTCCCAGGTTTAAGCAATTCTCCTGCTTTAGCCTCCCAAGTAACTGACATTACAGGCATGCACCACCATGCCTGGCTAATTTTTGTATTTTCTTAGTAAATATGGGGTTTTGTCATATTAGTCAGGCTGGTCTCGAACTCCTGACCTCAGGTGGTCCACCCACCTCGGCCTCCCAAAGTGCTAGGATTACAGATGTGAGCAACTGCACCCAGCCCTTCTAAGAATTTTTAAAGGTAAAACTCACTTCTTCCCTCAGCTATCCCAATAGGAGAGAATAGACTTCAGCATGATAGCCAGATGCCCAGATCTAAACTGGATCAGATTCCCTCATCCACATCCATCTAGTCTATAACCGCCTGGTTTGTCACTCTGGATTACATTCAGTATAGAACCACACTGTCCATTTTGGAACCATCTCAAGCCACAGGAAACCATAGAAAGACAAATGCAAATTTTAGAAAATATATATTTAGCATAATACCTAATCTTAAAGACCCAAATTAAAATCAGAAAAGTAATACCACCTTTACCTACCTCTTATTCTCTCCAAATTGTGCCCTGGATAACTCCTTTTCAGCTGCTAAATTCCTGGACAGCTGACAGAAGAGGGAATTACAGGACAGGCTTGGGATAAGGAAACCTCCACATTGAATCTTCCCTGCATAGCTTCCTGATTTGGTGTGAAGTAAATTCTCAGATCATAACTTACCCCTTTGCAAGTGAGAATGTCAAGAGTCATTCCAAGGGCCAATGGAAATTATTTTTGATTATTTGATTACCTTAACACTTCCACCACCACCACCTCCATACACGTGTACATTCTAGATTCTTTTTGTTTCTAGCCAGTGGTGCCTCTGCTGACAAAAATAACATTACCTTTTCTCTTAGTTCCTAAGACGGCATGAAAACTCAACTGCATGGCCAGGCGTGGTGGCTCACACCTGTAATCCCAGCACTTTGGGAGGCCAAGGCAGGTGGATCACCTGAGGTCAGGAATTCAAGACCAGCCTGGCCAACATGGTGAAACCCTGTCTCTACTAAAAATACAAAAATCAGCCAGGTGTGATGGCACATGCCTATAATCCTAGCTACTTTGTGGGGGCGGAGGCTTAGGCAGGAGAATCACTTGAACCCAGGAGGCAGTTTGCGGTGAGCCGAGATGGTGCCACTGCACTCCAGCCTGGGGGACAGAGCGAGACTCTGTCTCAAAAAAAAAAAAAAAAAAAAAAAACTCAGTTGCATTAGGCCTGATGGAGCCACACACCACCAGCAGTGCCAGCAGTGCAAGGGGCAGGCCCCAGGGCCTAGATGTGCACAATCACCTCAGATCACTGTGCCCTTCATTCTCTTTATAGAGCTCCCTCACTCCCTTTTGAAACACTGAGGCCAGCAGGTTTCCCAGCGGGGGGCCCCATGTCAGCAAAGGACATTTGACCCGTTTTCTGGATATCCTCAAGACTCCTCAGCTTAGGTTACAACTGACAAGAAGCTAATATTTGTTTTATATTGATTAATATTTAATGTGTCCCTCATATCTCCCCCCTACCTCAAATATATTCTGCTTCAGGTGTTTATCTGAGTGGCTGCTAAGGCTCTCCTCCTCCTGTAAAAACGTGCCCAGCTGAGGCAGGAGAACAGGGTCTGGAGGCAGGAACCTAAGGCCAATTTGCACTGACTTCCTAGAACTGAATCAAAAGGAAAACCCCACCTCTCCACGCCCAAGTAAGGAAAGGATCAGAAGCTACTCCCTTTGCAACCCCCACTTTCCACTGCCTCACAGATGAAAAATGGAAAGTACCTCTGACTGGTCCCTCCCACAACCAATCTGACTGGTTGTGGGGCAGGTTTTCATTTGCATAGGGTGTAACCAAGTAACCAACGGGAAACCTCTAAAGTATTTAAACCCCAGAAAATTCTGTAACCAGGGCTCTTGAGCTGCTTGCTCGAGCCCACTCCCACTCTGTGGAGTGTACTTTTGTTTCAATAAATCTGTGCTTCTGTTTTGCTTCTTCTCTCATTGCTTTCTTTGTGCATTTTGTCCAATTCTTTGTTCAAAATGCCAAGAACCTGGACAACTCATAGTCAAGACTGTCAACCAGTAACACAGCTACTCCTTTGGCCCCTGCTTCTCCACGGGCTGCTTCTCTCCATCTTCGTTGTTCTAGCCATTCTGCTCTGTTCCTCACCATGTAGTCATCAGCTTCTTAGCTATGGGGCCAGCACTGCACTGCACAGATCTCAGCTCTCAGGTCTCCAGGTGCCAACATTGCTATTAATAGATCCAAAAGCCTTTTCTCATCCCCATGCTCCTTGGCTTTTTGGTTTTCTGTTTTGTTTTTGAAACAGGGTCTCACTCTGTTGCCCAGGCTGGAGTGCAATGGCACAATCATAGCTCACTGAGCCTCCAGACTCCTGGGCTCAAGTGATCCTCCCGCCTAGGCCTCCCAAAGTGCTGGGGTTACAGGCATAAGTCACCACGACTGGCTCCTTGGCTTTTTGAAAGCTCTTGGCCCTGCTCAACACCCTTTTCTTCCTAAAACTCTCTCAACCGTTCACCTCTGTAGCTCTAATCACATCTTTCTGACCATACATCCTCTCTCTCCCTCAGTGCCTTCTGACTGAGGACTGCTCTGTATGATACAGAGTTCAACACAGCCATTTTATAAAGTCTGTCAAAATAGCCAAGTCAATGGCACAGGATCATTATTTCATCCCTGGCTGTCTTTCCCACTCCTTCTCCTCATCTCTCACTCTGACTCCTTCTCATCCTTAGCCTATTCCTTATTCTCATCCCATTGCTGATTCCAGTGTCTGATGTGCCCACAGGGTTTAGTTTCCACCCTTTCTGAAAGTTGCTCTGCATTACTTATTTTTCAAAAATGTCACTACCTTCAACCCTTACCTCTGTGTTGTCACCCCCAGGCCCACCTGTGCTGCAGGCTCTTTCCCTGGATGGTCCACATCACCTCACACTCCAGTGTCTGAAAATGCAGTCATTTTCATTGATTTAGTACATTTACTTCACTTTCAAAAGGCATGAAGAGGGCCGGGCGCGGTGGCTCAAGCCTGTAATCCCAGCACTTTGGGAGGCCGAGACGGGCGGATCACAAGGTCAGGAGATCGAGACCATCCTGGCTAACATGGTGAAACCCCGTCTCTACTAAAAAAATACAAAAAACTAGCCGGGCGAGGTGATGGACGCCTGTAGTCCCAGCTACTCGGGAGGCTGAGGCAGGAGAATGGCGTGAACCCGGGAGGTGGAGCTTGCAGTGAGCTGAGATCCGGCCACTGCACTCCAGCCTGGGTGACAGAGTGAGACTCCGTCTCAAAAAAAAAAAAAAAAAAAAAAGGCATGAAGAGGTCAGGCATGGTGGTTCATGCCTGTAATCCCAGCACTTCGGGAGGCTGAGGCAGGCGGATCATTTGAGGTCAGCAGTTCAAGACCAGCCTGGCCAACATGATGAAACCCCGTCTCTACTAAAAACACAAAATTAGCTGGGTGTGGTGGTACACACCTGTAATCCCAGCTACTGGGGAGGCTGAGGCAGGAGGATCACTTGAACCCAGGAGGTGGAGGTTGCAGTGAGCCAAGATTGCGCCACTGTACTGTAGCCTGGGTGATAGAATGAGACTCTATGTCCAAAAAAAAAAAAAAAAAGGCACGAGGAAAATTTTTTAATATAATACAAAATAAGACAGTTTTCCATAGAAAAAAACTAGAAGTGGCTGCCAGAATAAGTGTCTTTCCCCCTTCTTAGAACAAAAAAAAGACAATGCTCACATTTGACATTTGTGCACTGGATTCCCTTCTGAATGAATAAAAAGGAAAGGGTTTGGTATAATTCCTGATGGGCGTGTCTTGTTTTTCGTGCCACCGTTTGTCATTGTGGTTTCCCATTTTACTGTCATAACTGGACAGACATTTTTGTAAATTCAATAAAAATACAAAAAAAAGGTTTAAAAAAACTGGAAGCACATGGGTAGAAGTTACCAAAAGCTTCCTGACCGTGAAGTGATCAGCTGGCAAAGAAGTCAGTTGCTGTCACTGGAGTGGTTCAGATAGAGGTTAGGGGAGCATCAGAGAATGTCATAAAGAGTATGTTGGCACTGGGTGGTAAATTGGAGCAGGTGACCTGGGAGTCGACCCTAACTCTCAGGATTTTGTGATCCTCTGACAATTGGAAACAGAACCACAACAGAGCTCACCTAAAGAGAACAGAGAGGCTGGGTGCGGTGGCTCACGCCTGTAATCCCAGCACTTTGGGAGGCTGAGGCGGGTGGATCACGAGTTCAGGAGTTCAAGACCAGCCTGGACAAGATGGTGAAACTCTGTCTCCACTAAAAATACAAAATTAGCCAGGCACAGTGGTGGGTGCTTGTAATCCCAGCTACTTAGGAGGCTGAGGCAGGAGAATCACTTGAACCCAGAGGGCAGAGGTTTCAGCAGTGAGCCAAGATTGCACCACTGCACTCCAGAGTGAGACTCTGTCTCAAAAAAAAAAAGAGAGAGAGAGAACAGACAGGCCGGGCGTGGTGGCTCACGCCTGTAATCCCAGCACTTTGGGAGGCAGAGGCAGGCAGATCACCTGAGGTCAGGAGGTCGAGGGCAGCCTGGCCAATATGTTAAACCCTGTCTCTACTAAAAATATAAAAATTAGCTGGGTGTGATGGTCTACGCCTGTAATTCCAACTACTTGGGAGGCTGAGGCAGGAGAATTGCTTGAACCTGGGAAGCGGAGGTTGCACTGAGCCAAGATCACGCCACTGCACTGCAGCCTGGGTGACAGAGAGAGACTCCATCTCAAAAAAAAAAAAAAAGACAGAACAGAGAAATTCAAGGCTCCTGGAATGAACTCATTTCAAGTGCACCTTGTACTAGTTAGGGTTTTGGCTACAAAAAAACTGAAACCAGTCCTAGCTATTTCAATAGAAAAGGAATTTACTGAAAGGACATCAGGCAACCCAAGAGTTGTCAGGAAGACGGGAGAACCATCAAAAAATGGCCAGGAACCAAGGAAGGGCGGGCAGTGGAGGAAATAATTCCAGCACTGGAACCACCATCGGGAATGCAGCTCTGGATGACGCAGACACCAGGACAGAGCCTAAACAGTTCCTGCTGGTTTGTGTCACTTGCTCCCGATGTAAACTCTGATAATGCTTGAATTTATGTCACAAGCCCACATCACAGCCGACAAGAATCAAAGACAATATCTGGCCTTTAAGTCATCTGTTGTGATGAGATTCCCCCACTGAAGTCCATGGAATGTCAGATTTCCCCAAACATAGGGAAGGAGTTCAGTTGCTGAGTAGCCAAACAGTGAGATCTCCTCCACGGGCAGCAACCCCAAATCCGCCCCTCTTATTATTAACGATCTCTCCAGATACCCAGTGTTAATTTTTTTCTCTCTCTCTTTTTGAGATGGAGTCTCTCTCTGTCGCCCAGGCTGGAGTGCAGTGGCACAATCTCAACTCACTGCAACCTCCGCCTCCCAAGTTCAAGCGATTCTCCTGCCTCAGCCTTCTGAGTAGCTAGGATTACAGGTGCATGCCACCACGCCTGGCTACTTTTTGTATTTTTAGTAGAGATGGGGTTTCACCATATTGGTCAGGCTGGTCTCAAACTCCTGACCTTGTGATCCGCCCACCTCGGCCTCCCAAACTGCTGGAATTACAGGTGTGAGCCACTGCGCCTGGCAATTTCTGTTTTTTTGAGACAGAGTCTCACTGTGTTGCCTAGGCTGTAGTGCAGTGGCACAATCTCAGCTCACTGCAGCCTTGACCTCCTGGGCTCCATCAAGTGATCCATCTCAGCCTCCTGAGTAGCAGGGATGCCCAGCTAATTGGCTAATTTTTTAAACTTTTATAGAGATGGGGTTTTGCCATGTTGCCCAGGCTGGTCTCAGCCTCCTGGGCTCAAGCAATACGCCCATGTCATCGTCCCAAAGTGCTAGGATTACGGGCATGAGCCACCATGCTCAGCCTCAGTGTTAAAATTGATTCCTCCTTCCTCCTCCTTCCACCCACATTCCAGATGTAATCAGCCTCCAAGATTCCGACTGGCTCTTGTCATGGGTCTTTAACATTCATCCCTCCCTTCCATTCCCACTGCAACTGACCATCTTCATTTAGATCCTGATCACCTTCACATTCATAAAACTAGTGTTCCTCATATAATTGCAGTTTACAGTGTGAAGCATCTGGGCCTCCTAAGGTCTTCTCCCTGACCAACATTCAGGAGACTAGCAGGGGAGGTATGATTTATGTATTAGCTGGGCATAGTGTTGCCTGCCTGTAGTCCCAGCTACTTGGGAGGCTGAGGCAGGAGAATCACTTGAACCCAGGAGGCGGAGGTTGCAGTGAGCTGAGATCACAACACTGCACTCCAGCTTGGGTGACCCAGCAAGACTCTGTCTCAGGAAAAAAAAAAAAAAAAAAAAAAAGAAAGAAACACTGACTGGGGAGTTTGGGCAGAGAACCTAACAGAGATCCAGCTAGAAGATCAAATCAAATTATAGAAGGCTTACTTAAATGTCAGCGTTGGAATCTATGCTGCTAGTAAATTGAAAGTGTTCTTAGAAGGTAAATGATAAGATCAGAACTGGGTTTTGAATCTGTTGGCAAAAAAATTGAAGCGACACAAAGACCAGTGAGATGGTTTTGATAATAAATTAAGGCCAGGCATGGTTGCTCATGCCTATAATCCCAGCACTTTGGGAGGCCAAGGCAGGTGGATCACCTGAGGTTGGGAGTTCAAGACCAACCTGACCAACATGGAGAAACCCTGTCTGTACTAAAAAATACAAAATTAGCTGGGTGTGGTGGCACATGCCTGTAATCCTAGCTACTTGGGAGGCGGAGGCTTAGGCAGGAGAATTGTTTGAACCAGGGAGGCAGAGGATGCAGGGAGCTGAGACTGCGCCACTGCACTCCAGCCCGGGCGACAAGAGCAAAACCCCCATCTCAAAATTAGCCAGGCATGATGGTGTGCACTTACAGTACCAGCTACTCAGGAGGCTGAGAAGGGAGGATCATTTGAGTCCAGGAGTTGGAGATGGCAGTGAGCTGTGATCACTCCACTGTACTCTGGGCTGTGCAGCAGAGCAAGACCCTGTCTCTATTAAAAAAAAAAAAAGTAAGGAAATGATGGCAGAGATACTTCAAAGAATTTGCAGGGCTAGTGACTGAGTGATTGTGACAGCTGTGGGGGAATCAAGAAATTATAGAAGTTATCGGCTGAGCGAGGTGGCTCATGCCTGTAATCCCAACACTTTGGGAGGCCGAGGCAGGAGGATCTCTTGAGCTCAGGAGTTTGAGACCAGCCTGGGCAATGTGGTGAAACTCTGTCTCTACTAAAAATACAAAAAAATTTAGCCAGGTGTGGTGGTGCATGCCTGTAGTCCCAGCTACTCTGGAGGCTGAGGTGGGAGGATCACTTGAGCCTGGAAGGTGGAGGTTGCAGTGAGCCAAGATCATGCCCCTGCACTCCAGCCTGTGTGGCAGAACAATAACTTGTGCCCCCCCCCAAAAAAAAAAAAAAAAAAAGCAAAGAAGAAAAAATTATAGAAGTTATCAAGGTTACTCAAGGTGCCCAACTTAGGTAGCTGAAAAATGGTGGTAGCAACTGCAGAAATGGAAAAATTCAGAGCAGGAGCTGATTTGGAAGGGACTTGATGAATTTTTCTCATAGACCTACTGGGTTTTGAGTAGCAGTAAGACATCTGGGGAACAAGCAATGTAAGACATGGGAAAATGGAGATCCAGAGAGCAGTGTGGGCTGGGGCACAGACCTGGACTCGGCAGCATGGGAGGAGACAGCTCAAGACAGCTACCCTGGCCGGGCGCGGTGGCTCAAGTCTGTAATCCCAGCACTTTGGGAGGCCGAGACCGGCGGATCACGAGGTCAGGAGATCGAGACTAGCCTGGCTAACACGGTGAAACCCCGTCTCTACTAAAAAAATACAAAAAACTAGCCGGGCGAGGTGGCGGGCACCTGTAGTCCCAGCTACTGGGGAGGCTGAGGCAGGAGAATGGCGTAGACCCGGGAGGCGGAGCTTGCAGTGAGCTGAGATCCGGCCACTGCACTCCAGCCTGGGAGACAGAGCGAGACTCCATCTGGAAATACAGCCCCAGAGGAAACACACACATTAGGGGACAGGAGAATGAAGTGGGCTTAAAAAGAGAGAGAGAGAGAAATGGAAAAGAAGCAATCAGAGAAATGGGTGAAGGTAAGTGACACAATGCCCAGAAAAAACAAAACACCAAGGAGGAGGGTGATCAGAATGCTCGAGCACTCAGGGGGATGCCAGAAGTGAGGACTACAAGAGGAGATGTGGGTTTTAGGAACAAGGATATCATTAGCAACCTTTGCTGAAAAAGTTAGTGGGGGCTTGGGAGTAGAAACCAGGTTCCAGTAAGCAGAGCCATTGGTGTGAGAAAGTGGAAGCCTCGCTGTTCAGCAGCAATTCTCAAACTTCTTGGTCTTGGAACCTCTACATACTCTTCAAAATGATTGACAGCTTTTGTTTATGTGGGTTACATATATTATCTGTCATATTGGAAATTAAAATAAAAATAATATTAATTCATTCAGAAATTAACTCATGAACGTAAATTTATATTATATATAAAATAAACTCACTAACATACATTTATATATAAAAATATAAACTCACAAATTTATATACATATATAAAATATATAAACTCACCAGGATAAGTTTATATGTATATAAAATGTGTAAACTCACATAAATTTACATATATAAAATATATAAACTCACTATCATAAATTTATATAAATTATATAAACTCACTAACATAAACTCACTAACAAAAATTTGTATGTATATAAAATATATAAATCCACTATAAAAATTTATAAATTTTTTATATATATAAAATTTATAAACTCACTAACATATATTTATATATGTAAAATATATAAACTCACTAACAAATTTATATATATAAAATATATAAACTCACTAACATAAATTTCTCTCTATATAAAACATATAAACTAACATAAATTTCTATATATCATATATAAACTAACATAAATTTATATATATAAATTATATAAACTCACTAACATTAACTCACATAAATATGTATGTATATAAATATATAAACTCACTAACATAAATTTATATATATACAATATATAAACTAACATACATTTTTATATATATAAAATATATTAACTCAGTAACATACATTATATATAAAAAATATATATTTATATATATAAAATATAGGCCAGGTACAGTGGCTCATGCCTGTAATCCTAGCACTTTGGGAGGCCAAGGCAGGTGGATCACCTGAAGTCAAGAGTTCGACACCAGCCTGGCCAACATGGTAAAACCCTGTCTCTACTAAAAATACAAAAATTAGCCAGGCATAGTGGTACACATCTGCAATCCCTGCTACTTAGGGAGCTGAGGCAGAAGAATCGCTTGAACCTGTGAGATGGAGGTTGCAGTGAGCCAAGATCGCACCACTGCACTAGCCTGGGCGACAGAGCAAGACTGTCTCAAAAAAAAAAATTATATATATAATATAAATTTATGTTAGTTTATATATATTATATATATATATATAAACATAAACTCACTAACGTAAGTTTAAGACTTACGTAAGTAGCAGTATTATCACCAACGAGGTTTATCTGAGGCACAGTTCTCGCTCACTGAAACATCCCAATACCCAGCCATGAAAACTCTCAATATAGTCGGCACTGGCAACTTTTGACAGTCTCTATGGAGACTGAATATTTAAAAGAAGAGAAGCAAATCCAGTCTCAGCTGGAAAAGTGATCCTACTTGAGGAAAGGCTGGCATAAGGGCCTTTTGAGAAGTTTGACTGTGGAAAGTAAGAAAACAGGAGATTGCATGGAGGAGAAAGACAATTTTATTTTTAGAGTAAGAGTAGCCCAACAGTGATTGCTGATAAAAAGGGAAGCCTCCTAGGGGAGATGGAAATCAATCAATGAGAGAGTGAAGGAATGAAAGAAGCCTTTTTTTTTTTTTTTTTTTTTGAGACAGGGTATTTGTCACCCAGGCTGGAGTGCAGTGTGCAGTGGCACAATCATAGCTCACTGCAGCCTCAACCTCCTGGGCTCAAGAGATCCTCCAGCCACAGCCTCCCAAGTAGCTGTGATGGCAGCAGCAGAGGCCCATCTGGAGCAGCCAGCTTCAACCACTTCATGCCAGCTGCAGCAGTGGAGGTGCAGCCGGGGCTGCGTGCTCTGTGGAGTCAGCAGGGGCCAGAAACAGGTGATACCAGCAGGAGCCCCACACCCTACCAAGTTGGCAAGGCATGGAGCCCTCACTCCTGGGCACAGCTGCAGCCGCCCAGCCATGGTTCCAGAGTCGGGCATCCCTGTGCTCTTGAGGGCCCAGAAAGCCCCTGGCCCTGCAGGCTCAGAAGTGCCTGCTCCCACTCCCCGGCCTCTCCCCACTCCTGGCGCCCACTCCAGTGCAGAGCAAAGTTGTGGCTAAGCCCCACCACTGTTGTGACCCAGCTTGGTGTGCGTGCACTTGGGGTGACACTGACACACCAATCCCTGCTGCCTCAGCACCCCCCCGCCAGACTTTGGGCACCAATAAGCTTGGGATGGAGGCCAAGGGACTGAGGGTGGCTTGGTGCAGGCCTGCAGGCACCTCAGCCCAGGAAACCTGGGCACCAGCAGACGGCATGTTAATAGTGCCAGGAGGCAGTCAGGTTCCTAGGCAGAAGGGGCAGATCCCCATTGAAACCCCACCTTCAAGCCAGGGGTGGCCTGAAGCCTGAAGGTGGGGCTGTTCCAGGTGGAGTCCAGGACAGGAGTAAGAACTTCATTGATGCCTTCCAGCCAATTGGATGGTACTTTTTCCAGGCCCACCCATGGCCACCCATGGGCCAACCAGCATGCACTTCCTCCATTCTGAGCACATGAAAACCCCAGACTCAGCCAGCCTCAGACACTCCACAGGACCTGCCTGCAGAAAGGAGCTACCCACTTCAGGCCTCCCGAGAGCTGTTCTGTCACTCAGTAAAGCTCTTTCCTGCTTGCTTACCCTCCAGTTATCCACATAATCTCATTCTTCCTGGATGCGAAACAAGAACTTGGGACCCGCCAAACAGCGGGAGTGAAAGGAGCTGTAACATATTCCTGGCCAGCTCAGCTGAGCTGCGAGTGGTAACACACTCCCAGACTGCAGGAGTGAAGAGTGGGGACCCTTCTGGGGAACCACCCTCCACCAGCGGGTAGCTGCGCCACATGACAGGAAGCAGTGGCGGGGCCCAGCCAGCCCAGGAGCCACGGGCCAGAGCCGGGCCGCACAGGGCGGTAGGACTGAAAAAGCTGTAACATACATGGACTGAAACACGCCCCCGCCCCCAACATGCCCCGCCCCTGCTCCTCGGGAGGTGAAAAGCAGCAGCCCTTTTTGGGACCCAGACCTCGGGGCTCCCCAAGCCAGGGCGGTGACACACTGTAACACCCTCTATGGGGCTCTGTGGTTCCTGGTGTCTCTGAGCTTTCGGCCACCACTGTGTTCCCCTTGTCCAGATGCTGGTGCCCAGAGCAGAAGCCACTTGCGGTATGTCTGGTCCAGCTGCTGCCTTGCACAGAGCCAAAGCCTGTGCCGGCGCCTGGAGCTGCCCGTGCCGGGGCTTGGAGCTGCCCACCCGCTGCAGCAGCCAGCATATCTGGCTGTGTGTAGTGGTCGGACCCTGTGCTCACTCACACACCCCTCACGGCTCCACACCTGGCACGCCTTTGGCAGGCGTGGTATCCGGGCCCGTAGTGCGAGCTGAGCTCAGCCTCCAGACTGAGCGGGCAGAACGAGCCCAGCAGGCACAAGCAAAAGTCAAGCACAGGCGCTCCTAGCCACAGAGGTTTCCGCATGGCAAAGTGACACCCTAAGGTTCTTGTGACAGCTGGGACTATAGGCGCACCCACTACACCCAGCTAATTTCTTAAAACATTTTTGGCCAGGCTCGGTGGCTCATGCCTGTAACCCCAGCACTTTGGGAGGCTGAGGAGGGCAGATCACCTGAGGTCGGGAGTTCAAGACCAGCCTGATCAACATGGAGAAACCCGGTCTCTACTAAAAATACAAAAATCAGCCAGGTGTGGTGGCACATACCTGTAATCCCAGCTACTTGGGAGGCTGAGGCAGAAGAATCACTTGAACCCGGGAGATGGAGGTTGTGGTGAGCCGAGATCGGGCCATTGCACTCCAGCCTGGGCAACAAAAGTGAAACTCCGTCTCAAAAAAAAAAAAAAATTTAGAGATGGGGTCTCACTATGTTGCCAAGGCTGGTCTCAAACTCCTGAGCTTGAACAGTCCTCTTGCCTTGGTCTCCCAAAGTGTTGGGATTACAGATGTGAGCCACCCTGCCCAGTCAAGAAGCCTAACTAACTGAGCTGCTTCTCTGTGCCAGGTGCTTTCACACATTAATGAAAGTCACTCAAATCTCCCAGTTCTCTGAGAAAAACCTTATTTTTTGTTTTCATAATAAGGAAATTGAGGCTGAGGAAGAAAGTGATTTTTCCAAGGCTATACAGAATGACTTTTAAAAAATGTAAATCAGGGGCCGAGAGCGGTGGCTCAAGCCTGTAATCCCAGCACTTTGGGAGGCTGAGACGGGCGGATCACGAGGTCAGGAGATCGAGACCATCCTGGCTAACACGGTGAAACCCCGTCTCTACTAAAAAATACAAAAAAACTAGCCGGGCGAGGTGGCGGGCACCTGTAGTCCCAGCTACTTGGGAGGCTGAGGCAGGAGAATGGTGTGAACCTGGGAGGTGGAGCTTGCAGTGAGCTGAGATCCGGCCACTGCACTCCAGCCTGGGCGACAGAGCGAGACTCCGTCTCAAAAAAAAAAAAAAAAAAATGTAAATCAGGTAGGGCACAGTGGCTTGTGCCTGTAGTCCCAGCTATTCTTGAGGCTTGGGCAGGAGGATCACTTGAGCCCAGGAAGTTGAGGCTGCAGTGAGCTATGATCACATCACTGCACTCCAGCCTGGGTGACACGGTGAGACCCTGTCTCTACAAGTAAATCAAATCACGTTGCTCCCTTTCAATAGCCTATCATAGCACTTCTAGTACTAGTTGAGAAGACGGAAGCACAGAGAAGATAGCTAACTTGCCCAGTCACAGCCAGGAGCAGATTTGAGCCTAGGCACTGTATCCGGAGGCTGCACTCCTAACCATGAAATCTAAACTCCTTACCTTGGCTCACAAAGTCCTATATGCTCTGGCTCCTGCTTCCTCTCTGGTCTCTTGTTATACCACTCTCCCCAGCTTCCCTGGCCTTTCCTGTGTTCCTAAATTGTCAAGGTCATTTCCCCCAGGTTCTTTGCATGAATTGTGAAAAGAAAAAAATTGACTTTTAATTGGTGATTTGGCTTTTATTTGCTAAATTTGTTAAATTTGGGTTTTATTTGCAACTCTAGAATTGGGCAACATCTCATTCTATAAAACGGAATGAGTGTTCAAATAAGCTGAGCAGAGGAGATTAGTTTTACAGACAGAAAAGGGCTGAGGAAAGCAGAAACAGAAAACAAAAAGCAGATTGGTTGTTTCAAAGTTACTTTCCTTGTAACTTTGAAGGCTAAAGCAGAGGGGACTTCCTTATCCTGCCAGCTAAAACTGGATGGTTTGGAGATTTAAGTATCTCTCACTCTTCTGATTTATCTGAATATCAGATAAGCAACTTAGTTTCCACTTGGTGATGTGGAACTTTAGCATGAGTGACTCCATTTTGGTTTTGTCTGTTGGGCTTGGTGCAGGAGCCCTGTCCAAACCAATGGCTGCCTTTTTTTTTTTTTTTTTTCTTTGAGACGGAGTCTTGCTCTGTTGCCCAGGCTAGAATGAAGTGGTACAATCTGAGCTCACTGCAGCCTCCACTTCCTGGGTTCAGGCAATTCTCCTGCCTCAGCCTCCCGAGTAGGTGGGACCAGAGGTGTACACTACCACAGTGGGCTAATTTTTTCTATTTTTTGTAGAGACAGGGTCTCCCTATGTTGCCCAGACCAGTCTCGAACTCCTGGGCTCCAATGATCCTCCCGCTTTCTCCTTCCAAAGCGCTGGGATTACAGGTGTGGGCCTCCGCGCCCAGCCCTGCCTCCTATAAATTTTATTTAACAAACTGTTCCCTCTAATTGCAATGCTCCGCCCATAGTTTTCACAAGCTTGGCGTCATGTCACTAATCCCAACTCAAATGTCACCTTCTCAGGACACCCCTGACAATCCAATAAAAGACCACCTAGTCACTACCACGTCACACTTTCAATCTTCTAAAGAACTTTTTCCCTATTTTTCTTGTTTGTTTTCCTAAGACTCTCTCCCCTGCAGCGCCATCAGCTCGGGGAGCCACTTGATCTTGGTCACTGCTCTATGCCGGAGCCTAGGAAGCAGCCTGGCCCAGGGTGCCCGTTCAAGAACGCGTGCGGAGTGAATGAACGACTAGTGAAGGAGACTTCAATGACGCAGGCCGGCATTTGCTGAGCGCGAGCCCCGCGCCGCGAAGCATTCTGGGAATCGTAGTTTCTCCGTGCCGCGATGACTCGCAGAGCACAGACGCACTCTGCGCCGGGAGGACAGAGCGGCCCGGTCGCCGGCGTGGTTTCTCCGTCCTGCTGCAGCCGGCGGGAGGCAGCCCGTCCAGGCGCCCGCTAGCTTCGGCGGCGACCCAGACGGGGAAAGCGGAAGGAATGTCGCGTGGTGGGTCCGGGTCGGCGGTGCAGGGAGCCGCGGGGCGGAATGTGGGGTATGCCAGGACCTCCGGAAGGAGGTGCCGGAGCCCAGGAAGCGTTTTCTTCCCCATTTACCGAGTATAGCTCATTTCCCCAGACCCGCTCCCGCTGCTCTGAGTAAGGGGTGCTCATCCCGTTTTACCGGTAGCTTAGCTAGCTTGGAGAAGCTAAGTGGTTTGCTAAGTGGTCTCCCTCCTAGAAGGTGGCAGAGCCTGTCCTAGAACCCGGGCCTGACTCGAGGTCTAGTGATTGCTCTTTGCAGTCGCAGCAGCAACCCCATACCTTTGCTTGATCGCAGATTCGTCAGGCTGCAGCCTGGTGGCTGGTCGTTAGGCCCTGCCCAAGGACTTAGCTCCCAGCCCCGCTCATCACTGGCCTAGTCTAGCTTGCCACGCTCAGTGCCACACTGCACAGCCCTGGACGGGATGCTGAGTGAGGTCGTAAAGAGAGAGCGTTGCACCCCCGTTAACTCAGGGTCTGAAAATAAGGGATAGGTAAGACCTAGTGCACTAATACAATATCGGGGTACGTTGAAATCAAAGGAGAGTACCTTCAGTGGAGTGTGATTCTGGTAGCTTTGTTTCGCCTGTAGTTTAATAAATGTGGAAACAGGTTCAGAGACATTAACTTTTCTAGGTTTACATAATTAGGGGTGGAGTGGGGATTCCAGCCTGGGTTTCTCTACCTTCAAAACCTATGTACCTTATATACTACCGGTTGGGTTTCCCCCCCCCCCAATTCATTATCTAGATTTATTTTCTTTCTTTTTTTTTCTGAGAGTCTCGCTCTGTCACCCAGGCTGGAGTGCAGTGGCACAATCTTGGCTCACTGTAACCTCTGCCTCCTGGGTTCAAGCGATTCTCCTGCTTCAGCCTCCCAAGTAACAGATTACAGGTGCTCCCATGCCCAGGTAATTTTTGTATTTTTAGTGGATACTGGGTTTCATCATGTTGGCCAGGTGGGTCTTGAACTCCTGACCTCAGGTGATCTACTCCCCTTGGCCTCCCAAAATCCTGGGATTACAGGCGTCAGCCCCTGCGCCCAGCCTCATTACCTAAATTTCTACTTACCTAACAGCTGCATGGTATAGACCAATAGTTCCCAGAGTGTGGGCCCCTGACCAGCAGCATCAGCATCACCTGGGAATATGTTCGAAATGACTCTCTCTGGCCTCACCTCAGACCTCCTGAGTCAAACTGGGAGTGGGGCCCAGCAAGCTGAGATAACAGGCCCCTCAGATGATTCTGATACACACTGTATGTATCAGATGATTCTGATAATGTATGAGAACTACTGGTGTCAAGCACTGAGTCTCAAACCTTCACGTGTATCTAATTCACATACGGGGTCATGTTGAAATGCAGAGTCTGTTTCCAGTCAGTGTGGAAGAATGGCAGTGAGCCACTCAGTGAAGGAGTGGATTATCTCAGAACAGGCCTGGGGAGAGACCTGAGATTATGCATTTCTAACCAGTACCCCTCAGCACTTTGGAGTTACCTGGGGAGCTTTTTTTCTTCTTCTTTCTTTTTTTTCTTTTTTTTTTTTTTTTTTTGAGATGGAGTCACTCCGTCGCCCAGGCTGGAGTGCAGTGACGTGATCTCGGCTCACTGCAAGCTCTGCCTCCCATGTCCACGCCATTCTCCTGCCTTAGTCTCCCCAGTAGCTGGGACTACAGGTGCCGCCACCATGCCCGGCTAATTTTTTTGTATTTTTAGTAGAGATAGGGTTTCACCGTGTTAGCCAGGATGGTCTCGATCTGACCTCATGATCCGCCCACCTCGGCCTCCCAAAGTGCTGGGATTACAGGCGTGAGCCACTGCGCCCGGCTGGAAACTTTTACAAAATAGGAAATCTGGGCCCACCCCTCTAACCAAATGAATCAGAATCTGGGGTGGGGAAGGTCGAGTTAAAAACTCGCCAGATGATTCTAATGTACACCTGGTGTGAGGTTTGGAGCCAGGCGGCTATGGATTTTTTTTTTTTTTTTTTTTTGAGACAGAGTCTCTCTCATGCAGGCTGGAGTGCGGTGGCATGATCTTGGCTCACTGCAGCCTCCACCTCCCGGATTCAAGCGATTCTCCTGCCTCAGCCTCCGGAGCAGCTGGGATTATAGGTGCACACTACCATGCCCGGCTAATTTTTGTATTTTTAGTAGAGACAGGGTTTTACCATGTTGGCCAGGCTGGTCTTGAATTCCTGGCCTCCGGCGATCCACCCGACTCAGCCTCACAAAATGCTGGGATTACAGGTGGGAGCCACCATGCCTGGCCTACGGCTACGGATTTGAATTCCAGCAATTCCACTTATTTACTGTGACCTTGGTCAAGTTACCTCTCCTAGCCGTATTTTTTGTTTTTAAAAGTTATTGATTTATTTAAATTAATGTATTAGGAATGATACTGACTTTTGTTGTTGGTCCTAATAATTTATCTTGAATTCTCAATGTAGATAATCATATAATTGACAAACAAGGACAGTGATCTTCCTTTATAATTATTGTTTCTCTAAATTCTTTCCCTTCCCTTCTTTCTGTAATCGTTTTTTTGAACGTTGCATTGACCATTACCTACGTTTTACTGTTGATTAGAAGCCATAAAAGGCATCCTTTTCTTGTCCCTGGCTCAATAGAAATGATCATCATTTTCTTTATTTTTTGAGACAGAGTCTTGCTCTTGTTGTCCAGGCTGGAGTGCAATGGCGCGATCTTGGCTCATTGCAATCTGCCTCCCGGCTTCAAGCAATTCTCCTGCCTCAGCCTCCTGAGTAACTGAGATTACAGGCGTGTGCCACCACGCCCAGCTAATTTTTTGTATTTTTAGTAGAAATGGTGTTTCACCGTATTAGCCAGGCTGGTCTCAAACTGAGTGGATCTCGCTATGTTGCCCAAGCAGGTCAGCAGAACTCTTGGGCTCAAGTGAAGCTCCTCCCTCAGTCTCCTGAGTAGCTGGTACTACAGGTGTATCCCAGTGTGCCTGGCCATCCTAGCCATATTTTTCTCATTCATAAAATAAGCATAAGTAATCCTTGGCTTGCAAGTTGGTGTGAGGATTCCATGAGACATGTGCGGGAAGTATCTGTGTCCACAGATACAAAAATTGCAGAGGTGGTCTGTGCTGGGAATTTTGTTTGAGAACCTGGTGGAGGTGAGTTGGCAACTGTACCCCCTACCCTGCTATAGCTGCCATCTGTGTGCTCCTGTCCACAGCAAGCAGGCAGCTGGTGTGGAAGAATGGCACTGAGCCATTCAGTGAAGGAGCGGACCATCTCTGAGAACAGCCTGATCATCCTACTGCAGGGCCTCCAGGGCCGGGTAACCACTGTGGACCTGCGGGATGAGAGCGTGGCCCATGGACGCATAGACAATGTCGATGCTTTCATGAACATCCGCCTGGCCAAAGTCACCTACACGGACCGTTGGGGGCATCAGGTCAAGCTGGATGACCTCTTTGTGACAGGCCGCAATGTCCGCTACGTCCACATCCCAGATGACGTGAACATCACCTCGACCATTGAGCAACAGCTGCAGATTATTCATCGGGTGCGGAACTTTGGTGGCAAGGGCCAAGGCCGGTGGGAATTTCCCTCCAAAAACTATAAGTGAGGCCCTCAGCAAGCCCTGGCCCCAACTCGGCTTCCTCCAGTGTTCTCTGGAGCCAGCTCCCTGCCCTCACACCCTGTCTAGAACCCGAGAAGAGAGCAGGGCCAGGCCAGAAGCTGGTGTCCAACAGACACCACCTGTCAAAGCTGCGTTTCACAGGGTTCCACCTCCCAGACTCCCTCTGGGACCCAGAATCCTATCTGTCTGTGGCCTTGGGGTAGGTGACAATCCCCCTTTTTGATGATCTGAATCTCTGACTTATTGATCATGGAACCTGTCAAGTAGTTTTCAACTCTCCCAGTGAGGATAATTAAACATGCTCAGTCTAAGCCACCTCTAACTGTCTCCATTCCTCTTGCAGTTGTGTTCATTTTCTTGTGAAACCCAACTTGAATACAAACAGGTCCATGCCCCAGGCCTTCCCTTCTGTGTGCTGGGCTCCCAGACCGTCCTGTGTAGTCGGGGGCAGACTCAAGCTTGGCTGCACATTGGAATCACCTGTCCCACCCTCAGAGATTCATATTTCGTTGGTATGGGGTATGATCTGAGGGCTGGGAGTTTTTTAATTTCCCAGGCAATTCTAATATGTAGCAATTTGAGAATGGTAGGAGAGTACTTCAGTCTGGGCAGGTGGAAAATGGCTTTTCTACTCAGTCCCTGTTGAAGAGGCTGTTAGTCTCATTGCTGTTTCTTGAAGCAGAGAGATTGGAGTAACCTGGGCCCTCCCCTGGGGTG
The DNA here is from genome assembly GCF_037993035.2 of Macaca fascicularis. NCBI lineage: Eukaryota > Metazoa > Chordata > Mammalia > Primates > Cercopithecidae > Macaca > Macaca fascicularis. The sequence continues at coordinate 198,529,233 of NC_088375.1, forward strand.
TGAGAGCTCTGCTAATAGCAGGAATTCCATCTCTGATCTGAGAATTATTGGGTTCTCAGGGTTAGAACCCAAGTCCTTGTAGTAGCTGTCTTGTCATTCTAGGCCTGCCACAGGCAAACAACTGTCTTAGTGAAAGTGGCTCACTTGTGGTCAGGAGTTCGAGACCGGCCTGGCCAACATAGTGAAACCCCGTCTCTACTAAAAATAAAAAAATAAAAAAAAAATTAGCCGGGCGTGGTGGTGCACACCTGTAATCCCAGCTCCTCAGGAGGCTGAGGTGGGAGAATCGCTCGAATTGAACCAGGAGGTGGAGGTTGCAGTGAGCCAAGATCACGCCACTGCACTCCAGCCTGGGCAACAGAGGGAGACTCTGTCTCAAAAAAAAAAAAAAGAAAAGAAAGAAAATGGCTTTGTCCTGTGGAACCAGAGAGTTTGAACTCATCAGATATCCACAGCACACCTGCCATGTGCCAAGGCCTTCTGCTAAGCACACATCATCTTTTTGTTTTGTTTTGTTTTCAATAGAGATGAGGTCTCACTATGTTGCCCATGCTGGTCTTGAATTCCTGGACTCAAGCCATCTCCTGCCTCAGCCTCCCTGAGTGGTAGGATTACAGGCGTGAGCCCCCAGGTCTGGCCAAGCACACATTGTCAAGTGAGATTTGAACCTTTTTATATAGGAGCTTATACCCTAGTGGGGGAGGTGGTCAAAGAAAACAAAGATGAGGCTGAACAGAGTGGTTCACACCTGTAATCCCAGCATTTTGGGAGGCTGAGGCTGATGGATCACTTGAGGCCAGGAGTTCCTGACCAGCCTGGCCAACATGGTGAAACCCCATCTCTACTAAAAATAGAAAAATTAGCCAGGCATGGTGGCGTGTGCCTGTAATCCCAGCTACCTGGGAGGCTGAGGCACGAGAATTGCTTGAACCCAAGAGGCAGAGGTTGCAGTGAGCCAAGATCATGCCATGTCACTCCAGCCTGGGCGACAGAGCAAGACTGTCTCAAAAAAAAAAAAAGAAAAAAAAAAAGAAAACAAAGATGAAATCCAGCTTGAGAACTGCTGTGGCAGAGTTTTGAATAAAGCAGGGCCCCTGACCTTAAGATGCTGTCATTCTTGAGAGAGATTTGAGAGGAATGTTCATGGGGACATTAGCAGCCCGAGGGCACTGCATTCACATTCTGGTTCCGTCTGTCAGGTGTTGTCTGCAGACCACCTCATCAGGACCAACTGGGATATGTGTAGGAAATGCACTTTCCTGGCTCCTCCTTACCCAGACTTGAACCGGAGTCTAGCACCCAGGAATCTGCATTCACATTCACCCATCCACCGTGATTCTTTTGCATACTGTATTTATTTTATTGCCTACAGGTCTAGAAGCCCCTTAAGTCTGCCCTTTGCCTTTAGGGAGAACTTCTGAGTTTTCCAGCCGCTCTGACAACTGGAGTTAAAAGGACTGACCCCACAAAGTGACTGCTGGAAAGAGAAACCAGAGGGCAGGTGTAGAGGGAAGGCCTTCACTGTGGGAACATCACCATACCCTCGCAAGTGGGGAGAGAGATGAGGAACTGGTGGGAGTCCCACAGCAGCTTCGCTTGCAGACCTCTCCCACACGTGTGCCTGTGTGTGAGAAAACGAAGAGGTCTTAGCTGGGGGTTCAGCTTAGGGATGCAGGAAAAGTCGAGCTCTGAGTCTGTGATGACACACCGGAGGCTTCTCCGTCCTCAGCAGAGCAGCAAGGGAAGCAGTAAGGCTAGTGTGGGTGCTGAGAAGAGAGGCCCAAGACATGTTCGTTAAGTGTCGTGTGTCAGACCCCAGTGGCCCTCTGTCATTCCTAGGCAAGGTCTTGGGAAGACATATGAGAATGAGGGGAACCAGGCCCTGCAGAGACACATTTTTGCCAAGCCCCTGGGTTAGAGCACAGCGGAGTCTTCAATCCACAAAGATGGGTCTTTTGTAATCTGGTCTTGGCTTGCTGGAAAAGGCTGTTGGGGCCCAGGAAGGGGCTCACCAGCCTGTGGGAAGCCAGGAACTCCCCAACTGCCACTGGTCAGCCATTCCACAGGTCATTCTTGAGCAGCAGCTATGTACCAGGCACAGTGGTAGCAACTGGTGAATATCGAAATGAACAAGGGTCTTGCCTCAGGAAGTGAACATTCTAGTGAAGGAAACAGATAAACTAAAAAAGTAAAAATATTTGCAGGTGCCCTGAGAGAAATAAACAGGGCCTTTTGAGAGACAATAACAGGTAGTTTTATTTTGGAAAATGTAGTCTGAGGAAGTGAAATCTTTTTTTTTAAGACATGGGGTCTTGCTCTGTTGCCCAGGCAAGAGAGCAGTGGTGCGATCATGGCTCACTGCAGCTTTGAACTCCTGGGCTCAGGCCTCAGCCTTCCAGGTGGCTGGAACTGCAGGTACATGCCACCACACTGTCTTAATTTCATAACTTTTTTTTGTTTTTCCCTAAGAGACGGTATCACTATGTTGTCCAGGCTGGTCTCAAACGTCTGGCTTCAAGCAATCCTCCTGCCTTGGCCCCAGTCACTGGAATTAAGGGCTTGAGCCACCCCATCCAGCAGGAAAGTAGTTAAACTGAGAAGGAGGCTGTCATTTAAAAAGCCAGGACAAGGCAGAGGAAACTGCCTGTGCAAAGGTCCTGGGGTGGGAAAGCTTGGGGATTTGGGACAATAATAATAACATTGTGGCTATTGAGGGAGAGAGAGGCAGATGAGAGTGGAGAAATGGGAGGGGGTGGGGCACATGACACAAGGCATGTGGACAGAGTGTAGTTGGTTCCAGTTTCTGGTGTGTACGAAACAGAACTTGAATTTTCTTTAACTCCCTTGAATTCCTGTATTTTGCCCCACTCAGTCAGAGTGGCAGAAAGTTAATTGCAGTCAATTCACTGTTCCCCCATTTTCCTTGGCATTATGTTGGAATTCTAGGCTCTTCCTTTCAAGGTGCCAAAGCATGGGAAGCATAGTCTGATTTGGTCATCCAGTCACACTGGCATCCACTGAGATGTTCTCATTTGGTTGTGATCTTTTGTCATCAGCCCATGAAGGATGCTGTTCAGTTGCTCCCCACGCCCCCCATCAAAAGACCCCCTCCAAGTGTAACCCATACCCCTCTCAGGTGTGCAGAGTTTTGTTTTGTTTTTCTGCTTTCCCCAGGCCATGTTCGGCCGAGGACATTCTTGGGTCTTAGGTGAGTGAGGTCCTGTTTGTCCAAAATGCAGCACACAGCCATTTCTCCAGAGGGTTTTGTGACTTCCCTGGTGCCCCACCCCGGAAAAGGAGCACAGCTCCTCTCTGCTTCTCAAGCCCTTGGGCCCAGGTGATATTCCCAGTTAGAAGACTGAGAAGAAGCTTCTCTCTTCTCAGGGACCCCCCTCCTCAATCTCAGACTCCCAGATCCCCCTGGTATACAGTTTTCTAAATTTGTATCTGCACAACAATTCTGTCCATTCCTCCCTGAAAGCTAAGCTTTTGGAATTCAGAAGCTAAAAATGGGCTTAGCATTCTGTTGCATTATCCTTTGTTTCCTGAAGTAACGAATACAGAGTAACCTATCTGTGTGAGAGAAGGAGGGGAGAACACCAAGGAAAAGATGAAAAACAATGCAAAGTGTTACTCTCCCACCAGATTCTGGATAGTGTGGAGGCAGAGGGAAAAAGACTAAAAAAGCCTTTGAAGGTGGAAAGGTTGGGAACTGCTGCTACTGAACCAGTCCAACTCTGTCATTTTACAGCTGAGGAAACTGAGGCCCAGAGAGGGAAAGGGTCTCTCCCCAGATCCTATGGCTAAGTTAGAGGCAGAGTGCCAAGATAGGCACCATAATGGTCATGAAAAATAGCTACTGGCCAGGTGCAGTGGCTCACACCTATAATCCCAGCACTTTGGGAGGCTGATGGTGGGAGGATCACTTGAGCCCAGGAGTTCAAGACCAGCCCTGGCAACATAGTGAGACCCTGTCTCTATAAAAAAATTTTTAAAAATTAGCAAGACATGGTAGCCCACACCTGTAAGTCCCAGCTACTGGAGAGGCTGAGGTGGGAGGATCTTTTGAGCCTGGGAGTTTGAGGATGCAGTGAGCTGTGATTGTGCCACTGCACTCCAGCCTGGATGACAGAGCAAGACCCTGTCTCTAAAATAAAATATATAAAAAACAGCTACTCTTTGTCGAATTGTACTACTTGCCCCGTGCTGGGTGCTCTGATGCTCCACGAGGGCAGAGCTGTTGTCTGGTTATGCCCAATCTCCAGCATCTAGCTCAGTGCTCTGCACATAGTGGGCACTCCATCAATCTTGTGGAATGAAAGTAATCCTTTTTTTTTTTTTTTTTTTTTTTGAGATGGGCTTTCGCTCTTGTTGCCCGGGCTGGAGTGCAATGGTGTGATCTCAGCTCACTGCAACCTCTGCCTGCCAGGTTCAAGTGATTCTCCCCACTCAGCCTCTCAACTAGCTGGGATTACAGGCACCCACCACCACCACGCCCAGCTAATTTTTGTATTTTTAGTAGAGATGGGGTTTTGCCATGTTAGCCAGGCTGGTCTCAAACTTCTGACCTCAGACAATCCACCCACCTTGGCCTCCCAACGTGCTGGGATTACAGGCTTGAGCCACTGTGCCCGGCCCTGAAAGTAATCTTATTGTATCATTATAAAAAACCCATATATTAATAGCACCATTTTACAGATGAGCAAACAGGCTCAAAGAAGTTACGTGACCTGCTCAAGGTGAACAACAGAATGGGGATTTGAACTCAGGTCTGTATGATTCCAACTCCATGATCTTAACTACCGTGCTATTCCGTTTCCCAGCACTCTTGGCATCATACTGATGATAGAGTATGATAAGGGGTGCCTTTGTTCATCACAGTGGTGGTACCTAGCCACAGAGTGTAGGTCTGACACTCCGAATTTGCCAGACTTAGGCCTTGCGATTTGGTGACAAAGAGAAGCCAGAGCCAACCAGTAAGGGAGACTGGGGTTCAGAAGCCTGAGGAAGCCCCTAGGGGTTGAAGGCCTCTTTCCCTCTTTCTGTGATAGGCAGATCTGCCTATATCTCGTCAAGCAACGATCTCATGCTGTTGTGACAGGCGACACTTTGTTATGGCAGCACCGTCTGCCAGTAAGCCCAGAGTTGGAGAGCCAGCAAGAGTATGTCAGCGTGAGTGTGAGAGTGTGTGTGTGTGTGTGTGTCCCAGCGTTCTCCTCATGCTGGTGTCCTGATGACAGTTTCTCATTTCCTCTGGCTGACACCTTTGGTTTCTATTCATTACTTCTTCTCCTCCCAGCTTTCCGTTTCTCTTCCTCTCCTTTGTTAAAATCCTGTATTTTCAATCAGCTGAGAGTCTCCTGGGGGTAGGGATGGTGGTGTCAGCACAGAGTGATTCATCTAGCTGATAATTAGAGCTCTGGAAAACCCAAAACTCATTTTTGTCAGAGTCAGAGCTTCCGGAATCCCTAGGCTTTTTGTTTTGTCAGAGAGAGGAGCTTGGTGGGCTGGGGCCTTCTTTATGCCTGTCTTTTGGTCACCCACCTCATTGAAGCCCTTTAACTGAGATGAGTATGAGCATTCGCTGGGTCTTGCAAAAAGCTGTTTTCATAACTCCAAGTCCTCACAGTGATCCCCCAAGCGTTATCCCTATTTGGACAGAAGGGGAAGATTGGTCAACTTGCACATAGTCGCCCAGTTTGTAAGTGATGCAGCAGGGATTCAAAGCCAAGCTTTTTGGAATCCATCAGACTTGATTCAAATCCTAGCCCTGCCATTATTAGCTGTGTGTGTTTGGGCACATTAATTTCGTTTTCTGAGCACTGGCTTCCTCAGCTGTAAACAGCCACCTACCTGATACTAATGTCTCAAGTGCTCCATGCAGAGCGTGGCACAATGGTGGGAGCAGTCCTGATTACTCTTGTTATTCAGCCCCATCAGCAGCTCATTGGGCATCAGGCATTCAGAGACAAAGGACACAGATAGAGGCAGCCAGACTTCACTCATACCAGCTCTCGTGTCCTGGCACTGCCTAGGTGGAGATGACAAATGCACACACACACACAAGTGGCCACACACCCTAGGAAAACCCAGCGATGCACACAAGCTTAGACACGTGTGCCCACACATGGATATAGAGTGACCCAGGGGACAAATGGAAAGACAGCCAAGAGTTACACATCATAAGCAGCAAACACCCTGACTCACACCTCTGGGACAAGGGAGTGGGGCTATGGCCGCTGGTACTGCTGACACTGAGCCCTTTTAGCTGCTTCTGCATGCCAAGGGAGGGAAGCCAGGCTCTTAGAGGGCCCCAGTGAGTCACTTGCCTGATGCAATCCCTTTAAAGGGCTCATCTGCTGGTGCAAGAAGCTGATTCATGGAGGGCGTGGTTGCTGGAGGAGGAGGAGAAAGGGACCGAAACTGCAGCAGGAGGAACTAAGGTTAGATAGCTGTAGTCGCTAATAGGAACGCTTCACTGTCAACCTCCTTGGTCAAAGCTTCAGGGATCTCCAGGTTGAAGCTGGCCATCCTCTGGGTTTCTACAAAGGCGAGAGACCTAGAGGGAAATGACTTATGAGCGCTGCGACAGGAATTTCTGTCTTTTATTGAGCCTAACTGCAGCGCTTTCCTCACAGTTCCACAAACCGGGAAATGGGGATCAAGGATGAGTCACTTTTCTGATAAATACACTACAATTGGCCCATCTTCCAACCGCCGGGGACTTTAACCTCCGCAGGGCGAGTGTAGGGCCCGCGAGGTTCTGTGGGGTCGGGCGGGGCGGTGCCTCCGTCCCAGCCTCGCTGCAGACGTAGATCAGCAGTAAGTACCGCCCCATTAGAGCCTCGGCCTCCAATCGTGTAACAGGTTTCGCCCAGACCCCACCCTGAACCAATCCTCAATCGGACTCTGGCCTGTTGCCTGAAGTCTTCCGCCCATCGTCAAGATGGCCCCCCAATCCGAAAGCTGCGGAGCTGGAGACGCAGGCCGGGGGCGGGGCCCGAGACGCAGGCGGGGGGCGGGGCCCGGGGGGGCGGGGCCGCGGCTAAGGCTGGGGAAGAGGGGGCGGCGCGTCACTTCCGTTGTCAGGTGGCGGCGCCGCAGCCATGGAGGGAGGCGGCGGCGGCGGCGGCGGCTCGGGTGGCTTCGCTGGAAGGCGGCGGTGAGCGACTCGCACGCCCCCAGCCCGGCCCCGGCCCCCCGGGACGGAGAGCCGAGCAGCCCCGGCTCTGGGCTACGGACTATGGGCGAACAGCTCTGACCACCCGGCGAAGGTGAGGGCAGGGGTCCAGGAGCTGGGAGCCGGGTGGGGGTTGCGAGTAGGCGGGGCGGGCCCCGGCGGCCGCGGCGGTGACAGCCTGAAGCCATCGGGTGCAGCAGAAATGGCCCCGGCTAATGCCTCCTCCTCGACTGGGGGCTCTGCCCTTCCCCGGCGGCAGGGGCGAGGGCTGCCTCGCGCCGGGTACCGGGAGGCCGCGGGAGCTTCAGTCCCCGCCGCAGCCCTGGGAAGTGGGCACTGCCAGCTTTGCCCAGAGTCACCCAGCCAGTGAATGAAGCAACCGGTGTGTGAACCCAGCCAGATTTTCTCAAAAAGAACCTTCTGCCTCTCCGTGCTTCCCTCCTAATCCCAAGAGTGAGCTGATAGTTAGAACGAGTCCCAAGGGAGGGCCAGCCAGGGCTTCCTCCAAGAGCCCTCACTCTTTGGCACGGGCGCTACCGCTGCTGGGGAATTTTTATATCCCGGGCGGCGTTCAGGTACGAGTCACAGCTACCTGCTTGCCAAGGCCACGTTTGGCCGGCCTTTTCCAAGGAGAGCTTGCTGTGGTCAGTGTTTCACCTGCCGAGCCGGTCAGGCCCGCCCATTCCCACGCCACTTGGCCCCGCCTTCCAGCCAGTAAGTAGGGACATTCGGATTCCCGATGCCGAGTTTTCTGCCCACCCCAGTCCCCAGGTTTGAAGCCCTTTTGTTAGCGGAAGGAAGAGATGACAGCCTCCCTCTGTGTGGCAGGATAGACTTTGCTCTGTTTTAAGTCACTGGAGGAAACCGGTTGGCTTTGCTTTGATTTTGAGAACCAGTGGGGAAGAGGGTAGGCATACTGGGCTGGGCGCCTTTCCTTCTGAGTAGTTTTGCGTGAGATAAGGAAGAGCAGAATGTGTAATTGTAGGGCCAAAAGAATCTTGTTTGTAAACAGTGCCTGTGAGCTCGTTTAGTGCTTCCTGATGGCTCTGCTGTGCAAGTTGTTGGTTGGGTTACTCTAGACAGTCCTCATCATTCATTCATTCATTTCTCACATGACCACAACAAGAGTCCTTGCTTACAGGCAAGTGCTAGACAGTATAGTGGTTAACAGTAGGCTTTGGAGCCAGACTTCGTGAGTTCAAATTCTGGCTCAGCAAACTTTCCAGCTGTGTGTCCCTGGGCACATTGCTTAGCCTCCCTGTGCCTCAGTGTCTTCATCTATAAAACAGGGATGATAACATAGACATTATGAAGAGTAAAAAGTTAACACGTAAAACATACAACCGTGTTTGCCACGTAATAAGGATTCAATAAATGTTACCTATTTTTATTTCAAGGAGCATACAGTCTAGTTAAGGGAAATTGACCCGTAAACAAATGGTTGAAATGTGGTCTAAAGAAGCTAGTAGTGGCCGGGCGCCGTGGCTCATGCCTGTAATCCTAACACTTTGGGAAGCCAAGGCGGGCGGATCACCTGAGGTCAGAAGTTTGAGACCAGCCTGGCTAACATGGTGAAACTCCATCTCTACTAAAAATAGAAAAATTAGCCAGGCGTGGTGGGACAGCCCTGTAATCCCAGCTACTTGGGAGGCTGGGGCAAGAGAATTGCTTGAACCCGGGAAGCAGAGGTTACAGTGAGCCGAGATTGAGCCACTGCACTCCAGCCTGGGTGACAGAGTGAGACTCTGTCTCAAAAGAAGAAGAAGAAAAAGCAGCTAATAGCAGCAGCAGCAGAGTGCTGTGGGAGCCCAGTGGAGAAAGGGAGAAAGGTGCGAGCTCAGCCTTGGGGGTGCGGTGGGGTCCGGAGTGTGCCATGGGAAGCTTGGCAGAAGTGATGCTGGAGCTGAGTCTAAAAGGAGAGGAGGAGAGGCTTAGCTAGGTGAGAATGAATACTTAGAGAGCGAGACAGACAAATATACTCATAGTTTATTCCAGAAATCTCAGCTTGTTCGATCTAGTGGTATGGAAGTTGATACGGTACAAGTGAAGCAGTATAGGTGGATGAAAGAATGCCATATTAACAATTTGAGATATCATGCCCAGGGCAGCCAGGAGCAAGTGAAAAAGTCTGAGGCAGGGGAATGACATGATTGGTTACATATTTTAGAAAGATTTCACTGGAGTCCCAGTAGAGGAGGGAAGGAGGAGGACAGGAGGGACTGAAGGGCTGGAGAACTCTTCAGAGACAAACCTAGGCTTCTGAGAGAGGAGAGTTGGTGCTGGGGCGATGGATCTTTGCTGAGGAAGCACCATGTGCAACCAGTGCCAGATGGCAAGCTCCCTGCATTGGCCTGGGCTTCTCTGCCTGGCGCAGAAGTGCCTGGCACATGTGCCCCTCTCTTCCTGGGATTGCAGGTTGCTTGAGCATCTGGGGAGATAAGACTGCCCTCTCAAAGGCCAGTTGTAAAGGGTGCTGTGTTTGCTAACTTGTGCTTTTAATTTGACCTTTGGGGAAGGCAGTAGATTGTAGTAGTTAAGAGCTTATTTGAGGCCGGGCTTAATGGCTCACACCTATAATCCCAGCACTTTAGGAGGCCGAGGTGGGCAGATCACGTGAGGTCAGGAGTTTGAGACCAGTCTAACGTGGAGAAACCCCTTGTCTACTAAAAATACAGAATTAGCCGGGCGTGGTGGCACATGCTTGTAATCCCAGCTACTTGGGAGACTGAGACAGGAGAATCGCTTGAACCCAGGAGGCGGAGGTTGCGGTGAGCCAAAATTGCGCCATTGCACTCCAGCCTGGGCAACAAGAGCAAAACTCTATCTCAAGAAAAAAGAAAAAGAAAAAGCTTATTTGTCTCTGCCATCAGACAGATCTGTGTTCTACTCCTATCCATGCTGGTCACTAGGGGTTACTTACTCTCTCCATCCCAGCTTTCTCATCTGTAAAATGGGGACAATAAGAGTACCTTCCTAATAGGGCAGTTGTGAGGAGTAAGATGTTACAGGATGAATACTTAGCAGACACTGAGTAGTAAATGTTAGGTTTTATTACAGGCTACAGGAAAGAACTTTCATGAATTAGTTGCAGCAATTCATGGCAACTAGAACTGTGTCCCATTGAGCTGTCAGAAGTGTCCTGAGGGATCACAAGATCACAGAATTTTATTTTATTCTTTCTGAAAAGAAAATCTAAGGGGAGTTTACCCAGTCTGTATGGGAGCCATGCAGATGATTCAGCTTGGCTCTTTAAAAGAACTATTTTTAAATATAGAAGTAGGACTGCTGAGAAAAAAATAGTACTTTAAAGTATACATGGGTTGGCCAGGCGTGGTGGCTAATGCTTGTAATCCCTGCACTTTGGGAGGCTGAGACAGGCAGATCAGTTGAGCCTAGGAGTTCAAGACCAGCCTGGGCAACGTGGCGAAACCCCTCTCTACAAAAAATACAAAAATTAGCTGGGCATGGTCATACGCACCTGTAGTCCCAGCTACTAGGGAGGCTGAGGTGGAAGAATCTCTTGAGCACAGGAGATCGAGGCTGCAGTGAGCCGAGATTGCACCACTGCATTCCAGTTCAGGTGAACAGTGAGACCCTGTCTCAAAAAAAAAAAAAAGTATACATGGGAGAAAATGTATTTAGAATTTCTTCTCTGTGTGTCCCTGCTAGCAACCCGAGTCTGGTACCTGATTAAGCAACATCGAGAGGCATCACACACGCTCATGAGTGTGGTAACTCAAAATATAGAGCCCTGATTCCACATACATGAGCTCCCATGTGTGGCTGAGGCTGTGCTGGGTCCTGGGGGCAGGAGGAGGATGGAGAGGCTGGCCCTACCATAGAGGAGGTTGTGGTCTAGCAGGACGGGCAGGCTCCTAACCAATTAACATGTGCACAGTTTGGCAAGTCTCTCACAGAAGTCTGCAGCATGTGGGGGACCCCAGTGGAAGAAGTGATTGAGCTCTAGGATGAGGAGGAGACTGGGGAGAACTTCAGAGAGCCCTTAGAACTTGGACTGGGACTGGGCACAGCAGCTCACGCCTATAATCCCAACACTTTGGGAGGCCGAGGCAGGAGGATCTCTTGAGCCCAGGAATTGAAGACCAGCCTGGCCAACATAGTGGGACCCTATCTCTACAAAAATTAAAAAAGAAAAAATTAGTTAAGCGTGGTGGCATGTACCTGTAGTTCCAGCTACTTGGAAGGCTGAAGTGGGAGGATCATTTGAGCCTGGGAGTTCCCGACTCCCAGTAAGCTGTAATCACACCACTGCACTCCAGCCTGGACAACAGAGTGAGACCCTGTCTCAAAAAAAGAACTTAAATTGGATCTTGAAGAATGAATAGAGTTTTCTGGGGGTCTATTAAGCCCTCCAGGCACGGGGAGCAGCCTGGCACAAGCATGGATATGTGGTAATTCATGTGTCACTTTAGGAACCACAGGAGTTCTAGCCCAGAGTGTGAAGGGACAGACTGCAGGATGTGCCTGAGAGGTAGGCAGACACTAGGGCTCAGATGCTTGAATTTTGTATTCTGTTGGTGATGGATGCCTTGCATTAAGTGGAGGAAACATACCATTAGACCTGCATCTGCTTTGGAGGATGGAGTGGGTCGAGGGGAGGTTGGAGTCCCCATAGGAGGCTGTTGCAGTAATCCCAGCAAGGACTGAGAGGGGCTTGGATCAGGGCAGAGGCAATGGGGTTGAGAAGAAGAGCAGAGATGAGCTGTTTGGGGGGAAATCAACTGGACTCTGGGAGTGTTTGGAAGTGATGCCAGAGGGAGGAGGAATGGTGACAGTGACCTTGAGGTCCTTGGTTTTGGTGACAGAGTGAATGATAGTGCAGAGATAGGGATGGCTCAAGGAGAAGATAATGGCCAGTGAAATCTGCCAGCTTCATTCTGTAAACCCTGGGCGCACCCTCTTGGGAGAGGATCAGTTGGAACGTCTTGTAGAACCCTGTCTGAACTTGGGCCAGGCTTCCCTTTGCTTTCACCTGAGTCACCACCAGGGAGAAGGGCAGCTTTCCGTCCTTCACCTTTCCTCTGCCCAGATTTAACCAGGGAGGTGAACCTCTTTACGTTCCACATCTGTAAAATGATAAATCTTCAGCTTTCCAATGGCCCTGCGAGCAACCCTTCCCTCTGGCAGTATCCACCCCAATTCAACATACCACGGGGTCCTGAACAGCAGAGACCCTCGGGGAGAGAGGCTTTCTCTGTGTCCCCTGGAGAGCTTATCTAGAGAGAGGTCTGGAAATTGAGGTTGCTGCCTGATGCTGGCTCAGCAGATTCAGCCCCTCAGGAAGGATTGGTATCTGCCAGAGGCCACCCAGGACTTGCTCAGAACCTTCAGGGAAGGGAGAGAAAGCTGCCCAGTGTCCTTGACCCTTGAAGTTCTAAGGGAGCCAGAAGCTGTCCCTCAGCTGGATTGGACTATAGCAAGGGGTGTGCTGGTGGGCGGGCCTTCAAACAGGCCCTTTGGAATTTGGGAGTTTTTTTTACATGATTTGTCCTTGAGTTTGTTGTGTAAAGAAAGTAAATGAGAAAATGATCTGAAACAAGAGCATTTCTTTCTCCTCCACCTGCTCAGGTGAGACTCTGGCCTTGAAGGTAGCCAAGGGCCCACAGCACCCCCAGCGTATCCTCCCAGGCTCTGTAATCAAGATCCAAGAGGGGAAAGGATGGAATTGCTTGCTGTAATTTACTTACCGTCTTAGAGATAGTTCCACTTCGGCACATGCAGATCTGGGTCGTTTGTGGCTATGATGTGTCCCACTGTGAGTGTAATTTATTCAACAAGCTCTCTGCTAACAAACACTTGGGTTGTTTTCTGTATTCTACTCTCTTTTTTTTTTTTTTTTTTTTTGAGACGGAGTCTCACGCTGTTGCCCAGGCTGGAGTGCAGTGGCGCAATCTCGGCTCACTGCAAGCTCCGCCTCCCGGGTTCCCGCCATTCTCCTGCCTCAGCCTCCTGAGTAGCTGGGACTACAGGCGCCCGCCACCGCGCCCGGCTAATTTTTTGTATTTTTAGTAGAGACGGGGTTTCACTGTGGTCTCGATCTCCTGACCTTGTGATCCGCCCGCCTCGGCCTCCCAAAGTGCTGGGATTACAGGCTTGAGCCACCGCGCCCGGCCCTGTATTCTACTCTCTAAACACTTCTGCTGAAGTGACTTTCTTCATACATATGATTTTGCCCACCTTAGGTATCATCTGCAGGATAAATTTCTAGAAGTGAATTGCTGCCTCAAAGACTATCTTTATTATTATTATTTTTAAGTAATTTCTAGGCCTCCTTTTAATAAATTGGGGCAGCCTTATTTTTCCCCCAGCAAGTGAATCTATTCTTTTGGGATGAGGTCCTACTGCCTGAGGGGAACGCAGGTGTTCCCTCTCCCTAAAGAGGCTACAACCCAGGCCGGCCATGGTGGCTCACACCTGTAATCCCAGCACTTTGGGAAGCCAGGGCGGGCAGATCACAAGGTCAGGAGATTGAGACCATCCTGGCTAACACGGTGAAACCCTGTCTCTACTAAAAATACAAAAAATTAGCCGAGTGTGGTGGCAGGCGTCCATAGTCCCAGCTACTCCGGAGGCTGAGGCAGGAGAATGGCATGAACCCGGGAGGTGAAGCTTGCAGTGAGCCAAGATCGCGCCACTGCACTCCAGCCTGGGCGACAGAGCAAGACTCCGTCTCAAAAAAAAAAAAAAAAAAGAGGCCACAACCCACCAATCGTGTTCATTCTGTCCTGGCCATGACAGTCAGTCTTGGGTGTGAGTTCAGGCTCCCCAAAACTTAGCAGTCTACAGGCCTGATGGTTTCAAAGGAACTCTAGTTGTTAGAAAGCAGCAAAGGTAGAAGAACTGAGAAGGGGTCTTGGCATGCAGAATAAAGCTGTCCCCTCTAAATATGTTTACACACTGCCACCTACTTGGCAAAAGACATAGAGGATCTTCAGCCTTTAGGAAGTCTGGATGCAAGGGTCCAGAAGGCAGAGAGAGTGGACTGGTCATTGTAGTGGGAATTGGCAAGAACAGGACTGATGTGCTTGTCATTTCTCTCTGGGGCAGAGCTGATGTGAGGTGTGTTGAGGGGACAACAGTGCCTCTAGGGAGAAGCTCAGTTCAGCGCCTTGGGGACCTTGGACCTGGTGTAGCCCAGCATTCCATGGGGCTTTTGGAATCCCGTTGCTGGCATCTGCCAACTCTGGGGAGCAAGAGTCCTGCTACTTTTTGCAATAAGTATGGCGCTCTCAGCATTACTGAGTTTGGGGTAAGTTTCATAGTGTGTGTTCTTTTCTGACTCCTGTAGTGGGCCCTTCTGAAAAAACAGGAAGGAAACCAGCAGAAAAACAAGGAGGCCCAGCCAGGTGCAGTGGCTCACGCCTGTAATCTCAACACTTTGGGAGGCTGAGGCAGGCAGATCACGAGGTCAGGAGATCAAGACCATCCTGGCCAACATGGTGAAACCCCATCTCTACTAAAATAACAAAAAATTAGCTGGGCGTGGTGGTGTGTGGCTGTGGACCCAGCCACTCAGGAGGCTGAGGCAGGAGAATTGCTTGAACCCAGGAGGCGGAGGTTGCAGTGAGCCAAGATCACGCCACTGCACTCCAGCCTGCTGACAGAGCAAGATTCCGTCTCAAAAAAAAAAAAAAAAAAAAAAAGGAGCCCCACCACCTCGCAGGTCCTTTGCAATACTGCAATACATTATTGAATCGAAGGAGGTAAGGGTTGTCTCTTATTTTACAGAGAACACCCAGGCTCAGAGAGGGGGTAAACAGCCTGTCCGCTATTACACAGCCAGTAAGGGCAGAGCTGGGATTTCCAGCTCAATTTGTGTGACTTTAGAGCCCATGTCCCCTTCCTCCATCCTGGCCGGGCTCTGGCCCCGGGGAGTCCAGCCTACATAGAATCTTGGACTCATAGAGCCAGCCCCAAAGTTGAACCAGTCCGTTTTTTGCCTGAAGAATGGAAACTGCCACTGCCTTGAGACAAGTCCCTCCCCGACCTGCCCTATGGGTAGTGGGCAAGGAGACTTACAACCATGTCACCCAGCAGTTAAGGGCCTAGGCTCAAATCAGATGTGCTTCAGATATTGAAGTGAGTGACCTTGAACAAGACACTTCCTGTCTCCAACCCCAGCTTCCTCCTCTGTAAAATGGGCATAACAATTCTTGCACTTAAGGTAGTCATGAGACACAAGGCTTTTTTTTTTTTTTTTTTTTTTTTTTTTTTTTTTTTTTTGAGACGGAGTCTCACGCTGTTGCCCAGGCTGGAGTGCAGTGGCGCGATCTCGGCTCACTGCAAGCTCCGCCTCCCAGGTTCACGCCATTCTCCTGCCTCAGCCTTCTGAGTAGCTGGGACTACAGGCGCCCGCCACCGCGCCCGGCTAATTTTTTGTATTTTTAGTAGAGACGGGGTTTCACTGTGGTCTCGATCTCCTGACCTTGTGATCCGCCCGCCTCGGCCTCCCAAAGTGCTGGGATTACAGGCTTGAGCCACCGCGCCCGGCGAGACACAAGGCTTTATGGCCTGTAGCACGTTCAGCCTAGTGCATGACAGGCAGACAGGACCCAGGGGCCAGCTCTAGCAAGGCCCAGGTGAGTTCTTGGCAGTGAGCCTGTGAGTGTCCCAAAAGAGGCGTCCTGAGCCAGCTTTCAGCCCTTATGGATGCCAGGTCGCAAGCAGAAAGTTCCTTACAGGCATGTTTGCAGGCTATCTGGAGAGCTGCAGGGGTGTTCGTTTTGTCCTTCTGCCTCTCACTCTTTTGCTGCACCATTGCATTGGCACACAAGCTCACACATCCAGGGCACTTATGCTTACACCTCTTCCCAGGCCATACTCTCTCAAGTCCGCCTTCTCTGAGGCCCAGCCTTGCCTGATTCCACTACTACTATTTTTTTTTTTTTTTTTGAGACGGAGTCTCACTGTGTTGCCTAGGCTGGAGTGCAATGGCATAGTCTTGGCTCACTGCAACCTCCGCCTCCCAGGTTCAAACCATTCTCCTGCCTCAGCCTCCCGAGTAGCTGGGACTACAGGCGCGCGCCACCACACCCGGCTAATTTTTCTATTTTTAGTAAAGACGGGGCTTCAGGATGTTGGCCAGGCTGGTCTTGAACTCCTGACCTCATGATCTGCCACCTCGGCCTCCCAAAGTGCTGGGATTACAGGCGTGAGCCACCACACCTGGCTCCACTACTACTCTTAATAATTCTAATGGGTTCAGAAAATCTTTAGATTTTAAAAAATTATTGTTGTTTTAGTAGTTTATGGTACAATAGTTAAACAATAGGGGAGAATATATAATAAAGCTCTCCCTCCCCTCTTTGGGCCCTTAGTTCTATTGACTGGAGGTGTCCACTTAAATTTCTTCTAGGCTGAGCGCGGTGGCTCATGCCTGTAATCCCAGCATTTGGGAGGCCGAGGCTAGTGGATCATGAGGTCAGGAGTTCAAGACGAGCCTGGCCAAGATAGTGAAACCCTGTCTCTACTAAAAATACAAAAATTAGCTGGGTGTGGTGGCGAGCATCTATAATCCCAGCTACTCGAGAGTCTGAGGCAGAGAATTGAACCAGGGAGATGACGGTTTGCAGTGAGATTGTACCATTGCACTCCGTCTAAAAAAAAAAATTTCTTCTAGAAGTTTCCTATGCATATTCAAAGGTGTGTATAATCTTTTTTAACCTAAGTAGGATTATGTTATACATATATTCCTGCAGTGTGCTTATTTTGGTAACATAGACATCTTTACGGGCAGGCGTGGAGCTAGTTGGAAAGGCTGTATAGTATTCCATTGTCTAGATGAACATAATTGACCAGTCCTCTCTGGATGGCCATTTAGATAGTTTCCTGCCTTGGGGGCATGTGTGTGTGTGTTGATTTTTATGGTTTTGTTTTTTGCTGCTACACGTGTCTCTATAGGGACCCTTGTTGAGCACATTATCTTTGTGAACTTGTGTGAGTATATCTGCAGGATCCATCCCCAGAACTGGCATTGCTGGGCCCAAGACAGGTACATTTTCTTTTTCTTTGTTGGCTGTGGTTTCGCACCTGTTTTCTGCATACCTTCTGGGCTTGTGCAGAGCCTGGGAGGCCTGAGGTGGACCAGACCCTTCTTGAGGCCTACATATAAGCAGACACATAATGAACACGCCCTCAATGCATGGACATAGTCTTGCAGTGGTGGCTCCTGGCCCTCGTGATGTGCCGCGTCCAGCTCTTGGTGATTCAGAGCAGGTGAGGCCAACAGAGGGGCACTCTGAAGGGACCGCCTGCTGTTGGCCTTTCTAATCATAGCAGGCAGCCTGTTGTCCCTCTGAGCAGCCATAGCCCTCAGC
This sequence comes from Macaca fascicularis, assembly GCF_037993035.2. Taxonomy (NCBI): domain Eukaryota; kingdom Metazoa; phylum Chordata; class Mammalia; order Primates; family Cercopithecidae; genus Macaca; species Macaca fascicularis. Next base: position 198,546,750 of record NC_088375.1, read on the forward strand.
ATTCAGTCAGACTTCAGAAAGTGAACTTTATTGTTCACTGTCAAAGTTGTGAATTTTTTTTTTTTTAAGACGGAGTATTGTTCTTGTTGCCCAGGCTGGAGTGCAATGGCACGATCTCGGCGCACTGCAACCTCCGCCTCCCAGGTTCAAATGATTCTCCTGCCTCAGCCTCCCTACTCGCTGGAATTATAGGCACCCGCCACCACGCCCAGCTAATTTTTGTTATTTTCAGTAGAGACAGGGTTTTGTCATGTTGGCCGGACTGGTCTCAAACTCCTGACCTCAGGTGATCCACCTGCCTTAGCCTCCCAAAGTGCTGGAATTACAGGCGTGAGCCACCGCGCTCGGCCTAAAGTTGTGAAATTTAATTTAATTTTTAACAGAGGCAGTTAAGGAAAGGCAATTTGCTGGCCCCAGTCCAGATTGCCTTTCTCACAGGATAATTGTGGTGATTTTTGCTGTTGAAAACAGTATGAAGAGAATCACAGGCACCTAGGCCTGGCCTGGCTGGGCTTTCCTGTCTGTCACTCTGGAAATCTGGGATAGAAGGAAGGAAATGTAACATTTCTTTTTTCTTTTTTTTTTTGAGACAGAGTCTCACTCTTGTCACCCAGGCTGGAGTGCAGTGGCATGATCTCGGCTTACTGCAGCCTCTACCTCATGGGTTCAAGTGATTCTCAAGTGATTGTCCTGCCTCAGCCTCCTGAGTAGCTGGGATTACAGGCATCCACCACCACACCCAGCTGATTTTTGTATTTTTAGTAGAAATGGGGTTTCACTGTGTTGGCCAGGCTGGTCTCAAACTCCTGACCTCAGGTGATCAACCTGCCTCGGCCTCCCAAAGTGTTGGGATCACAGACGTGAGCCATCGCACCCGGCCAGGAAACGTAACCTTTCTAAGTTAAGCATCTCGTGCCTCCTATGTGCTGGGCTGTGGCAATCCTGAAGGGAACCGTTTTTGGGAGTAGCACTGTCCCCGTCCTCTAGATGAGAAGACTGCAGAGCAGAGAAGCATGTGTCCAGGTCACACAGTGAACAGAATGGTGGCTTTTAGACTCAACCACTGGTTGTTTGCTGCTTTCTCCTTGCCTGATTTGGGCTATTGTGGGTGGTAAGAACTTGAACTCCACATGGGACCCCATGGCAGGCCTTATTCCAGGGCTGAGTCACTGCACAAAGCAATAACTGATAGTTGGAGCTGAGGGGCCTCTTAGTCATATGCCCATGCCAGGATCTCCCTTGTTGCAATCTCCTCTTCTAGTCCAAGTGAGCCAGAGCAGGCCAGTATGACAGGGAAGACCTGCCAGTGACTCAGTCTGCCTTCACTGCGCATGGCAGAAGGCACCCTGCGGAGCCAAGGGGCCACCGCAAACATCCCCTAAGCCAGTGTGCTTGGCTGCTTTCCCAGGCTACTTCTCGGGATGGAGATGCCAGGCCAATACGGCCCAGAGAAAGAGCTTGTAAGTCTGTCCCTTCCTCCTCCGACACCCACACACAGTGACGGATTATTTGTTGTCACATCAGCTGCTTCCGGAGGCCCTTGGGAGGGGAGAGCCAGTGGCAGGTCTGGCAGTGCTGCCCCGGATTCTGCTCTGGTGGCTCTCATCATGACTGCTGGTGAAGCCCTTTGCTCCCAGGAGCAGCCGGCCTGGTTCAGGGCCATGGGGACGGGTCTCTAACTCCATTTATCTTTCCCCCAGGAGAGCCTGCAGAGAAAGCTGCTCTGTGTGCACAGCCCTGAGACTTTTCTTCCAGAATTTCTCTGGGATGCATCCCCTTGGCCAGGGGCCTTTAGCTTCTAGACTTCCTTTGCAGCCTCCAAAGGAGGTCACAGAAAAGCCCAGTGGGGACTTCCTCGGGGCAATGGGATGAGGAGGGATCTCACTGATTACGCAGTCTCCTTATATGGGGCTAACTCATGAACCTTGCCTCCTGGAGGAGACTAGAGCTAGGTCACCAAGCTGCAGACCCTGGACTTTCAGGCCCTGCCTGGCCGCCAGGCCTGCTGTGCTCTGCACATTGGACTCCTGCTGAGGAAAGGCAGCGGTGGCAGAGGATGTGCTGGGGGAGCAGGCTGGGCGCAGGGCCCTCTTGCTGACCGCCCCTCCCACTTCCCACTGGGCTGAGTCACTTCCTCTCTGGCTGCAGCAGGTACTCTCCCACAGGCTGGGAGCAGAGCAGGCCTCAGCGGGTGGGGTCACCCCATACAAAGAGAGCTCTGGTTAGAAGCAGCCAGTTCACTTATAACCCCCAAGGCAATAAAGTGCAGCATTTGGAGATGTGATATTGTGCATTAGATGATGGTATTATGTATTCTTGACAAATTGGAGCTATACATGTCCTGCGTTTTAAAAATGAACAAAATCATCGCTCTCTTTTGGAACAGTGAAGATGACAGCACATGCATGAATCTTTGTCATCAGGGAGTCCTGGCTGAAATCGAGGGATTACTAATCCTCCTCTCTATCCGCCTCCCCAGCCTGTCAGCATCTGTCCTGAGCACAAAGCAAATGGCTTCCAGTGGGTTCCTAAGGAGATTGTTCACAGCCACCAAGCTCCCAGGGAGAGGGTGCGTGCCTCCTTCGGGGCTGGCTGTCATTCAGACTCAGCGGAAAAGCCCTCACCAGAGCCTCGACCTGGGCCACAGTCTTTAGGCTTTGCTTTTTCAATAACGGAAGGGGAGAATCCACATCAGAAAGTGGTGCCAGTTAAAGAGAGAATCTGGGAAACACTGGGAATGGTTTCTGGCAAGCGGTGCCCATCAAATGATAATGAAAAAAAGACATACCTGCAGAGACTTGCCACAGGGAAGCGTCCTCAGCACGGAGCAGGGAGCACCTACCCTTCACCCAGCAAAGACCTGGTGATACCGCCAGCCACAGCATCATTCAGCTGTCCTGTGAAGGGGGGCGTACTACCATCTATGTTTTACAGATGAGGAAACTGAGGCCCCAAAAGGGTAGGCGACTAGTGTAGAGTCACAAGAGAAGTGAGTGTCAGAAGTTGAAATTTGAGCCCAGACCTCCATGACCCCCAAATCCATCTTGTTATCCCAATTGGCATTTGCGTCACTGGTCCATGGCTTGAAACCCTTGGTTCTCTGAGCTATGAATTCCTCTGGGTTTCCTGGACTGCCTTTGTGGATGGAGAGCAGGTCTGTAGGTGTCCCTGGTAGAAGCATCTAAACGTGAGTATTAAGTGCACCAGGGGTGGTGCCCAGAGTGCTTGTGTCAGGGAATGGTGGGGGATGCTGCCTCTTGGCTCATGGAGGGATATCTCAGTAACCCAGCCTCTGACTCAGCCCTTTTCTCCAGAGAGGCCCCACTCAGCAGCCCCTGAAATGCTTCCTTCCAAGGGAAGCATGGCTTATCTCCCTGCTCACTGCAGCTTTCTGGCTTGACGGCACCTTGGTTGCAGGAGAATGATTGTTTAGAAGTAAGTCTAGAGAGTACTGTCCTCTCTATGTTTGGCATGCCTGGAACTATGCAGACATTGGGTGGAGAAGGAACAATTGAGGAATCAGTGTAGTCAGGGAAAAAGAATATGGGATACAGCATTGAAAAAGCTGTTTTTATATCCCAACTCTTCCAACAGCTAGCCAGGTGACTTCAGGCAGGTCTCAGAGTTCTGAGTGTCAACTTCTTTTTTCTTTTCTTTTTTTTTTTTTTTTTGAGACAAGGTCTCACTCTGTCCCCCAGGCTAGAGTGGTACTGTCATGGCTCGCTGCAGCCTTGAACTCCTGAGCTCAACAATCCTCCAAACTAAGCGACCTAAAACTCCCAAGTAGCCGGGACTACGAGCTGTGCCCAGCCTTGAACTCCTGGGCTCAAGTGATTCTCCCACCTCAGCCTCCCAGAATGCTGGGGTAACGGGCATGAGCTACCACGCCCGAGCTCAATTTCTTTTTCTAGAAAATGTTGTGTTTTGTGTGTGTGTTGTGGGGACATGATCAGTTATCATTATGTACCAGCCCTCCACATCCATGGGTTCTGCATCTGTGGGTTCAACCAACTGCAGATCGAAAATGTTCAGGAACAAAAATGGATGGTTGTGTCTGGACTAAACATGTACAGACATTTTCTTTCTTTCTTTCTATTTTTTGAGGTGGAGTCTTGCTCTGTCACCCAGGCTGGAGTGCAGTGGCACAATCTCGAGTCACTGCAACCTTGGCCTCCAGGTTCCAGCAGTTCTCCTGCCTCAGCCTCCCAAATAGCTGGGATTACAGGCAAACAGTGCCACGCCCGGCTAATTTTTTTTGTATTTTTAGTAGAGATGGGGTTTCACCATGTTGGCCAGGCTGGTCTCGAACTCCTGACCTCAGGTGATTTGCCCGCCTTGGCCTCCTAAAGTGCTGGGATTACAGGTTTTTTTTTTTTTTTTTTTTTGAGATGGAGTCTCGCTCTGTCGCCCAGGCTGGAGTGCAGTGGCCGGATCTCAGCTCACTGCAAGCTCCGCCTCCCGGATTTACACCATTCTCCTGCCTCAGCCTCCCAAGTAGCTGGGACTACAGGCACCCGCCACCTTGCCCGGCTAGTTTTTTGGTTTTTTTTAGTAGAGATGGGGTTTCACCGTGTTAGCCAGGATGGTCTCGATCTCCTGACCTCGTGATCCACCCATCTCGGCCTCCCAAAGTGCTGGGATTACAGGGATTACAGGTTTGAGCCACCGCACCCAGTCCTTTTTTTTTGGTGACAGGGTCTTGCTCTGTCACCTAGGCCAGAGTACAATGGCATGATCACATGATCTGTGATTACACAGGCATGACCCATGGCACCCAGCCAGACTGTTTTTTTCTTGTCATTATTTCTTTTTTTTTGTTTTTTTTAGATGGAATCTCGCTCTGTTGCCCAGGCTGGAGTGCAGTGGTGCGATCTCAACTCACTGCAAGCTCCGCCTCCCAGGTTCACGCCATTCTCCTGCCTCAGCCTCCCGTGTAGCTGGGACTATAGGCGCCCGCCACCATGCCTGGCTAATTTTTTGTATTTTTAGTAGAAATGGGATTTCACCGTGTTAGCCAGGATGGTCTCAATCTCCTGACCTCATGATCCACCTGCCTTGGTCTCCCAAAGTGCTGGGATTACAGGCGTAAGCCACCACACCTGGCCCTTCTTGTCATTATTTCTTAATACAGTATAATAACTACACAGCATTTCCATTGCATTAAGTATTATAAATCTAGAGATTATTTAAAGTATATGGGCCTGGGCGTGGTGGCTCTCGCCTGTAATCCCAGCATTTTGGGAGGCCGAGGTGGACAGATCACTTGAGGTCCAGGAGTTTGAGACCAGCCTGGTCAATATGGTGAAACCCCATCTCTACTAAAAATACAAAAATTAACTGGGCATGGTGGCATGCACCTGTAATCCCTGCTACTCAGGAGCCTGGGGCATGAGAATCACTTGAACCGAGGAAGCGGAGGTTGCAGTGAGCCAACATCGTGCCACTGCACTCCAGCCTGGGTGACAGAGCGAGACTCCATCAAAAAAAAAAAAAAAAAAGTGTAGCATGGGAGTATATGCACAGGTTATATGCAAATACAACGTTATATTAGGGACTTAAGCATCCTTGGATTTTGGTATTTGTCAGAGGTCCTGGAACCAATCCCCCATGGATACTGAGGGATGATTATATTCGCAAGTGCTTTGTAAACTATAAAACCATGTGTAAAAATTAGTTATGTTGGTTAATCTGAGAGTGTGAGCTGCCCTTGCAGGTTCTAAGTCTGAAATTCACCACCCAGAGAGGCGCACAGTAATCTACAAGAGACCTGGCAGCCACCTACTGTGGACAGGTGGTCTGTAGAGCATGGGTGGTGACCTCAGTTGGATCACACATTCAGATTTCACATCACTCACCTCGAGTGTCATCATTTCACCCCAGGTGTAGTCAGATAAATGCATAGTTAGGCCAGAAGTTCTCTTCAGAGAAGCGAAAGTGGTTGAAATTTTTCTGACCAACAGAAGGACCTTCACACCACAAACCTGGAGGGGCATGGAGGACCTGTCACCAGTGTGAAGGGACAGGCCAGGCTGTCACTCACACACTCCCCACATCTTGTCACAGGAAAGCAGATCGTTTGGCTGGATTTGGGGGATTCTCCCACACAGGGCCTGGTCCATCCCTTCATCAGTGAGGGCTTCTGCACAGCTGCAGGCATGTTGTGAATAGGTTTGATTCTTCAGTAGGGGTTGCTCTCCAGCAGCAAATGCTGTCTAAGCGTAACCCCTGGTGACCAGCCAGCTTAGACCCCATTCTGTCTCATGCGTTTCTGACGTGGGACTTTTCCCGGACAGACTATCGAGTGCAGCCCCAGTTACCTACAGCTGCGGCACCCTGTCTCCAGCTGTGAGTTGGCAGATACTGGCTAGTATGACCATCTGTACTTTCTTCAGCGTCCCACTCCAGCCACTGACCTCTCCTTGGACATAGTTTTCCTGTGAATCACACTTTGTACCTCTTTATTCAACTGCTTCTGTCTCCTGCCCCAACAGGGACCATGGTGCCTTATAGATGCCCAGCAAACAGCCCCACACTGTGTTCTCTTCCAGCTTTGCCCGGGCAGTGGGCTGGGTGCAGGGAGGCAGCGGTGGATGGGAGTTGCTCCCTCAGGGGAGCCCACAGCCTGAGATGGGGGAGTCAGACAGATACACCAATGTGCAGCACAGTGGGAGGGGATGGAGGTGTGCTCAGGTGCTCTGGGGGTTGGAGGAGAAGCAGCCAGCTTTGGCAGGAGGCCTTCTGTGAAGACTTTGTGCAGCAGGTGACATTTCAGTGAGGACCGAGGGACAAGGATGTGCCAATCAGGGAGAGCGGGGTGGGGCAGGGGTGTTCATGGCATACTCGGGATTGTGTCATTTGGTGTGGCTGGATTTAGGGTGCATGTAAGGGCAGTGAGGCTGGAGAGGTAGTCTAGGTCTGGTTAGGCTCACTGAGGAATTGGGGTTCTTCCTGAAGAGCATGGAGCCTTTGGAGGACCTCCACAGTGGGCAGAGAGACAGCAGCCTCCTGCGATCTGATTGCCCAGCCCCACTCACACAGGTGGCTGAGGTGGGCTCTTCCCATGGAGTTCATCCTTCCTGATCAGCCTGCAGAGAGCAGGGCCCCACCATCCTGTACTTGGTGCGGAGAAACCCTGTAAAGATGCACTGCAGAAAGACACCACCAGGTGGCAGGCCCGGAGATTGCATGGAGGCCCTCCCCCCACCCACCATTTCCTTCATATAGCACAGTATTGAAGAGAGGGGGCCGTACAAGACTGAATTCCTGTTCATGCCAGGCTGGTTCTGCCCAACATATATGAGACTGCACGTTCTGCCACTGTTGGCTGTGTACCCACAAGCCACAGGTCCCTCTGAACCTGTGAATCAGGTCTTGGGAGCTATTTGAGCAGGTTGGACTTTCTCCTCTGCCTCCGGGGACCTGAGAGTAAGTTACAGACTTCATGACCGTTCACCCCGAAACACCTGAGTATGTATCACCTAAGAACAAGGACATTCTGGCCGGGCGCGGTGGCTCACGCCTGTAATCCCAGCACTTTGGGAGGCCGAGACGGGCGGATCACAAGGTCAGGAGATCGAGACCATCCTGGCTAACGCGGTGAAACCCCATCTCTACTAAAAAATACAAAAAACTAGCCGGGCGTGGTGGCGGGTGCCTGTAGTCCCAGCTACTCGGGAGGCTGAGGCAGGAGAATGGCGTGAACCCGAGAGGAGGAGTTTGCAGTGAGCTGAGATCCAGCCACTGCACTCCAGCCTGGGTGACAGAGCAAGACTCCGTCTCAAAAAAAAAAAAAAAAAAAAGAACAAGGACATTCTCCCGTAGAACCACAATGCAATTTGCAAGTTCCGGAAATTTAGCTGATACAATACTATTATCTAGTAAACAGTGTATATTCAGATTTTACCAGTTGCCCAGTCATGTCCTTTATACCTTTTTTCTCCAGGATCACCCATTGTATTTCTTTGTTGTATGTCTTTAGTCTCCTTTAATCTAGAATCATTCTTCAGCTTTTCTTTTTTTTTTTTTTTTTTTTTTAGTAGAGACGGGGTTTCACTGTGTTAGCCAGGATGGTCTCGATCTCCTGACCTCGTGATCCACCCGTCTCGGCCTCCCAAAGTGCTGGGATTACAGGCTTGAGCCACCGCGCCCGGCCCCTTCAGTTTTTCTTTAACTATCTGACATGGATGTTTTTGAAACATACAGGCCTATTGTGAATGTCCTTCAGTTTGGGTTTGTTTCATGATTAGATTCAAATTATACATTTTTGGAAAAAAAAAAAAAACAGCATGAGTAGATTGGGGGCGGTGGCTCACGTCTGTAATCCGAGCACTTTGGGAGGCCAAGGTGGGAGGATCACTTTAGTCCAGGAGTTCGAGACCAGCCTATGCAACATAGCAAGACCTCCTCTCTACAAAAAATTTAAAAAATTAGCCAGGTATGGTGACGTGTGCCTGTAGTCTCAGCTACCCAGGAGGCTGAGGTGAGAGAATCACTTGGGCCTGGGAGGTGGAAGCTGCACTCCGGTCTGGGTGACAGAGCAAGACCCTGTCTTCGAAAAAAAAAAATAGCATGAGTAGGACATGTTGATTAAGGGCATCATGTCAGGAGGCATGTGATGCCAGTTTGTTCTGTTATTGGTGATAGTGACTTTGACCACTTGATTAAGATTGCAGCTTGCCTTTTAAAAAACGTAGGTATTGGCCGGGCGCGGTGGCTCACGCCTGTAATCCCAGCACTTTGGGAGGCCGAGACGGGCGGATCACAAGGTCAGGAGATCGAGACCATCCTGGCTAACACGGCGAAACCCCGTCTCTACTAAAAACACAAAAAATTAGCCGGGCGAGGTGGCAGCGCCTGTGGTCCCAGCTACTCAGGAGGCTGAGGCAGGAGAATGGCGGGAACCCGGGAGGCGGAGCTTGCAGTGAGCTGAGATCGCGCCACTGCACTCCAGCCTGGGCGACAGAGCGAGACTCCGTCTCAAAAAAAAAAAAAAAAAAAGTAGGTATATTTACACACAGTGATTTCACGTCTTTTAACTGTACTGTTCAATTGTTTTGACCAATGCACACACTCAGAAGCTATGTCCTTCGGCAGTAAAAGTTTTACAGCGCAATATATGTGCTCTGCCCTCCTCCTGCAATCCAGCTCCAGGAGATCTTAAGCTGGAGGCACCAGGTCTGAATTCCAGACTCCTCTCCACCACCCACACTTCACCTCCAACTGGAGCATGACCACAGACCCCTTCAGGGAGGCTGGCGGCCTCTTCATCCTGGACAGTCCCTTACTGTGTGCCAAGTAGGTAATTGCCAACATGTGTGCGCTCCTATGTGGCCGCCTGTGGGGATGCTTCTCTGTGTGTCGGGGGGGACCCTCCATGCCTTGGCCAGGCTTCAGCTGCTTTGTAGTCGGGTAGACATGAGGACAGACTGAGCTGGGAAGATCAGTGGCGACGTTTCATCCACTCAGTGCCATCTTTGTTTGTATCCCACATCCCTTTGGAGATTGGTGTGTCCACCAGGTTGAACCATGGGGTAGAGCTACCCCTGCCAGCTCTCCTGGACCTGGTCACACTATACCACTGGACTCTGGGCATCTTCAGCCTTGGAACCTTTATGTAGTTCTGATGGCCTGACTTTCACTGCCTTGCTGGGAGACCTGGGCTCACATAGCCCAGTAGCTTTAGGGTGAGATGACTTTAGCCCCAAATTGACAGAGTAAGATCAGGTACCCCCTACTCAGGCCATGCGGTGGGAGCTGTCCCACAGGTGAGGCACTCTCACCCTGAGGCCCATGCTTGCTCCCCAGGCTTGGCAAAGCAATGGAACCCCTTGCTTTCAGAATCGGGCACAGCTACAGCCTGCGGACGGTGGGGTGCCAGCTGGGCTCTCTTGCTCTATCCTGGCCTCCTCCCCTCACGCTCATTGTTGCCTCACTGAGCTTCTTGTTGAGTTCAGGTTCTAAGGGGACTGGTGCTGACTTGTGAGGATAGAATGTAGAAGAGTTGGCCAGGCATGGTGGCTCATGTCTGTAATCCCAGCACTTTGGGAGTCCAAAGCAGGCAGATTACCTAAGGTCAGGAGTTCGAGACCAGCCTGGCCAACATGCTGAAACCCTGTCTCTACTAAAAATAAAAAATAAATTAGTTGGGTGTGGTGGTAGGTGCCTGTAATCCCAGGTACTTGGGAGGCTGAAGCAGAAGAATCACTTGAGCCCGAGAGGCAGAGGTTGCAGTGAGCAGAGATGGCACCATTGCACTCCAGCCTGGGCGACAGAGCAAGACTCTGTCTCAAAAAAGAAAAAAAAGAAGAATGTAGAAGAGTTAACAGATCCAAAGCTCCAGAGACTGCTAAGCAAGGACGGTTGAGTTCCTGGGACACTGAGTAGTGGGCCCTGCACCCCAGCCTGTGAACCAGGTGTCTGGGGGGACCTGGGCTCCCAGTCTTCCTGAGACCAGAGTAGCCAGGGCATCATCATCACAGATCTCACCGTGAAGCCAGGGTCCCTCTGAGCAGGCCCCCTAGAAGAGTGTTTGTGGACTACTTGCAGGCGTGTCTCTGGAGGGACGCACAGCTGTATGATTGGAGGATGGGGCAGGGAAAGGAGGGTCTGTCCCTGGGAGCTGTGTCTTTGCTCACCCTACTAGTAAGCCTGCAGCAGCTTCCGGTTTTCTGGGCCTGCCTCTTCATGACGCTTCCTTTGCTTCAGTCAACTGTGGGTAGCATGAAGGGGTGGCAGGAAGGGAGGCAGCCTTGCTCCCTCTTCCCCCGCGAGCGTCTTTTTCGTCTCCCTGCCCGTCTGCTGCCATCCTTCTGTCAGCCTGTGTCTTGGAGCAGTTCCCGTGCCGTTTGCTTGAGTCGAATCCTGATGGGGGGAGGGATGGGTCAGGCTGAGCCCACTCATTGTCTGTGCTGCAGCTGCTCCCTACAAACTGTTGTCTAGACCATGCCTGTGCGTAGGCGCGTAGGCAGCGTCTACACAGATGTGACACGCCTCCATGATGCTCTCCAGAGACCTGGGAAAGAAAGAGGAGGCTTACTGTTCCCAGGAAGACAGGGAACAGGGTCAGAAGGGTGGTGATGCCAACTTACTACTGGAGGCAGTGGGGAGCGCAGGACAGGCCCAGGGCCACTGACCCTGCCAATGACTGTCACCAACTGGAGGGAGGGTATCCATTCACTCATGGAGTATCTGCTAGGCCGGGCAGGGGGCTGCAGTGGTTTTATATATATGTTTATTCATTTGTTTTTCCTTGTGAAATTTTTAGTTGTGGTGGAATTTTTCTGGTGGAGGGGGGCAGACATTAAGCATATAAACACAAATAACTACATAATTACAAAATTTGGAAAGTACTATGGAGGAAAATTACAGACCACCGTGAGTGAGACTAACTGGGACCCACTGGTCATAAGGCTATCAAGGAAGACTTCTCTGAGGAAGTGATGCTTACATTGAGAAGGATGCGTGGGAGTTAGCCAAGCAAAGAGCAGGAACAGCGCCAGACACATTACTGCCCAGCTTTTAAAGATGTCTCTAGAAGCAGTGTTACCCTTCTCTGCTTTTATATGAACGACATTGCATCTGCTTCCAGCATGAGCCTCTTTGGCAGAAGGCCCAGCCAAGCCTAACTGTGGCTTCTGCTCCATCTGGGGACTGTTGGGGCTCAGTGAGTTACACAATCCTAGTTATTCTCAAAATTAAGTCATGGCTGTGCTCCCCAGTGGCACAGCTCTGAAAACAAATTGGGATGATGGGAGGTGAGCCTGGTAGATTAGACCTGCAGTGCATTGGATCATCCCTCCTACTTTCCGGTTCACCACATAGAGTCAGTCTCCTAGAGTTTAGAATAAGGGCCAAAACAGGCCGGGCACAGTGCTCACACCTGTAATCCCAACACTTTGGGAGGCGGAGGTGGGTGTATCACCTGAGATTGGGAGTTGGAGACCAGCCCGACCAACATGGAGAAACCCCGTCTCTACTAAAAATACAAAATTAGCCGGGTGTGGTGGCACATGCCTGTAATCCCAGCTACTCGGGAGGCTGAGGCAGGAGAATCGCTTGAACCTGGGAGGCGGAGGTTGTGGTGAGCCAAGATCACGCCATTGCACTCTGGCCTGGGCAACAAGAGCAAGACTCCGTCTCAAAAAAAAAAAAAAAAAAAGGGCCAAAACAATAGCATGTGAGGATTCCGCCTTATTGGTGAAGACACACCTGTTCTTAGAGTAGGAGACGGCTTCCAGGAGTATCAGCAAAAACAAACTAAAGGAAAAGACTGAAATATTTAACTGCATAAAAAATCAACCTTATTTTTAATTTTAATTAAAAAAAATTTTTAAATGTTATACTAATTTTATTGAGACGGGTCTTGCAACATTGCCCAGGCTGGTCTCGAACTCCTGGGCTCAAGCAATCCTCCCGCCTCGGCCTCCCAAAGTGCTGGGATTACAGACATGAGCCACTGCACCCAGCCCTTAACCTTTTCTCTTTTTTTTAATTAAAAAAAAAAGGTTAAAGATGAAAAAGCTATATATTAGTTACATCCTTACATAGAAAGAGCTTCTAAAAATCAGTAACACTAATACACACATAGCAGTAAAAAATAGAAAAAGAATATAAAGGAAATTCATAAAAGAAATAATAAACACAGCCAGTAAGCATATGAAACAAATTCAATCTCAGAAATAATGAAAGAATTACGGATTTTAAAATGCTATGCTTTTTGTTGCCCACCAAATGGGCTATTTATAAGAGTAAGGAAATAACTGAGTCCTGGTACAAGTTCTGGAACTCACTCTCCCACACTGCTGATGGGACTGTAAATTGGCAGAGCCATCCTGGAAGCCTGGCAACATATGTCAAATACCGTTAAAAACATGCCCCCCTTGTATTAGCCTAATGGGGATTTTTTAAAAATGTGCCCCACTTGACTCTGCAGTTCTGCTTCTTGGAATTTATCCAGAGGGAGACAGATAAGTATGACAAGATGTATACTTGGTTTTTTTTTTTTGAAATGGAGTCTTGCTCTGTTTTCCAAGCTGGAGTACAGTGGCGCAATCTCAGCTCACTGCAAGCTCTGCCTCCCGGGTTCATGCTATTCTCCTGCCTCAGCCTCACGAGTACCTGGGACTACAGGCACATGCCACCACACCCGGCAAATTTTTTGTATTTTTGGCAGAGACGGGGTTTCACCGTGTTAACCAGGTTGGTCTTGATCTCCTAACCTCATGATCTGCCCTTGGCCTCCCAAAGTGCTGGGATTACAGGCATGAGCCACTGCGCCCGGCCAACAAGATGTATACTTGTATGTGCGTGACTATTCTTTTTTTTTTTTTTTGAAACGGAGTCTCACTCTATCGCCCAGGCTGGAGTGCAGTGGTGTGATCTGGGCCCACTGCAAGCTCCACCTCCCAGATTCACACCGTTCTCCTGCCTCAGCCTCCCGAGTAGCTGGGACTACAGGTGCCCGCCACCACACTCAGCTAATTTTTTTTTTTTGGATTTTTGTAGAGACAGGGTTTCACCGTGTTAGCCAGGATGGTCTTGATCTCCTGACCTTGTGATCCGCCCGCCTCGGCCTCCCAAAGTGCCGGGATTACAGGTGCGAGCCACCGCGCCTGGCTAATTCTTTTTAAGTGGAAAGAACCTAGATGTCCATAAATAGGGAATGGTCAGAGAAATCACTGTATATTGTACCAAGGAGCCTGTGTAGCTGTCTCAAGTGATGTTGCAAAAGAATATTGTGATGCAGGGATGTTAATGGGGTTTTTTTTGTTTTTTACAGCTTTATTGAGTTGTATTTCACATACTATGAAATTTATCCTTAATGGTTTTTGTTTGTTTGTTTTGAGATGGAGTCTTGCTGTGTCCCCTAGGCTGGAGTGCAATGGCGCCATCTCAGCTCATGCAACCTCTGCCTCCCTGGTTCCAGCGATTCTCCTGCCTCAGACTCCCGAGACAGGCGCCCACCACCATGCCCAGCTAATTTTTTTTTTTTGAGACAGAGTCTCGCTCTGTTGCCCAGGCTGGAGTGCAGTGGCGTGATCTCAGCTCACTGCAACCTCCGCCTCCCGGGTTCAAGCGATTCTCATGCCTCAGCCACCAAGTAGCTGGGATTACAGGTGTGCACCACCAGGACCAGCTAATTTCTGTATTTTTAGTAGAGACGGGGTTTCACCATGTTGGCCAGGCTGGCCTTGAACCCCTGACTTCAAGTGATCCACCCACCTTGGCCTCCCTAAGTGCTGGGATTACAAGCATGGAGTCACTGCGCCTGGCCTCCCTTAATGTATTTTAGGTGGGAAAAAAGGAAACTTATAAAATAGCATCACAGTGTGGTCCACGTGTTTGTGATGATAAAACTTTCTGTAAGTACACACGCAGTCACACACAGGAAAAACATGCTTCAATGTCAACACAGCAGTTACATCTGGGAGGTGAGGTCATGGGTACCCTATTTTCTTATTTTTGCGTATGTGTATTTTCTAACGTTTCTACAGAGAACATCAGTTACTTTTATATGAAGAAAAAGACAGGAACAGGCTGGGATTCTGTGTTTTTGAGTCCATTATGGAAGGGTAAAGGCTACACTCCTAAGGTGGATGTCAGGCCTCTATCCTAGGCCACCTCTCACCACTCCCTGCCTCACGTTGGATGTTCAGCAGCACAAACTACCTGGATTTGGTTGCTTGCGTGCCATTTCTTACCTGGGCATGTTTGCTCACTGAGGCCCTCCTACCACAAATGTCCTGGCCCACTCCTGTATCCTTAGGGAAGTTTTTCTGGAGCCCCCCGCCCACGCTGGGCATCCTGTGACCCCTGACCTTCCCCACGTGGAACTCGTCTGTACACATCTGTTTCCTTGTCCCCCTCGGACGCTGCTTTGCCAAGGTGTTTGACTTTGGAGAGCTGGAAGAAACAACTCTTCTTTTGTGTTTTCATCTGTTTTTTATTTTTTTTTTAATCTGTGTCCAGAGGTGTCTTTTAGTCTCTGGCCCCAATGTCTGCCTTTCATTTTTACACAGGAGGATCTCGGGATTATCAAGCAAATCAGAGTGCTCAGTGATCTTCAGTAGTGTTCTCTAACTGACTCTTAAATACACAATGAATTGTCTTTTCCTGAAAAGTAATTCAGGAAAAGTTTGAGTTTATGAGGGAAGAGAAAGTAAACCCTGCCACTGACAGCTTTGGGGAGTTCTTTCATCTGAGAGGACCAGAGAGTCAAGGAAAGATGGGAAGAGGGGTTCTCAGGGCCGTAGTCATCAAACTCCATGGGCATAAGAAGCCCCCAGGCCTCATGTGTAATAAACATCCCATTCCTGGGGCCTACTGTCCAGATATGGGCCAGGAATGGGCACCTCGGGTCATTAGGCTGTAGGTATTTGGAGGGCACATCTCACTTTGGGAATAGTTGCTCAGGGTTGGTGTTCAGCTGGATGGGACTGGCTCTCCTCTGTGTCTCTGTGGTGGTCTCTTGGGGCTCTGTTAGTGGCATTAGCATCTGCACAAAGCACAGTTTTCTCCTCTCTGAATTTAACTGGACACTTGGTGCTGGTGTGTTGGCTCCCCACCTCTGTACCCTGTATATGCTACCTTAAAGGATGTCCACCTTTAGCATCTAATCAATCCAAGTAAAGGAGCTGTGGTTCTTTGTCACTGGGAGCCTTGGATGCTCCTCTGGGAGCGGGAGGAGGTGGCGGCTGCAGCGGAACAGCAGCAGCGGCAACTGTGTGACGCATCCCAAGTCAAAGACCTGCAGGCTGGGTTAGCATAAGGAAACTCGCTGACTTACTCAGTGAGAAGGGGTCTTTCTCTCTTGTCTAGAGCTGAGAATGAAGCGGAGAGCATCAGACAGAGGAGCTGGGGAAACGTCGGCCAGGGCCAAGGCTCTAGGAAGTGGGATTTCTGGAAATAATGCAAAGAGAGCTGGACCATTCATCCTTGGTAAGCCACTGACCTTTGGGAAAAATGGGTGGGCTGGGAGGCAGGGGCAGGGTACATTGGCTCACATGATCTGACCTGCAGACATCAGAGTGGGGTGGCCCACCCTCAGCAGTGTGTGGTCCTGCCCTGCCCCAGGCCTGGTCCCTAGACTCACTACTTGAAGTGGAGTATATTTATATCAGTGGAAGACCCAAGCCTTAGGTCACTCTATACTAGGGGCTGTCAGTGTTTTAGCCACACCAGCCTTACATCAGTCTTAGCTAATAGCTAGGCTCCGTGTCTTCCCCCAGAGAATCCTATGTGTGCCCCTAGAATGTTGATGTGCCCACAGGAAGCACACCCATTAGAAGTCATTAGCTGCATTAGAACCCAAGCTCTGGCCAGGTGGCAAGAGCTCACTATGTAATCCCAGCACTTTGGGAGGCCGAGGTGAGAGGATAACTTGTGGCCAAGAGTTCAAGACTCCGCAAGTTTGGGCTTGGGCAACATAGTGAGATCCCGTCTCTACAAGAAAAATATAAAAATTAATTGGGCATGGTGGCACATGCCTGTAGTCCTAGCTACTTGGGAGGCTGAGGCAGGAGGATTACTTGAGCCCAGGAGTTTGAGGTTACAGTGAGCCGTGATCACACCACTGCATTCCAGCCTAGGAAACAGTGTGAGACTCTGTCTCTAAAAAATAAAATAAAATGAAAACCCAAGATCATCCGAGGCACTGCTTTATGCCATTCTTGGATGGCATAATTTCACAAAGCATTTTGTATAGCCCCCCAAATTTCTTTAAATTGGCACAGAAATCCTGGCACAGGTGTTGGCAGTTGGCCAGAGGAGCAGCAGAGCATTTCTGCATGATGCATAAGGACCAGCAGTCCAAATTGCTTATAGTCAGAGTTGTGGCCAGAGACTGGGAGTGAGTTTTACTTTGGGAGAGCAGTTTGGACTTACAGGCACAGGATAGTTCCAGCTCCCGTCATTCAGTACATACTTAATGGTGCGTGCCTGCTACGTGCCAGGCCTGTGCTGTTTGCCAGGCATGCAGCAGCGAATAAGACAGACAAGTTCCTTCCCTCACAGAGAAACAAACAACTCACCAGTCATCACCGGTGGTGCAAGTGCCTTGAAGAAGTTCCACGATGATGTGAGATGAGAAGGGCCTGTGGGTAGGGCAGGCAAGAGAGGCCTGTCTATGTGGAAGCTCCATGTGAGCTGACACCTGAGGAGGACGAGCAGCATCTGTGAGAAGAACATTGCAGGCAGAAGAAACAGCACTGCTGAGGCCCAGCAGCAGGAAAGGGCTTACCACGTTGGGAACTAGGAACCCAACATTAGGAGCTGGAGTATGGCATGGGACAGGGAATCCTCGCTTAGAAAGGTGGGAAGGAACCGAATCATGCAAGGCCTTGGAGGCCAAAGAGTTTGGGTGGTATGTTAAGAGCAGTGGGTCTATGAACATGTCACTGGTAAAAAGGAAAACAAAGAGCAGCAGACTGTTAAGAGTTTTTCACGCAGCAGTGGCACTGTGACATCAGATTTCCACTCTGAAAGCTCAGGCAAGGCGCTGTCAAGGGACAATAAGCACTGTGCATCTCCAGAAGTACAGAAGGTCCCCAAAGCTGGCACTTGAACAGGGGCCAGATGGCTGTATCAGAATCACCAGGGAACCTGTTGCAGCTATAGTTTCCTGGATCGTCACCCTGCAGTTGCTCTTCAGAGGATCCAGGATCTCTTGGGTTTGTTGGTTTTTTTGAGACAGGGCTTTGTTCTGTTGCCCTGACTGGAGTGCAGTGGCACAAACATAGTTCACTGCAGCCTCAACCTCCTGGGCTCAAGCGATCCTCCTACCTCAGCCTTCCAAGTAGCTGGGTCCACAGGTATGCTCCACTGTGCTCAGCCAATATTTTATTTTTTGTTGAGAAGGAGTCTCACTATGTTGCCCAGGCTGGTCTCGAACTCCTGGGCTCAAGCAGTCCTCCCACCTCAGCCTCCCAAAGTGTTGAGATTACAGGTGTGAGCCACCGCACCCAACCTGGATCTCTTGTTTTTTTTTTCTTTTTTTTTTTGAGACGAATTCTCGCTCTGTCGCCCAGGCTGGAGTGCAGTGGCGCGATCTCCGCTCACTGCAAGCTCCGCCACCTCCTGGGTTCACGCCATTCTCCTGCCTCAGCCTCCCAAGAAGCTGGGACTACAGGCGCCCGCCACCACACCCGGCTAATTTATTGTGTTTTTAGTAGAGACGGGGTTTCACCGTGTTCGCCAGGATGGTCTCGATCTCCTGACTTCGTGATCCACCCGCCTCGGCTTCCCAAAGTGCTGGGATTACAGGCTTGAGCCACTGCACCTGGCCGGATCTCTTGTTTTTCATAGATGCTCCCAGAGACTCCAGCATGCACCCAGGGTTGAAAACCTCTCTTTGGGAAATGTGCCTGCAAACGCTGGATGTGCTCCAGGCAGAGCACACATACCCCTCTATTTTTGGAGGGGAGACCTTGAAAACTCTACCAGGAGACCTTGGGGGGGGGGATCAGTTCAGTGCACGTGAGGTATGGTGCCCTCCTGAATAGAAGGTCTAGTAAGAAAGACCACATGGTGACCTGGCATTGTGACAGCCAGGGCTTCTGAAAAGGAGACCAGCAGCTCTCTGTGCCGTAGGTCCTCGTCTGGGCAACTCACCAGTGCCAAGCATTGTGCAGTGTTTGGCAAGGAAAGATGGCACGGATGACTTCTATCAGCTGAAGGTAAGTGAGACATGAGGGTGAGGGTGCCTCAGAACCAGGGCCTGTCATGCCAACCCACTCCTCCCTCCTCCACCTTCACACCTGCGTCATTGTGAACAAGAGTAGTGCCATTTCTTCCCGAGAAGCAGTCAAGTTCACAGTCTCCCTCGGAACAACTTCTGATTTAAAGAGTTTTGTCTGTGCATAAGTTACATCACCATCATATTAAGAAAAACTATTTCACTTGGTGTGTCTATGTGTGCACTGTGCGCAAATGTCATGTGGTAGAAAGCCCCCTGCTTCCCCCATTCTGGTTGTTCTGCTGTGTCAAGTGAGGTGTTCTGGTTTTGGTTTTATTTTTGTGCTTTCCTAAAGATCCTGACCCTGGAGGAGAGGGGGGACCAAGGCATAGAGAGCCAGGAGGAGCGGCAGGGCAAGATGCTGCTGCACACCGAGTACTCGCTGCTCTCTCTCCTGCACACGCAGGACGGCGTGGTGCACCACCACGGCCTCTTCCAGGTGAGCGGCCTGCCCCCCCCACCCTTCGCACCCACCTCTGGCCGGCTCCAGGGGCTGCCACTTGCTTGGGCCACAGCCATACGAGCAGCTCACATGACCCTCGGGTGTCCCTGCCATGCTGCGTACATCAGGACTTCCAGGGTGGGGGGCGGGGCTGGGCTGGGCTGGGCTGGAAGTCAGGCTGGACCACACTGGCTGTGCTCCTGTGGGGATGGTTACAGCCTAGCCAGGAATGCATACAGTTTGCATCTTACAGCAGCCAGGCTCTCTTTGAAGAGCCGCTTTTCTGAGAAAAGGGGAAAGCAGGAAGTCACTTAAAGACACTCGGGCCCAGGCCGGGCGCGGTGGCTCACACCTGTAATCCCAGCACTTTGGGAGGCCAAGGTGGGTGGATCACAAGGTCAGGAGATCAAGACCATGCTGACCAACAAGATGAAATCCCATCTCGGCCGGGCGCGGTGGCTCAAGCCTGTAATCCCAGCACTCTGGGAGGCCGAGGCGGGCGGATCACGAGGTCAGCAGATCGAGACCATCCTGGCTAACACAGTGAAACCCCGTCTCTACTAACAAAATACAAAAAACTAGCCGGGCGAGGTGGCGGCGCCTGTAGTCCCAGCTATTCGGGAGGCTGAGGCAGGAGAATGGCGTAAACCCGGGAGGCGGAGCTTGCAGTGAGCTGAGATCCGGCCACTGCACTCCAGCCCGGGCGACAGAGCGAGACTCCGTCTCAAAAAAAAAAAAAAAAAAAAAAAGAAATCCCATCTCTACTAAAAATAGAAAAATTAGCTGGGCGTGGTGACACGTGCCTGTAGTCCCAGCTACTAGGGAGGCTGAGGCAGGAGAATCGCTTGAGCCCGGGAGGCGGAGGTTGCAGTGAGCTGAGATTGCACCACTGAGCTCCAGCCTGGGCAACTGAGTGAGACTCCATCTCAGAAGGGCCCTCTTGTCCTTTTTTTTTTTTTTTTTTAAATGGAGTCTCGCTCTGTTGCCAGGCCGGAGTTCAGTGGGGCGATCTTGACCCACTGCTACCTCCGCCTCCCAGGCTCAAGCGATTCTCTTGCCTCAGCCTCCCAAATAGCTGGGACTACAGGCATATGCCCAGCTAACTTTTGTATTTTTAGTAGAGAAGGGGTTTCACCATGTTGTCCAGGCTGGTCTCAAACTCCTGACCTCAGGTGATCCACCCACCTCGGCCTCCCAAAGTGCTGGGATTACAGGCGTGAGCCACCGTGCCCAGCTCCGGGCCCTTTTTAGCTGCATCGTCAGAAATTGGCCAGGCTAGGGTGGGAGGGAAGACGACAAGTAGGAACCAGCATTTGGGGCCGTCTGTAGATCTCCACAGTTGTTTTGGAGCCACCTGTTCTTCCGCCTGCTCAGGCATTTCAGTTTGCCCAGCAAACATGCCTGTGCTTCTGTGCTCAGATGTTCCAGGTCCCTTAGGAAAGGTGTTGATTAACAGTGTGTACCTGACAAGAACCATTCTTGGGGCAGCACTGAAGTTGTGTCTCCAGAAATGAAGAGTTGGGTTCAGAATGACCCGAAGCCTCCTTACAGGCCTGGGAACAGCCTCGTTCCTCAGCTGAGCGTCCACTGAGCCCTCAGCCATTTGCTGGCCAGGACCAGCTCTTGCTAAGACAGACCTGCTGTTTCAGAGGCAGCACAGTGCCAGAGACAGCACTCAGGCTTTGATGCTGACAGTCCTGGATTCAGCTAGTATGACCTTGGGCAAGTCACTTCAGGTCTCTAGGCCTGAGATTCCTCATCTGTAAAATGGGGATAGTGATAACAGTACCTACCTCCAGTGGTGGTTGGGACGATGAATGAGAGTGTGTCAAGCACCGAGCTGCTGCTGGAACTCTGTCATCATCATTGCTGTTCAGGCAATAAAAACTCCTTGTCAGCTTGAGTTCCTGAAATAGAACAAATGGAACGCACTTCCCACCCCGCATGTATACACCCCACCAAGGTCTTTGTTCTTAGATTTGCAATTAGAGGTGACTCAGAGTATTATTAGGCAACTCCAGAAATTAAGAGTATCCCCGTAAACATGAAATCAAATTGAGAGTGATTGTGGTTTCTTGGTATTTTGTCTCTGATATCTTCAGAAGCTTGGCCTTAGTTCATGTCATTTTGGATGAGAGAACCTGGCTGATCAAAAGTGTTTCTAGTATACCGTCTGTGTGCCAGACACTGTGCTAGGGCCTCTGAGAAAAGCAAATATGAGGTGTGGTCCTGCTCTTAAGAAGAAATGTGGAGACTGGGCGCAGTGGCTCACACCTGTAATCCCAGCACTTTGGGAGGCTGAGGCAGGCGGATCACAAGGTCAGGAGATCGAGACCATCCTGGCTAACATGGTGAAACCCCGTCTCTACTGAAAATACAAAAAAATTAGCCAGGCATGGTGGCGGGCCCCTGTAGTCCCAGCTACTTGGGAGGCTGAGGCAGGAGAATGGCGTGAACCCGGGAGGCAGAGCTTGCGGTAAGCTGAGATTATGTCACTGCACTCCAGCCTGGGTGACAGAGTTAGACGTTGTCTCACAAAAAAAAAAAAAAAAAAGAAAAAGAAGAAGAAATGTAGATATTTAGTCCTCCAGGAGTTCCCCAGAGGGGACAGGTCAGTCTACCCCGCATGACACCAAGGACTTCCTCAAGATGGTCAGATGAAGTCCGCAAGTTGTACCTGTTTTTTGTCTTACTCGAAATACCTTTCAGCAAGGAAAATGGGTCTAGAGCTTGCTAGCATTGTGTCCATCTCGCAGCCACAACATTGGTGGCAGTACCCACTTACTGAGCCCTGGCAGTGCAGGACCTAAGCACAGGACATGGATTGTCTTATTTACTTCTCTCGGGCTGTGAGGGAGGGATTACCAGCTCCCTTTTACCGATTAGGAACTAGAGACCTGGAGAGGGTAAGCAAACTGCCCAGGTCCCACAGGTAAAACAAGGTGGCTGGGGCCTGAACCCAGCAGTCTGAGGTCAGAGTCACTTAGCCACCACTATGTGACTGTCAGGAGCACTGCATCCATGAGGAAAACAGGTGTCCTGGACACACAGAACCTGTGTGGCCTCTGGAGCCTGCCAAGATTGACCTCTTTCTAACTTCTACCATCTTAGACATCGAGAGGGGTTCTGTTGGTAATTACTGGAACCTGGGTGCCGTGGAGGGAGGATGCCCATTTTTTTTTTTGCTTAAGCACTGGGCCAAGAGGGCCCTTGGGCTTTAAATGCCCAGACCTGATCTGAATCCTTTGCATTATGATCAAAGCATTAAGCTTTCACCTGAGATGTTTTAGCTTCAGCCTCTTGCTGGTCCTGGCATTTGGCACACAAGAGGCTTCACAGTGCTGAGCCACCCCATGGTCTGGGCTGCCCAGGCCTCAGTCCTCTATGGCCTGCACATGCAGGCTAATTCCAGGCTCCCTCACTGGTTTGAGTGTCCAACTCCAGAGAGTCCCAAGCCCTGGCCTTGGCCCTGTCGAGTTCACAGCCAACCCCTGTGCTGCCCCCTTGCCTCCCAGGACCGCACCTGTGAAATCGTTGAGGACACAGAATCCAGCCGGATGGTTAAGAAGATGAAGAAGCGCATCTGCCTCGTCCTGGACTGCCTCTGTGCTCACGACTTCAGCGACAAGACCGCTGACCTCATCAACCTGCAGCACTACGTCATCAAGGAGAAGAGGCTCAGCGAGCGGGAGACTGTGGTCATCTTCTACGACGTGGTCCGCGTGGTGGAGGCCCTGCACCAGGTGAGGCCACACTCTGCTGCCACACCTTCTGGCCACAGAAAGCCACCTTTCTTGCTGCTGCTGAGCAGAAGGCAGCTCTGTCCTGCACACCCGGGTGTGCTTTGCAGCTGGGAGTGTCCAAAAGAAGAGTGGCCGAATGGCAGGTGCACAGGGGGAGGCACAGTGCCACCCTGCAGGCCACCTTCCTGGTGAGGGCTGACCTGCAGCCCAGCAGAGCCCGTGTGGTAATTCCCCATCAGTTAAGAGGCCTGGTGTCCCCCATGTAGTGATGACAGTGAGATACCCACCCAAGCAACTACAGCACGTCTGAGCTTTTTGTAGGATTAGAGGTGTCAGACATGCCGGGACAAAGGGTAGGAGAGCCTGAGCCTCTTCCCGGTGCACCGCTAATGTGGGCCGAGCCTGTGGTACTTAGTCACAAAACGATGACAGCTCCTCCCCGACCCCCAGATCCATCCTGTCTATGGAATATCTAATGGAGGTGAAAAGATGAGTGACTTTCCCCACCAGCCGCTGCCCAGAGGGGAGAAAGCTGAAGAAGCCGCCGCAGATGGGGAGACACTGACTAGGTGCACACTCGTTCCCCATCCAGATGCATGGGTCGTGTGAACTTAGAACTGTCCTGATCTGCCTGTGGTTGGAGCCTAAAGAGACACATCGTAGAATTTTTCCCACCTTCTCTAACACCGGGAGAGCCCCCATCTTACAGGATGGGCCCTGACCCCACCTCTCACATTGATAATATAAACCATACGCCTGTTGTTTTGCAGAAGAACATCGTGCACAGAGACCTGAAGCTGGGGAACATGGTGCTCAACAAGAGGTAAGATCCCTGTCTCTTCGTCCACGCTGTTACCCTAGGCCTGGGGCAGGCTACACATTGCAACTCTCTGGTGCCCTGCAGTGTCCTCATGGAGATTCCGACTCAAAACAACCCACTTCCTCCAGGAATCCCAGGAGTCTGGGGATGGGATGAACATGGGAATTGGGGGCTTGCTGAGACTGGGAGTTTTGAGCCACAGAAAGGGAGCTCTGGGAGGAACTTTAGATCTCCTCCCTGGTCCATTTATTTGTCATGCCTGGCTCCTAGTGGATACTCAGAAAATTACTATAAAAATGGACTAAATGGTCAGGCACAGTGGTTCCTGCCTGTAATCCCAGCATTTTGGGAGGCTGAGGCAGGAGGATCACTTGAACCCAGGAGTTTGAGACCAGCCTGGGCAACATAGTGAAGACCCCCATCTCTACAAAAATATATCCTTTTTGAATGGACAAATGGGGTGAAGGAATGAGCAAAATGAGGCCTTGCTGTAGGTCAGTTTCCTCAGGAAACAGACTCTGAGGTTTACGTGCAGGAGGTTTACTGTGGAGTGCTCTCAGGGTGACGGGGTGGAATTAGGCAGAGGGAGAAGCTGAACCTCAGTGAAGTCCCAGCAGGGCCTCAGCCTGAAAAACTCGAGAGTGGGATGGCCCTGCAGATGGCCCGCGCATGGCCTTTGTGCCCCGCCAGCAGTCACTGAATGTCTGCTGTCCATAGGGAGGGGCACTCCCTTAGGCAAGGCAGCTGCTTTTGGCTAAGAGAGCCTCCCGGAGAGGGATGCAGCTGTGAGTAGTTACCTGTAAAATGTGACCAATTCTCTCAGCAGCAGGAAGAGCATGCCTTAGACTTGGAGGGGATCAGGCGGCCCACCCCAACATTGTTGGTGAACCAGCAGCAGAGGGAGACCAATTTGGCCCTGGTTTCAGGTTGTCATCCCACCTCAGCAGAGGGTCCTGGGCCTCTTTGGAGTGATCTGGGACAGTGCTACCACTGTCTCACCATGTTGGAGGGACCACCAACCATGTAGGGACCCAGGACCGGCAGGAAGTGGGCCCACCCTGTGGACTACCACCATCCTGGAAATGTGGGGCTGAGAAGGGCGCATCTCCCCCACCCCGCCCTGCCCCCACCCATTCTTCCAGAGCCTCCCTCCCTCACCTCTCAATTCGGCGTTGAGCAGGTTGGAGGGCTTACAAAGGCAGCCCGAATCTCACAGCAGAATTGTTGTGGGTGATTCATTCCATGATGTGGCTGTACCAGCCCAGCCCAGGAGGGGCCCAAGGCCCACTGTCCTCTAAAGGGGCCAAAGCCACAGTGGTCAGAGGAAAAGAAGCTGCCTGAAAGCTGGCCTCTGGGGAGGGGGCATTACCTTGTGCCCCATCTCAGCTGATGGCGAGTTACTGCTGGGGACTCTAGACCCACAGCTCCAGCCTGAGAGGCCATCGGGACGTTGCTGTGCATCTCAGCTAGCCTTCTCCATGCTTCGACTAGCACCACCTGGTGCTGGGGCTGCAGACAGAAACTCTCAGTGCCACCACTACCCTCTGGAGCCCACCATCTGATGGGGTACTGACCAGAAGATGGTATCATGTGTGGAGGAGCAGCATGCAGAGGGCAAGGGGCATGTGGAGGGACAGTGGCTGCTGCCTGAGTCGATTCGCGAAGGATGAGTTGGGATTTGCCAGACTGAGAAAGTGAAGGGATGAGAACCTTGCCCTGCTATGCTCTGCAGGGGGAAGGGAGGGAAACAGGAAATTCCAGGGCTGCTTAAACCCTGGACTGGCTGAGTGAGTGAGTTGGGGAGGACGGAAGCAGCACGGACATGGGGGTCAGACCTGGCTCACTTCCCAGTGCCAGCTCTTCGTCATCTTGGAGACCGTGAGAGTGTGTTCGTTTGGTTACTTATTGATTGAATTCATTTATTGAGGTACCAAGCACTTCTCTGAGCTTCCATTTCCTCATCTGTGAAAGTGAAGGTCATCCTGGCTTCCTGGGAAGATTGGCCTGAGATGCAAATAAGTGGATGTGAGGCTACCTAATATGATGGGCTTTGGCGCATCACAAGCACACCCCAGTGCTAATCCAGCCAGGACTGGAGAGCCTGTGGCTGAGAGACAGGAGAACAGGACCCGTGGGCTCACGTCTCTGGAAATGAGGCCTGCTGCATGTTGAGCGGCCAACGAGGACACCCCTGGTGAGGGCCCAGCGGTCCCCCAGCCATAGCTCTGCACCATGAAAGGAGGTGGTAGGGAGTTCCGACTAAACCAGCCCTGGACTGTGGAGAGCCAGTTGTCGTACAGTTGGGAAATTGGGTCCTGCCCCTTCCCCTGGCCCTCTCTGGGGCGTTGGGCCAGTCCCATCTTGCTGTGGACTACAGGCTCACTGTTCACAAAGAGGGCATAATTTTTGGGCACCTAAATCCATCTGGCCACAGAGCCCGTGTCCCCTCCAGCTGGACTAGAGAGCTCCCAGGCCTTCCACAGCAGCCATTCATTGGCTCTAAATGAGCATCGTGGAGTTGTCATGGGAACGTGCCGGGCTCATGCCTGCTAACCACATCAGCACTCCTGGCCCCTCTGTGTCGCTGGGGGATTTGCTTCCAACTCTCACTTCTGCAGGCCCCCTTGGTCCTGAGAGTGTAGTCAAGGGGTCGCACCACCCTGCAGACACCGGCGTGGCTGTAGCAGCTCTGCTGTGAGTGTGCGTGCGTGCTCCTCAGGGTGCAGAATGCCGACGCCTCACTCACACCCAGAACCAGACAGAGGTTCTGGCTGCCTTGCACTTGAGTCATGGGCGCTCCAGAGCGGCAGGGTGGTGTGGTGCAGAGAGACCCACTGCTCTGTGTGTATCCTCTGCCACATCCTCTGCTCTGGGGCCCCACACTCACCTCGTTCCGTTGAGAGTTGACCTGAAGGAGCTCCAGCCCACTCCAGCCCCTTCCCGCCCGTCATGCCAGGCTCTGCCTCCACTGGAGCAGCAGGCGGGCCAGCTGGAGGCCTTCTCAGCAGAGCAGAGAGCTCCCAAGGAGCAGACAGGGGAGGTGTTGGCAAGGCAGCTGCAAGGACAAGTTCATCCCGCTTTGGATTTTAAAAGGATCGAAATCCAAAATCCTCTTCTAGGGTTATGCGAGGTGCTGTGGGGTCTTTCTGCTTCCTCCTTTCTTTTTGGTAGGCAGGCAACACCAAGTTCCTAGAAAAGGAGAACACTGTGGCAGCCCAAAGGGCCATAGCTAAAGCGTGACTCACTCAGAGCCAATCCTACTGACACACGTCCCCTCCCTCTGTCCCACTCTGCCCTTGCCCCCTCCTGTCAGGACCAGACTAGGACGTGTGGGACTCCCAGGGAGCTGTGCACCTCCTGCTTGGGTGGTGGTGGCGGGGCAGGGGAGCATTGCCAAACCTCAGGAGGCCTTGGAGCTGCCCGTGCCGCTTCCTGTGGAGAGACTCCAGTGCTCCTGCCGCTCAGCCCTGCAGAGCGTCAGCTGTGCCTGCTCGTGCCCTGGCAGAGGGCGGGAAAGTCCCACCAGCAGTGTTGAGTTGAAAGCTCAGCCACACTGGCACGTGCTGTCCCAGGCCTGTTGTCACACCATGGCACCTCTCCCCTGCCGCCTCCAAGACAGAATCTTTCCCACCAGGTGTGCCAACCACCAGCTGCTACTATTTGCCAGGCACTGGACTAAGTGCTGTCCGTGAGATTGTCTTATCTTGCTGAATCCTAACCCAGTTCTGGAGTTTGGTGCTAGGATTTCACTGTTGTACACATGAGGAAATGGAGGTTTAGCAAGAGATTCACACATCAAGGATGTGGCAGAGCCAGGACTAGGAACCTGACTCCCAAACCCACCGTACTGTCTCCTGAGCTGTCCTCCTCCCAGCGTCTTGAGCCTCAGAGACCCACAGGATACATTTGCAGCTTCCGCAGCCATCTCTGACCAGGAGTGCCTCTGCTCTGTGGGAACCTTCTGGACAAGAGGCCTGAGCAGTCCTATATTCAGGGCAGCGGCACTGGAGCTTCAGAGCTAGAGCAGTCCACTCCTTGACGTGCACGTGACCCTGCACAGTGACCCTTCACCTGTGCACTCAGGCTCTAGCCGCCCGTGGGTCACCAGTCAGATTCCTATGGCAGCTGACAGGGCAGGCCTGTGTAGGCGCTGGAGTCAGCGTTTCCATGAGGAATCCAGAGGACAGACTGGCCTTTGTTTTGCATCAAGGCCTTTGCCAGCAGAATTCCCCAAGATTGCTGAGGGCTCTCAGAACCTCCTGGACGCAGCTCCTGGGGAAATCCACCGGCAGCCACGCATGCGCTGTGCCTCTGAGAGCTCTGAGAGTTGATGGTAGTGAGAGGCAGCCCAAGGCCCCCATGGAGCTTTCCTTCCTCCTGTCCTCCCAGCTTTTCCCCCTAGCTTTTCCACCCAGCCAGCCGACACAGCAGCAGGGCAGTCGGGCAGAGAGGCACCCTTCCTCGTTGCCTGCCCCCGTGGGCCAGGAAGCCTTTCCCAGGCCTCTTAGACAGGGCCTGCCCCCTCTCCCAGCCTACGGTGTGGTGCAAGGTCCTCTCAGGGCACTTCCTTTTGTCCACATGTGAGTTTTCTCCAAAGGATCAGAGCCCAAAGCTGCTCTGCCCCATGCCTTTCAGAGGGAGAGTCTGTGATCTAGCCAGGGCAGAATCACAAGTACAAGGTAAGGGATGAGTCAGTTTTGATGGAACAGAAGGAAAAGTCATTCAGGGCCTGGGGCCCTGCCCAGGGACACATCTGGGCATGAGGAAGCTGTCAGTTGTGTGCGCAGCTCTGGGACCTCGCAGACCTGGGCTTGGATCCTGCTGTTCTGCTCACCAGCTGCATGACCTTGGCCAAGTCCTTTCACTTCCCTGTGCCTTTGTTGTATCATCTGAAACCGGACGGTGAGAAAATCCCCCTCACTGGCCACTGTCAGTTTCTTCCTCTGCAGTGGTTGTGGGGCCAAGTGAGACAGTGACCTGACAGACTCCGTGGTGTGGGGGCGGCTGGGGCCACCCTGGGGTCACCTCCCAAGGTGGAGTCACTCATCTCTGCCGGCCTTCCTTTTCCTCATGTGTGAATGAGGAAATTGAACTAAATCTCTGGTCACTCCCAGTCTAGAATATGACACGAGGCTGTTTTTGGGAAATCTCTGAAAGTTGTTCTAAGCCCTATTTTATACCCCGAGATTCATCCAGGGCAGTAGGTCCGGGGATGGCCTGTGCAACACTCAGGACCTGGGAGAGAAGCCAATCCCTGCTGGGACAGCTCGGCTGGTGGCCAGAAAAGTCTGGGGCCTGATTCCTCTGCTCCCTGGAGAGGGGGTTGGGGCAGCTGTTTCGCCCTCTGGCGAGAAGCCCACCTCCTGCTGTTCAGGATCAGGGACTGGCCCAGTGAGGTGTGCCCTGCCTATGTGTCTTGTGCCCGTTGCTATAGACACTGAGGTTTGTTCACTCTCTGTCTCCCATTCCTAGGACACATCGGATAACCATCACCAACTTCTGCCTCGGGAAGCATCTGGTGAGCGAGGGGGACCTTCTGAAGGACCAGAGGGGCAGCCCTGCCTACATCAGTCCTGACGTGCTCAGTGGTATGTGTGTGTGCCAGGCAGTGGGCCTCCAAGCTCAGTACAGCCAGGCTCTGTGACAATCCACTCAGCAAATCTGTGGGCAGGCCCTGGGCAAGGTGCTGGCGCTTCACTGGGGGCCCAGACCAGTACTGTCGCTCCCCATACAAAATGTTTGGTCTGTTGGAGGTGGAAGACGTAACGATAACACGAATGCATGTTTAATTCCTCTGAGATTAGTGCTAGGGAGGAACGGGATTGCTGTGAGCGTGGATGAAGGGTGCTTGGAGGACTTTCCCCACAAGGTGACAGTTGAGCTATGATCTTAAGGGGAACTAGGAATTCCCTGGGTGTGTGTGACTGGGCTGAGGCGGAGGGTCCCAGAGGCAGCACGGCACATTGGAGCAATTTCAAGCTGCTCAGAAGTGAGCCTGGTTCAAGGGGAAGCCAGAGAGGTGCGCGGGGGCCAGATCAGGCAAGGTCTGGCGTAGGCCTCGTTAAGAGACGTCATCCCTTCAAGTGCGAGTGGAAGCCATTGAACAGTTCTCAACTGCGCGTGCCACTGTGAGTTTGCGTTTCAGAGCCCTCACTCCCTGTCTTTGTTCACTCATTCTGTTACTATTTGCTGAGGGCCACCCAGGCCCAAAGCTCTGTTCTAGACACTTTGGAGACCACAGTGAACAAAGTAGACAAACATCGCTGCCTTCATGGAGCTGACTTTCTAGTGGGGTTGAGACAGATAATACACAAAACAAATAAATAACTCACGGGCCGGGCGCAGTGGCTCATGCCTGTAATCCCAACACTTTGGGAGGCTGTGGCGGGTGGATCACAAGGTCAGGAGTTCGAGACAAGCCTGGCCGATATGGTAAAACCCTGTCTCTACTAAAAATACAGAAATTAGCTGGGCGTGGTGGCAGTTGCCTGTAATCCAAGCTACTTAGGAGGCCAAGGCAGGAGAATCGCTTGAACCCGGGAGGCAGAGCTTGCAGTGAGCTGAGATTGCACCACTGCACTCCAGCCTGGGCAACAGAGCGAGACTCTCATCTCAAAAAATTAAAAAAACTCCCAAAGTTACTGCCCACTGATCTGATTTCCAAGTTCCAGACACAGTGCTGAGCGTGACTCACATTATCTGTTTAAACCACACAGCTATCCTGTGAGGTCAATATCTTAAGTCCTTTTCTCACAGATGAGGAAATTGAGGCTTAGAGATGACATCTCTTATCCAAAGTCATAGCTAATAAATAGGAAACTGGAAAATGGAGGCAGAGCCCCAGGGCTGCCTCCCACTAAAGCCCATGCTCCCAACTCTTTCACCATAGACTCTGTTGCTTTCCCTTTACCCCTTGTCCTTGGCCCAAATCCTTTAGGGAACCGGGGCTTACACCAGCTCCCATCCCTCCAACATGGAGAACTTGGGGTTGTCTACAGGATCCTTCATCCCCACCCCACACGTGAGTGCGCCCTTTCTGTGCAGTGGCAGAGCCAGCCTCATCCCAGGTCTTCACACACGTCCTGGTGAGCAGGCTGCTGTAATACAAGCACTTACAACTCCCTCGGAGGCTCCCCCAACTGCTGCTTCTGCTGGAGAGCCAGGCCTGTCCCCAGGGCTGCCCATGTGCAAAGCCAGTAGCACCTTTCCCCAGACCTGGGGGTTTGGTTGGAGTCACCACAGCCTCTGCTAGAGGGATCTGGGTGCCAGGGGTATACCCTAACTCCCTGGGCACCACCCCCATGGCCCAGCACAGCCTGATACCCTCCACAGTAATCCCCAAAGCATCCCTATAGGAGATAGAGCCAGGCTCCTCCCTCCACCCAGCCTGTGAGTGGGGCTGTGGCTGTTTGCAGGGCTCGGGCCGGGGGCTGGCCCTGGTTGGGACTCCTCTCTCACAGCACCAGGCTAGAGTGGCCTTCATGTGCAATCAGAAGCTCTGTGGGCCTCCCTGCTGTTGCCAGCAGCCTATCCTTCTGGCTCTTCCAGACTCGTGCCAGTCTTGGAGGGTGAAACAAAGGGATCTGACTGAATCAGAAAGAGTCTTCGACTGGGAGACCAGAGACATGGGTTCTCAATTCTGGCCTTGCTGTTGAACAAGCTGTGTGACCACGGCCTCCAATCTCCTTCTGACTTCAGCTTCCTCCCTCCTGGGTTAGAAGCTGAAGTACCAGCCCTACCATGTGGGTTTCGGGCCCAGGTCTGCCCTTTCATTTGTTCTCCATGTGCCCAGCATGAGCATGGGGCATGGGGCTGTGAAAAGGCAGACCTGGTCTGGCCCTCATGGAGGTGATAGTCTGGCTAATAACCGTGTGAATTTGGGGAAGTTACAGACCTTTCTGGGCCTCCGTTTTTTCATCTATAAAATAGGGATGGCAGTAGTAGTACCTGAGGGATTAACTAATGCCCTTAATCAGCCGGGCACCGTGCCTTACTCCTGTAATCCCAACATTTTGGGAGGCCAAGTTGGGCGGATCACGAGGTCAGGAGATCGAGACCATCCTGGTTAACGTGGTGAAAACCTGTCTCTACTAAAAATACAAAATATCAGCCAGGCATGGTGGCAGGCGCCTGTAGTCCCAGCTACTCGAGAGGCTGAGGCAAGGGAATGGCGCGAACCTGGGAGGCGGAGCTTGCAGTGAGCCGTCTGGCATGATGATTTGCTGAAAGGGAAGCTTGCAGGTGCAGTGTCCCCTCAGAAGCCAAAGCCCAGGGAAGGTTGCCTGCCCAGGTCAGGCTCCCAGCGAGTTTGTCTGGGGAGGGGCCAGTCATACGTCCAGGTCAGGGCAGAGGCTCAGGCTGAGGGAACCCTCCACAGGTCCTGGAAGCAGATCCTTCCTGCCTAAGCCAGCAGGACAGCTCAGCAGGAAGCATCTTCCAGACACGGGAAGAGAGGCAGCACCTTTTTTGGAGCCATACAGAGCTAAGAATGGTGGCACAAGTAATCGGTTCCGTACTGGCGACCCCACTTGGTGGAGCAAGTTCTAGGAAGAGGGGGCTGTCCTCGAGTCAGCCATGGGGTCAGCCACACAGTCACCGCAGCTGCTCTTTGGCACCGGGGGCTGGAAAGAGCCAAGGATGACACAGCCTGGAAAGAGCTTGGGAGAAGCTCGTCTTCCACAGAACTACCTGCTGTACCAGCCAGGGCAGGTGCTTACTCCCCACAACAGCCCTCTGTGGTAGGCAGCAGCGCTATCCTGAAGGTGCCGTGGTACCTTCTGAAGATACAGGCTGAGGCCTGTAATGGCACTGTCATGCACACATGGCACACCCTCTCCCGGTTAAACTGCTTGCCCTTCACTGGGCCCTGGGCGCCCAGGGAGATGACGCTAGGGTGCCTAGCAGCATCTCTTCCACGCCCACGGAGAACAAAGTTGTGTTCTGGCGTCCAGGCTGCCACAGCCTGCTGGTGTACCGGAGGGTGCATTGCAGGGAGTGGGCAGGGCCAAGGGCTTTCGAACGCTCCAGTAGTCCTCATATTTCGCATTTGGGGGAGTGGGTCAGAAAATGGCTGGCACACGGGAGGTGCCGTATTGCTGCTGGGTGGGTGGACAGGTTGCCCTGAAAGCAGGCAAGCAGCAGGGCCTGACGGTCAGATGTGGGCCCACTGAACAGCCATGTGGCCTTGGACAGGGCCGATCACTGGACCTCAGTGTCCTCAAGCCGTGGAGTGCAGTTAGTGAAATAAAAGTATTTCTTCCAGTGCTGTCCTAAAGCGGGTGCTCAGTTAGATGTCTGCTCCTTTTTGCTTTACAGATGAGGAAACTCTCACAGCGATGTTAATTAAGTGGACATCCTTCATTTGGCAAATACTTGGGTCCATGCTAGGCACTGGGGCTCAGCAGTGAACACCGCAGGGAGGCACCTGCACCTGAGAACTTCCCTTCTAGAGGGCAGACGGGGAGTCACAAGTAGACAAAGGAGGGGACTCTGCAAGTGGTTGTCCAGGTCGTGAAGGAGGCAGCAGGGTGTGGGGATGGTGACAGGCGGAGTGGCTGGCTCATCTGGAGCCAGCTAGTTACCTGCTTTGCCAACGTTCTTGACCCCCTGCTTGTGAGCTGCTGTGCTGGGTGCTGGGGCTGCAGACCCAGGCCTGGCTCCCAGGGGCTTGCCGTCTGGCCGGGCAGGGCAGGTGCTGTGAGCAGGTGCAGAGTGAGCCCTCTCCTCGGGGGTCAGGAGAGGTGCATCCTGAGGAACAGGGGATGGGGGAGCACAGGCAGGAGCTCAGAGGACGGCTCTGGGGGGACCGGAAGTGAGGGTGGCAGGTGGAGGGAGGGCCCCGGGTGGGATTCCAGGCTGGTGAGCCGTGGTGGTGCTGCAGCCTGAAGGCTGAGTGTGGTGTGTGTGCCCGCAGGCCGGCCGTACCGTGGCAAGCCCAGTGACATGTGGGCCCTGGGTGTGGTGCTCTTCACCATGCTGTATGGCCAGTTCCCCTTCTACGACAGCATCCCGCAGGAGCTCTTCCGCAAGATCAAGGCTGCCGAGTACACCATCCCCGAGTGAGTCCTGCCGCCCGGGGGGCGGGGGGCGGCCAGCCTGATGGGCTCAAGGCAGGGAAATGGCACAGTGAACCTGGGCATCCTGGCCACAGACCCAGCACCACCTACTGAGCCCTCCTTCCCAACTCCCTGCCTCAGGGATGGACGGGTTTCTGAGAACACCGTATGTCTCATCCGGAAGCTGCTGGTCCTTGACCCCCAGCAGCGCCTGGCTGCTGCCGATGTCCTGGAGGCCCTCAGTGCCATCATTGCATCATGGTAAGTGGACGGGCACTGCACCGGGCACCAGGCCGCGTCCTCGGGGCCTCTGCCCATCCTACCCAGAAAAAGCAGCCTGCAGTCAGCCTGCTTCTCTGCCAGTTAGAGTCCGATTTCCAGATTCTCTGCATGGGCAAGATCAGGAAGGCGTAGGCAGAGCTGACGGTTAAGCGACTATGGGCTGCCATAGCTGCCCAGGCCATGCCAGTGGGGGATGGGCATTGCCTCACTGAATTCTCACCACCACCTGTAAAGGAGAAATTGTCCCCCTTTATGGATAAGAAAACTGAGGCTCAGAAAAGCAGAGTCTCGTGGCAGGAACACAACCCAGGTGTGTCTGACTCCAGCTAAGTCTGGGATCAATGGACCTGGTCTCTCTGGGGCCAGCCTGACCTGTCTGCCTCCCTGCAGGCAGTCCCTGTCATCTCTGAGTGGGCCTTTGCAAGTAGTTCCTGACATCGATGACCAAATGAGCAATGTGGATAGCTCCCAGGAGGTGAGTTGGGGAGGGCAGATGGGCCGTTACCCAGCCCCAAGGGACGGGCTTCTGGGGGCAGGCAGGGCAAGGGCAGAGGTGGCAGCTCCCCGCCGTCCACAGGGTTTCCTTGGTCTTCTTGCCCAGCCTTGGGGTGGGAAAGGGAGACTTCAGTCCTCAGCCTGAGCTGCCTGGGGCCTGCCTTGGGCTTGGTGTAGCTGGAGATCTTTGGCCAGAGAGGCCTGTGGGGCAGCCGAGCTGGAGCCAGTGCCTGAGTGGCCCAGGCCAGCCCTCCCAGCCTCCTCCTGCTGCCCACATCACATTTCTCTGCCCCTGTGAGTCAGAGTTCTCTCTCACCCTTCCTGCTTTTCATTTTTCAGATGATTCATTTCTCCCTGTTTCTTTCCTCCCCATTCCCTGCACTGGAGAAAGTGTTGGGCCTAGGGTGGGGGCAGAGACTTGGCACCAGGCAGCAGCGGGCAGGTGATCTTAGGGTGCCCCCTGGAGGGCAGGATTTGGCCGAGCAACAGCATTGCTGGGCCCTGGATATTGGAAGGACCTTCCCTCCCTGGCCCACCTTGGAGCTCCACAGTGAGCAGTGTGTAGGTACGACCAGGAGGGGCCGTGCCTGGGAGAGCCTCCCAGAGCCTCCTGGCCCCCGAGGACGACGGAGAGTTCCAAGCCCTGCCCACCTCCAGCTTCCGCCCTTTAGCTGTTTGGCTAGCCCGCAGTGAGCGCCTACCCCGAGGGCACGTCGTTCAGCCCTCAGTGTGGGCCTGCGCGGCCTGTGTCCTTAGCCCCATGTTACAGAAAGGAAGCTGAGGGTGAGAGAGGTAAGGACTTTCCCAAAGCCACACAGCTTAGAAGTAGTGGAGCTGAGCCTTGAACCTAAGTCTGATCCTGAAGCCCTGCTGTCCTCTGTGGTGACTGGCACGGGGACACCACTTCAGCTTCTGTTACCATCTGCCTGGACCACCCCAGGGACTCAGCATGGGGCCCCGTGTATGTGGCTCCCCCAGGTGCTGAGCCCCTAGCCCAGGGCTTGCTCGTACCTCTTGACATGCATTGGCCGCCTCAGGGCTCAGAGAACCTTTGTGAGAGGCCAGACAGCTAAGGCTTCTGAGGTAAAGTGACCTCTCATGCAGCCAGTGAGTTAGGAAGCGTGAGTCTGCATCAGTCCCAGATCCGCAGGGTGGCCTGCAAGGCGAGTGCTGGTTGGCTGGAGGGTGTCAGGGACCTGCCCTCAGCGCCACTCCCGCCGTCTGCCTTGAGGCCTGAGGCTGTGGTGCCTGGAAGGGTGACTGCAGCAGCCAGGCTGCCAGCATTCATGCCTGCCCTCTGCCACGCTGCCTTCATCTGGGTTTATCTTTGTCTTGCTCCTTCCCTCACGCTGCCTTCATCTGGGTTTATCTTTGTCTTGCTCCCTCCCTCTCTCCCGGCCTCAAAGGTGAAGGTGACGGAGGAGTGCTCCCAGTATGAGTTTGAGAACTACATGCGGCAGCAGCTGCTGCTGGCCGAGGAGAAGAGCTCCATCCATGACGCCCGGAGCTGGGTGCCCAAGCGGCAGTTCGGCAGTGCGCCTCCGGTGCGACGGCTGGGCCACGACGCACAGCCCATGACCTCCTTGGACACGGCCATCCTGGCGCAGCGCTACCTTCGGAAGTAACAGCCTCAGCCAGGGCCACCAGCACTGCTGCCACCTCTTCCAGCCCCAGCCAAAGGCATGGCTGTCAGGGCTGGGCCCTGTAGTGCTGGACTCTCCCGGGCCGCAACAGGGACAGGGCAGGGACAGGGACAGCCCAGGTCACATGTGGGGTCAGCAGAGGTACCACGAAGCTACCTTTTGGGATGATTGCTCGATTGTTTGGTTTTTAAATCTGAGAAGCCTAGATAACTAATCTGCTTTTAATCATGATGTTTTAATCTACCTCTGTCTCTTTAACCATGCTGTCTCTGGACTGAGCGAGAGGGAGGAGGAGGGAGCCCACTCACCCCGCCCCAGGGCCTTCCCCAGCGGCCACCACCTGACCTGGGGCGCTGCTCCCCACAGTCCAAATAAGCTGAAAGTGCAGCTCGCTGCGTGCCCCAGAGCGAGTGTCCCCTTCTCCCTGCTCTCCCAGGCCCCTGCCACAGCCTCTTTCCATCCTTCTCCTTCTGACCCAGGCCCCTCAGTCCAAGCTTTGGAAAACCTTCACCTCATCTTAAGCCGAACTCAAATATATTTATTTTTTTACCGTACCAACTTCTCTCCCATCTCTAGGTGGCTCAGCCCATGGCCACTCCCTGCCCCCAGCCTGGCTGGACAGCAAGGAGTCCACAGCCCACACGTGGGCTCCCTCCTCACCCCCAGGCAGGGAAGCCCCTCCTGCTGGCCCCTGTCCCCTTTCAGCCCACCCTCTGCTGCCGGTGATGGGAGGCCTTTCTAGACCTGGCTCTTTCTCTCCCATCTCAGTGGCTTCTCTGAGGTGCTGTGCACGCGCATTAACCTGTTCCCTTCTCCATCCTTCCTTGTGGTACCAAGCTCACGTGGACTCCCGATGCAGAGGGGCCCCGGGGTTGGGCTGCAGGCCTGGCTGTGAGTTGGGGGGCCTGCCGGTATGCTCCCCTACCCTACTCTTGGGTTTAGAGGATGGTAGGGACATCTCCTGTGCCCTTGCCTCATAATAGATGTGGTGTCTCTCCCAGTGGACCCTAGCAAGGGTCCTCCATGGGCGGTGGGGACTCAGGAGAACCGTAGGGACTGGGGGAGCCTGCCTGCCTGGCTTGAGAACAGCCCTGCTGCCCTTTTGAGCCGAGATTTTGAAGTGGATGCCCGTCTTGCCAGAAATGCTGTTCTCACCAGAATGCCCCCCTCCCCTTGCCCTCACTGGACTTGGCCCTGCCTGATGCCAAGCAAAGACCCTTCCCCAGAGGCCTACCCCCCGTATGTCCTCAGAGAGGCTGAGGGTCCCCTCCAGCAGTCATGGGCCCTGCGGCGCCTCCTGCCTGGCTCTGCTCCCCAGTGGGGAGGTGACTGTGTTTCCCAGAGTGTGAGCTGCTCTCCTCCCCCGAAAAAGCTGACTCACTGTGAGTGACCTTGGGCAAGTTCCCAAACCTCCTTGTGCCTCAGTTTCCCCATCTGGAAAAAATGGGGCCACCTCTTGCCAGCAGTAGCAGGGCTGCCCACGCCCCTTTCTCCCCATGCCCCATCCAGCACTTGGGCGCCTCATGCCTCTGCCTCAGTGGGCCTGTGGGAGCCCACTGGAGCCCAGCACTTACTCCCCCTGAGCAGCAAGCCTGCGTCTGTCTCAGCTGTGCAGCACTGAGGGCCAGGGTCTTGTGCTGCGGGGCTGGCGGATGCCCTCTTTTCTATATTTATTTCATAAAAGTCTCCTGCGGGAGCGGAAATGCAGTCCGGCCTAGGGCTCCCAGCCCTGACTGTCCTCCTGTGAGGGCCTGAAGCTGGGCCAGGACCCGTTGCGGCGGAGCCCCCGCTCAGCAGCCCACCCGGCCCCTCCAGGCTGCTGCCCGTGCGTGGTCTTTCTCCTCCTTTCCAAAGCAATAGCCGCCAGGTCTGCAAAGCCCTGTCAGACAGACTGGGCCCTTCCAAGGTCAAGCCATGTGTCTGATTACATTTCTGGTGAAGCAAAGGAGAGGAGGATGGGCCAGGCCTCACTGGGTGTCACACACTGAGAGAAGTCCTATTGTAAAGAAACGGAAAAAGTCACAAAAAAGTTTGTATAAAGACATATTTTTGTACTACATGGGGACTCTTCCTGCATGTCAGCAATAAAACTTCCTGATCTGGAACCACTGTGGCCTGTGTCTCCTGCGTTCTGGCCCTCCCTGCCTGCGTCTCGGCCTCTCCAGCCCCAACCCAGCCCCATCTCCCTCCATCGCAGCCGAGTGATGCAGGATTCCCAACTGGCTTCCTGCAGCTCTGAGTGCGCCCCTCCCTGCTCTCTGCAGCCAGCAGGTGGCACCTGGCACCACTGTCTTGGCGGGGGTAGGGGAACCGGAAGCGCCCAGCAGTCTCTTGAGACCTATGCATCCGCCCACTGCCCATGTGGGAGCTCCCTGCTTGGCTTGGCCCACCCCCTGACCTTGCATGCAGGAGGTAGCGGGGCATCCCAGGCAGGGTATTGATCATACCTCTGCCAAACTCCATCTGGGGTGTGGGAGCCTGTTGCCCCAGACTGCCCATATGCCCATGTCCCCATCCAGGGCAGCCAGGGAAGGAGAAGGCCCAGCCAGGCCTCTTCCTGCTCCACCCTCCCCCTCCCTCTCCTCAATAGGAAGCCAAAGGCTTCCTTCCTTCCTTTCTTTCCTTCCTTCCTTTGCTTAAATTTAGACTTTGGGCTGGGCACAGTGGTTCATGCCTGTAATCCCAGCACTTTGGGAGGCTGAGGCGGGTGGATCACGAGGTCAGGAGTTCAAGACCATCCTGGCTAACACAGTGAAACCCCGTCTCTACTAAAAATACAAAAAATTAGCCGGGCGTGGTGGCGGGCGCCTGTAGTCCCAGCTACTCAGGAGGCTGAGGCAGGAGAATGGCGTGAACCCGGGAGGCGGAGCTTGCAGTGAGCCGAGATCGCACCACTGCACTCCAGCCTGGGTGACAGAGCGAGACTCCATCTTAAAAAAAAAAAAAAAAAAAAAAAATTAGCCAGGCGTGGTGGCGGGTGCCTGTAATCCCAGCTACTCAGGAGGCTGAGGCAGAGAACTGTTTGAATTTTCTCAAAAAATAAAAGAAAAAAATTTAGACTTTGCAGATTGCACTTCATTCTAGCAATGAAGCTAGAGGCAGGCTGGCCCCTCCCCGGCACACCACAGCACCCACGCGGACCCACTTCGGTGTCCAGCCTTCCCCGGCACACCACAGCACCCACGCGGACCCACTTCGGTGTCCAGCCTTCCCCGGCACACCACAGCACCCACGCGGACCCACTTCGGTGTCCAGCCTTCCCCGGCACACCACAGCACCCACGCGGACCCACTTCGGTGTCCAGGAGCCTACACCCAGGCCACCCAAGGAACAAGATCTGTGCAGGCAGAGCCCCTTCCCAGTCAGGGGTCCACAGAGCAAGAGGGGCGCCTCTCCAAGACATGAGAACGCGCTAATCCCCTGCAGTGCTTCCGAGCATAGCCCCAGGCCCCTCACTCCTCCCTTCACCTCACAGTTCCATACCTGCCCCAGCAGCCAGCTGTCCAAATATTTTGCCCATTACATTTGGCCCATGCCTTACCCATGCTGGATGCTCTGCTGGGAGGTGCCCCACTTCCAATCCACCAGTGCCTCTCTCAGCTCTGGACCTTGTCTCTGTTCAGCCTCACTCTTGTCCCGCCACCCGTTAAGCCTCTGTTCAGGGCACAGATACCTCCTGGGCACCTACACGTGTCACTCTTACATTCAGCAAAGCACAAGACAGGAAGCTCCCTGCAGGCAGGGGCTTTGTTTTGCTCACCCTTACCTCCTCAGCACCTGGGTCTGGGCCTGGTACACCTTGGCACTCCTGAACAGTTTGGCGTATTGATCTAAACTTCTTGGCTGTGAGTTGGTCAATTTAAAGCAAAAAAAGTGCACTTTCTGGATTGCTGTTCCTTCACAGGTTTTTACTGTGAGCCCTGTGGCAGCAAAGGAAGGGGAAAGTACCAGAAGGATGGGTGGGACTAGTGCAGTCACACCGACCACTCGTGTGTCCCTGAAAGGTCAGACCAAATGACAGCTGAGAAGCTGGCATCCCCTTTAGCCACCCTGTCTCCAGTGTCCCTGGGAAGAGTCAAACCGGACCTGTCAAACTAGCGGAAGTGGGAAAGGAAGTGAGGAACAGTCTTGGTGGCTGGATTGTTCAGGCTCTGAAGCCAAGTTGGCCTTGACTTTCTCTGTCCCTCCGTCCCTCTTTCCCTCCCTCCCTCTCGTCCTTCTCTCTCACACCCCATGTCCAAGCCACTGCTACTCCTGTCGGCTGGCCCTACCTTCAGAACACAGGCAGAATCTAATCACTTGTCACAGCTCCACTGCAGCCACCCTAAGCCTCCATCTCTGGCCTCCTGGTCTCCCACTCTTCCCCTGCCACAGTCCAGGCAGCACGTGGTAGCCAGAGTGAGCCTTCAAAAACCCTGATTGTGTCCCTCTTCTGTTTACAACCACTCCACGCAGTGGTTCCACTCCACGCAGGAGAAAATCCAAAGGTCTGTGTGGCTTATAAAGCTCTACACCGTGAGTCTGCACACCTGGGTACCTCCCCACCTTCC
The DNA here is from genome assembly GCF_037993035.2 of Macaca fascicularis. Lineage (NCBI taxonomy): Eukaryota > Metazoa > Chordata > Mammalia > Primates > Cercopithecidae > Macaca > Macaca fascicularis. The sequence continues at coordinate 198,587,510 of NC_088375.1, forward strand.
CAGCCCTTCACCCCTCACTCTATTCCTGCTGCTCGGGCCTCCTGCTCCTGAGCAAGCCAAGCGTGCTTCCGCCGCACGGCCTGTGTACAGTTAGCCGAGAGAAAGGACGAGTAGGCCCAAAGTCAGGCGAGCCATTTTTATCTGTCCTGCCAGGCTGCTCCTTGACAGGCAGGGGAGGCAGCCCCACTTACAGACTGCAGCAGGGCTTCACAGGGCGAGGAACTGGGTCGAGGGGTGTGAACCGAGTTGGGCTGCAGGTGTCTTGATTGCCTCCTGGAGATGGTTTTGCCAGCTTTAGTTAGCAGGTGTTCTGACCGCATCTTGGAACCGTTTGCCGGTTCAGCTGAAGTGTTCCGGACAAACAGGTACTCGAAGGGTCAGTTGTGGCGGGGAGTTTGCCGATAGCCTTCGGGGAGCTGTGCGGAGGTCACAAAGGACTGTATTGTAAGACCCATGGGAAAGGAGAGGAACAGTCTGGTCGGGGTGACCCTAACATTCCAGCCTTTTAATAGATGATAGAAAAGGGGGTGTTGTTCTCATCAGGCTGCTTCTGGCTGAGAGGGAGTGGTGGTTAGGGGGAGAGGCTGGAAGGTAGGGGTTAGTTTTGGTTCTGGCTTTGAAATTGCTGGTATTCTTGGAGTAGCATCATGTCTTGTATGGTTCCGTGGATAAAGGCTCAGATGCGGTTCTGTAAAAACTTGGGTAAAGAGGCCGGGCGCGGCCGGGCGCGGTGGCTCACACCTGTAATCCCAGCACTTTGGGAGGCCGAGGCGGGTGTATCACGAGGTCAGGAGATCAAGACCATCCTGGCTAACACGGTGAAGCCCCGTCTCTACTAAATATACAAAAAATTAGCCGGGCGCAGTGGCGGGCGTCTGTAGTCCCAGCTACCCAGGAGGCTGAGGCAGGAGAATGGCGTGAACCTGGGAGGCAGAGCTTGCAGCGAGCAGAGATCGCGCCACTGCACTCCAGCCTGGGCGCCAGAGTGAGACTCTGTCTCACAAAAATAAAAATAAAATAAAAATAAAAACACTGGATAAAGAGATGTAAGAGGCTGGACCCAAAGATTAGGAAAAGGAGAATGAATATGACGGGTACAGGGAGTGGGAGTAGCCAGGAGGCCCAGGAGCTGAACGGCCATAGGGGCCAGGAGGGGCCACGTGGAAGAGCTGTTTTCCCGGATTTTTTGAGCCCAATCCTTTAATTTTTTTTTTTCTTTTTTTGAGACGGAGTCTCGCTCTGTCACCCAGGCTGGAGTGCAGTGGTGCTATCTCGGCTCACTGCAAGCTCCGCCTCCCGGGTTCACGCCATTCTCCTGCCTCAGCCTCCCGAGTAGCTGGGACTACAGGCGCCCGCCACCTCGCCCAGCTAATGTTTTGTATTTTTAGTAGAGACTGGGTTAGATAGGATGGTCTTGATCTCCTGACCTCCTGATCTGCCCACCTTGGCCTCCCAAAGTGCTGGGATTACAGGCGTGAGCTACCATGCCTGGCCAGTCCTTTCTTTTTTTTTTTTTTTTTTTTTTTTTTTTTGAGACGGAGTCTCACGCTGTTGCCCAGGCTGGAGTGCAGTGGCGCGATCTCGGCTCACTGCAAGCTCCGCCTCCCGGGTTCCCGCCGTTCTCCTGCCTCAGCCTCCTGAGTAGCTGGGACTACAGGCGCCCGCCACTGCGCCCGGCTAATTTTTTGTATTTTTAGTAGAGACGGGGTTTCACTGTGGTCTCGATCTCCTGACCTTGTGATCCGCCCGCCTCGGCCTCCCAAAGTGCTGGGATTACAGGCTTGAGCCACCGCGCCTGGCCAGTCCTTTCATTTTTTAACTGCATCTTGAACCAGGCCTGCCTGATTGAAATAGAAGCATCATTCTTCATCTAGGCAGAGGCAGAGACCTCCTTTTTCTGCGGTAAGTAAATCGAGGCCCCTGAGGTTTTGAAGGCCTACTTGCGGCTAGGGAGTCTAGTTGGGCCTGCAGGGTTGATACAGTGGATGCTGGGTCATCAGTGTTATCGGAGGGGTCCTTGGATAGGGATTTGTAGTAATAGGTAGAGGCTGCAATTCCTGCAACTCGAGTTCTTGCAGCTGCTGTAATGCCTAACCCTATTAGCAGGGGTATGAGCTGTATGGCTCGGTGTCTGCGGGATAGTGTTTGATTGTGGAAGGGTAGGGGTCTATCCGCAGGGGCTATGTCTATTTTTGGACTAAAGAAGACTAGTGTGCAGGTTCCTATCCAGTTAGTGGGTAAGCAGAGATAGGTGGAAGTGCCGCAGAGAAAGAATATGCCCTGGCTAGGAAGGCAAAATTGGAGTTCTGTGGCAAAGAGGGGCTTTAGGATTTTGTTTTCTGACCACCAGCCAGAGAGAGAGGAAGACAGGGCCGCCGGGGTGAGTGGCTGGAAGGGGCGGGTTGAGGTTAGTTGGCTAGCCCTACTGTTTCGTTTTCCCAGTGTAGGAGGAAACATTGTGTGTCCACTAAAAGTTGTTCCCCAGTGGGGGCTCTGGCTACCTGAGTTTGTAGACAATTGGAGGTTGGGTGCGGGCTAGGGCACGCAGTCCATCCTGCAATTGTCATACCGGGTTTGTGTCGATCGATGCAGAAACCTGAGTTTATTGTGTTGAGATTAGTGGTTTGGATTTTTGGGGGGCCAGAAAATTTGAATACTTGAGTGGGATTGTATATTGTTAGCACCTGGATACCAGCAGGTGGGGTGAGCTGTAGGATGTAGTTGCATGAGCCTGTGGGGAGACTGCCTAAAGGGGTTCCTGAGGGAAGGTCACGCAGTATACAAAGGGGTGCCTGTTGGTCTAACTTGGTATCAGATGTAAATGCCCCTAAGATAACTTTGTTCCTGGAGGTGGAGGGGGTGAGGTCAGTTTTGTAACTTTTAAGTGCATTTACCCCTCCGGAGCGTTGATAGCGAGGATGGAGTGTCGTGCTGGTGAGGGTCCAATCTTGAAGTGGGACCGAGAAGGCATTTTTTGATATGGTTTCTGAGGGGCGGACACAAAACCAGCAGTTTTGTGCGAGGTCAGGATTGGTTTGGTTAAGTATTGTGTGTGCCTGTTGGATGGTTCGTTGTAGATGGAGTGGTAGTGAGGAGGAGAAGGGAAGGAAGACTAAGCAGGCAAAGGATAAGAGTGAAAGTGAAGAAATCGATTTCATCTGGGCTAAACTCACACAGGGCCCTTTGGAAGGTGAAATCAGTCGCCCAGTTACGGAGTGCTGTGCGAGTGGGTTGTTCTGGGTAAGAAAGAGAGTGAAGTGGAAAGACAGGCAAAAGCAGGACATTTAGGAGGGGCAGTCACTTATTAGTGGCCTTTATTCTGCTATGAGGAGGCTTATGAGACTAAAGTTCCACCCTGGGGGTGTTACAGTATATATTCCTATGGCAAAGAGCAGAGTAAGTGAGGCAACTATAAGGACAGCGCAGTAAAGGATTTCCATTAATGAGGGTTTCGATATTTCACAGTAAGGGGTGGTAACTTGCCTGTTATGTTTCATGGGGGGTTGGGGGTGGGGTCTTCTGGGATGGGTGTAAGGCTGAATCAGGTCGGTCCAAGGAGGGTGCTGGAGTATTTACAGGGAACAGTTGGTTACAGTATTTACAGGGAATAGTCGGTGGCAGGTCAGCTGCAGGCGTCCTTTTTAACCTGGAAAGATGGTACCAAGAGTTACGTCCTGACAGCCTGGCTGCAGTGGGGATAGTGAGAAGAACTTGGAAAGGGCCTTCCACTTTGGTTTAAGGTTTGTTGGAGTGAGGGTTTTTAGGAAGACATATTCTCCTGGGAGGAGAGTTTGGTCGGTGGGGCCTCGGTGGGGTTTTGGAAGGGCCTGGTCAGCTTGCTGGCGGAAGAGATGACGGATGAGGGAGAGTGCTGGGAGGTATTCTAATTGAGAGTTAGTGGGGATATGTTTTGTAAGAGGAAAGGGCGTCCATACATGAATGCAAATGGACTGAGGAAGGAGGGGGCTTTTGGACTGGCTGTGATGCGGGCCAGTGCTATGGGTAAAAGGGAGGTCCATGGTTTTTTGACTTCAAGAGCGAGTTATTTTGGTTAACGGAGTCTTGAGAATTCCATTTGCCCTTGCGACTTTTCTGGATGACTGGGGTCGGTATGGGATATGGAGGCGCCACTGGACACCAAGGGACTGAGAGACTTGTTGGGTGATTTGAGAGAGAAAGCTAGGGCCATTGTCTGATTGTATGGACCGAGACAGAACAAGTCTGGGGACGATTTCTGTTATAAGAATTTGAGAGACTTCTGCAGCTTTTGCCAACGGGGTAGGAAATGCTTCTACCCAACCTGAGAAGGTATCTATGACGCTAAGAAGATACTTGGTTTTTTTGATGGGAGGCATATGTGGGTGGAGTCTGCTTGCCGGCCCTCCCCTGGAAGTGTTCCTCTGAGCTGATGCGTAGGGACGGAGGGAGAGTCGAAGGCCCCTTGGGAGCAAGTAACAGAACATATACGACAGTTTGAGGTTACGTCTCTCAGTGAGGTGAATAGATGGGGGAAGAGAAATAAGGGCGAAGGAGCAGGTACGGGGGTGCGCACCGATACGGAAGGATTGGTGAAGAGATATCAGAATTAGGCCGGGCGCGGTGGCTCACGCCTGGAATCCCAGCACTTTGGGAGGCCGAGGCAGGCGGATCACGAGGTCAGGAGATCAAGACTATCCTAACATGGTGAAACCCCGTCTCTACTAAAAATACAAAAAATTAGCCAGGTGTGGTGGCGGGCGCCTGTAGTCCCAGATGTTTTTGCCAGCTTTGGTTAGCAGGTGTTCGGACTGCATCCTGGAACTGTCTGCCAGTTCAGCTGAAGTCGTCTGGACAAACAGTTACTGGAAGGGTCAGTGCAGGGCGGCAGGGGGGGTTGCCTTCAGCCCTGGGGGAGCTGTGTGGAGGTCACAAAGGACTGTATTGTAAGACCCATGGGAAAGGAGGGGAACGGTCTGGTCAGGGTGACCCTAACACTCTGCACCGGTGATTCTTTCTTGAAGGCTCTTCTTCCAGGTATTTCCGTGACTTCCTCCCTCACTGAGGTGACTGCTCAAAATACCACCTCCTCAGAGAGGCCTTCCCTCACCTGTCCACCTGGTCTTCTCTAACCCCTTATTCGTTTTTTGTTTTCATTGTGTTCATCACAACCTGACATATATCCAATTATCGATCATGCCCGTCTCCCCCGTTCAAACGCTGAGCTCCATGAATGAGGGCGGGAATCTTTCCTGTTGTGGCCACTGTAGGGGAAGGGGATGAGGCGACTGGTCACCACAATGACTGGCAGTTACAAGGGTGGTGCCAGGGACTCCAGACAGCCCTGGAAGGAAGGCAGATTCTACATCCTGCACGACGTAAGTGAAAGGCTTGTTTTTAATGACCAGAGCCGAGGCTCTAACTCCATTTTGCATATAAACACAAAGTGTATGCATTCTAGTATACACTGAATTTTCCAGGAATGCAACTACTGTGTAAAGAGGAGGAAACGTGCACTTCATTGTGTTCAGAAGTTTACCAAGAGTTCATCGTTTCAGACGCTGACACCACCACACTCCAGTGTCAGTCTGCACAGAGCTTCCCCAGCAATTGGGCACTTCACAAACACACTATCATTACCTTGTATTTCTTATATACTAATAAGGACCAAAAAACCATTGGATGAATTTTAATTAGATATAAAGGTTGGTATATTAGCCGTAAATTTCATTTCAGAAGCATAAAGGGAGCAACAGCAAGCATTATGAAAAGGCAGCTTTGGGTCTGAGGGGTGGAGAATCATGGGCTAGAGTTGCCCCGTGGAAAGTGGTGGGGAGCATGGACTCTGCAGTCCAGTCCAGGCCACTACTTGCAGCCATGTGACTCCACAGGCACTGCTTAACCTCGCGGAGCCTCACTTCTCTCTTGGCAAACGGGACCCATGCTATAAAATGCACAGGATTACTGGGAAGACTGAAGGCTCGGAGCGTGCCCAGCATTTGGCAGAGTGCCAGGTGCCAGAAAGGGTACTCAATGTCCCTATTATTGTTTTCTTGTTGTTGCTGTTTTGTTTTGAGACAGGGTCTTCCTCTGTCATCCAGGCTGGAGTAGAGTGGCACGATCACGGCTCACCGTAGCCTTGATCTCCTGGGCTCAAGCGACCCTCCGACCTTAGCCTCCTGAGTAGCAGGAACTATAGGTGTGCGCCACCATGTCCAGCTAATTTTTGTCGTTTTCTATAGAAGCGGGGTTTCGCCATGTTGCCCAGGCTGGCTGGTCTCAAACTCCTGGACTTAAGTGATCTGCCCACCTCGGCCTCCCAAAGTGCTGGGATTATAGACATGAGCCACCACACCGGGCCTATTATTGTTCATTTAGCAAATTTTTGCCAGTATCCTCTTTCCAGCAGCTGTCCCGGTGCTGGGGTCATGGGGACACTCAAAGGACTCAGGAGGCCCCTGGTGAGTCCCCATCTTCCCTCCATCCAAGACCTATCCCCCATGGTTGGGTGAGGCCCATGTCAATGGCAGAAAAGACACGGCCAGGCTTCAGTTTGGCCACTGGGGCCGGGAGCAGAGCTGTGCTTGGGTTTGCACCGGGTCCTGAATATGCCAGCACTCCCAAGGCCCCTCCCATAGGCTCTGGATCTCTCAGCCCCCCGACCTTCCATCAAGGCCTGTCCTTCCCGTGTTTCATCTTAGGAGCACTCGCCGTGCTTTCCAAGGTGACAAATCTCTAGTCTCACAGGCAGATAGCAGTCAACAAGCAGGTGGGTGAGCAGACAGCAGGTAAGTCCTAGGCAGACAGGCAGCGAGGAGGTAGGGAGGAGATGGGCAGGTGGATAGTAGGGATGAGGGCCAGAACAGCAGGTGACAAACCTGCAGAGAGATCCGAAGCAGGTGGCTGGGCTGACCCACGGACAGGCTGGTGGGCTGGGGAGCAGCAGGCAGTCAAGCAGCTAGGCAGGGGGTGGGGAGGGCATGTGGACCGTGGGGACAACCACATTGGCCAAAGGTTTCAGGCATCTTCCCCAGGTCCTCCAGGAGCAGCGCTTCTCAAAACCCTCCAGGGCAAGGCTGCTGCTTCTCCCACCTGGCCTGGCTTGGCCACAGCAAGCCCTTGGGGAAGACAGCACTCTGGTTAATGTGCGTCCCTCTCTTTGAAGCAGCCAGCAACCATCTCAACCCTCATCCTGCTCCACTAGGGCTGAGTCATACCTGACGCACTCCAAACACATATGTCACATACCAACCCAGACACAAACACAATTTTGCCTGCAGGCAGAGATACAGAGAGCTGCATAGCACAGAGGTGCATGCAAACAGCTTGACAGAAACAGATCCAAAATTTTAGACTGCACATAGAGGAGCACACACGTGGACTCTCACAGACACAGGTATGTGCCACACGAACTGAGGCACACAACACATGTGGTCATACAAGCACCCTATAGCACACACCGATATTTCCGTGGATGGCAGGCATTAAACATGCTCATGCACTCCCAGCAATGCTGCACATAAATAAGCTACCTGTGCAAACAGTCAGTGACATACATCTCTTGAAGAAATAGGAATACAACCCACAGAAACTCAATATTGCTGACGGTCTTCAAATCTCGGCCAAAGCAGTGGGCAAATTCTGGCCTCATCTTCACCTCTCAGCCCGATCACACTTGGCTAATCATGTCCCTGTTCTGGCCTGTTTCTCCTCCTACTTCACTGGTCTTTCCTTGCTGACTTCACCTCCAGGAGACCCCTCAATGGGCTTGAGCTTCAGACCCTTCTCTCTCTGCCCCCTTAGCCCAGGTGGGTCTCATCCACTTCTGGGGTGGTAAATCCATGTTATGTGGTAAGGACTCTCAAATATCATTTCCAGCCAGATTCCTGGGGGTTCTACTTGCCTTGCCAACACCTGCACCTGGATATCTAATGGGCATCTCAAGTCTAACCTATCTACAGTGAGACTGACTTCCCCCAAACCTGCTTCCCACATGGGCTTTCCTCAGGTGCCCCAGCCCAGTATGAAAGTGTTCTAAACTCCACTCTCCCTCACATCCAAGTCCAGTGCAGGAACTCCCTTCAGAACACCACCTGAGTCTGAGCCCTCTCGCCTCTCCACTGGCCCCGTGAGGGCTTGGACAGCTGCCAGCCTGCTCACTACCCTCCCTGCTCCCCTTCTTGCCCACAGTGGCCCACCCTACACTGAACCACCACAGGGATCTTTCCAAAATGTGTCACAGGACCATGACACTCCCCTGCTCAATGCTCCAGGGGCTCCCCACCACACTTACACTAAAAACCAAGCACCCGGGCACGGTGGCTCACACTTGTAATCCCAGCACTTTGGACGCCAAGGTGGGCAGATCACCAGAGGTCGGAAGTTCAAAACCAGCCTGACCAACATGGAGAAACCCTATCTTTACTAAAAATATAAAATTAGCAGGGTGTGGTTGTGCATGCCTGTAATCCCAGCTACTCGGGAGGCTGAGGCAGGAGAATCGCTTGAATCCGGGAGGCAGAAGTTGCAGTGAGATCGAGCCTTTGTACTCCAGCCTGGGCAAAGTTCATCAGCAAGGCCAGCGAGTCCCTGCATGGGCAGCCCCTGCCACTCTCCCCTGCACCCACACACCATCTACATGGCTTTCTGCTCTTGGAGGGAGGTATCCCAAGCACGCTCTTACTCCTGCCCAGACACTCTCCCCAGATCCTGGCACAACTGCCCCCTCCTTAGGATTCAGGTCTCACTGTGGATGTCCCTGTGAGAGCCACCCCCAGGTGTTTTCCATCACATTATCCTATCCTGTCACCCCCCCAGCACTTAGAAGCATCTGAGATGATCTTCTGTTGTTTCTCCAATTTAGTGTCAGCTCCATGGGGGCAAGGATTTGTGTCTGTTCTGTTTATTGTTAAATCCCCATTAAAACTGTCCCTCAGGGCCGGGTGTGGTGGCTCACGCCTGTAATCCCTGCACTTTGGGAGGCTGAGGCGGGCGGACCATGAGGTCAGGAGATGGAGACCATCCTGGCTAACACAGTGAAACCCTGTCTCTACTAAAAATACAAAAAATTAGCCAGGCGTGGTGGCAATTGCCTGTAATCCAAGCTACTCGGGAGGCCGAGGCAGGAGAATGGCCTGGACCCGGGAGGCGGAGCTTGCAGTGAGCTGAGATCGTGCCACTGCACTCCAGCCTGGGCCACAGAGGGAGACTCCGTCTCAAAAACAAAACAAAACAAAAAACAAAAAAAACCCTGTCCCTTGGTATTCTCAAGGGATTGGCTCCCTCCCATAGACACCAAAATCCGAGGATCCTCAAGTCCTTGATGTAAAATAAATTGGTTCAGTATTTGCATTTAACCTACACACATCCTCCTGTATACTTTAAATCATCTCTTGATTACTTATAATATCTAATATAATGTAACCACTATGAAAATATACTATTGGCTGGCACGATGGCTCACACTTGTAATCCCAGCACTTTGGGAGGCTGAGGTGGGTGGATCACTTGAGCCCAGGAGTTCAAGACCAGCCTGGGCAACATGGCAAAACCCCATCTCTACAAAAATTAGCCAGGCATGGTGGTGCGCGCCTGTGATCCCTCCCAGCTACTTGGGACAATGAGATGGGAGGCTCACTTGAGCCCAGGAGGCAGAGGCTGTGATGAGCTGAGATAGCACCTCTGTACTTCAGCCTGGGTGACAGAGTGAGACCCTGTCTCAAAGAAAAATAAAATAAAATATATCTATTGTTTAGGAAATAATGACAAGAAAAAAAATTCTGTACATGTTCAGTACAGATGCAATTTTGGTTTCGAATTTTTTTTTTTTTTTTTTTTTTGAGACGGAGTCTCGCTCTGTCGCCCAGGCTGGAGTGCAGTGGCCGGATCTCAGCTCACTGCAAGCTCCGCCTCCCGGGTTTACGCCATTCTCCCGCCTCAGCCTCCCGAATAGCTGGGACTACAGGCGCCCGCCACCTCGCCCGGCTAGTTTTTTGTATTTTGTTAGTAGAGACGGGGTTTCACTGTGTTAGCCAGGATGGTCTTGATCTCCTGACCTCGTGATCCGCCCGTCTCGGCCTCCCAAAGTGCTGGAATTACAGGCGTGAGCCACCGCGCCCGGCCGGTTTTGAATATTTTTGATGCAAAGTTGGTTAAATCCACAGATGTTGTGAACTAGACTAGGAAGTGCTAGGCATACACAATATTTGTTGACTAGTGGCTGCACAGATGTATATGCAGACATACTCGCCCTCACAACAATATTCAAATACATCACATTAATAGACAAATATACAGATGTGGGCAAAAATACCTCCCCACACATTCACAGAACAGACTCAACAGTCACAAAAACACCCAGGAGTCCCTTTTCCATCCCCATAGGAGTCAGTCCTGGTCCTCCCCCATCTAGATATGCCCTCCACTTGAACCCAGTCTCGGGACTGGGGGAGTAGGGGTCTGCAGCCCGGACAGAGAAAGGGTCGCTGGCCCACAGGCCTCAGGCAGCGCCTTCAGCTATGTCTGCAATTTCCTCTCCCCCTTCCCTCCTCCTCTCTAAGGCTCCCGCCAAGACGGCCTCCCCCTCATCCTAGCTCCAACAAGGGAGGGGAGGCCCATGATGGGGGGCCCCGGGGAGACAGGGCAGAAAGAAGCCCCCAGCCACACACACTGATCACACACCACATTGCATGCACAAGCCCAGGTGGGAAATGCGTGTGTGAGCACAGGTAGGTTTAGCCTTGGGGTGGGGGGCGGGATGGGGTGGGATCTGCCACAAGCCACCACAAGCTGCTTGGTGCACAAGAGCGCAGGAGCTTGCAGGCACAGAGGCCCCACGCTGGGGACTGCGAGGCTGCTGGACGGTGCCTGGCTCAAAGCTGGAGTCTAACAATCATTAACCCTGCGTGACCAGACCAGAGCTCGGCCAGGGGGCACATTCAAGCCTGGGCCCAGGGAGGAGGGGTGGACAGTCCCCTCCCTTCCAGACCGGCATGGGTCTGGGGAAGAGAAGCAGCCTTCCCTGGATGGGGCCTCCTAGGAGGGGGAGCGGTGGTTTTGAGCTCAGGCTTTAGGGTCAGAGAACAGCAGGTTCAAATCCCGACAGTTTTTGTAAAGTCAATTCAATCTCTCCAAGACTCTGTTTATATTATCTGCGAAGTGGGGATAATGGTACCACGTCGTAGGGTTGTCAGCCGGAGTAAGTCAAAGAACCTGTCCAGGGTTCAGCCCTCGGCCCGCACGCAGGCAGAGCTCCAGCCTCGCTGTTGTTGTTGTTAGTGGCCTGGGGGCGGGTCCCTGCCGCGGCCTCCCCGGCGGTTTCCTGTGGGGGACGGACGGCCCGCGGGCCGGGATCTCCCTCCTCCCGGCTGCCCGCTCCTCTCCCCTTCCTCTCCCAGCCCTTTTCCTCCCCGCCTCCCCGCCCGCCCCGCCCCGCCCCGTCCCTCCTCTTTCCTCGGAGGAAACTTTCCGCCGGCTCGTCCCTCGGCCCGTGTCCCGCCCGCGCTGCCGCGGTCTGGGAGCCCAGCGGGGCCGGAGGGGCGGCGGGGCCGGAGCGGGTGGGGGCGGCCGGGCCCAGTGTATGCGGCCGCTGAACGCGCCGGGGCCGGGCAGCCGGGAAGCGGAGCGCTGACGGTGAGTGGGCCCGGCCCCGGGCCGGTGGGTCCCCGCAGGGCGGCCGGGCGAGGAGGGAGGCGGTTTCCCTTCCCGGAGCCCGCCTGGGGCGTGGAGGCTCAGTGTTCCTATCCTCCATCCCGTCCGGGGACAGCGGAACCGGGCCTCAGCTGGGGACCTCACCAGGGGGCGGGGCCTCCCGCGGTCCCCGGCGCTGCTCCCTGGGCTGGAGGGGCGTCCGCGCCCGGGAGAGGGGTTCCCCCCGGCAGGGCCCAGGGCCGCCACGAAGTTAGGGAAGCGCTCTTTCCAGGGTGGAACCTGGGGCCGCGGCTCCCGGGAGAGGAGCTGCCCGCGGAAGGGGTCGGGGTGGGCTCCAGGCTGGGAGGAGGATCTGACTTTGCTGACCTCGCAGGCTGGCAGGGGAGCTGCCCCCCAGAGCAGCATGGATGCCCCGCGAAGGGACATGGAGTTGCTCAGCAACAGCCTGGCTGCCTACGCGCACATCCGCGGTGAGGGCGGGCGCCGGAAGACTGGGGGCCTGAACCCTTCCCTGCCCACCATCCCCTTCCCTCCCCAGCGCCTTGCCCGTCCCCTCCGCCCCGCTCCCCGCCCCCTTGCCCGCTGGCGGTTCCCTAATGCCCTTCGAGTAGGGGTTACGGGCCTCGTCCCCACACCTTGAACCTGGGGTCTGTTGGAAGTGGGACGACCCTCACCCGCCCGGCCCTCTCCGTGACCCCCGTCCTGTGCCCCGCAGCCAACCCCGAGAGCTTCGGCCTCTACTTCGTGCTGGGCGTCTGCTTCGGCCTGCTGCTCACCCTCTGCCTGCTCGTCATCAGCATCTCGTGGGCGCCCCGCCCGCGGCCCCGGGGCCCGGCTCAGCGCCGGGACCCCCGCAGCAGCACCCTGGAGCCCGAGGACGACGACGAGGACGAGGAGGACACGGTGACGCGGCTGGGACCCGACGACACGCTGCCGGGCCCCGAGCTGTCCGCGGAGCCCGACGGGCCCCTCAGTGTCAACGTCTTCACATCGGCGGAGGAGCTGGAGCGGGCGCAGCGGCTGGAGGAGCGTGAGAGGATCCTGCGGGAGATCTGGCGCACCGGGCAGCCGGACCTGCTGGGCACAGGCACGCTGGGGCCCAGCCCCACGGCCACGGGCGCGGGCACCCTGGGCCGCATGCACTATTACTGATGGGCCCCGGCTCCCTCTGCAAGGCGCTTGGGGTACCGGACCTGCACATGAGCCCAGACCTGCTCCGGACCTTCGGACTGCCTCGGCCCCCACGGCCCCCAGGTGCTACTGGGCGTGGACCGCCAGCCCCCGCGAGTCTCTCTTCCCCAGTCCTGCCAGAAGACCCCAGGGGCGGGGAGGGGGCACGATGCAGGGTCCCCACTCCCTCTCTGGGGGTGATGAAGAGGTGAAGTGACCAAATGAAAGAAAGCTGCATTCTCAGTGACTCAGTCTCTCCCTCTGTTACTCCTGCCCCCAGCGGCCCCCAGGCTCCTGCCACGCAGGGGTCCTAGGGCTGAGGCCCCCCCTTGACTCCCTTACCCTAGCTGCACCACCCCCACCCACCAACCCCACGACACAGCACACCTGCCCGCGTTCACTTCACAGCAAGCGGAAAGGCAGAAGGCCACAGGCCTGCACCCAGCCTCACACACAGAGCAAGTGCACGCGCATTCCTCACTCACAACGCATTCCTTACCGGCAAACGCCTGGGCACACGTAGCCCTGTCCCCAAAGTGCCTTGGGTTCATACATTGCAATGACACACACACAGCAGGCCTCGGGACCCTGACCTAGAGGCTAAGGTCCTACTAGCCCCGGTGTAAGCATGCGTGCTGGGCTGGGCCGTTCACGTCTTCACCGAGGTGCGTTCAAACGAGAGGGCAGGGGTCCCTCTGAGCGGACAGGGAGGCCAGCTGGGAGGGGTCCGAGCTCGCGAGAAGGCCCGCTCGGCTCCTCCCCGGCGCACAGCTGGATTCCGGAATCTAGGCCGGGCGTCAGAGCCCGACCCCGCCTGGGCCCCTCCTGCCCGCCATTTCTCCAGCGCGCTGCTGGCGTCGGAAGGAGACACCATCCCCCGCCCCTCACCATCCGGTGGATAAAAATAGCCGCGCGCAGGCCTTGGGAACGGTAATGGGAGCCACATGTTGGACAGATGTGCCCGGGAGGGACCGTCAGGAATGCGGAGGCCCAGGCCCTGCCCCCGCGCAGACCCCGCCCCTAGCGACCAGACCGGCGTGGCCCCTTGCGAGGCAGAGTTTACTTTCTCGAGTTTCCCAAAGTCGTGTGCAAGGACGTGGGTGGCCCCAGCCAGGATGGGCCGCGGTCCCTTCCCAGGCCCGCCCTCAGTAGGTCTGCGTCTGCGCGTGGATGATGCGCGGGGTCTGGGACTTCTGGGTCCCCTGCATCACCTGGACCTGGCCGGGAGTGAGGTGGAGACTGTGTCAGGGGGCCACCCGCCACCAGTCCGCTCCCGCCAGGACCCGCGCCTCACCTCCAGCCGCTGGCGCTGCTCCTTCTCGCTCTTCAGCTCCTCCCAGATGTCGGTCAGCTTCCTCCTGCGGGCCAAGGCGGAGGTGAGGCGCTGGGCAGGTGAGGGCTAGGGGGGACCCTACCTTCCACAACCCCCGCCGCTACCCACTCACTCCAGCTGCACCCCCATCAGCTCCAGCGCCCTCCTTAGAGACTCCACCTCGCCCCTCAGCGACGTTACATCGACTCCCTCATTCTTGTTTTCCGTGTAGTTTTGCGGAAGCAAGGAGGGGAGCGTGAGTGTCTCTTGGGAGTCTGGAGACGGCTTGATAGGATGTGTTTTTTGGGCAAAGGCTGTTTCTATAGGGGGCACCTCCTCTTTTGGAGCCACTTCCTCTTTCGGGGTCACCTCCTCTTTGGAAGCCACTCCCTCTTTGGGGAGCACCTCCTCCTTGGAAGCCACTCCCCCTTTGGGGAGCACCTCTTTGGAAGCCACTCCCTCTTTGGGGAGCACCTCCCCTTTGGAAGCCACTCCCTCTTTGGGGAGCACCTCCCCTTTGGAAGCCACTCCCTCTTTGGGGAGCACCTCCCCTTTGGAAGCCACTCCCTCTTTCGGGAGCACCTTCTCTCTCAGAGGCCTTTCCTCATTGGGGGATGCCTCCTCTTCAGGGGTCCTCTCCTCTTTGGAAGGTGCCTCCTCTAGAAGCATTGTAGCCTCTGCCTGGGGGTGGGGCTTCTCAAGAGCAGGCCTGGACGCTGGCCCAGACTTCAACTCAGCCTGGTGTGGGGAGCTGTCTCCTCTAACAAGGGGGCATTTCATCTCTCCCAGGCACCTCTCTGAGGAAGGAGGCTGGAGTGGGGGTGCCTCTGGTGTGTGGGCCTTCTCCTGGGATGATGGAGCCTCTTTGGCTACAAAGGACTTGACCTTCTGCAGGGCTTCCTCCGAAGAGAAGTGATGGAATTGAGTGTCATCTCTGGTGGACACCTCTTCTTCAGAAAGCTCTGGGGTCAAGACCTTTTCTCGGGTGGGGGCCTCATCCCCCAGAGGGGCCATCTTTGGATCAGGGACTTTATCCATTGGTGGGACTTCTGGGCCACTGGCCTCTTCCACTGAAAAGAGCCTCTCTGGAGTGGAGGGTTTGTCCACAGTCAGGGCCTCCTCTGGGATGGAGTTCTCTGGGATAGAGGCCTTGTCCTCTGGAGTCACCATCCTCTCTGGGGTGGGGACTATGTCAGGAGCTGGGATCTTCCCCGAGGTGGAGTTCCCTGGGATAGAGGCCTTGTCGCCTAGAGTGAGGGTCTTCTCTGGGGAGGGGACCTTGTCAGGAACCGGGATCTTCTTGGAGCCGGGGGCATTCTCTGGAGCTGGGGGCCTCTCTGGAGTTGTGGTCTTGTCCAGCATGGGGGTTCTCTTCACAGAGGGGGCCTTTGCTGGGCTGCTGTGCTCTTCCTCCTGCCATGATGGGAGGTGAAGTCTCAGCTGAGGTTGAGTCTGGTTCCCCTTGGCCTGGGAGACTTCACCTGTGCACACCACAGCTGGGAACCAGCCTCTGCCCAGCATCCCCTCTCCCATGTCTCCTGCCCCTCACCTGACTGGACACAGAGCGTTGCTGGGGAGTCTGGGTTTTGGATCGCTTTCGGCCAGGGTGACACGAACCCCCGCTTTGGAAGCCACCACTGGGGCCTAAGAGAGCAGAACTTCAGGGACCCAAGCCTACTCTGACCCTCAGTCTCTTCCCGCCTCTGTCCATCCGCACAGCCACCCCATCCCTGTCCTCCCGTCCTCCCTGCACTGGAGGGCAGCCCTTACCTGAGTCTCGGGAAGTGAGCTTCTGACTGTCCCTGCTGGGTGTTCGAGATGTCCTGGAACATATCTTCATCAGGCCCTCAGGGTGGGGCACAGGGAGGGGTGTTCCTTCTACCCTCCTCCTTCCCCCAACCCCATCCTGCTCCTTACTTGGCTTTGCTGGGCCCAGTGGCGGCTGTCGCTAGTTTCTTGACTGTGGGGAGGGATGTTTTGGGCATCAACTTTTTTGGTTCCTTAATAGGAGCTGGGAAGAGAGAGGAGTGGAGCATTCATCCATCTGACAGTCGCTGGCCCTGTCTTGTGCTCTATGCAGGGGACTGTGGGCAGGAGGCTAATCTTGTCTGAGTATGCGCCACTACACCCGGCTAATTTTTCTATTACTATTATTATTATTATTATTTTGAGACGGAGTCTCGCTCTGTGCCCAGGCTGGAGTGCAGTGGCGCGATCTTGGCTCACTGCAAGCTCTGCCTCCCGGGTTCATTCTCCTGCCTCAGCCTCCCTAGTAGCTGGGACTACAGGCGCCCACCACCATGCCCGGCTAATTTCTTTTTGTATTTTTAGTAGAGATGGGGCTTCACCGTGTTAGCCAGGATGGTTTTGATCTCCTGACCTCGTGATCCGCCTGCCTCGGTCTCCCAAAGTGCAGGGATTACAGGCGTGATTACACTGCGCCTGGTCAATTTTTGTGGGTTTTTTTTTTTTTTTGAGATGGAGTCTCGCTGTCGTCCAGGCTGGAGTGCAGTGGCGTGATCTTGGCTCAGTGCAAGCTCTGCCTCCCGGGTTCACCCCATTCTCCTGCCTCAGCCTCCTGAGTAGCTGGGACTACAGGTGACCGCCACCACACCCAACTAATTTTTTGCATATTTAATAGAGACAGGGTTTCACCGTGTTGGCCAGGATGGTTTCGATCTCCTGACCTCGTGATCCGTCCACCTCGGCCTCCCAAAGTGCTGGGATTATAGGCGTGAGCCATCGCGCCCAGCCCACCCTCAGAATTCTTTATCTTCTCTCTCATTTACTCTCTAGAGATACCACCCAGTCTTATCGATTTAATTATCAATAAGTCAATGATTCCCAAATTTTCATCTCTAGCTCCTTCCTCTCTGACTCCAGACTCATATCTGACTTCCCTCTCAATACTTACACTTGGAGAGCTGATGGGCATCACACTGTTAGCATATCCCAAACCAATCTCTTGCTTCCCAAACCCATGACCCTTGAATCTACCCCTCTCCCCACGGTCCCCATGTGGCCCATTTACCCACTTGTTTGGATGACAGATGACTCCTTTTATTTCCTTGTGAGGCACATCCAAACCATCAGTAAATCCTGTCCACACTACTGTCCAGGTATTTCCTGAATTCCATCACTTGTCACCACCTCCACCACTAAGTGCTCTAGATCAAGTCACCGTCACCTTCACCTGGACATTCCAACAGCCTCCAACCTGGGTTTTGGCTGTACCCACCCCACCTAGAGTGTGTTCTTCCCACAGCAGCCAGACTGAGCTCGTGTTCTATTGGGGAAGCAGACATAAATACAAGGAGTAAAATACATAGTGTGTTAAAGAGTTATTAAGTGTGACTGACAAGACTAGGCAGAGGGGCTGGGCACGGTGGCCCACACCTGTAATCCTGGCACTTTGAGAGGCCAAGGTGGGCAGATCACTTGAGGTCAGGAGTTCAAGACCAGCCTGGTCAACATGGTGAAACCCCGTCTCTACTAAAAACACAAAAATTAGCCAGGCATGGTGTCGTGCACCTGTAATCTCAGCTACTCCGGCTGAGGCAGGAAAATCGCTTGAACCCAGGAGGGCAGAGGTTGTAGTGAGCCAAGATCGCGCCACTGTACTCCAGCCTGGGCGACAAGAGTAAAACTCTGTCTCAAAGAAACAAAACAAAACAAAAAAACACTAGGCAGAGGAAGGAACCATTTTAAATGGGGTGGCCAGAGAAGGGCACACTAAGGTGACATGAGCATCGCCTGAAGGCAGTTACACACAGTGACATTCAGATCCTTAGAAAAACAGCCACTCTGGCTTGTGCACAAGTGCTGACGTTAACTCCTATATATAATCACACGCAGATACGTATACAAATCCACAAATCTGACGGTGGGGGCATGGATCCCACAGCCAGACACCAGGCTCTGAATTTCAGCTCCACTCCTTGCTAGTTGTGTGGGAACTTGCCAAGTGATCTATGCCTCAGTGTCCTCATTTATAAAACATGGACAACTAACACACACCTTTGTAGGGTGGTTGTGAGGTCTGAGTGACTTTTAATACATGTGAGGTGCCCAGAAGACTGTTTGGCAGTCAGATGGTCAAAGCTCAGTAAATGTTAACTTTGACTTCTGCTTCTTTTTTTTCTTTTTTTTTTTTTTTGAGACGGAGTCTCGCTGTGTCGCCCAGGCTGGAGTGCAGTGGCGCGATCTCGGCTCACTGCAAGCTCCGCCTCCCGGGTTCACGCCATTCTCCTGCCTCAGCCTCCCGAGTAGCTGGGACTACAGGCACCCGCCACCACGCCCGGCTAGTTTTTTGTATTTTTAGTAGAGACGGGGTTTCACCATGTTAGCCAGGATGGTCTCGATCTCCTGACCTCGTGATCCGCCCGCCTCGGCCTCCCAAAGTGCTGGGATTACCGGCGTGAGCCACCGCGCCCGGCCGACTTCTGCTTCTTACATGGTTATGGCTGATTAGATGCTCTGAAGGGTGCTCCCATCAGAAAGCAATTATATCCTGCTGAGGACACAATTTTGAGGCACTGTTGGAGTTAAAAGGTAAAGGAGGTCTACAGAAGAGAGGACTGGGCCAGGTGCAGTGGCTCACACCTGTAATCCCAGCACTCCCAGTGGCTCACGCCTATAATCCCAGCACTTTGGGAGGCTGAGATGGGAGGATCAACTTGAGGTCAGGAGTTCAAGATCAGCCTGACCAACATGGTGAAACCCCATCTCTACTAAAAAATACAAAAATTAGCCAGGTGTGGTGGCGGGCGCCTGCAGTTCCAGCTATTTGGGGGGCTGAGGCA
Source organism: Macaca fascicularis (assembly GCF_037993035.2). Taxonomy (NCBI): domain Eukaryota; kingdom Metazoa; phylum Chordata; class Mammalia; order Primates; family Cercopithecidae; genus Macaca; species Macaca fascicularis. The sequence continues at coordinate 198,606,419 of NC_088375.1, forward strand.
GGAGAATCGCTTGAACCTGGGAGGTGGAGGTTGCAGTGAGCCAAATCATGCCATTGCACTCCAGCCTGGGTAACAAGAGCAAAACTTAGTCTCAAAAAAAAAAAAAAAAAAAAAAAAAAAAAGATAAAGAAAAAAAGAGAGAGAACTGAAGCCAGAAAGGCAGAGGGAGGGCAGCTCTGCTCTGTGGCTACTGAGCCTGGGCCCTGTGGTGTGAAGCCAGGGCCCTGGGCTCTGCTTCCTCAGCTCACCACAGGCCCCGAGCTCAGTACCACACAGCAGTGCCACCTTTCTTCAGGAGGACCGAAGCGGCTTCTGGTGGGTGGTGTTCTCTGGCCACTGGCAGAAGTAAAAGCAAATTCTCGGCCGGGTACGGTGGCTCATGCCTGTAATCCCAACACTTTGTGGGGCCAAGGCAGGTGGATCACCTGAGGTCAGGAGTTCGAGACCAACCTGGCCAAAATGGTGAAACCTCATCTCTGCTAAAACTACAAAAATTAGCCGGGCATGGTGGCACATGCCTGTAATCCCAGCTACTAGGGAGGCTGAAGCACGAGAATCGCTTGAACCCGGAAGGAGGAGGTTGCAGTGACTGAGATCACATCACTGCACTCTAGCCCAGGTGACAGAGCAAGACTTCATCTCAAAAAAACAAAACAAAAAATAAAAGCAAATTCTCGCTGGAAGAAGTCTTCTTCTACTAAGACCTGCAAGAGTCCCACAGATTAAAATCCAGCTATCAGCTCATAAACAAAGGTCACAAAACACGCCAGAGGGCAGGTCACCAAGAATGGAGTCAGCAGACGCAACATACAACAGATACTGGAAGCGTCAGGTAGAGAATACTGAATAGCTATGTATAACATATTTGAAGAAATTCAGGATGTGCATGGAACAAAGGACAATCAGGAATAACCACACAGGTTTGGAAAATTACCACATAGAAAACGGAAATACTAGAGATGAAAAATAGCATTCTTGAAAAAAAAAAATGCAACATAAATCCACTTACTTATATGCATATTGCTTATGTTGCCGGTACAGGTTACAGAGCAAACAGAGCCAAAAGGCTAGAGAGAGAATTTATAAACTAGAGGTGCAGTGAGACAAGGAATGCACAGAATGAGAGCAATGTTAGGAGGGAGGAATGACAGAAGCAGGGCTTGGCTCTGGCTGAATGAGGTGGTGGACAAATCCTCTCCTCACAAGGCAACTATGAAGCTGGACAAAAATGATCCAACAGGCCGGGCGCAGTGGTTCACACCTGTAATCCCAGCACTTTGGGAGGCCGAAGTGGGTGGGTCACCTGAGGTCAGGAGTTCGAGACCAGTTTGGCCAACATGGTGAAACCCCCTCTCTGCAAAAATACAGAAATTAGCCGGGCATGATGGTGGGTGCCTGTAATCCCAGCTACTCAGGAGGCTAACAGGGGAGAATCACTTGAACCCAGGAGGTGGAGGTTGCAGTGAGCCGAGATTGTGCCATTGCACTCCAGTCTGGGAGACAGAGCGAGACTCCTTCCCTACCCCCAAAAAAAGAAAAAAAAAAAATCCAACAACCATTTCAATGCTCTGGAAATTATCCAAAGGCATGAGATAATTTGCGAAGGATTTTTTTTTTTTTTTTTTTGAGACAGTCTCGCTCTGTCACCCAGGCTGGAGGGCAGTGGCGCGATCTCGGCTCACTACAACCTCCACCTCACAGGTTCAAGCGATTCTCATGCCTTAGCCTCCCAGATAGTTGGGATGACAGGCGCCTGCCACCACGCCCTGCTAATTTTTGTATTTTTTGGTAGAGACAGGGTTTCACCACGTCGGCCAGGCTGTTCTCAAACTCGTGACCTCAAGCAATGTGCCCGCCTCAGCCTCTCAAAGTGCTGGGGTAATTTGCAGAGCATTTTGTATGCTTGATAATGTTCTTGCCTAGGGCTGCTTTCATCCCCGGCCCCTCAGCTTGGTCCACATGGATGTTCTGCGGGGTAGGGCAAATTGAGGATCAGCAGCTTCACTGGCTAAGTTGAAGGCATCTCAATTTGGAGTGTAATCTTGGGATCTGACATTGGTTCAAAAGCACAGCCAACCAAAAAATTAGATAAATGGGACTTCATCAAAATGTAAAACTTTTGTACATCAAGGGACACCATCAAGAAGTGAAAAGACAACCTAAAGAAAGAGAAAAACTTTGGGAGGATGAGGTGGATGGATTACAAGGTCAGGAGTTCAAGACCACTTGGGCAACATGGTGAAACCCCGTCTCTACTAAAAATACAAAAATTAGCCAGGTGTGGTGGTGCACACCTGTCATCCCAGCTACTTGGGAGGCTGACCCAGGAAAATCGCTTGAACCCGGGAGGGGGAGGTTGCAGTGAGCTGAGATTATGCCACTGTATTCCAGCTTGGGCAACAGAGCAAGACTTAAAAAAAAAAAAAAGGGAGAATGGGAGAAAATATTGCAAACCATATATGCATATATGTGATTAGGGACTTCTATCTAGAATATATAGAGAACTCTTCTAACTCAATAGCAAAAAAAGACAAATAATCCAATTTTTTAAATAGGCAAAGGATCCAAACAGACATTTCTCCAAAAGAAATAAGCACATGAAAATATGCTCAGCATTATTAGCCATCAGAGAAATGCAAATCAAACCCATAATGAGATACCACTTCATACCCACCAGGACAGTTTTCATTAAAAAGATAATAGAAAGAGCTGAGTGAAGTGCCTCACAACTGTAATCCCAGTATTTTGGGAGGCCAAAGCAGGAGGATCACTTGAGCATAGGAATTCCAGATCAGCCTGGGCAACATAGCAAGACCTTTTCTCTACGATGAACTTAAAAACTAGCCAGGTGTGGTGGTGCACACCTATAGTCCTAGCTACTCGGGAGGCTGCAGTGGGAGGATCACTTGAGGTCTGAGGCTGCTGCGAGCTCCAATTGTGCCACCACACTCCAGCCTAGGCAACAGAGCAAGACCCTATCTCTCCAAAATAAAAGAGTATACTATGAACAACTTTATGCAAATAATTAGAAAACTTACATAAAATATACAATTAAAAACATGTAACTCCACAACTGATTGAAGAATTTTACCCTGACTTTTGTTTAACTATTAAAGAAATTGAAGAAGTTGTTTAAAATAATCCCATAATGAAAAAAATATGGCAAGATGAATTTACAGACAAGTTTTACCAGCTTGCAAGGAAAGATGATTCCCATCTTATTTATTTATTTAGAGACAGAGCCTCGCTCTGTCACCCAGGCTGGAGTGCAGTGGCGCGATCTCGGCTCACTGCAACCTCTGCCTCCTGGGTTCAAGCGATTCTCCTGTCTCAGCCTCCTGAGTAGCTGGGACTACAGGCATGTGCCACCACACCTGGCTATTTTTTTGTATTTTGAGTACAGACGGGGTTTCACTGTGTTAGCCAAGATGGCCTCGATCTCCTGACCTCATGATCTGCCCGCCTCAGCCTCCCAAAGTGCTGGGATTACAGGTATGAGCCACCATGCCCAGCCGATTCCCATCTTATATAAGATCCACCAGATAGACCAGGCATAGTGGCTCACACCTGTAATCCCAGCATTCTGGGAGGCCGAGCCAGGCAGACCACAAGGTCAGGAGTTTGAGACCAGCTTTGCCAACATGGTGAAACCCTATCTCTACTAAAAATACAAAAAAATTTAGCCGGATGTGGTGGTGCACACCCGTAGTCCCAGCTATTTGGGAGGCTGTGACAGAATCAAGTGATTCTCCTGTCTTAGCCTCCCAAGTAGTGTGCACCACCATGCCCAGCTAATTTTATATTTTTATTAGAGATGGAGTTTCACTATGTTAGCCAGTCTGGTCTTCGAGACCAGGGCGCAGTGGCTCACGCCGGTAATCCCAGCACTTTGGGAGGCTGAGGCAGGCGGATCATGAGGTCAGGAGTTCGAGACCAGCCTGACCAACATAGTGAAACCCCGTCTCTACTAAAAATACAAAAACTAGCCAGGTATGGTGGTGCACACCTGTAATCTCAGCTTCTTGGGAGGCTGAGGCAGGAGAATTGCTTGAACCCGGGAGGTGGAGGTTGCAGTGAGCTGAGATTGCACCACTGCACTCCAGCCTGGGCAACAGAACAAGACGCTGTCTCAAAAGAAAGAAAAAAGAAGAAAAACGAAAACTAGATTCAAAATCAGGAACATGACGATGATGTTCACCATCACTATTTCTATTTAACATCATATGAGAGATCCTAATTGCTATAATAAATTAATAAAATGAAATTAAAAGGCAGGAATGAAGAGAATGAAACAAAAATTATTCACAAATGACATGTCTGTCTTCATAGGAAACTTATAAGAATCTACAAATGAATTACTAGAAATAATCAGAGTTTAGCACCATGGCTGGCTATAAAAACAATATACAAAAATCAATGCATTTCTGTATTCCTGCAATAAACAGAAGAATGTCTGTTTTTTTAAAGACACATTAAAAACTCTGAGATACCTAAGAATATCTGGGAATAAACCTCATGAAAAATTCTAGTTTTATGGCCGGGTGCAGTGGCTCACGCCTGTAATCCCAGCACTTTGGGAGGCCGAGGCAGACAGATCATGAGGTCAGAAGATCAAGACCATCCTGGCTAACATGGTGAAACCCCATCTCTACTAAAAATACAAAAAATTAGCCAGGCATGGTAGTGGGCGCCTGTAGTCCCAGCAAGTTGGGAGGCTGAGGCAGGAGAATGGCATGAACCTGGGAGGCGGAAGTTGCAGTGAGCCGAGATCGCGCCACTGCACTCCAACCTGGGCGACAGAGCGAGACTCTGCCTCAAAAAAAAAAAAAAAAAAAAAAATTATAGATTATAGTTTTATGTATAAAACTAAGCCAGGCACTGTGGCTCACGCCTCTAATCCCAGCACTTTGGGAGGCCAAAACAGGAGAATTGCTTGAGCCCAGGAGTTCAAGACCAGCCTGGGCAACACAGTGAGACCCTGTCTCTACAAAAAGATTAAAAGATTAGCTGCACATGGTAGCTTGTGCCTGTAGTCCCAGCTACAAGAGAGGCTGAGGTGGAAGAATCGCTTAAGCCCAGGAGGTGGAAGCTGCAATGAGCTACAATTGCCACTGCACTCCAACCAGGGTAACAAAGACCCAATGACCCTTTCTCGAAAAGAAAAAAGAAACCCCAAAATTGTATAAAACTCACATGTAGAAAATAATAAATGATGCTGGAACAACTCATTGTCCATAGGGAAAAAGGTATAATTGTATCACTCATTAAAATTATTACTACATGAATAAAAGCACTAATATGAATAGCAACATTTTAAAAGTTTTAATATAGATGATTATCCTTCTAAACTTGGAGCAGGAAATGATTTCTTTTTCTTTTTCTTTTTTTTTTTTTTTTGAGACAGAGTCTCACTCTGTTTCCCAGGCTGAAGTGCAGTGGTGCCATCTAGGCTCACTGCAACCTCCATCTCCTGGGTTCAAGCGATTCTCACGCCTCAGCCTCCCAAGAAGCTGGGATTACAGGTGCCCGCCACCATACCTGGCTAATTTTTGTATTTTTAGTAGAGATGGGGTTTCACCATGTTATTCAGGCTGGTCTCAAACTCCCGACCTGGTGATCCACCTCACTCAGCCTCTCCAAGTGCTGGGATTACAGGCATGAGCCACTGTGCCCTGGTCTCGAAGACCAGACTGGCTAACATAGTGAAATCCCATCTCTACTAAAAATACAAAATTAGCTGGGCATGGTGGTGCACACTACTCAGGAGGCTAAGACAGGAGAATCACTTGAACCTGGGAGGCAGAGGGCAGTGAGCTGGGATTACACCACTGCACTCCAGCCTGGGATTACAGGGATGCCCACCACGCCTGGCTAATTTTTATATTTTTAGTAGAGACAAGGTTTTGCCATGTTGGCCAGGCTGGTCTTGAACTCCTAACCTCAGGTGATCCACTTGCCTTGGCCTCCCAAAGTGCTGGGATTACAGGCGTGAACCACTGTGCCTTGCCAGTGGGTGTTAAATTGTATAACATATGTGTTACATATACTTTTGACATGTGTCAAATATTACATTAAAAGATAAGTAAGGCTGGGTGCGGTGGCTCACGCCTGTAGTCCCAGCACTTTGGGAGGCTGAGGCGGGTGGATCACGAGGTCAGGAGATCGAGACCATCCTGGCTAACATGGTGAAATCTCGTTTCTATTAAAAATACAAAAAATTAGCTGGGTGTGGTGGCAGGCGCCTGTAGTCCCAGCTACTTGGAAGGCTGAGGCAGGAGAATGGTGTGAACCCAGGAGGCAGAGCTTGCAGTGAGCCGAGATCACGCCACTGCACTCCAGCCTGGGCAACAGAGCGAGACTCCGTCTCAAAAAAATAAATAAAAAAAGATAAATAAAAAGACATTCTACAGACTCACGGACAGAGCTATTCACTGACAGATAAGACATGTGAACATATACAGTCTTATATATGAAGAGACAGATTCATATGTTTCCTTACAAAATAAAACAAATCTATACCCACCAAGAGCCACATTCTCAAGACACACAGAGAAACACTAACATATTAACACACACACAAACTGACCCACACATTGATTCACATACATTCCTACCCAGCTCTTGGCCCACAGGTGAGGGGACTCCTATAGGGGCATACTGGACCACTGGGGTGCTGTGGGTGTTTATAAGCAACTGGACCAGTGGGTCTCCCAGAGAACACCCCCCAATCCTGGGTTCCCTGGGCACTCACCTGATTGCCGAGATACCACTTTCCGTGGGACCAGCTTCTTGATCTATGCAGAAAAGAAGTAAAGGGTGAGCATCCCTAATCTAAAAATCAGAAATCCAAAATGCAGGCCAGGCACAGTGGCTCACACCTATAATCCCAGCATTTTGGGAGGCCAAGGTGGGTGGATCACTTGAGGACAGAAGTTCAAGACCAGTCTGGTCAACATGGCAAAATCCCGTCTCTACTAAAAATACAAAAATTAGCCAGATGTGGTGGCATGCACGTGTAATCCCAGCTACTCTGAGGCTGAGGCAGGAGAGTCGCTTCAACCTGGGAGGTTGCAGTGAGCGTCGATCCTGCTGCTGCACTCCAGTCTGGGCAACAGAGCGAGACTCTGTCTCAAAAAAAAAAAAAAAAAAATTCGAAAATGCTCCAAAATCTGAAACTTTTTGAGTGCCAATATAACGCCTTAAGTGGAAAATTCCATACCCGACCTAACTCATGTTACAGGTGTCATCAAAATTTTGTTTCATGCACAAAATTATTAAAAATATTGCATAAAATCACCTTCAGGCTATGGTTTAAGGTGTATATGCAACATAAATGAATTTCGTGTTTAGGTCGTGTACAGGTCCCATTCCCAAGCTCTTTTTTTTTTTTTTTTTTTTTTTTTTTGTTGAGATGGAGTCTTGCTCTTGTTGCCTAGGCTGGAGTGCAATGGCACAATCTGGGCTCACTGCAACCTCCGCCTCCTGAGTAGCTGGGATTACATGAGTGCCACCACGCCCAGCTGATTTTTGTATTTTTAGTAGAGACGGGGTTTCACCACGTTGGCCAGGCTAGTCTTGAACTCCTGACCTCGTGATCCACCTGCCTCGGCCTCCCAGAAGTGCTGGGATTACAGGTGTGAGCCACCGCGCCCGGCAACTATCTCATGTATATGCAAAAATTCCCAAATCCGAAACACTTCTGGTCCCGAACCTTTTGGATAAGGGATACTCAACTGGTATTATATTCCAAAAGGAGCTGCCACATGTCTAGGTCCACCCTCATTTAGTGACCCTTCAGTTAGGTCCGGAGAGTGCCATGATCCCCACCTTTGTCCAAAATAGCCTGCCCCCACCACCTGAGTGTCTTGGCTCTGTACTCACTGGCGGTGGTGGGAGTACGAAGTTGTCTGGAAAAACTCCTCTTCGTCCTTGACATTCTCCTTCCCACCAGCCCTTATCCTCTGTGGTCTGGGAAAGAAACACGCCGGTGGGGAGGTGAGCCAGGTCCCCCAAGGTCCTTTCCGGGGTCCCACTCCTTCTTATAGATGTAATTTCAACATTTATTTTAGATTCGGGGGTACATGTGCAGGTCTACCCTTTCTCAACACCCACTTCCTTGGGCCCCCCCACCCTGTTCCTCTCACACCTTGCTGAGTACTTTCACCACGTCCCCCCTCCGCAGCGTCAACTCGTCTGGGGCCTCAGGCTGGTAGTCAAACAGGACCCTGTAGGCCTCAGGGTGGGAGACTGGGAAGAGGTCAGTCCACTGTCCTCTGAAGCCAAGCCTCCCCCATTCATCAGCAGCCCCCGCCTCCATCAGCCCAGCTGGCCCCAAGTCACAACCTTGGGAGTGGCTGAGGGGGTGGGGGACCCTTTGGATGGGTGCTCACCTGTCTGCAGGTAGTCTGGAGGGCTGTCATAGGCCAGGCTGCTCAGCTAGTGGGGGAAGGGGCAGGGAGGAACCAGATGAGCCTCCAACCACCCCAAGAGGAACTCACCACCTCTGTGCCCACTCTGAGCCAAGTTACCTTGGGAGGCCGCTGGGGACCAGGGCTGACTGAAGGCATGTCTGGGTTACCAAAGCCTGGTGAGGGACAGTGAGGTTACGGAGGGTGCTAATTCACAGGTTAGGTCATGGGAGAGGGTCAAAGGGGTCACAGGGTCAGGATATGTGAATCACAGGCTCATGCCACTGGGAGGGTCATTGGAGATTGCGAGTCACAGGGTCGAGGTCTCACTTGGGGGCCCACTGTCCAGCAATTCCACAAAGTTGGATGGGAAGGCTCCCAGCTGCCCGTTCTTCTTCCCCAGCCACCAGCCGTCCTCAATCTGGGGAGGGGGTAGGACGCAGGGGCATCTGGTTCTGCCCCAAGGATCCCTAGGATAATCTTCCACCCTTGGTTCTGCCCAAGCGCCCCTTCCTCCCTCTATCCCGTGCTTCCCCATATCTGCGCCGTTGCCATTCCCACTGTCCACACCCTCACTTCCCACCCCACTCACTTGGGAGGCGTGTTCCATCATCTTTCCCCTAACGGTCCCATCACCTCACCCCTCACCTCCTTTATCATTTCCACGATCTCCCCAGCTTGCAGCTTCAGCTCGTCCGCCTGCTCTGGGCTGTAGTTGAAGTTCACTTTGCACCATCTTTGGGGCCCCGGGTATTTGGCAGGATGACCTAGCACCGGACAAGCGCACCGCAGCTCGAGCCGGACGCCCCAGTACAAGGAGCTGGGGGTAGCGCGAGGCGCGCACGTAGCCTTTGGTACCTCCAGCCCCGCCCCAGGGCGGAGCATTGTACTCGAGAACCAATCACAGGCCGCAGAGCGGACCCGGGGCCCCGCCCAGAGCCGTGCCCGTCACCAAGAGTTAGAGGCGCCGGGGTCGCACTGACTCTGCGCGCCCGCCCACCGGACCCCGTCCCGGACCTTGCGCTCACCTCGGCGGCGCGCACAGCGCGGTCTCCGCGCCTCTCTGGAACCCCGCAGGGTCTCTGGGATCTCCTGGGAATCAGGGCACGGGGAAGGCGCTTTCAGCTCCCGCGGGGCGCGCGCTGAGACCCCACAGCCCGCCCCTGGCTCGGCCTCACCTGCACCAGGCGCTCTGGGAAGAGGCCATAGCGGCCCCCCAGTTCTCCGCGAAGCCAGCCCCGCGCGGGCACCCAGCGCACCTGCCGGACCACGTCCCCGGGCGCCAGACTCAGCTCGTCCTCCTTCTGCGCGCGGTATCCGGCCAGGACGAGGACCTCTGCGGGCGGAAGACGGGGCCGGCGCGCGGCTCAGAAAGACCCAGGCGGGGCAGCCTGGCCAGGGCGGGCGTGTCCCCAGACACCGTAGAGGGCAGCGGGGGCCGGGGGGTGGTGTGGGCTCTTGCCATGTCCACGGTTGCAGAGAGAGGCCACCTCAAAGCCTCCGCACTTACCCATGGTTTCCGGGGCGCCCTCCAGAGCCTGGCAGCTCCCGCTGACGGCCGAGTACTGGGCCCGCGCAGGGCGCGACCGGAGGCAAGACAGTATGGTAAAGGAGGCGTAACCGCCAGCCGATAGGTCGGGCCAGGTGCTGGGAGTGGGTGTGGAGAGGGGGCGGCCCGGCTCAGCAGGTTCAGCCCCCAACCCCGGGGTGAGGAGGACTCTAGGGTCTCTGGCCTGTGCAGCGGTTACAGCTCCGTCACAGGCTTTTCCCGCCTACCTAAATTTTAGGCCAGCCGCCTCTCCCTTTCGCTCAGCTTTTGCCCGGAGGCTCCCAGCTACAATTTGCACAGAGCCTTCCCAGGCCCACCCTCCCCCACCTCACAAGCTTTTGGCTCCAGGGGAAAAGGTGGGGAGAGGCACATACCAGGGTGGGGTCCCCCAGCAGGTAGCAACAGCTCTAAACCGGGCTTGAGTGAACGAAGTGGCTGCCCTTGTACCAGCAATAACTTTTGAGTGGACACTTCCAGTCTTTCTTGCAAGGCGTACTCCTCTCTGGCCGCGTACCCACCCTCTACCCCCATATAGGAGACAGCAAAGACCCCTGCTTTGGGGCCAGAGGTCTGGTTTGGTTTGGTTTCAGAAAACACCTCCAGGTTCTCCCTGGGAGTTAGGCAGGGAGAATGAACTTTACGAGCTTCCAAGGTTTCTGCTCACAGTTGAGCCCCCAGCCGGCAGGAGTCTGAATGTTAGGGCCCACCTATGGCCAGTCCATGTGGGATAGGCTCTTTCAGGTAGAAGGCTGAGCCTACTAACCACATCCCTTGACCCCTGCCCCACCACCACGGAGGAAGCCAAAGTCCTTGCCTATGACACTAGCGGAAAAAATCTGTTTCTCCTGGGGTGTCCAAGGTACACAATGCTCCTCCCAGGAACGACTGTGTCTGTCTGGGACTTCAGCAGCCTGCGCAAGGCCCCACAGGCCCTTTGTCTTTCAGGTTTTCTGAAACTGTTGTGAGAAGTTATCTACCACCCTCAACACACACACACACACACACTCAGGGTGACAATGAACAAAGCCCGTTTACATCTGCCACTTCATTTATTTTATTTGCAGGAGGAGTTGAAACAAATTTTAAGGGAGATTTTCATTTTCCCCCTAAACATGAATCATTCAAGTAAAACCAACTTAACTATAGAAATGTAGCAAAGTAAGGGGAAAGCAGCACAACAACCCAAGAGGCAAAGGCTGGGGGGAGAGGTGGGTGCAGTCCGCATATAACATATGCATAAATGCCTTATGATTCACCTGCTCAGGACCGCCTCCCCAGAAGGCAAGCACAAGGACCCATTTTAAGAGGATGTTTCCCCCCAAACATCTGAGAATGCTTCAACTTAAACAGCTTAAGGTTAAAGACAAGAAAGAAAAAAAAAAAACCAAAAAAACCCCATGAACCACCCAGCCATAACCACCTTCCTTAATCGATCACAGGAGTTTCTTTTCATTTTATAAAAAGATTAATAAAAAATATTGAAAAATTTTTCTCATATTTGTAAAGATAATAGAATTCATAAGTTTCTTAGAAAACAGACCAGACACTGCCCTCCAGTTTCCACCCCGTTGCTGGGAGGATCAGCAGGACTAGAAAGTTTGGGATACTGGAGCTGCTGGTGGAGAATAGGGAAGTCCAGCCCAGAAGAAATCAGGAAATAGGGCTCAGGGGCACGTGAGGTGTGGTTAGGAGCAACTCCACGTGATACATGGCTGCGCAGAAAAGGGGAACACAAGGTGGTCGGAAAGGCCTTAAACTCCTCCTTGACATACAAAACCGGTTTTTACAAAGATCCAAGCAGTTTGGTCCCAAACTGAGGTGAACACTTCAAAGTTTATTCACATGCTTTGTTTTCTCTTTCAAGAATCAAAGTTTCCCAAATTAAATGTTTCTAATATTACTACATATGCCTAAAAAAAGAAAAAAGAAAAAAAAAAAAGAAGGGCTTTTAAAATCAGGACAGGGGAGAAGAGATTGAAAATCATCGAATTAGTCCTCTTAGCTCCAAATGAAAAGAAATTAGAACAAAACTGTTGGTTTCTAATAGGAAACAAAAATCCAAGCATCGCTCTCCCGCCCTACCCCTGCCCCCACCCCCACACACCAACAACAAATGAGAAAAACAGCGAAAGCCCAATGCGTTGTGTTCTGCTCAAGAACTGGGCCTGACCCCCGGGCTCCACGGCCAGCCTCCTCTGTCCAGTGGGAGACAGTGCCAGGGATGCCTTTTGTGGTAGTACAATCTGCACGGCTGGTGGGGGGTGGGGGTAGGATTTACGCAATCTTCTTGAGGTTCCTCTGTTAAGCCAGCCATCTTCCCAGTGCCTCTCTCCCCTGGGCAGGAATCCCGTCAATGGTGGCCCCTACTCGGCTGTGGGCTGTATATTGTCCTTCTCTTCTCGGTTCTCTGTCCCACTCTCGTCGTCTTCAATCTCCCCTTCCTCCCCACTGAACTTGTCATGGGCCCACTTGGGGCTGGTACTTGATTTCCGGAACATGAACCGGCCCCGACCCCGAGGAAAGGCTCCTCGGCCCCGGCCCCGGCTCACCCACTTGTCACTGCCTTCTCCTTCACGGTCATCATGCTGAGGGGAAAGAAAATTGCCATCAGTGCCAGAGTGAATAAGATGTGGCCAGAGCTCTCTCCTCTGCACCCACCCAAATGTGCCTTTCCCAAAAGAACCTGTGCCCTAAACCCAGCCTTTTGCTCCTTTTCTGCACTTCTCCCTGTCCCCTGCTCCAAAAATGCCAGTGGTTCAGATCCACAAGAATATCAGTTGAGTGATTTAGAAATTTTAAGGTAACAGCTTGAGCATTGTAATAATGATGAGGATGATGATGATGATGATTCACTGAGCATGAACCCTTCATAGTTTAAGGAAAATAAAAAAGTCACTGAGCACTGAAGTAAGACATTTATATACTATCTCATTTAATCCTCATATCTATCCTATCACCTCCCACTCTGCAAACGAGGAAAAAGCTTAGGAACTTTAAGCAACTCCATATGATTTAGTATATCCTCTCTCAAAGGATGGGTCTGAGAAAGCCAATCACACCAAAACGTGAAACTCCATGTGAACTGGGTTGCTAAGCAGTTAAGAAAGGAGGCAATGCGGCTGGGTGCAGTGGCTCATGCCTATAATCCTAGCACTCTGGGAGGCCGAGGCGAGCGGATTGCCTGAGCTCAGGAGTTCGAGACCAGCCTGGGCAACACGGTGAAACCCCTGTCTCTATTAAAATATTAAAAAAAAAAAAAAAGCCAGGCATGGGGGTGTGTGCCTGTAGTTCCAGCTATTCGGGAGGCTTGAGGCAGGAGAACCGCTTGAACCCAGGAGGCAGAGGCTGCAGTGAGCCGAGATAGTGTCACTGCACTCCAAATGCTCAGAATCCAATGCTGGGGCTGGGGCTCTTCCTGACCCTCCAACTCCACTCTCATTTTGTATCTCCCCTGTTTTATGCAAGGAGGCAGTGTGACAAAGTAGGAAGAACACTTAACCTACATTTCATTTTTTTTTTCTTTTTCACTTAGTTCAAGGGAAGGATTAACCTACATTTCAAACAATCCTTGCTCTGACAATCTCATGAGACAGAAGGAGGGATCCAATCAAACAATGAATGAGAAAACATTTTGAAAACCAGCAGTCATTACCTTATCAGCCCCAAGACTTCAGAACCTAAACCACCCCCCACACAAGCTTGGGTCTTAGGCTCTTGGAGCTCAGCTCAGCAGAAGTGTCAGCTTCTTCTGACCACGGCTGCTTGTTCACACTAAATGAATCAGGCTGGCAATACTCTCTCAGGTGGCAGATGGGGCAAGGGAGATGGCCTTTAATCCTTCCCCTACAGCAGTCCCACTCCAGCACCCAACCTGGGCCCATCCAACTACAATTCCCTAGAGATAAGTTCAAAGGTCCTCTAGTAGCCTCAAAGCAGCTACCAGCAGCAGCAACCCTAGAAAAGGGATGGTGGCCATGCACAGGAAACACAATACCTGTTTCCTAGCTGTCCAACTGACAATATAGATTCATTCCAGCCATTCTAGCAGGTGATGGAGATTCAGCTGCTCCTTTACCTTAGTTATAACACTCACACCGGCCTGGATCTTCGCCTGCTGTTACATACCAAGGCCAAGAGTGCTCACTCAAGGCCAGGTACTTCAGCCTATAAAAGTTCTAATCTGAAGGAGGCCCAGAGTGCAGGGGAATGATTAACAGCTTAGATGAGAGAAGCCCCAGTGGCATTTCATTTTGGAGAGACATCCCTTTCCTCAAAGAGATCCTGAGCTGTCTTTCTTGTCATTCTTGCATGAAGGAGTGGCAGTGAGGAACAGCAGCATTGGGGAAGGGTTATGGCTCTATCCACAGGAATGAGGGAGACTGAGGGTGGGGTGGTGGTTGAGCAGTAAAACAAGTTCACAGACTAAAAAGACAAGACCAATGCTTCTTGCTTATCTTGGAAACCATAAACATCTTCAATGATAAACCCTTTGAAGACCAGGACTGCCTCTCTAGAGGACACCCATCCAGTTAGCACACCCCAGTGCAATATTCCTGCACATAAATTTAATCGCAGTTTTGGACAAACTAATTAAGGCCTGGTATCAGCTACTGTGGGTGTCAAAGGCCCTCTGACCCTTCCTGGTTATCCCCAGACACATACCAAGTAATACTTCTTGCTTTTGGGTGTGTACTCTGGGTCCCACTCCTCTTCCCGGTTTCTTTTTTGAAAATCGTTGTTGCTGTTGTTGTTATTGTTCCCAGAGTAGTTGCCTCTGCCCCAGCCTCTTCCTCTGGCTCGAAACTGCTATTGCAATAAATGAGGGAAAAAGGAACAAAGGATCATGCCAGGAATGGGGAACAAACCCCCCTGCTTTCTGTTCAAACACTTTTCTGGTGTGGAATAGACAGCTGTCTTCCAGTCATATGCTGGTCAGCTGGTTTCCAGCCATTCCCTTTCTGCTCATTTCAAGTCTGTAGCCTACACAGAGGACAAACCTGCCCCAAGGGCCTCCCTATAAACAGCAGTAGTCGAAGTAAGTGGGGGAAGTTCTGAGACCAGAAGCTGTAAGAGGCTTTCTAGCTAAGTGATTATGAACAGAAAAGCAACAAAAAACGGAAAGGCCAGGAAATGTGGGAAGGAGAACCAAAGATTCCAGGGTCTTTGGATTGGATTACTTATGTCAAAGGCAACAAAACTGGTATTCTGATGAAACATAATCAGAGTTGGTAGGAGCAAGGAGCTTACAGAAAGGGGGAGAGGGGAGGGTCTTACAAAGGTTCCTCGAGCTCTGCCACCTCCTCTTTCACTTGGACCCACAAAGTCTTTGGTCCCCAGTCTTGATTTGTCAAAGCCCGTGGTGCTCTCCTCTCTTTCCTCTGTCTCTTCAGTGTACTCTTCTGCTTTGTAGGAGTGAGATGACTGGGAGGAAGAGGAGGAGGATCTGGACCTGTCTCTTGCTCTCCGATGCTTCCTGTGAAAAGAGAAGAGCCATCAATCATCTTCTAGGGGACACTGCTTGGCTGGGGCCTCATGGATAAGCACAGGACAATCAAAAGTGTGCCTGTGATGAAGAAACTAATGATGAGTAACCTTATAAAACCAGCTCACCCCCAACCTACCAACCCAAGATACTTCCCCTCAATTCTGTCAGTCATGTTCAGTGACACATCTATATCTGAGTCTGTGATAAACATATGACATACACAGAAGCAGGAACAAAACACAGTCCATGGCCTCCAGTAGCTCAGTCTAAGATACAGGCATGAATTGGTAAGGAAATTAACACTATATTGAGAGCTCCGAAGTATCTGGTATTGGGCCAGATAAATAGCTCTGTATATTATCATCGGTTAGTGCTTTCTATTACTTTTATTTCTTACAGGAATGCTACCTGTCTTATAGGGTTCTCTAAATAAACAATGTGTTTAAACACTTTATACCAACATAGCTGGCATGCAGTAAAGGGCAATATGACTCAGTATTATTTCCCTCATTTTATAGGTAGGAGGCTCAGGTGAGAGAGCCAAGCAGAGCCCGGATTCTAACCTAGCTCTAATTATACGACGACTCCACATATTACCTCCCACTGAGCTCAAACAGGTTGTGTCACTAAGCCTAGGATCTGGCGTTAACTCTCCCAGAGTTATGTCCCTTCCCTTTCCTTCATCTGGGGGAAATTACAGACTAGGGCAAATTATCTTAGTACCATGAGTCACTGTCTATGTACTAAGGTCAGTACCAGCCCTGCCATGTGATAGTGGAGGTTACTGAATACCTCTAGGGGGCAGCAAGGCCAGGATCCCAGGAGTAGAGGAGTAGCAGGGCCAGCCAAATGTCAGTAACCTATCATTGTCTTTCCCTCCCTCAGTCTTCCATTATGAAAGGTATCATGCTCCCTGCTCCTCACCTACACATACTTACTCATACAAAGGGGAAATCTAAGTTACTGTCATAGGATTCACATAACTTCAACTGTGACCCCACTAAACATCCGTGCTATTTCAAGAGGTTTTCAAAAATAAGACTCTCTGGCCGGGCATAGTGGCTCTCTCCTGTAATCCCAGCACTTTGGGAAGCCAAGGCGGCTGGATCACTTAATGTCAGGAGTTCAAGACCAGCCTGGCCAACATGGCGAAACCCCGTCTCTACTAAAAATACAAAAATTAGCTGGATGTGGTGACAAGCATCTGTAATCCCAGCTACTCGGGAGGCTGAGACAGGAGAATCACTTGAACCCAGGAGGCAGAGGTTTGCAGTGAGCCGAGATCATACTGCACTCCAGCCTGAGCGACAGAGTAAGACTCTACCTTAAGGGGAAAAAAAAAAAAAACAAAAAAACACAACTCTCAAAAGGCCTCAAATTTGAGTCTTAGCATTGTCTTTCTTTTTTTTGTTGTTGAGACAGAGTCTCCCTCTATCTCCAGGCTGGAGTGCAGTGCTGCGATCTTGGCTCACTGCAACTTCCACCTCCTGGGTTTAAGCGATTCTCCTGCCTCAGCCTCCTGAGTAGTGGGAATTACAGGCGCCCACCACCATGCCCGGCTACTTTTTGTATTTCTAGTAGAGACAGGGTTTCACCATGTTGGCCAGGATGGTCTCAATCTTCTGACCTCATGCTCTGTTCACCTCGGCCTCCCAAAGTGCTGGGATTATAGGCGTAAGCCACCACACCTGGCCAGCACTGTCTCTTATTAGCTGTGTGACCTGGGTAAGTCATTCTTCAGTTATATAAAAAAAAGTTCTGGCTGGGCATAGTGGCTCATGCCTGTAATCCCAGCACTTTGGGAGGCCAAGGTAGGCAGACTGCTTGAGTCCAGGAGTTCTAGACCATCCTGGGCAACATGGCAAAACCTCAACTCTGTAAGAAATACACAATTAGCCAGGCATGATGGTGTACACCTGTAGTCCCAGCTGATTGGGAGGTTGAGGTGGGAGGATCACTTGAGCCCAGAAGGTCAAAGCTGCAGTAGGTCAGTGATATCATCGCCGCACTCCAGCCTGGGTGACAGAGCAAAACCCTGTCTCAAAACGGGCCAGGTGTGGCAGCTCATGCCTGTAATCCCAATGCTTCAGGAGGCCAAGGAGGTGGGTGGGAATCACTTGAGGCCAAGAGTTCAAGACCAGCATGGGAAACATAGCCAGCCCTTGTCTTTAAAAAAAATTTTAAAAATTAGCCGGGCATCATGGTGCATATCTGTACTCCTAGTTCAGCCTACTTGGAAGGCTGAGGCAGGAGGATCACTTGAGCCCAGCAGTTCAAGGATGCCATGAGCTACAATTGTGCCACTGCACTCCAGCCTGGGCGACAGAGCAAGACTCCATCTCAAAATGGGCCAGGTGTGGTAGCTCATGCCTGTAATCCCACCACTTTGGGAGGCCGAGACAGGCGGATCACGAGGTCAGGAGATGGAGACCATCCCGGCTCACACAGTGAAACTCCGTCTCTACTAAAAATGCAAAAAAAATTATCCGGGCGTGGTGGCGGGCACCAGTAGCTCCAGCTACTCGGGAGGCTGAGGCAGGAGAATGGTGTGAACCCAGGAGGCAGAGCTTGCAGTGAGCCGAGATCACGCCACTGCACTACAGCTTGGGCGACAGAGTGAGACTCTGTCTCGGAGAAAAAAAAAAAATCACAGAATACCGGGGTTTGCAGGGGACTCGTTCAAAGTCACATAGCAAGTCAGAGGTAGGCATGTGTTCCAGGGAGAGGAAATCAAGAGTTAGTTATCCAGACTCAACTCTGAAATGCTTGAGGGGTTCATGTTCCACTTCTAAGTGGCGGCCCAGGCACTACTGTACTACTACTTCCATTCCCTGCTGAGGATTCGCAGGTTCTTTATCTATGGGCAGCCCTGAAAGCTGCCAAGGCTCCTAATGCATAAGTAACACACTGGAATGAGAGACAAAGTAGAACAAAAAGATCTGTGTTTGCGGTCAGCTGATAATTGTGATGTTTTTTTTTTGGTGAGATGAAGTCTCCTCTGTCACCCAGGCTGGAGTGCAGTGGTGAGATCTCGGCTCACTGCAACCTCCGCCTCCCAGGTTCAAGCGATTCTCCTGCCTCAGCCTCTGGAGTAGCTGGGACTACAGGCGCGCAACACCATGCCCAGCTAATTTTTTTTTTTAAGTAGAAACAGGGTTTCATGATATTGGCCAGGCTGGTCTTGAACTCCCGACCAGATGATCTGCCTGCCTTGGCCTCCCAAAGTGCTGGGATTACAGGCATGAGCCACTGGGCCCGCGCCCAATACTTGTAATCGTAAGGCACATCATTCTAAGCTTGGCTTATCTTTCA
Source organism: Macaca fascicularis (assembly GCF_037993035.2). Taxonomy (NCBI): domain Eukaryota; kingdom Metazoa; phylum Chordata; class Mammalia; order Primates; family Cercopithecidae; genus Macaca; species Macaca fascicularis. Next base: position 198,625,173 of record NC_088375.1, read on the forward strand.
AATGGGCAAAATGGGCATCACACCAACTGTTCAACTTATCTCAAGGGGTTATCAGAAAATTGATACAAAAACACAGCCGGGCACAGTGGCTCACACCTGTAATCCCAGCACTTTGTGAGGCCAAGGTGGGTGAATAGTGAGGTCAGGAGTTCAAGACCAGCCTGGCCAACATGGTGAAACTCCATCTCTAAATACAAAAAATTAGCTGGGTGTGGTGGTGGGCACCTGTAATCCCAGCTACTCAGGAGGCTGAGGCAGGAGAATCACTTGAACCAGGGAGGCGGAAGTTGCACTCTAGCCCAGGCAACAGAGTGAGTCTCCGTCTCAAAAAAATAAAAGCTTGCCAGCTGAAGTTCAGAATCAGCAGAAGTGTTGCTTCTTACCAGAAGGTATGGGGCTTCAAGTGTGCTACTTTTTGTGACACATGATTAAAAGTCATGGAACATTCAAAAACATAAACAGAAACATCAGGACATAGGCATGAATGTTGCCCCACAAAGTTCAACAATGCCACCTTTGTTTAAGGAGTACCTGGAACACCTCTCCTGGAACTGTCTGTAAAACTAGTTTAAAAGGCACTTAAGATCAACAATCATGTCCTATCTAGTTCCACCCTGTTTCTTTGACTAAACAGTGTTATTACTTGACAATGACTTTGGGCCATTTCTATAATACAACCTCCCCATGAAAATGTGTGATGAAAAAAGGCACATCTAAAACTGCAAAAGGAATTCCCTAATGATTCTAATGATTCTCCACAACATCCCTGTGGTCAATTTAACAGATTAACTTCTGTCATGAAGCCTTCTTTGGACAAAGATCACACTATTTTGATGCAGAAATTGTTTTCAAACTAGGGACCCTATTGATATTTACATGGATTAAAAGAAGAAACAGGTTGCTGTAATTACTAACCCTAAACTCCTCTGATTTGAAAGTTCTGGTGTACAGCCCAAAGGGGGCAGACAAGAAACTTAAGAGTCTAAAAGGGGTGACAGGGGCTTACGTACTTCTGTTTCTTTGATCCTTTATGAGTTTTCTCTGTTTTCTCAGCTGACCTTTCCCTCGAGTGGCTGGAGTCTCGGGAATCCACTGATTCTCTCGATTTACCTCGTTTAAGATCTCTCTCCTTATGTTTTTTACGACGTTCAATATCAAGGCGGAGATCAACAGGATCATCTTTGTATTTTCCCTCAGCCTATCAAAAGATAAGTCAAAATTAAGGTTTCTGGGATTGAGAGCCATCAACTCAACCATCCCACAAACTGTGGTTTTTACTCCAATGGAGGGGTGCAGAGGAAGCACTGGGAAATGTGAGGCATCTCACCCAACCTTGGAAGGGATGCAGGATGTCCCACAGAAGTTACTCCATAAGGATCCCTCACAGAACCCAAGCCAGTTCTCCAAAACAATGATGCTGGCCTTCTGAAAATGCTATGCATTGATCTCACTTTGTTTCTTTTCTGGCCCAGTAATGACTCTGGCTAGTTTAGAAGTTGAGAAGGCTGGCTGGGGGCAGTGGCTCACGCCTGTAACTCCAGAACTTTGGGAGGCTGAGGCAGGCAGATCACTTCAGGAGTTCGAGACCAGCAAGGGCAACAACCAAAACCCTGTTCTCTACTAAAAATACAAAAATCAGCCAAGCAAGGTGGCATGTGCCTGTAATCCCAGCTACTAGGGAGGCTAAAGCAGAAGAATCGCTTAAACCCAGGAGGTGGAGGTTGCAGTGAGCCGGAGATCGCACCACTGCACTCCATCCTGGCCAGTAGAGCGAGACTCTCTCTCTCTCAAATAAATAAATAAATAAATAAATAAATAAAATAAAATAAAATAAAATAAAAATGTTGAGAAGGCTAAAATTAGCTCTGGAAAAGTAGGTGGTTGGGCTGGCTCAGGCTTAGCCACCACTGAGAGTAGAAATGCTCACCTTCCCCTACCTATACTGTAGTATCCATGCATGGCTTATCCTCCAGTTGGAATTATCTCTGAGTACTGAGTCCAAAGAGGGACAATGGAAGACTTAAGCAGCCTTCAAAGCCCTGAGTTATGCTGAGAAATTTCTCTAGAAAAGGAATATTAAAAACTATAGGGAATTCATAAATTGGTATTACCAGGTGAAAGGAAAGGGAAGGAAAGGGGAAGGGGAAGGGGAAGTGGGAAAGAAAGAAAGAAAAAGGAAGGGAGGGAGGAAGGGAAGAAAGGAGGAGGGAAGGAAGGAAAAAACTTCTCTGCTAGCTTCCTAAGCAGTACAGCTACGAAGGTATGTTTTGCAGCAGCAACAGCACACCTGCCCAGACCACTGTAGCAAAGGCTTTCAACAATTCTTGAGAAACTCAGTGGGGGCAAAGATGCATGGTAGTTCCAGGACATCCCACACTAGATTTGTCTCATGGAGGTAACTCAGGGAGGAAGAAATGAGCAGTTCACTCTGCATTAACAATTTATATACATGAACTACTAAACTTTAAAAAATTAAGTTTAACAGCAGGAGTGGCAGAAAGTAGGTTTATAGTTTTTTTTTTTTTTTTTTTGAGACAAAGTTTCGCTATTGTTGCCCTGGCTGGAGTGCAGTGGCGCAATCTCGGCTCATTGCAACCTCCACCTTCTGGGTTCAAGTGATTCTCCTGCCTCAGCCTCCCAGGTAGCTGGGATTACAGGTATGCACTACCACACCCGGCTAATTTTGTATTTTTAGTAGAGACGGGGTTTCACCATGTAGGTCAGGCTGGTCTCAAACTCCTGACCTCAGGTGATCCGCCCACCTCAGCCTCCCTAAGTGCTGGGATTACAGGTTTGAGCCACCTTGCCCGGCCGTTTATTGTTTTATCACTTAATTTGTTTCCTAACAGAGGGAACTGGGCCTCTGCATCCTCCAATGAGCAAAAAAAGACAAAAAGACAAATGCAACACTGCTCCCAGGGGTTGGCTTTTTAGGGCATGGAGGATAAGATATCTTCTGATCTTTTAAAGAAAACCTTGGGTTTTACATGGCTAGTGCCAAGCTGGAGAAGGGGTACTCGGAGGAGGAAAGAGGGGTGGGAGAGAAGAGAGACTGCCCAAGAGCGCCTCTCATCACATTCAACCAACAAGACAAATTTTTTTTTAGAAAAGGTTTCAGCAGCATTGGAATAACCATCTGTAATTTTAAATGTCAACTGTATATGTGAATGAAGATCAATAAATACTAAGATTTTTTAAAGCCCAATTTAGTTATTTCACAGTAAAAAATTGTATACAAGCTTTAACTTCTTAATAACAGTGTTTACGTGCACATCACTGCAAATGTAGCTGGGCCATCAAAGTAATGTTTAACAGTAATTGACAGATGATAGATATGGTACAATGTTAGGAAAAAAAACTGGACCAGCTGTTTAAAAACAGTCTACTTAAGTTAAGACATGAATATTTCACTCTTCTCTGACATGCATGTCTTTCTGAAATCATGGTTGGAAATAGTGCATGTATACAGTTGATTTGATAATACTTACAAGCAGAAAAATATCACAAAAAGTTTCTTCTCTCATCATGGGCACTTGTTCCAAAACTCCTCTCTTTTTTTTCTCAAGCTCACCTCAATAGACTTTGGGGTCATTTACCATATTCTAACCACTTCACAAAGGTTGTTGATACATTTAATAAAAATTAACCCTTTGTAGTTCATTTTTAGAATTATGCCCATCCTTAAAAGAAAAACACAAACTTAAGTAGAGAGTAATTTAAACAAACACATTTCTGTCAAGTTCATGCCCAACGCACTCATTTTGTTGGAATTACTGATCAAATCAACAGTTCACCTTGTAGCCAGGTTCCCGGGGACTTTTCATTTCATCATGAGCCAAACCATGTTTTCTGAATGTACTGGGGGAAATGTCTATTCTCCTAAAATTGAAAATACAAAACAATATAGTATTCCATTGTGTGAACATGATACTGGTAATATTCTAGCTCCTAAGTTGGGTAACAGATTCACAGGCATTATTTTTCCTTATGTTTCATGACTTATATATGTATTACTTTTACTCTTTACTTACATACTTATACTGTCCCATAGGCATACACACACACACACACAGAGTCCCAGGTTCCCAAAGTGTGACACAAGTTAGAGGTTTTTGTTCTCTCCCGGTTTTGCTACACACAGAAAGATGGACTCACCCACAGCCTTAAAGGTAAGGCCAACTTTATTTCTAGTCCCTATCCACTGAACTGACTCCCACAACCAAATGGAATAGTCTTTAAACCTGCTGGGCTTTAAAATTCTTTGAGACAATCCTACAAGCTACCGCCTCTAGCCCCCAGGCAAATTCTTCCAAAGGAATCCAACTACCATGATTTAATCCATGACTAAACTACCATGAAATATTAATATATGGGTTTGCCTAAACAAATTAGCATTAGGCCGGGCACAGTGGCTCATGCCTGTAATCCCAGCACTTTGGGAGGCTGAGGCGGGCAGGTCACCTGAGGTTGGGAATCCGAGACCAGACTGGCCAACATGGTGAAACCCTGTCTCTATTAAAAATATAAAAATTAGCTGGGCATGGTGGCGCACGTCTGTAATCCCAGGTACTTGGGAGGCTGAGGCATGAGAATTGCTTGAACCTGGGAGGCAGAGGTTGCAGGGAGCCTGGTTGTACTCCAGCCTCGGTGGCAGAGCAAGACTCTACCTCAAAAAAAAGTAAAGAAAAGAAAAGAAACTAGCATTTACTCTACCTACTCACAGTAATTTCAGGCTAACATTTGCCAGCTCCCAGTAATACAGGAGTTAATCTATGTCAAGAGAGCTGTTTTCCTCAGGCCCAATGTGAGAGACTGTTGTCCCAAAGCATGTCCTGTACACTCTAAAATATAAATGCCTACAGCTCTCTTAGAGTCTGAAGGATGTTACCGTAAATTTTGTATTAAAGGTGCATTAGCAGCAGAATTTAAAACGGTGAGTTTAATGTCTGGTACAAAGTCTTTTATTACAACCTCCAGTATAAGGCCAAGGTCCTTACCTGTGTATCTCTGGGCTTTTCTTGTTTTTGGCTGCCTCCTGCTCAGTTCCTCTCTTTAGGTATTTAGTAAAGCGTTCATGTAATGTCATTCCTGAGGACCCAAAGTGATGCTCTGTTGGGATTAAAAGAAACACAGTATGTTACCAAAGGCAGACACAATGTTTTAACTCTTTTGCAGGAACCGGTAACCACAGAGATGCAACTAAAGTAGTTAAATCCACACAACAAATACACTGAGAAGAGGAAGGAAAAATGGCTGGTTCAAACACAGTCCCATATTGGGCATTAGATTTCCACTGTAGCTCCCATGTCTTAGGACAGAGAAGCTTGAAGCTTATTCTCCTCAGAAACACAGCACCAACTCTTGCTTGAGTTTATATTCAGATGGAACCTGCCAACTGGCCCAACCCAGCTTCTCCATCACTTCTCTTAGCCATTCCCTAACCTGCCCAACTCCATTTGCCCAGGGGGATGACAGAATACTTTGGGGGAAGAAATTCACACCACAAGGTCCGTAAGAGATCACTTAGAGGAGAGAAGACAGAGATGCTAGAAAAGTCATTTTGCTATTGGCTTTAATCTGTTCTCTTGGTCACAGGTTACCAGCATTTCAAAATGCTAAGCTCTGCAATTAAAACATGGAAACTGCTTCCTGAACAGAATTTCCTTCAAGCCAGCCCCTAGCTTCAAAGGCCCTTTAGATGAGATACAGGGCCCCCCAAAACTCCTTATCCACCCACTCATCCTTCTTCTAAGTGTGGAACACCAGCCTGAAGCAGGCCAGGGTCTGGACTCACCTTTAACATGGTGAACAATGGTCACTATATGTTGGGCAAACAGTTCTGAGGGGCTACGCTGAGACTGAGCTGATTGTATGTGTTGGAAAATGGAACGAAACTCCTGTTCCTTTTTGTTGCTATGGACTAGATCTCGGCAAAGCTTGCGTTCCTGAGCCAATAAGCCACTGGGTCTGAAAAAGAAATACGGGGAGGCCCAATTAGAACATGATATACAGAAAGAACATTAAAACCATAAAAATATTTTTTTGAAGAGTTTTAAATCTATCCATAAACTTCTTTTCTTCCTACCGAAGTTGAAAGTAACCTCAATGCACTATAACTATGGAAAAGGATATCCAAACTCTCTCTCTTCTTTTTTACTGGAATCTTCAAGTGGAGTGAAGTGTTAAACCTTAGTCACTGCTGGTTTTAACACACCCAACAAATGAGAAAGTATTTTAAAAGATCAACTACAGCTGGGTGCAGTGGTTCACACCTGTCATCTCAACACTTCGGGAGGCAGAGACAGGAGCATCACTTGAGCCCACGAGTTTGAGACTCCACCTCAATCAATAAAAAGATCAGCTAGCATGACCAGCCAAGGCCTGATTCAGGGAGGTGATGTCATGAAGCGGCAGTGGGGTGTGGCTGGAATGCTGTTCCCATAGACTTCCAGCTGGCTGAGTAGTTTACACCAAGTAAAAAACCAGTTAGCCTTGGCCTCCCAACTCTTTCCTAAAGTTTAGGGGACAGGCGGTAGATGTACTGCCTTCCTTAACTCTAAAATTGTGGCCAGGCACAGTGGCTCATGCCTGTAATCCCAGCACTTTGGGAGGCTAAGGCACACAGATCACCTGGCTTCAGGGGTTCAAGACCAGCCTGGCCAACATGGTGTAACCCAGCCTCTACTAAAAATACAAAAATTAGCCAGGTGTGGTGGCAGGCGCGTGTAATCCCAGCTACTTGGGAGGCTGAGGCAGGAGAATCGCTTGAACCCGATAGGCAGAGGTTGCAGTGAGTTGACAGTGCACCGCTGCACTCCAGCCTGGGTGAGAGAGAGAGGTTCTGGGCCAGGTACGGTGGCTCACGCCTGTAATCCCAGCACTTTGGGAGGCCAAGGTGGGCGGATCACGAGGTCAGGAGATCGAGACCATCCTGGCTAACACAGTGAAACCCTGTCTCTACAAAAATACAAAAAATTAGCCAGGCGTGGAGGCAGACGCCTGTGGTCCCAGCTACTTGGGAGGCTGCGGCAGGAGAATGGCACGAACCTGGGAGGTGGAGCTTGTGGTAAGCGGAGATCGCACCACTGCACTCCAGCCTGGGTGACAGAGCGAGACCTCCATCTCAAAAAAAAAAAAAAAGAAAAAGAAAAGGAGAGAGAGAGAGAGACTGTCTCAAAAATAAAATAAAATACAAATAAAACTGCTACGTTATCTGATGGGGAAGGGCTATACTATAGACTTCGGTGACCCAGCTAGGAACAAAGAAGTGGATCCAGGATGGCTTCACAGGCAAAGCTATGTTAAACACAAGAAACAGTATTGGACTTGGGGGTGTAGTGATGAACAGAGAGTGAGCCAGTCACTAAGGACTGAAGAGATACTTCATCACCCCAGGGATACTGTCCCCCTCAAAGCACACAATCACTCCGTGACACATACTCTCTAGTGAACACAGGTGGACATGAAAGTATCATCACTGAAGCTTAAGACAGCAGGGGGAACACAACAGAATGTCCCCAGGGAGAAGGGCTAGGAGACACCACTTAGGCCACTAAAGCACTGAGGATTAAGAAGAAGCACATCTCACCGTGCAAGGTCCTCATCAAAAGAGTCCATCCGGACATTGACCTGTGCCTCTCGAGTAATGGAAAAGGAAGACTTCCCCGTGGGAAAATCTCCTTTCACTCCCAGCTTGTCTCGGCTCTCAGAGGTCTTTCTTGGGGGAGGTGATGAGCTTTTCTCCTGGACTGCTTTGTAAGCAGTCACTCGGAAATTCTTCTCAGGCACAAAGCCCCTGTGCCCACCTTCGGTTCTCTTGCCCCGATCCTCCTTTTTGGATCTCTCTGGGAAAGACTCCTCCTCCAGCTCCTCTGTTTTCCTCTGCTTTTCCTTCCCTGGAGGTGCATATACCAGGCCCTCCCATTTGCCTGACTTCTCCTCCTCCTGGTTTTTGTTTGCACCTATGACTTTCGACATATATTTGGGTTCATCATCAAACTCAGATTCCTTCCTTCCCTTAGCTTTGTCCTTATCTTGATCATCCATCTCCTCCTTGTGGAAGTCAGCCATCTTCTTCTCAAAGTCATCTCGGAGCTTATACCTTTTGGGAGACTGACTGCCCCGAAAAGGCTTCTCGGAATCAGTTTTGGGAGCAAAAGAATCAGATTTCATTTTTCCATCACCCAAGCCTGTGTCAGAGAAGCTCCCTTTCTCTTTTATTTTTTCTTTATCGGTATTTGTTTGTTTCTGTTCCTTATCTTTTCCATTCTCTGTCTTCTGCTCTTCTAGATACCTAGTTATAAAAACACAAGAGAGACACACAAGAGGCTTCTTAAGCAACTTGCTCTAAAATAGTGCCTTACTGTTTTTGGTTTTGATTCTCTGAAAAAATATGTCTTATGGATTTCAGTATTAACAAAGGACTTTCTACGTGGTTACTTCCTAGTAATTTCTGAAAAACTACCATTCACAGTTCTATGAACTTGGCAATTAAGAGAAAAATACATGATCCATGGAGTTGTGTCTTACAAAAGCAACCAAAGAGAACAGCAAAAGTTATTTTTAGAATACTAAAAAACAAAAACAAAAACCTACTTACCTGTAATGTGATCTAGGGCAAAAAATAACTAAGGTCTTACCCAACCTTCACTCAGTCACTTAAAATCTGCTTTCAGCAAAGTTAACATAGAACACCTTGGACTGTTTTGCTTTTATACAACTCACATTTGGAAATACAAGTCTAAAAAGAGACTTCAAATTTGCTTCAAGTCACCTAGAAGATCTAAATATGAAATATACTGTGAACACAAATAAAAACAAAATACATGTTAATGGGGGAGAGGGTGACAGCAGCAAAAATCATCATTCTCTTTCTTATGGAAAAACAGAGCTCATGCTGAATTCTTCTAAAGATTCACAGTCCTGGCATGGAACAAAACTTATGCTTTAAAATAGACTTACTTGGGAGCTAGACTATGAGGACCCAAAGGCATAAGAATGATACAATGAACTTTGGGAACTCAGGGAGAAGGATGGGAGAGGGCAAGAGATTAAAAAACTACACACTGGGTACAGTGTACACTGCTCGGGTGATGGGTACACTGCTCAGAAATCACCACTAACAAACTTATCCATGTAACCAAACACCACTTATTCCCCCAAAAACCTACTGAAATAAAAATGTAAATAAATAAAACAGATTTACTGAAGCCAAGTACAGATTCAAAACGTCTCATCTGTACCATTAATGCAGAAAGCCTAATAATCAAGTCAAAGTTGTATTAATACAGCCAAGAAGAATCAAGGGATCAAAAAATATGCTAAATACGATAAAAGAAAAAAAAAAAGGGAAACCACTTGCTGGGTTAGTCCCTCTTGACCACAACCTGGTCCCAATGCAACTTCCCTGTAACTTCTCTGCCATCCCAATCCATCCAACCATACAAACAAAGATTCATGTTCCAACTCACCGTGTCCCCCAGGGGAGAAAGACGGAAGCACTGTCATGTCCTCTCCTAACACGCAGCCGTGTTGGCTTCTACTGGGACATACACCCACCTTGTGGTTTTAAAACAAGGCCTTCCTGGACTAAGCCTTGGCCTTTCCCATTCTGCCCAGTCTCCTCAACTGGAGGATATTGAGGGTGCAGCTCTTCACCATGATAGGCTGATGCAGATCGAACATAGTAGATGGTGGGTGCTACAGGGTCTAAGAGCTCCAATGGCCATTCATTTTGGCAAAGACCATACTTTTTTTTGATAGCTGACCCACAAATCTCTACTGTTCTTTGGCTTACATTGGTAGAATCCAAGGCAAATTTTAAATGTGAAAACATCATTGCAGAGTAGTCTAAAGAAAGTTTATGCTGCAATACAAATTCAGGAAGGTAGGAAAGCTAGAGTTAACCTAAAGGTTTCCTTGGGTGATGCTTTTAATGTTTACTAATGAAAAGTCTAGGAAATAGGGATTACCTTTTACCATTAATCAGAGCTCTAACTTAGATCACATTACAATTAAACTGCCAGCTAGTGAGATAAAAACACAACCAGGCAGGGGAAATGAGATACTTGCCTCTTTGTATAGGCTGCTCCTCCTGAAGCAGCACTCTCCTCCTTCTGAGATGAGCCATATGTGGAGCCAGTGGATGGTGGACTTTTACCCACAGGGCTCTTTTTGGATGGACTCAGGGACCCAGAACCATGGTCGAACTGACCTTGGTGTGTCCCAGACTGATACCCAGCACCACTTGGCAGAGCTGAGCCCATCTGGGATGTGCTGGAAAGTGGAGGACTAGGTTTTGGCACGGGGCTAGGACGGGGTGACCGCCGCCTCACCACCACAGACTGGAGGGGGCTTTTGAGAGCTGGGCTTCGCTCCCGAGGACTCAGCTCAGAAACTGCTGAGGCCCGTGATGCAGAACCAGTGCCGTAGGTGGCATCTGGCCATGGCTTCGAGCTCTCAGATGCTTTTGTATCTTGAGAGGTGCCTCCAGAGAATGTCTGATCCTTGGCCTCATCTCCCTGGTTATCTCCGGCAGCCTGAGATGGCCGGCTATCCTTGGAAGAGGACTTTTTCTCCTTTGCAGACTTGCGCTTAGAAGATTCAACTCGGCTATGGTTGGAGGAAGAACGGGAGGATGAGGAGCGCCTAGACCGGTCAGAAGACGACTTATCAGAGTTTCTAGAATGGCTCCTGGACCTTGGTGAAGGGGACCTTCTCTTTGGGGACCGGGATCTTGAACGGCCTCGACGAGGACTGTATGCTTGCCGGTAATTCTGCCAATTTGAGCGGTAGTTTCCATAGCCTCCTCGGTTATACTGGCCCCATGGATAAAAGCCTCTGTTGCGCCCACGGAAATAATAGGGCCTTCTATAGCCTCTGTTGTGACCTCGGAAATCCCGATTCTGATATACTCTTGGGTGGTTTCTTTCTCTGTTATGAGCTGGAGAATATGATCTGGAACGAGACCTAGAACTGGAATGGAAAGGAAAGAGACAAATGTTTGAATTTTTGACACAAGTGTTTTTATTCAAGAAAAATCTGTTCTGAAATCCCTGCCCTTATGTCACTCACTTTCAGTTTTGTTTTCAAAGCAAGGGCACAAATATTTCATCCCACTACGTATGGCCCTTACTAAGTACAAAAACATGGGTAAGAATCATTTGAACAACTGAAACACAGGTCACTTCATATTGCAGCACATTTAAAATGGAGGAGTACTTCTACAGTGACTGAGAAACTATCAACATTTTCTTAAGGTAGTCAACTACACAAAGACCATTTTAATATACCATAATAATAGCTTACAGTTTCACAGGCACAGGGATTTTAACAGGGCTGCAGGTCATTGGAAATGAGAGAAAAACTGCAAGCTGCGGTACCTAGACAGGTACTCTGACCCCTACCCACACTGTGGCAACACTTCACACCCTGTCCTAGTCAGCTCTCCGTTTTGTGCGTGACGAATTTCTTAAGATACCACTAAGGCTTGGGATCGTAAAAGTGTAGTTACAACACGTATACACCAAAGAAAACTTGGAGAATGCATCTGCTCAAAGCTTAAAAGAACTTACTAAAATCACATAAACAAAACATACAATATTGTTTTTTTAAATTGGGGACCTGGAAATGGTCTCACTACTTAGGCCATATTTCTGTGGCTGAGTACATGATCTTACATAGGTGCCACAAGAGGGCACTATCTGACCATAAGGTACCCAAGGACACATGAAGTTAGCAAAGAGGAACTAAAAAACCCCCCACCACCCCGGTGTGCACAGAAGGCTAGTGTTGTGTTCTTCTCCAGTTAACAATATAGAACTCTGGTAGAGCAAGGTGAATTTCCAGAACCACAGGCACTTGATAGTAACCTAACTTGGTAAAAAAAAAAAAAAAAACTGTTCATTCCTGAGCATCAGGCTTGTCAACGATGAGGAACTTTGTTTCCATCAAAAAGCCAAAAATTACGTATGTTGGTGTAAAAATCCACTGGGGTTCTTGGATCCACTTTTTCCATCTACTATGATATAGATCATTAACATTAAAAAATTACTCCTAAGCAGCTGGCTAGAAATAAGTAAAATTTACTAGAAAACTATTTCAAATAGTATTTTCTTTTTTTTTTTTTTTTTTTTTTTTTTTTTTTTTTTGAGGCGGAGTCTCGCTCTGTCGCCCAGGCTGGAGTGCAGTGGCCGGATCTCGGCTCACTGCAAGCTCCGCCTCCCGGATTTACGCCATTCTCCTGCCTCAGCCTCCTGAGTAGCTGGGACTACAGGCGCCCGCCACCTCGCCCGGCTAGTTTTTTGTATTTTTTAGTAGAGACGGGGTTTCACTGTGTTAGCCAGGATGGTCTCGATCTCCTGACCTCGTGATCCGCCCGTCTCGGCCTCCCAAAGTGCTGGGATTACAGGCTTGAGCCACCGCGCCCGGCCAAATAGTATTTTCTTTACATATAGAATAAAAACTCTTCGGTTAATCAGCAAGCCTTCTCATATCTGACTGGTAACAGATGCGTTTTTGTTTTTCCAAATAACTCTATTTAACAAATATACCAGTTTTTTTCAGGATTTAACAACTAAACAAAACAGTATTTTTTTTTTTTTTTTTGAGACGGAGTCTCGCTCTGTCGCCCAGGCTGGAGTGCAGTGGCGCGATCTCAGCTCACTGCAAGCTCCGCCTCCCGGGTTCACGCCATTCTCCTGCCTCAGCCTCCCGAGTAGCTGGGACTACAGGCGCCCACAACCGCGCCCGGCTAATTTTTTTTGTATTTTTAGTAGAGACGGGGTTTCACCGTGGTCTCGATCTCCTGACCTTGTGATCCGCCCGCCTCGGCCTCCCAAAGTGCTGGGATTACAGGCGTGAGCCACCGCGCCCGGCCCAAAACAGTATTTTTAAGAAGAAAGTACATTCAATTTAACCTAAAGATAAAGTGGGATTGGTTTTCCACTATTTATTGCCCGCTGTCCTCAGGATTTTTTATCTACACCATGAATAAGAGCAACTGGCAAAGATATATCTTACTGCTGGCTGTTATTGTAATTAAGTACAATTAAAAAAAAAAAAACTTACCTTCCACACTTTTCATTTGAAAACAGTAACAATATAAGAAAAGAAGGGAGAGGCAGATGCAGATTACGAAAGTGAATATGACCCGATTAAAGGGCTATGCTTGAGGTAGGTGATCCACCACCAGCACTAAGGAGGGTTTAATTCATGTTCCCATCCTCATAGGCTACTGCTGCTTCTGTTACCAATTACTAGTGAGGGCCCTGGGCATACTGCATCCAAAACTCGCAGTCATTGCACAGATGCAGGAAAATGAGTCTCTGCAGATTGCAAATGAAGTTATTTAAGAGATGTCACTTAAAAGGATACAGTCTGTGAAATACAAGGAAATAATCAATTTTCTCCAATTCTGTAGAACTCAGCAGTTAGTTAATTTAAAGGCATGGTTTCTCAAACTCTCTGGATAGATACTTTCCTTGCAGGAGAGGGAAAACAAAAGAAAAAACCATGAAACAGATAGGCCAGAAATAAAAACTGAACATCCAGTGGCATATTTATCTGTTTCTAAAAAACAGAGACGTCAGACTACAATCAAGTATAAAAGCATACTTTCTAGTGGAGAAATTCCTCCAGAACAAGTCTCTTCTAGGTATATGATAGCATGTTAAAGTATCTCTAGACCTACCCCAGCACATAGTGCCTTCCTAAAATATTTTTTCCTCATTTGCCAAGTCAGTGAGCAACTGCCAAATGATTTGCAGAACAAGGAGAAAAGAACTGCCCAGAATTCCAGCTGTCATAAATACTTCAGTTAGTTAACATTTTTCAATTCAATTCAATTTTGTCTCTCAGTTTTGGTTGCATAGAGGCTATGCAACCAAAACTGAATAATTGGTAAATAAGTGGTAAATAATTGAACCAATTATTTAGTTTCTTCTAGTTACCAGATTAAATTTTAAAAAGGTATCTTTCATAACCAAATGAGCTAAAACTGAGGTTTAAACTCCCTAAATCAAGATTCTGGGTACAGGGTAGGAGTTACTAAGAGTCTTGCTTGTCCCATGGCTTTAAAAGCAATTTCCTGAGGTAGATAAATTTAGGGTTTCCCTTTTCAATATCTATGCATACCTACTTTTTCAGGATGGCTTCTCACAGACTTCATTTAACATCTACCTTGTTTTCGTTAAATGGTAAAAAACAAAACCACCAATCCTTTGTTTAATAGACCCCTTAGAAGTACTATAGGGCTCTGGAAATCATCAAGAGTAAAAGTTTAATCACTGACTTCTGAGGTTTATTTTAAATTTCATAATCAATTCATCTAAGACAAAAATTCTAGATACTCATCTGAAATAAACAGCAGGGGTTCCAAGTGTCAAACATGACAAATCATCTCCTTGCTAATATACTTCTGAGAAAAAGAATGAAAATGTTCAAAGATTCCCCTTTATTAAGTATTTAAATACACCAATATTTCCCAAACTCACATAAAGAAACTTGTATCTACTGAAAGCTTCTTATCTATCCACAAAAGAAAGTTAAAACACTTTTAAAGAATGAAAAAACCAACTCACAACACACACCAAGAGAGGAAAGACGCTGGAGGTTTGGCATCCTATTCCAAGACATAATTAAAATAGGGAAATCCACCTGAAGGTGTGAAAACTGACTGAATTAGGAAATATTGGCAATAAATTCAAAAGAAGTGTTCTTATGTTTAGTGAGATAAAATGATGTTTTCAACAGTGATTTTTAAGAAGTTTTAAGATACATTTACTAAATAGATGCAGCTTGTTAATAATTGGCACACTGTATACAAATGACTCCTGGTTAAGTTTCTAAAAGTTTATTTTAGTGAGTTGAAGCTTCTTTTCCTTGCCATGTTGTTCATATTATTAATCCTCTTAGCTATCCTTTATTTGCGGTGATGCAAATAAACTTTGGTTCAGGCCTTCAAAAATACTTTGGTGAAAAATAATCAGCTATAGAGATTTGAAGCAAGCAGCTCAAATAAAAATAAAACGTTCTTTCTTCCAAAGTGGGTGGGAAATACTATGTGCTGGCAGAGGAAAGGAATCAGGCAATCAGCATGGCCATCAAAGCTGATCTGGATTTGTCATTTAAAGAGACCTGGAATATCTTATAGCCCAACCCTGCACCTAAAGCCAACCCCCAGTCCATTTGACACTCACAGAAAAAGTCTAACAAAAGATCTTCAAACATCCACATCAACTGATGCAATGATTACCTCAATATACAAAGTCACACCCCCTTACCTCAGCCTGCGCTTCCTTGAACGAGAGAGAGATCGGCTTCGGGACCGAGACTTCGAAAATGAACGAGAACGAGATCTTGATGCAGATCTTGAGCGAGAAGAGCGAGATCCAGACTTGGATTTGTTTGTTTTTGACATCTCTGAAGAGAGGATCACTTTTCAATTATACCTTATGTAAGAAAATACATTAGAACAAATGAGTGAGTTCCTTTGCAAATGTGAACCTCTGGACATTTTAAAAACACCTTTCTTTTAATCTGGGCAACATAAGACCCCGCATCTATAAAAAAAAATTTTTTTTTAAATTAGACAGTCATGGTGGTGTGTACCTGTAGTCCTAGCTATTTGAGAGGCTAAGACAGGAGGGAGTGCAAAGTTACAGCGAGCTGTGATCACGCCACTGTACGGCAGCTCTGGAGGAAAGAGCAATACCCTAGCTCCCCCCCACCCCCCGCCAAAAAAAAAGAGAAAGTGGCTGAGCATGGTGGTTCACGCCTATAATCCCAGGGCATTGGGAGGCCAAGGTAGGAGGACTGTTTGAGTCCAGGTGTTCAAGACTAGCCTGGGCAACATAGCAATATCCTGTGTCTACAAAGTAAAAAAAAAAAAAAAATTTTTTTCTGAGATGGAGTTTTGCTTTTGTTGTCCAGGCTGGAGTGTAATGGCTCGATCTCAGCTCACTGCAATCTCCGCCTCTCGGGTTCAAGCAATTCTCCTGCCCCAGCCTCCCAAGTAGCTGGGATTACAAGCATGTGCCACCATGCCCAGCTAATCTTTTTGTATTTTTAGTAGAGACAGGGTTTCACCATGTTGGCCAGGCTGGTCTTGAACTATCGACCTCAGGTGATCCGCCCGGCTCAGCCTCCCAAAGTGCTGGGATTACAGGCGTGAGCCACCGCACCTGGCCTACAAAGTAAAAAATTTTTAAATTAGCTGGATGTGGTGGTAAGGGCCTGTAGTCTTAGCTACTCTAGAGGCTATGGTGGGAATGACCTGAGGCCAGGATTTTGAGACCAGCTTAAGCAACATAGGAAGATTCCCCCACCTCTACAAAAAAACACCTTGTTTAAATAAACTTTAAAAACAGAAAGTAACATTAAAAAAAAAGATGAAATGACTCATTTTTAAAGAACCCTCAATTTGTTCCAGCTCTTTATTAGACAAGAGTCAGCAGGGCGCAATGGCTCACGCCTGTAATCCCAGCACTTTGGGAGGCTGAGGTAGGCTGATCACCTGAGGTCAGGAGTTCGAGACCAGCATGGCCAACATGGTGAAACCCCATCTCTACTAAAAATACCACAAATCAGCAGGGCGTACTGGCGGGCGGCTGTAATCCCAGCTACTCAGGAGGCTGAGACAGGAGAATCGCTTGAACCCGGGAGGCGGACATTGCAGTGAGCCGAGATCACACCACTGCACTCCAGCCTGGGTGACAAGAGCGAAACTACATCTCAAAAAAAAAAAAAAAAAAAAAAAAAAAGAAAAGAGTTAGCTTTCAGGGTCATTTTCCCACCAAGAAACAAATTCTCTTTTTCCTTTTCTCCCCCTCCAGAAAAGAAGAGCACCTCTAAGTTGCCCTGAGAAGTTAATGCCTGGTCTACAAGGTACAATTCTCCTTTATACTCCATTAGTGCCTTGGACATCTTCCCAGCAGTAAAAACTCTAAGTGCTAAAGTACATGTCCACCAAAGACAGTAAGAGTAAGGAATCTGTCAAAGATCACAAAGCTAGTTAATAGCCAAACCAGGCCAAAACTCCAGGGCCTATTCTATCACACTTCACTGCCTAGCAAGATTCTGCCAAGTAATGCCACCTCTTGTCTATGAAGGGAAAATAATAATCAAATATTTCTCCCTTCCTACCTCTCAGAATTTGAAGATCTCAGCTCAAAAGCTATCTCCTCAGAGGTTCACCCTGACCACCCAATCAAAAATAGCCACCCAGTCATTCTCTATGTCCAGTACATATCTTATTTGTTTCTTCAGAGCAAAACTCAGTATGTGAAACTATCTTGTTTACTTGTTATTCTGTCTTTAATTAGAATGTAAGCTCTATACCAACAGAAACCTCATCTTTCTTATTTAGTGCTGTATACCCAACACCCAGAATAGCAAATGTTTAACCAGTGTTTTTATTAATTCAATTTATCCTTGAGGAAGGCATTTTTAATCCCGTTTTACAGATAAGAATTTTGAGGCATAGAGAAGGTAATTAACTTGCCCAAGGTCATATTGCCAAAATCCAAACCACAATTGGCTCGCTCATTCATTCATTCATTCAGACGGAGTCTCCCTATGTTGCCCAGGCTGGTCTCAAACTTCTAAGCTCAATGGATCCTCCTGCTCCAGCCTCCCAAAGTGCCTGGATTACATGCATGAGCCACCCCACCGAGCCTCACTGTTGGCACATTTAACTGCTACGTTATATTGCCTGTCTACTAGAGCAGTGTCTGGCATACAAGGGGTACTAACGAACTTGTGGAACCAATGAATGCCAAGTGTCCACCCTTACCAAGTTTACAATCTGGTAAAGGTGACAAGATATAGATAAACTGAAAGGTGGTATTTATTTCTGTTATATTCGAATAAAATACTTGAATGTCAAGAACTGTCCGAAAGACAAAAAAAATGCCTAGGAAACTGCTATAGCTCCAGCTCACTGGGGAAACAACCAAAATCTTAGAGACATAATTTAGAGGAGGACTGAGAAACCAACAGGAAGTCAGAGACAAAAGGTGATGAATAAGAGACTCCTAGATGAGGATGCCAAGAACCCACAGTTTAAATCCGGCCAAAAAGATTACACTGTTGCAAACTTTAGCAAGGTCAAAGATATTTCAATTTGGAGCTATTTTTGGCAGTAGTGTCACTATATGAAGTCAGAATGAAGGAGTAAGTTACTCAGGAGTGGGAGGTGGAGGTATAAACAAACAATTTACAATGAGAATATTAAAAATAAAAATACATTTTTTCAGTTGGTCTTAAGCATTATTTTGGGGTTCTCTGGGTTCACTCTTGCCAAATGGAGACCTTTATTTCTGTCACAAGTTCAGGGATATCTATCTATGTCTGCCTAGTAAGAGACTGTCTAACATTCTATTTTAACTTGGGTCAGAAATAAAAATCCATCTAGATGACTTACACAACAGGTGGATATTATCAGACTTTAAAAGAATAAAAAAGGGCAACAAGTTAGTGGAAAAGGAAACACAATTCAACACTCAGAAACCAGAAAACTTAAGAAGCTAATTTTCATTAAGATGAAGAAGAGCTGCCATATAAACACAGAGACAAACTTAACAATTCTGCACATATTAAGCTTACTAGAATTGACAAGTGCACTCAAGAGCTGCAATATCGTAATGCCCCCCGACACCCATTCTGGAGTTTCCTCTTTAATGTGAACTGCAACTAATTATTTTATTTACATATTTATTTTTATTTTTATTTTTTTTTTGAGACGGAGTTTTGCTCTTATTGCCCAGGCTAGAGTACAATGGCACATCTCAGCTTACTGCAACCTCTGCCACCTGGGTTCAAGTGATTCTCCTGCCTCGGCCTCCCAAGTAGCTGGAATTACAGGTGCCCGCCACCACGCCTGGCTAATGTTTTGTATTTTTAGTAGAGATGGGGTTTCACTGTGTTAGCCAGAATGATTTCAATCTCCTGACCTCGTGATCCGCCCACCTCGGCCTCCCAAAGTGCTGGGATTACAGGCATGAGCCACTGCGCACGGCGCAAGGACAGAATTTCAAATAGCCTTTTGAAATGATTTCAGCTATAATTCTGTCACTAGGAGAAAGAATTTATTTTCAAACTATTCTGCAGAGCCACTTGAGAGGGTAACACAAACCCATCATCCTTTTCAGAAGCCCAAGTCTTCTTGACTCAAACTGCTTGTCTAATTATCAAGCAGATCAATGGTCCTTGAAAACAGATGCGTTTTACTTAAAACACAACTGTGTTTCAAAAAATTTATCCTTACATTTATGGTCAAAACCCGATTGATGCCTGGTGGAGTGACTCTGTAATCTTAGTCCTTTGGGAGGTCGAGGCAGGAACATCACCTGGGGTCAGGAGTTTGAGACCAGCCTGGCAAACGTGGCAGAACCCCGTCTCTACTAAAAATACAAAAATTAGCCAAGCGTGGTGGCAGGCACCTGTAATCCCAGCTACTCGGGAAGCTGAGGCAGGGAGAATTACTTGAATCCAGGAGGGGGAAGTTGCAGTGAGCCAAGATCATGCCAGTGCACTCCAGCCTGGGCGACAGGGCAGGACTCCATCTCCAAAAAAAAAAAAAAAGGTGGGGGGGGGTGCTGGGCACGGTGGTTCATGACTGTAATCCCATTCAGCACTTGGAGAGGCTGAGGCAGGTGGATCAACTGAGGTCAGGAGGTCAAGACCAGCGTAGCCAACATGGTGAAACCCCCTCTCTACAAAAAAAAAAAAAAAAATTAGCTGGGCGTGGTGGCGGGAACCTGTAATCCCAGCTACTTGGGAGGCTGAGGCAGGAGAATCACTTGAACCTGGAGGGCGGAGGTGGCAGTGAGCCTAGATTGCGCCACTGCACTCCAGCTTGGGCAACAAAAGCTAAACTCCATCTCAAAAAATAATAATAATAATTTAAAAACCCAATTGATCATAAATACAAAAACTCATTTGGTTTTTCACTGTTATCAAAAACCAACTGACCATAAATTTAAAGCCAGGCATGGTGGTGCATGCCCACAGTCCCAGCTACTTGGGAGACTGAGGCAGGAGGATTGCTTGAGACCCAGGAGGTTGAAGATGCAGTGAGCCATGTTTGTGCCACTGCACTCCAGCCTGGGAGACAAAGCACGTATCTGTCTCCAAAATAAAACATAAATAAATAAATGTGAGCCAGGCGTGGTGGCTCACACTTGTAATCCCAGCACTTTGGGAGGCTGAAGCGAGCGGGTGGATCACTTGAGGTCCGGAGTTCGAGACCAGCCTAACCAACATGGTGAAACCCTATTTCTACTAAATATACAAAAAGCAGCCAGGTGTGGTGGCAGCCGCCTGTACACCACTGCACTCCAGCCGGGGTGACAGAGCGGACTCCATCTCAAAAAAAATAAATAAATAAAATAAATATGAGGCTGGGTGCGGTGGCTCACGCCTGTAATCCCAGCACTTCCTGGGAGGCCGAGGTGGATACAAGTCCCTTGTTGGATGTATGACTTGCAAATATTTTCTCCCATTTTGTAGGTTTTCTTTTCACTTTATTTTTTTTTATGTTTTTTGAGACGGAGTCTCCCTCTATTTGGAGTGCAGTAGCGTGATCTGGGCTCACTGCAACCTCCACCTCCCGGGTTCAAGTGATTCTCCTGCCTCAGCCTCCTGAGTAGCTGGGATTACAGAGGTGCAACACCACACCCAGCTCATTTTTGTATTTTTATTTCTTTTTTTTTTTTTTTTTTTTTTTTTTTTTTTTTTTGAGACGGAGTCTCGCTCTGCCGCCCAGGCTGGAGTGCAGTGGCCGGATCTCAGCTCACTGCAAGCTCCGCCTCCCGGGTTCACGCCATTCTCCTGCCTCAGCCTCCCGAGTAGCTGGGATTACAGGCGCCCGCCACCTCGCCCGGCTAGTTTTTTGTATTTTTTAGTAGAGACGGGGTTTCACCGTGTCAACCAGGATGGTCTCGATCTTCTGACCTTGTGATCCGCCCGTCTCGGCCTCCCAAAGTGCTGGGATTACAGGCTTGAGCCACCGCGCCCGGCCTTATTTTTGTATTTTTAATAGAGACGGGGTTTCACCATGTTGATCAGGCTGGTCTCGAACTCCTGACCTCAGGTGATCTGCCTGTCTCAGCCTCCCAAAGTGCTGGGATTACAGGCGTGAGCCACCATGCCCAGCTTTACACTTTCTTGATGCTGTCCTTTGAAACACATTTTGTTTTTTACTCTGATGAACTCTATTTTTCTTTTGTTGCTTGTACTTTAGGTGTGTCATGTCTAAGCAGGTTTTGTCTAACCCAAGGTCACAGATTTACTCCTAGGTTTTCTTGTAAGAGTTTTCTAGTTTTAGCTCTATGTAGGTCTATGATCCATTATGATTTAATTTTTATGAATGGTGTGAAGTAAGGGTCTAACTTTATTTATTTATTTAGAGACAGGGTTTCACTCTGTCATTCAGGCTGGAGTGCAGTAGTGCAATCTCAACTCACTGCAGCCTCAATCTCCTAGGCTCAAGTGATCCGCCCAACCCAGTCTCCTGAGTAGCAGGGACTACAGGCATGTGCCACCATGCCTGGCTAATACTTGTATTTTGTAGAGACGGGGTCTCCCCATGTTATCCAGACTGATCTCAAACTATTGGGCTCAAGCAATCCACCCATCTCAGCCTCCCAAAGTGTTGGGATTTCAGGCGTGAGCCACCACACCTAGTCCAACTTTATTGTTTTGCATGTGGCTATCTAGATGTCCTAGCACCACTTGTTGAAAAGACTATTCTTATGCCGTTGCATTCCAGCCTGGGCAATGAGAGTGAAACTCCATCTCAAAGGGAAAAAAAAAAAGACTAGTCTTTCCCCACTGAATTGTCCTGGCACCCTTGTCAAAAACCAATTAATTGGCCCCGCACAATGGCTCAAGCCTGTAATCTCAGCACTTTGGGAGGCCAAGGTGGGTGGATCACGAGGTCAAGAAATTGAGACCAGCCTGGCCAACATGGTGAAACCTCGTCTCTACTAAGAATACAAAAATTAGTTGGGCGTGGTGGCACATGCCTGTAATCCCAGCTACTCAGGAGGCTGAGGTAGGAGAATCACTTGAACCCGGGAGGTGGAGGTTGCAGTGAGCCGAGAGAGATCACACCATTGCACTCCAGCCTGGGTGACAAGAGCGAAACTCCATCTCAAAAAAAAAAAAGCCCAATTAATTATAAACGTAAGGATTCATTTCCGAACTCTTAATTTTACTCTACTGACCTGTCTCTCCTTATGTCAATACCACAGTCTTAATTACTGTAGCTACATTTTAATATCAAAAAATGTGAATCCTCCAACTTTTCTCTTTTTCAAAATAGTTTTGGCTATTCTGGGTACATGTCCATATGAATTTAGAATCAGCATGCCAATTTCTGCAAAAAGACCATCTGGGATTTTGACAGAGTGTGCGCTGAATCTGTAGATCAATTTGGAGAATACTGCCATCTTAACAATAGTAAATCTTCCAATTCCATGAACATGAAATGTGCTTTCTACAATGTTTCACGGTTTTCTGAATATAAGTTTTACACTGGCCTTTGTTAAATTTATTCCTATATTATTTTGATGCTACTGGAAATGAAATTACAATTCATTTTCACTTAACAGCTTCATTTTCTTATTGTTCATTGCTACTGTATAGAAATACAGCTCATTTTGTGTGTATATATATATACACACACATACACTGTCTTTTTACTTTTTTTGAGGTGGAGTCTTGCTCTGTTGCCCAGGCTGGAGTGCAGTGGCCTGATCTTGACTCACTGCAGCCTCTACCTCCCGGGTTCAAGCACTTCTCCTGCCTCAGCCTCCCCAGTAGCTGGGATCACAGGTGCACACCACCACACCCAGCTAATTTTTTTGTATTTTTAATAGCGATGGGGTTTTGCTATGTTGGCCAGGCTGGTCTCAAACTCCTGACCTCAAATGATCTGCCACTTCGGCCTCCCAAAGTGCTGGGATTACAAGTGTGAGCCACCATGCCTGGCCTCATTTTTGTATATTGATCTTGTACCTGCAACCTTGCTAAATTCATTTATTAGCTCTAATTGGTTTTTAGTAGAATCCTTAGGTTTTTCTGTTTAATATTATACCATCTGCAAAAAGAGATGATTTTACTACTTCTTTACCAATTTAAATGCCTCGTGTTTCATCTTCTTGCCTTATTGCTCTGGCTGGAATGTCTACTACACAATGGTAAATAAAATGGTGACAGTGGACAGCCTTGTCTTGGTCTTGTTCCTCATCTTAAGGAGAAAGAGTTCAGTCTTGCACCTTTAAGTATGATGTTAGCTGTAAATTTTTCATAGATGCCCTTTATCATATTGATGAAATTCCCTTCTACTTTGTTGACTATTTTTATAATGAGAAGGTGTTGGACTTTATTGAGATGTGTCTACTGAGATTTTCTCATCTTAAAAGAAGGGAAAAGTTTCTGAGAACTGACCCCATGTGAGCCTGCACTCCTTACTCCTCAACCAGACCTCAGGACGAAATCTCTGCTGAGAAGAGAGCATGCTTTTCCAGATTCGATAATGCTACATTTGATGACTGTTAGGTAACACAAAAGAGTTAACTAAATAAGTTTAACAATTCAGGATACCAAACCCAGGAGGCTACAAAATGAACCAAAGACCACATCTGATTTGTTCTCCATTTCATCTTCAGTGCTTTGCATTTAGCCACCGAGTGGACACTTTGTATTTGCTAAATGAGTAAACACACTCTTTCACACTTCCTCTTCAATCTCCATTCTCTTCACCACATAAGAAGGAACAATAATTTTAAAAATCAGTTTATCAAATATTAACAATACAGCCAAGGAATAAAGTTATGCATGTATCACAGCTCTGCTAACCTAGAAATTGAGATCATTCTCATCCCTTCTACACCCTATTCAAAGGCACAGAACGTCAAACTGATCTTGTTAGGGAGACACACTTCATTTACTAGTGTCATGTTTCAACAAAACTTCACTGCCACCAACATCCAGTCAAGAGTGCCACGCTTTCAACAGGCATTAAAGGGAAGAAGTAGGACATTCTTAGTGAACAAGCCATAAACTTATAAAGACAGACAAAGATACCAAGAAAGAAATACCACTACCCATAAAGCGTTTTAGACAAAGCAGTGGGCCTGACTTGTGTTCTGAATGCCTCTGGATAGTTATGGGAGGAAAGCTGAGCTCAAGTGAAATATGAAACGTGTTTACTATTTTACTCTTTTCCCTGGAGATCATCCTCTCCTGAGTAAAACATACCCGGAAACAGAATAGAGGGCAGCTGTGGTATCTCTAGAGTAACGCTCTGCCAAGGCTTCATACTCCACCCCACCCCTGAAGAAATAAAATCAGAGACCCCTTTACGACATGTACTCTGCTATTAAATGGCTCTCAAGTTATTAAGTAAGGTAAATCAGTAAATACTAATTTCAATTCTAAGGTCTTAAATTTATAGAAAAGAATATCCACATGTGCACTGGGTACTCTCCTAAAAAGTGGGGGTGATGTCCCTCTGGGGAGAATGGTTATTTTACTATTTAAAAATTTGAAAGATATAGGCTGGGTGTGGTGACTCAAACCTGAAATCCCAGCACTTTGGGAGGCTGAGGAAGGAGGCTTGCTTTTCAGTCCAGAAGTTCAAGGCTAGCCTGGACAACATGGCAAGACCCTGTCTCTACAAAAACATTAAAAATAAAAAAATTATCCAGGGCCAGGTGCAGTGGCTCACGCCTGTAACCCCAGCACTTTGGGAGGCCAAAGGGGGTGAACTACTTGAGGTCAGGAGTTCCAGAACAGCCTGGCCAACATGGTAAAATCCTGTCTCTATTCAAAATACAAAAACGAGGCCAGGCACAGTGGCTCATGCCTGTAATCCCAGCACTTTGGAAAGCCGAGGCAGGCGGATCACCTGAGGTCGGGAGTTCGAGATCAGCCTGACCAACATGGAGAAACCCTGTCACTACTAAAAATACAAAAATTAGCCGGGTGCGGTGGTATGCATCTGTGATCCCAACTACTAGGGAGGCTGAGGCAGGAGAATTGCTTCAGCTCGGGAGGTGGAGGTTGCAGTGAGCCGAGACCACACTACACTCCAGCCTGTGCGACACAAAGAGACTCCATCTCAAAAAAAAAAAGACAAGAAAAAGCCCGGGCACGGTGGCTCATGCCTGTAATCCCAGCACTCTGGGAGGCCAGGGCAGGCAGATCACAAGGTCAGGAGTTCAAGACTAGCCTAACCAACATGGTGAAACCCCGTCTCCACGAAAAATACAAAAATTAGCCAGGTGTGTTGGCGCGCGCCTGTAATCCCAGCTACTCAGGAGGCTGAGGCAGGAGAATCGCTTGAACTCGGGAGGAGGAGGTTGTAGTGAGCCAAGATTACACCACTGCACTCCAGCCTGGGCAACAAAATGAGACTATATCTTGCGGGAGGTCGGTGGGGGAGTTTGCTTGTGTTATAAAAACAAAATTATTCTGGAATTTGGTACTCATATTCTTAAAACTTTAAATACTGAATTCTGTGGAATTTGGTAGAACTTACTTTAAAAATACAGGCCAGGCGCAGTGGCTCAAGCCTGTAATCCCAGCACTTTGGGAGGCCAAGACGGGCGGATCAGGAGGCCGAGACGGGAGGTCAGGAGATCGAGACCATCCTGGCTAACATGGTGAAACCCCGTCTCTACTAAAAAATACAAAAAAACTAGCTGGGCAAGGTGGTGGGCGCCTGTAGTCCCAGCTACTCGGGAGGCTGAGGCAGGAGAATGGCGTAAACCCGGGAGGCGGAGCTTGCAGTGAGCCGAGATCCCACGACTGCGCTCCAGCCTGGGCGACAGAACGAGACTCCGCCTCAAAAAAAAAAAAAAAAAATGAAATCTGTAGGTACAGATATACGTATAAGACATATCTATATAAGGACATACAGCAAACTCTTATCAGTGGTTATCTCTGCAGAGCAGAAAGAAGCTAACAGGAAAGGAACAGGAGAAGGAGGAGGAGGAACAGGAAAGGAACAGGAACAGGAGAAGGAGGGAGATGAGACGGGAAGAAAGGACAAGAGCACTTGCTTCTTAATTTTTTTAGGCAGAGATTTATCCCCCATTATTCTAAAAAAAAAAAAGTTAACATTCCATAAGTTGTGTAGATTTTATTTTTAATATGAAATCAAACATCTACCTGCTTTTTTCTGATATTAAAAAAACCTGGCCGGGCACAGTGGCTCACACCTGTAATCTCAGCACTTTGGGAGGTCGAGGTGGGTGATCACCTGAGGTCGCGAGTTCGAGACCAGCTTGAACAACATGGAGAAAGCCCATCTCTACTAAAAAAAAATTTGCTAGGCATGGTGGCGATGCCCGTAATCCCAGCTACTCGGGAGGCTGAGGCAAGAGAATCGCTTGAACCCAGGAGACAGAGGTTGCGGTGAGCCGAGATCGCACCATTGCACTCCAGCCTGGGCAACAAGAGCAAAACTCTGTCTCAACAAAAACAAAAAACAAACAAACAAAAAACTAAATAAATAGAACTGTATTTAAAGTCCATGCCCATTTTGGAAATCTTCTCATAGTAAAACTCCTTTGTCTTTTCATGACGTTAAAGAAGGTTTAAAAGGGCCTGTCTTATAGCTGTGCAAGCACGCGTGCGCGTCAGGGTCTCACTCTGTTGTTCAGACTGGAGTGCAGTGGCTCGATTATAGCTCACTGCAGCCTCAACCTCCCTGGCTGGCTCAACCGATCCTCCCACCTCAGCCTCCTGAGTAGCTGGGACTACCGGCACGTGCTACTACAGCTGGTTAACTTTTTGTATTTTTGTAGAGACAGGGTCTCACCACATTGCCCAAGCTGGTTTCAAACTCCTGGACTCAAGCAATCCTCCCTCCTCAACCTTCCAAAGTGCTGGGATTACAGGCATGAGCCAATGTGCCCAGCCTGATGTTTATTTTATTATTATAGAAGTATTGATTCAAACACACACAAAAGTAGAAAGAACACTATAGGGAACCCAAGTGTTTCCATTATCCAGCTTCAAACATTATCAATACTCTACAGGCAAACTGTATTCTTGGTCAAAATCCTAACAAGTGTGGACAGACACAGCCAGTTTCTGCAGCTCCTTTCCTGTATTTTCCTCCTTCAAAAAGACGTTCTTTATTTAAAAAAAGAGACATGCAGTCTTGCATAGTGGCTCACACCTGTAATCCCAGCACTTTGGGAGGCTGAGGGGGTAGGACTGCTTGAGCCCAGGATTTCGAACCAGCCTGGGCAACATAGTGAGACCCTGTCTCTACAAAAGATTTAAAATAAATAAATAAATTAGCTGGGCATGATGGTGAGCTCCTGTAGTCCCAGCTACCTGGGAGTCTGAGGTAGGAGGATGGCTTGGGCCCAGGTCCAGGTTGCAGTGAGCAATGATTGCTCCACTGCACAAGAGCCTGGGTTATGTGCTTTTCCATGTGCGTGCTCTGCAAATACATCTAAAAAGAGAATCATTTACAGCAAATAACATTCTGATTCAAACTCAAACACATCTAAAGCTAGCTCCAAAGTACAACCTTAAACTCTCTCCCAATTGCAGGACTTGAAGTAGTCCAAAATGTCATTCCCAGTGGAGGCTGTTCCATCAACTTGTTTTTTAACATGAGAATACTTCATAACCACTGAGAAAATTATCATGAGAGGGGAGAAAATACATAATAAATTACTTTTTTTCATTAGCAACCCCAAAAGGCTACAGCTTCTAACTCTATGGTGTCCAAAATCAACTGTAAAAAATGTCAGCTCACTTCAACTGTTTGTTTGGCATCTACGTAACCAGTGGAACCAGCTTGGCAAATTTCACCCAAAAAAAAAAAAATCAGCAAAAAGACTCCTGTGTGTTCAGAAACCAGAGCGTTAAGGGATGCCAGTGAAGTCCATGCCCTCAGGAGAAACAATACTTGGTCGTTAGTTCTTGTCAAGATAACTGCCAAGACAAAACACCCAATTCTGTGTATTGTTTTCTCCAGATTAAAAAACTAACTTGGCTGGGCATAGTGGCTCACACCTGTAATCCCAGCACTTTCGGAGTCCGAGGCAGGTGGATCACCTAAGGCCAGGAGTTTGAGGCCACCCTGGCCAACATGGTGAAACCACATCTCTACTAAAAGTACAAAAATTAGCCAGGCGTGGTGGCGGGCACCTGTAGTCCCAGCTACTGAGGCAGGAGAATTGCCTGAACCTGGGAGGTGGAGCTTGCAGTGAGCTGAGAATGCACCACTGCACTCCCGCCTGGGTGACAGATAAAGGGAGACTCCATCTCAAAAAAAAAACAATTAACTCATGTTGGACACACGAATTACTTTTTTTTTTTTTTTTTTTTGAGACGGAGTCTCGCTCTGTTACCTAGGCTGGAGTGCAGTGGCATGATCTCAGCTCACTGCAACCTCCGCCTTCCAGGTTCACGCCATTCTCCTGGCTCAGCCTCCCGAGTAGGTGGGACTACAGGCGCCCGCCACTGCGTCTGGCTAATTTTTTGTATTTTTAATAGAGACATGTTAGCCAGTATGGTCTGGATCTCCTGACCCCATGATCTGCCCGCCTCGGCCTCCCAAAGTGCTGGGATTACAGGGGTGGCTCCCGGCCACGGATTCTTTTCTAAGTAGCCATTAAGAAGTTTCCTGGGCACAGTGGTTTGTGTCTATGGTCCCACATACTGTGAGGCTGAGACCAGGAGTATCGCTTGAGCCCAGGAGTTCAAGGCGGCAGTGAGCTACCATTGTGTCATTGCACTCCAGCCTGGGCAACAAAGCAAGACGATCTATCCTTAAAAACAAAACAGTTTCCCCAAAAATAACCTCTGAAGTACTTTAAAGTACAGCAATTAAGGAATGGCAAGCCTGGCATAACACTGCCAATGTAACAAATACTGGACCAGCTCTTATCCATAGAGGTTCAATTCCAAGCCCTCCAAAATGTCAATCTCTGTTCTTCCTTTTCTAGTCTAGTATTTCTTTGGATGATAAAAAAGTACACTGAGTCATCTGTTTCTCAGAAAATTCATACTAAACTGTACAGAAAAAAAAATGATGCTGACCTTTTTTCTGTCACCTTCAATGCAAGAAAAAGGGTAAGAAAAGGGTAATTCCTTTCTTTTGAGACAGTCTCGCACTGTTGCTCAGGCTGGAGTACAGTGGCACACGATCTCGGCTCACTACAACCTTCACCTCTTGGGTTCAAGTGATTATCCTGCCTCAGCCTCCTGAGTAGCTGGGATTACAGCTGCGTACTACCACACACAGCTAATTCTTGTATTTTCAGTAGAGATGGGGTTTCACCATATTGGCCAGGCTGGTCTTGAATTCCTGGCCTCAAGTGATCCACCCGCCTTGGCCCCCCAAAGTGCTGGGATTACAGGCGTGAGTCACCATGCCTGGCCTAGGGTAATTCCTTTCTAACAGTACTGCTATTCACTTTGGATGTTTTAGATTCCCAGTTGTAAAACAGACCTGTTCTAACAGAGCTCAGTCTCCGAAAGCCCCCAGATGCCCGGTATTCTGTGAGTGGGTGCAGGGAATATGGGCTCCCATCTATCCAGCAGGGAGCCCATCCTACCTCTTCTTGACTTACCTCCTTTCAAGCCCTAGTATCAGTTAACAAATAACAAAAGAAGTTGCTCTGGCCTCCTGTTTGACTATTACTAATTGCTTTCTTTCCTCTTTCTTCTCCCTGCAAAGTATCAATACCCCTGGAATTGGGTAGAACTGATCCTTCTCGATGGCACTAGTAGGTAAGAAGCTGAAAAACATAACCGCTGCCAAACAAGTGTTCAGGCTCCCTAAATGAGAGAAATTTACCAAAACTAAGGCTCCTACTGAATAAACCACAAATTTTTATTTGGGGCATGTGTTTTTACCTCTGTTTTTTCATCAGTAAAATGATGATTTGGAACAGCTGTATTGCCGACAAAAAACCTTAAAAATTATACATGAATAGAGCAGGACATTCCTTTTTTACTACTTCAGCCATGTCCTAAAAAATGAAATTAGGTGGTAAAGAAACTTTGCTTTTAAAGGAGAATCACCCCCACCACACATACACATACACTGTCATTCCACTGACTCTGAAATTAACTGTAGAAGAAATTATTTAAGATTCATATTATAGGCTGGGCACAGTGGCTCACGCCTGTAATCCTAGCACTTTGGGAGGCCAAGGTGGGTGTATCACCTGAGGTCAGGAGTTCAAGACCAGCCTGGCCAATATGATGAAACCCCGTCTCTACTAAAAATACAAAAAAATTTAGCCAGGTGTGGTGGCATGCGCCTATAATCTCAGCTAGTTGGGAAGCTGAGGCAGAACTGCCTGAACCCGGGAGGCAGAGGTTGTAGTGAGCCCAGATCACGCCACTGCACTCCAGCCTGGGCAACAGGAGTAAAACTCCATCAAATAAATAAGTAAATAAATAAATATTCATATCATAATCTATTCCTTTTTTAAAACAAGCTACAAAAGTGAAACTCCGTCAATTACATAAATAAATAAATATTCATATTATAATCTACTCCTTTTTAAAAATAAGCTAATCTTCCTGAAAATAGGTATCAACTGTCCAGGGACTTGGCCACTTACCTTCTGACTGTACTTAAACTTATCACTTGCATCTGAGACAATCCACATTCAGGCAGTACCAACCTCACTCGGAAACGAGAGGTTCCAGAGCAAGTTAGAGTTTGGCTACAGAATCCTACTGGGGTGAGGGACACTGTGCTGATGGCTTCTTTCCATCAGAACCAGCAAGAGATCACATTTCCTTCCCCCTTTTCAGCAAGTGAATTAGTTTCTGCTCCTATCATATGGCAAATTCCACTTCTTACTTTTTAAAGGAACAGGACCACATTACTTCTCAGTAACTTAGAGAGGTGGAGAAAATTCAATGAGAAATGTATTTTCCATGGGTTACAAAATACAGCAGGCAGAGGGGCACTGCTTATCTCAAGATGATTTCCACACAGGAATTGGAATTTTTCTTCTTCTTTGTTGTTGTCGTATTCTGAGACAGAGTCTGGCTCTGTTGCCCAGGCTGGAGTGCAGTGCAGTAGCTCAATCTCACTGCAGAGGTGACTGCAACCTCTGCCTCTGGCTCAAGCAATCCTCCCACCTCAGCCTCCTGAGTAGCTGGGACTACAGGTACGCCACCATGCTTGGCTTTTCTTTTTTTTTTTTTTTTTTTGAGAAGGAGTCTTACTGTGTACCCCAGGCTAGAGTGCAGTGGTGCTATCTCAGTTCACGGCAACCTCGGTCTCCTAGGTTCAAGCAATTCTCCTACCTCAGCCTCCCAAATAGCTGGGATTACAGGTGCATGTCACTACACCTGGCTGATCTTTGTATTT
Organism: Macaca fascicularis; assembly: GCF_037993035.2. NCBI lineage: Eukaryota > Metazoa > Chordata > Mammalia > Primates > Cercopithecidae > Macaca > Macaca fascicularis. The sequence continues at coordinate 198,656,542 of NC_088375.1, forward strand.
TTAGTAGACACGGGGTCTCACCATGTTGGCGAAGCTGGTCTCGAACTCCTGACCTCAAATGATCTGCCCACCTCAGCCTCCTAAAATGTTGGGATTACAGGCGTCGAGCCACCACATCCGGACCATTTCACAATTTTAAAAATAATTTTTTGGGGGTGGGGGGCAAGGGAAGGGAGAGCATTAGGACAAATAGCTAATGCGTCCAGGTCTTAAAACCTAAATGACACGTTGATAGGTGCAGCAAACCACCATGGCACACATATACCTATGTAACAAACCTGCACTTTCTGCACATGTGTCCTAGAACTTAAAGTAAAATTTAAAAAATAAATAATTTTTGCCGGGCGCGGTGGCTCAAGCCTGTAATCCCAGCACTTTGGGAGGCCGAGACGGGCGGATCACGAGGTCAGGAGATCGAGACTATCCTGGCTAACACGGTGAAACCCCATCTCTACTAAAAAATACAAAAAACTAGCCGGGCGAAGTGGCAGGCGCCTGTGGTCCCAGCTACTTGGGAGGCTGAGGCAGGAGAATGGCGTGAACCCGGGAGGCGGAGCTTGCAGTGAGCTGAGATCCAGCCACTGCACTCCAGCCTGGGCGACAGAGCCAGACTCAGTCTCAAAAAAATAAAAAATAAAAAATAAAAAATAATAATAATTTTTGCTTTCCCATTAAAGCAGATTTCACAATTGCTATACTTCACAGTTATTTGGTAAGACTGGAGTTTATGCTTCAAAAATATGGCCCAACAAGTACCAAGAGCATTCTTCTGTTCATCTTATCAGGATTTACTGAACACTTACTGTGCCATGCATGCCATGTGCACTAGATGCAGCAAAAAAAAAAAAAAAAAGGTAAGTTTCCTGTCTTGTACCTAACTGTAAGTAGAAAATTATTTTTTAATATTTTCAGGCTCATAATGTGACTTTGGAGGTTTTTGTTTGTATTAGTTAACAGTGTAAAAAGCACCAGAGTAAAATCAAAAAGATCACTACTAGGAAACTCTTTTCCAAGTTCCTTCTCTTTGAACTAAAGTTTTCTTATGTGTTCATAACAAGGATGACACTTTAGTTAATAATATTCATACTGGTTCATTAATTGTGACAAATATACCATACTAATATGTTACTTACAGTGGAAACTGGGCATGGGGTACATAGGAACTGTTATGGGTCCAGTTGTGACCCATCTACCCATCCAAATCATATATGGGAAGTCCTAACCCCTAGTACCTCAGAATGTAACCTCATTTGGAGTTAAGGGTCTTTACTGAGGTTTGTGATGCTTATAAAAAGGGGAAATTTGGAACCTGATATGCAGAGACACAGGGAAGCCGAGGAAAGGGGCCTGGAACAGATCATTCTGTAACGGCTCTCTAGCAGAACCAATCCTGCCGACACCTTGATTCTGAATTTCTAGCCTCCAGAGCTGTGAGACAATAAAACTGCTGTTGTTGAAGCCTCCCATTTGTGGTACTTTATTATAACAGCCCTAGCAAATATAAGCTCTGTATATCTTCACAATTTTCAATACATCTTCAACTATTCTCAAATAGATACTTAAAAAAAAAAAAAAAAAAGATAAGGGTAATGTTACTCATATTTCACAGTTAAGACCAAAAAAGATAGATAACTAGCAAATCTCTGCATAATCTCAACACACAGTAAGGTACTGAGACTAGAATCCACATTCCATTCTGAGCTATCTGTATGTTCGTAATACAATGTTACTTCAAGAGGGCACTAAGGTGGGTGTCGGGTGAGGAAATACACTAAAGCAAATTACCAACCTAAAATGCCTAGTCCTAAATGGACAAGTCACTTCGTAATACTGGGCCAGGTTTGGCAGTAAGTAGAGGCTTTGGCAGCAAAAACGAACTGGATTCAATCTTGGCTCTGCTACCCATTCTTGGACAAAATACTTAACTCTCTCCATCTTCCAAATGTGACCTACACCTTACAGGACTGCCCTGAAAATTAAGGAAGTACATACAAAGTGCCTGACACACAAGTTAGTAAACACCTTAAGCTATGTTTAGCCACAAAACCAGAGTGGTTGGAAGGAGATAGTTACGAACTTCCCCGGAAGTAAACAGATTTCATAACTTATTCTATTTTCTTGCTATTTATTAAAACCTGCCTACAAGAAGGAGAATGGCATGAACCCAGGAGGTGGAACCTGCAGTGAGCTGAGATTGCGCCTCTGCACTCCAGCCTGGGCCACAGAGTGAGACTCCACCTCAAATACAAAAACAAAAACAACAAACAAACAAACAAAAAAACAACCTGCCTGCAAATAATAAATGAGCAAGTATCTTCCTACACAGCAATAAAGCATTTTTGTATCTTTACTGGGCTAAATAAGCACGTGTCACACTGAAGAGATGTGCTAGAAGGAAAGGTCATATTATCAAGAAAGACATTAAGTCAAAAGGTCACATTCACCTTTGGAAGACAAATCTCTTCGATGCTGGATGTTAGCAGGGAAAATCAACAGTAAGCTAAAAGTTCATTTAGAACTTTTTCATCACAGTATCTCCAGTGTAGGCAACTTGAGATACTCCTCTGAGAATTCAGTCAATGGGTGTCTATTAAGCTCAGGATCATCTATGCAATTAATCACTGGGGAAACAGAATGAATAGTACAGCTGGTGGCTTAAAAAAGTCTTCAATTCACCCCAGAGGCTCCTCTCCTATGTCTCTCAGGGACGGTAACAGTAATTTTAGTCCCCATTTTAAATGAGTATTTTACCATTGGGGAATATTTTCTTCTCAATTCTTAAGAGAAATTCTCAGCTTTCCTTACTTAATAAAGACACTATATTGGCCAGGCGCGGTGGCTCAAGCCTGTAATCCCAGCACTTTGGGAGGCCGAGACGGGCGGATCACGAGGTCAGGAGATCGAGACCATCCTGGCTGACACAGTGAAACCCCGTCTCTACTAAAAAATACAAAAAAACTAGCCAGGCGAGGTGGCGGGCGCCTGTAGTCCCAGCTACTCGGGAGGCTGAGGCAGGAGAATGGCGTGAACCCGGGAGGCGGAGCTTGCAGTGAGCCAAGATCACGCCACTGCACTCCAGCCTGGGCGGCAGAGCGAGACTCTGTCTCAAAAAAAATAAATAAATAAAAAATAAAGACACTATAATCTGTATTAAATAATGACTTGTGGTTTCCTTCCAACTCTCATTACGATAAATCTTTTCTAAGCTAAATTAAGCAGCCAATCATGACACTTAACTATTTTTAAAAATGGAATTACTGGCCAGGTACAGTAGCTCACCCCCTGTAATTCTAGCACTTTGAGAGTCCAAGGCCGGTAGATCACTTGAGCCCAGGAGTTTGAGACCAGCCTGGGAAACACAGTGAGACCTCATCTCTACAAGAAGTACAAAAATTAACTGGGCACGGTGGCTTGTGCCTATGGTCTCAGCTACTCAGGAGGCTGAAGCAGGAGGATCTTTTGAGCCTGGGAGGTCAAGGTTGCAGTGAGCCATGATCTAGCCACTGCCCTCCAGTCTTGGCAACAGAGCCTCCAAAAAATAAATAAAACAGACCGGGCACGGTGGCTCACGCCTGTAATCCCAACACTCTGGGAGGCCAAGGCGGATAGATCACGAGGTCAGGAGATAGAGAACATCCTGGCTAACACAGTGAAACCCCATCTCTACTAAAAATACAAAAAAAAAAAAAAAAAAATTAGCCAGGCGTGCTGGCAGGCACCTGTGGTCCCAGCTACTCCAGAGGTTGAGGCAGGAGAATGGCGTGAACCTGGGAGGTGGAGCTTGCAGTGAGTCAAGATCACGCCACTGCACTCCAGCCTGGGAGACAGAGCAAGACTCCATCTCAAAAAAATAAAATAAAATAAAATAATAAAATAAAATAAAGTAAAATAAAATAAAATAAAATAAAATAAAAGTATTACTATAAAGCCTTGGGCTAAACACTAATAAATACTGTAATCACCTACAGAACTTTAAAAAAATGTCCATCCATCAAAATTCTAACTGAAGAAACTGAGAATGGGATTCAGAGCCAGTGGGCCATGGACGTTCTTTGCAGATCACCCCTGTACTGATATACAGACATTCACTGTTTACAAAGAGTTCCACATAAAGCCTGTATAGAACTGTAGTAGGAGAAATAAGCTGTTTGACAGTTTTTACAGACAATGGTCTTTTTAAGATCAAATCATCTTCCCAAAGATGATCACAAGGAGGTTTAGAGGAGGAAAAAAACGTGTGTATTAGATTTATTTTGTTTTATATTACTATATCACTGTTTCGTATTATGTTTGGAATGTGGCAGGCCATTATTCAATAACTTAATCATACTAGTTTATCTGTTCCTTCAGAAGTATGAACTCTTAGAACTGTACTATCCAATATACATGTAAACTGAACACGTGAAATGTGGCTGATCTGAACTGGGACGAACTGCAAGTATAAAATAAACATGGGATTTCTAAGGCTTGGTATAAACAGAAAGTAAAATAACTCACTATTCTTTATATCAGCTATATGTTGAAATGAGAATGTATTGGATATATTGAATTATATAAAACATATCGTTCAAAATTATTTCATCTGTTTTTTTTTTAATGTGACTATTAAAAAATATTAAAAGACATGTGGCTCACATTCTTCTTTTGGGCAGCACTGTCCTTGAGAACAACAATGATTGTATCTTTTCAAATTGAGAACCCAATCTAGTACCGTCCAGTCACTTTTAGATTTGTCATTTATTTTTGCCATTTCTAGTCTCTACCCGCTAAGCCTTTCCTGTTGCAGTAACTATCTGGTATCTCTCCACATGAGTTTGGGGGAGCAGGCGGAGATGTCTTAAATACAAACACAACTCTACGTAAAAGACCAAAAACGATTTAAAGATCTACTACCATTTTGGATCATACTAATCATCTAAGTCTACAAAAGAAATCAAGGAGAACCCAACCTGTTGCTTCCACTTAAAATTATTTAAAATACTCCTCAAAGCTATCTAAAAATAGAGACGCCGATGCCACCTCAAGTAGATCCACACACTCAACCAGAACTTAGTCCAGATACATGTGATCAGTGAAGCTCCCCTCTCTAGGATTTCCTTCCGGAACAGCATATGAACTAACTGCCTACAGAAATGGCTCTTTTTTTTTTTTTTGGAGACAGTGTCTCGCTCTGTTGCCCAGGCTGGAGTGCAGTGGTGTGATCTCAGCTTAGTGTAAGCTCCGCCTCCCGGGTTCACGCCATTCTCCTACCTCAGCCTCCCAAGCAGCTGAGACTACAGGCGCCCGCCACCACACTCAACTAATTTTTTTGTATTTTTAGTAGAGACGGGGTTTCAAAGTGTTAGTCAGGATGGTCTCAATCTCCTGACCTCATGATCCACCCACCTCGGCCTCCCAAAGTGCTGGGATTACAGGCGTGAGCCACCGCGCCCGGCCAGAAATGGCTCTCATTTCTTCCCAGAACACGTTGTATTTGGTTTTTTAAAACAAACATGACTGAATTTATCAGATTTATATATGAAAGTTCTAGACAGACATACTCTAAGGATTCTAAATTCTTTGGCCCCTGCCTACTTCTCTAGCATCATCTCAAACCACTCTCTCCCTCATTCAGTCTATCACAGCCAAAACAGTCTGTTTTCTGTTCCTTCAACAAGCCAGATGTTAAACTAAAGACCTTTAGACTCACGGCTCCTTCCACATGAACATTCTTCCTCGGCCTCACTGTATGGCTGATCCCTTTCTCATCCTTCAGATCTCAGCTAATCGCCTACTTGAAAGGAAGAGTCTTCCTTTAACATACATCTATGAAACCTCCCTAAGTTATCTTATAGTCCTATTCCTTTCCCAACACTTAGAAAAATCTGAAATAATCTTGTCTGCATCCCCCAACTAAAATGTTAAGCGCCCCAAGAGCAGGGATCCTGTCTTACTCACTACTGGTATCCCTATTACAAAAAAAGCACAAAAACAAGCACTCAAGCATCTACTTTATGAGTGAATTAAAAAATCAAAAGCAAGCCAGGCATCATGGCTCACTCCTGTAATCCCAGTACTTTGGGAGGCCAAGGCAGGTAGATCACCTGAGGTCAGGAGTTCGAGATCATCCTGGCCAACATGGTGAAACCTTGTCTTTACCAAAAATACAAAAAGTAGTCTGGCATGGTGGTGCCTGCCTGTAGTCCCCAGCTACTTGAGAGGCTGAGGCAGGAGAATTGCTTGAACGTGGGAGGTGGAGGCTGCAATGAGCCGAGATCACGCCACTGCACTCCAGCCTGGGCAATAGAGGAAGACTCCATCTCCAAAAAAAGCAAAAACAAAAACAAAGACAGGCCGGGTGCTGCTATTTGATCATTTCTGTAATCCCAGCACTTTGGGAGGCCGAGGCGGGCAGATCACTTGAGGTTAGGAGTTTGAGACCAGCCTAGCCAACATGGTGAAACCCCATCTCTAATAAAAATACAAAATTAGCTGGGTGTGGTGGTGAGCACCTGTAACTGCAGCTACTCGGGAGGCTGAGGCAGGAGAATCACTTGAACCCAGGAGGCGAAGGTTGCAGTGAGCCAAGATCACGTCATTTCACTGCAGCCTGGGCAACAAGAGTGAGACTCCTTCTCAAAAACAAAACAAAACCAAAAACAAATCCAGAAGCATAGTGTTTAAGTGGGAATAGTTAACAGTTACTAAAGAATTTTTTTTTTTTACTGAAGTTTCAGTCCACTGAGTGGCCAGCAAACTGTATGGAAACAACCACACCAGGAACATCATTATGAAATTTCAGAATACTTTTGGACAAAGAGGTCTAAAAGTTTGAGAGGTTACATGCAAGTAATATGCAAAGGCAACTGACATCTCACCAACAGTGGAAGCCAAAGACCATATAGCAGTATTTTCAAATTCTGAAGGAAAACTGTTTCCAGACTAGAATTCTATACCTGGTCAAACCAGCGATCAGCATGAGGGCAGAGAATAAAATGCATTTTGAAATATGTAATGTCTAAAAAATTTACCTTTTCAGTACTCGTTCCTCAGGAAGCTAACTGAAATACCTTCTTCTCTAAAACAAGGGACTGAATCAAGAAAGAGAAAGAAATGGGAAAAGATAATAGGATGTAGGTAAAATCACCATAATGGCCCAGGCACGACAGCCTAGAGCACACAGCCAGAATGAAGCAGATCAGACGGTATCTCCAAGATAAAATGTATTTCTTTAATTTTTATTTATTTTTATATATATATATATATATATATATTTTTTTTTTTTTTTTTTGGAGACAGTCTCGCTTAGTCGCCCAGGCTGGAGTGCAATGGCCGATCTCGGCTCACTGCAAGCTCCGCCTCCCGGGTTCACGCCATTCTCCTGCCTCAGCCTCCCGAGTAGCTGGGACTACAGGCGCCCGCCGCCTTGCCCGGCTAATTTTTTGCATTTTTAGTAGAGACGGGGTTTCACCGTGTTAGCCAGGATGGTCTCGATCTCCTGACCTCGTGATCCGCCCGCCTCGGCCTCCCAAAGCGCTGGGATTACAGGCGTGAGCCACCGCGCCCGGCCTATTTATTTATATTTTTGAGATGGAGTCTTGCTCTGTCATCCAGACTGGAGTGCAGTGACATGATCTCGGCTCATTGCAGCCTCTGCCTCCTGGGTTCAAGTGATTCTCCTGCCTATGCCTCCCGAGTAGCTGGGAGGCACACGCCACCACATCCAGTTAATTTTTGTATTTTTAGTAGAGATGGGGTTTTACCATGTTGGCCAGCTGGCCTCGAACTCCTGGCCTCAAGTGATCTGTCCTCCTTGGCCTCCCGAAGTGCTTGGCTTACAGGTGTGAGCTACTGCGCTTAGCCCAAGATAGAATTTATAATATAGCCAAAATGCTTAAATGTATTGTGGAAGATTTACACTTCTGGTTAGAGTTTAGGGAGAAATTACTGATAAAGACATAGAAACTAAGCAAAATAGAGAAAAAGATAATTAAAAACAGAAAACAAATAGTTGTGCAAAAAAGGAAAAGTAAACACAACATGTAAAATGACTGGGCTGTGAATAAGCTTTATGTAATCATAATATTGTAAACCATGATATTGCCATGACTAAAACTACATTATAAACAGAGTGACTTTTTTTTTTTTTTGAGACAGAGTCTCGCTCTGTCGCCCAGGCTGGAGTGCAGTGGCACAATCTCCGCTCACTGCAAGCTCCACCTCCTGGGTTCATGCCATTCTCCTGCCTCAGCCTCCCGAGTAGCTGGGACCACAGGTGCCCGCCATCACGCCCGGGTAATTTTTTCTATTTTAGTAGAGACGGGGTTTCACCGTGTTAGCCAGGATGGTCTCAATCTCCTGACCCTGTGATCCGCCTGCCACAGCCTCCCAAAGTGCTGAGATTACAGGCGTGAGCCACCGCGCCCGGCCCCAGAGTGAAAATTAATGTTGGCATATGAGGTGGTCAGGTAAGCCTACCAAAAACTACCACTATATAAGTGAAGTTAATAAATAATAACAAACACTATAAAGCAAAAGAGGCTTATTATTTACAGAGATATACCAAAAGGAACTGGAGAGTTGAAAATGACTGCTTCTAAGGGGCTGGGAAGGGGAATGTGGAAGAACTGCTGTTTTTCATAAAAAGCCCTAGAGAGCTGATGGTCTGATATATCTACTGTAGTGTTTTTGCACATGTAAAAAGCTTTTGTTTGTTTTTGTTTTTCTGAGACAAGGTCTTGCTCTGTTGCCCAGGCTGGAGGGTAGTGGCAAGATCTCGGCTCACTGCAACCTCTACCTTCTGTGTTGAAGTGATTCTCCTGCCTCAGCCTCCCAAGTAGCTGGGATTACAGGTGTCCGCCACCACACCTGGCTAATTTTTGTATTTTTAGTAGAGACGGGGTTTCACTATGTTGGCCAGGCTGGTCTCGAACTCCCGACCTCAAGTGATCACCTGCCTTGGCTTCCCAAAGTGCTGGGATTACAGGCGTGAGCCACCACGCCTGGCCCCCGATTTTAATTAAACACGTAACATAAGCATGAAAAGGGACTGCTTCCCAAAATATTAACAATGATTATAGATGTCAAGTTTATAGACAACCTTTTTCAAACAAATACTGTTTCACAAGAATCCAGAACTTCCATTAAGGAATCCTCTGGATAATCAATTCTTTTTTCTTTTTTTTTTTGAGACAGGGTCTTACTGTCACCCAGGCTGGAATGCAGGGGCATGAACATGGTTCACTGCAGTCTCCAACTACTGAGCTCAAGCTATCCTCCTGCCTCAGCCTCCCAAGCAGCTGGGACCACAGGTGTGCACCACCATGCCTGGTTAATTTTTTTATTTTTTGTAGAGATAGGACTTCACCATGTTGCACAGGCTGGTCTTGAAATAATCAATTTTTAACATATTATGGGTTTTACAAATTAGTGAAGTTATTAGTTTCTTTTACCACCATGCTTTTACCTTATTTGAACAACGATTCGACTTGCACTGGATTCCAGACACTACTCCAAAAGAACACCCGCAGCGCTACCGGCTTCTTCAATTTACAAGTCAGGATACACTTCTGAAATGAGAGAAAATAAGTAGTGATAAAATGGCCACCCAAATGCAGATTCTGTTACTGATGCTTGAAATCTATAAACACAAACCCTACTTTAGCCCTCATCTTTACTCCAAAAGGACCCAAGCTTTTCTCTCAAAGTACGAGATAGTCTGCCTCTGTCTGACATGTTTTCATCCATCTAACCTCCTATAGTATGGAAAGCAAAAACCTTCCTTCCTGTAACCTGATACTTTCACTGGCAATATTTCAGGTGCTAAAGTTTTCATTACGCAAGACTAATTCACAAGCTCCATAAAACTCAACCTGGTGAACCGGACAAGAATCAGATGTTTAAAATAAGACAGAAATGAACAGAGGTATACCAAAATGAATTTAACAAACGCATTTCAAGGTAAAATCACTCCCCATACCCACCCATAAAAGCACAAAAATTCCCTTCTGCTCCAGTTGTTCATTCCCAGATCTATGAACATAGTCATACATCAAAGCTCTGTACAGTGTTTTCCAAAACAAATAGGAAAATCGAGTTCCAAGACCAGGAAGCTCATGTAAGTAATCAGATGTCCTCACTCCTGGCTTATCAAAGCTTTGTTGTTGTTCATATTACTATAACAAAAGGCCGGGGCAGTGGCTCACGCCTGTAATCCCAGCACTTTGGGAGGCCAAGGCAGGCTGATCATGAGGTCAGGAGATCGGGACCATCCTGGCTAACACAGTGAAACCTCGTCTCTACTAAAAACACAAAAACAAAATTAGCCGGGCACAGTGGCAGGCGCCTGTAGTCCCAGCTACTCAGGAGGCTGAGGTGGGAAAGTGGCGTGAACCCAGGAGGTGGAGGCTTGCAGTGAGCTGAGACTGCATCACTGCACTCCAGCCTGGGGGACAGAGTGAGACTCCGCCTCAAAAAAAAAAATATATATATATATATATAGTACTAACAGGATACGACTGTCTTAGCTAGATGAGGCTTAGTATTCAGATCCTTTACCAAATAACAATGTCAATATGTATTTACTTAGTTGATACAAGTACAAATACAGCACTTTCAAAAACTCATTCAAAATACTTTTGCATGTCTTCTTGCCATTTATTCTTCTAATTCAGCCTAAGTTACATCAGTCAAAACTTCTTTCCCCCGATTCCTCACTCCAGAGGCACAAGGGGCTCACATCAGTCAGCTCTGCCTAGCTAGTGAGGGAAAACCCATGTCTGCCACAGGACTGCAAACTGCTCTTACGCTGTAACATGCTGAATTTAAAAAACAACCTATTCCAGGCCAGGCGCGGTGGCTCACGCCTGTAATCCCGGTACTTTGGGGGGCCAGGGCAGGTGGATCACGAGGTCAGGAGTTCGAGACCAGCCTGGACAACATAGTGAAACCATGCCTCTACTAAAAATACAAAAATTAGCCGGGCATGCTGCCACACGACTGTAATCCCAGCAACTTGGGAGGCTGAGGCAGGAGAATCCCTTGAACTCGGGAAGTAGAGGTTGCAGTGAGCCGAGATCATGCCATTGCATTCCAGCCTGGGTGACAGAACAAGACCCTGTCTCAAAACAACAAAAAAACACAATCGTTTCCAATACATCCATCTTTCCCTCTAATTCTAACCAGATGGCAAAAGTACACACACAAATATCCCACTTTATTACCCCATCATATTTCCTTTCTATTAATTAACCTCTTCTTGGATATCAGCAAGAATTTTAATCATTTCAACAAGTCTTCAATTCCCCATTGTTGCAATGAGTGGAGAAGCAAATCTGAGGCTCTGGCCTTTAGTTACTCTGTGACAGCAAAGAGACACCTGAAACCCTGAGTCACCCCTGACACCACAGTTGCCCTCCTCCCACTGAGCCTGTCCTGAATGTCATCTGGCCAGCCACAGGCATACTTGTCAGCTTCTATCTCCTGAACCTCCTTTGGCCAAACAGCAGTGTATTAGCAAGGAGACTCCACAATAGACCCTCTTCCCTTCTACACATTACTAATTGTCCACTTATTCAACAAATAATTTATTAAGTACTGACTACATGCCAGGCACTATTCTAGACACTGGAGGTTGAATGATTTAAAAGTCCCTTCATGCCTGGAACTGACATTCTAGAAAGCAGATGGGGGCACATGGAGGAGTAAGAGTTACACAATTTTATATCAAGTATTGATATAAAATTTTATATCTAATGAGACAGCTCAGCAGAGACTGGAAGAGAGAGTATACTGGGCTTTATCTGAGGAAACAGCAAATGCAAAGACCCTAGGGAGGAAACATGCTTGGCTGTCTGAGGAAGAGACAAAAATAAGAATGTCTGCAAAGTTCGCCGGGCGCATCACCTGAGGTCGGGAGTTCAAGATAAGCCTGACCAATGTGGAGAAACCCCGTCTTTACTATAATACAAAATTAGCCAGGCATGGTGGCTGGTGCCTGCAATCCCAGCTACTCAGGAGGCTAAGGCAGGAGAATCACTTGAACCTGGGAGACAGAGGTTGCAGTGAGCCAAGATCATACCACTGCACTCCAGCCTGGCCAACAATAGCGAAACTCCAACTCAAAGAAAAAAAAAAAAAAGGGAAAAAAGAATGTCTGCAATGCAAAAAGTTACCAACGATCTGTTGGTAGATCAGGTCAGAAACATGGCTGAATGGACAGGGCCTTGCAATCATCGTAAGGACTTTGGTTTTCCTCTGGGTAATGAGGGCAGCCACTGGAGTGTTTAGAGCATAAAATAGAAGCATAATTATGTTTCAAAATACCACAAACTGCAATGATACATGCTGGCTGCTGAGTGGAGAACAGATTTTAATGGGCCACGAATAGAAGAAATTAGTAGACAATGCCCAAAATAATCCAGGCAGGCGGATGTGGCAGCTCACACCTATAATCCCAAAATTATGGGAGGCTGAGGCAGGAGAATTGCTTGAGCCCAGGAGATAGAGGCTGCAGTGAGCCACGTTCACACTACTGCACTCCAGGCTAGGTGACAGAGCAAGACTTTGTCTCAAAAAAGAATAAAATAATAATAATAACCCAGATAAAGGACAACAGTGCCTTAGACCACAACGTCACTCAGAATGCTCCCATGTTCCACACATTATTAGACCTTAAATAACGATATGGTTTCCAAATCCAAACAAAAGGTAAACACTAACATTCTAGGACCATACCATTTTTATCTCCTATGGCAAACAAGATTGATTTTTTTTTTCCTTATCTCACCTCATGTACCCCTGGTAATTTTTTTTTTTGAGAGACGGAGTCTCACTCCCTTGCCCAGGCTGGAGTGCAATGGTGCGATCTCAGTTCACTGCAACCTTCATCTCCCAGGATCAAGTAATTCTCCTTCCTCAGCCTCCCTAGTAGCTGGGATTACAGGCGTGCACAACCACACCCAGCTTTTTTTTTTGTTTTTTTGTATTTTTAGTAGAGACAGCGTTTCACCACGTTAGCCAGGCTGGTCTCAAGCTCCTGACCTCAAATGATCTGCCCGCCTCAGCCTCCCAAAGTGCTGGGATTACAGGCATGAGCCACTGCACCCGGCCTGGCAATCTTTTTTTTAATTAAATAGAGACAAGTTCTCACTATGTTGCCCAGGCTGGTTTTGAACACCTGACCTCAAATGATCCACCAGCCTCAGACTCCCAAAGTGCTGGGATTACAGTGTGAGCCACAGCACCTGGCCCCTGGCAATCTTTTATTGAGAACTACAGAACATAAGGAAACACCTTGCCCACTCTTGTGAACCTGAGGTCAAAGCTAGTCCTTTAAACCACCAGGCATAACAAGTTTATGTAATACTTGAGGACTAATGTGTTCTTGTTTCAAAAGCATGATGATAGTAATTAAAAAGTGAAAAAAAGAAGACAGTGTCTTCTATTCAAGTTAACCCAAAGAATCCAATGAATAACAAAATGTAATCTCAGCCATTCCCTGCTGGAAAAAAAAATACTAAGAATAAGATAATGACAGCTGAGCAAATAAGCCCTTAGGTTTTACCACAGAAAACTGCAATGTCTGCTCCAGGTAGTTTTCATGGTATCAGTGGAAATCAAGATTGATCCAAGACTGATAAAATTACTACAGATGGGTTTGGAAAGAAAACAGATCACTTCCAAATGAGTCATGTATTCAGAGCCTTCTGTAATAGGGGATAGCAATTATGGCACACAGACCAAATCTAGCCCAATGTCTGGTTTTGTACCATCCATGAGCTAAGAATGGTTTCTGTTTTAAAATTTTTTTTTAATCAAAAGAATACTTCAGGCCGAGCGCGCTGGCTCATGCCTGTAATCCCAGCACTTTGGGAGGCCAAGGAGGGCAGATCACAAGGTCAGGAGATGGAGACCATCCTGGCTAACACGGTGAAACCCTGCCTCTACTAAAAATACAAAAAATTAGCCGGGCGTGGTGGTGGGCGCCTGTAGTCCCAGCTACTCGGGAGGCTGAGGCAGGAGAATGGTGTGAACCCGGGAGGTGGAGCTTGCAGTGAGCCAAGATCACGCCACTGCACTCCAGCCTGGGTGACAGAGCAAGACTCCATCTCAAAAAAAAAAAAAAAAAACAAAAAAAACAAAACAAAACAAAAAAAAAAACTTCATTACAAGTAAAAATTTTGCAATATTCCAACTTCTTTTTTTCCCCCATATCAGCTGCTGGGCTAGAGAAATTCCAATTTACACACCCATAAACAATTTTACAGGAACAGTCACATTCATTTACATATGGCTACCTGCACACTAAGACAGGAGATCTGAGTAGCTGCAACAGGGACTGCCTTCAGTGGTCTCACTGCTTTGCTGCTACAAATTGCAGTGACACAGTTATAACTCAACAGCATAGGCAGTATCACATTTTATTATTTTTAATTACCAGTGCATATCCATATCAAAACAAGAAAAGCAGACGTTGGCCGGGCGCGGTGGCTCAAGCCTGTAATCCCAGCACTTTGGGAGGCCGAGACGGGCGGATCACAAGGTCAGGAGATCGAGACCATCCTGGCTAACACGGCGAAACCCCGTCTCTACTAAAAACACAAAAAATTAGCCGGGCGAGGTGGCGGCGCCTGTGGTCCCAGCTACTCGGGAGGCTGAGGCAGGAGAATGGCGGGAACCCGGGAGGCGGAGCTTGCAGTGAGCTGAGATCTGGCCACTGCACTCCAGCCTGGGCGACAGAGCGAGACTCCGTCTCAAAAAAAAAAAAAAAAAAAAAAAAAAGAAAAGCAGACGTTGATTTTACCCTTTTAAAGCACAGTGTGAAGTGTGGATCATTTTGTTATTGAATTTGATGGCAAATCATTGTGTTTATTATGAAATGACACCACAGATATGCCAAAAATACAACATACATTGATATTAAAAAACTAAGCACTCATCACAATATTCCCAACTTACAGGAAAGCAAATGACGGTAAAAAATATGTGTAGAGAGGCCGGGCGCGGTGGCTCAAGCCTGTAATCCCAGCACTTTGGGAGGCCGAGACGGGTGGATCACGAGGTCAGGAGATCGAGACCATCTGGCTAACACGGTGAAACCCCGTCTCTACTAAAAAATACAAAAAACTAGCCGGGCGAGGTGGCGGGTGCCTGTAGTCCCAGCTACTTGGGAGGCTGAGGCAGGAGAATGGTCTAAACCCGGGAGGCGGAGCTTGCAGTGAGCTGAGATCCGGCCACTGCACCCCAGCCTGGGCGACAGAGCAAGATTCTGTCTCAAAAAAAAAAAAAAAAAAATATGTGTAGAGAAGAAAAGGACTTAGTTGGAAAAATTGACAAACGTTGTGAAAATGTAAGGTTATTTATCAGCAGTTTCTCTGCAGATATTTTTTTTCTTGAGACATGGTCTCCATCACCTAGGCTGGAGTGTAGTGCTGAGAAAAAGAAGGTGAATGTCCTGACTTGCCCTACCACACGGCAGTTTGATAAATCAGAAGCAGTAAAATTTTATCTTTCTCGAAAAGCTCAGGGCTGAGTATGAAATTTTTCAACAAGAACCATCCTTAACCAATATTATTGTTGTGGATACCAAACAGCTTTGGAAGTTAGCTTTTGTTGCAGACTTAATGAATTCAATTTAAAATTACACGGACCTGGCACAGTAGCCCACATCTGTAATCCCAACACTTTGGGAGGCCAAGGTGGGAGGACAGCTTGAGGTCAGAAGTTGGAGACCTGCCTAGTGAACACAGCAAGATCCAACTCCACAAAAAAAAAAAAAAAAAATTTAGCTTCACTCAATGACGTACACCTGTGGTCCCAGCTATTCAGGAGGCTGGGACAGGCTTGCTTGAGCCTAGGAGTTTGAAGTTGCAGTGAGCTATGATCTCACCACTGTACTCCAGACTAGGTGACAGAGGGAGACTCTGTCTCAAAGAAATAAAATACAATTAGAAGTCAAAATAGCACTTCTATGGGAAACACATACTGTGATAAAATAATACTAATGACAAGAAATGTTTCGATTTTAAGAAATGTCAAATTACTTTATTCACTTCTCATACTGTCAAAAGTTGAACAAGAAGTGGTATCTCCATCCCCACACAAATTTGAAGCAGATTTTCTGAGCTCAAACTACAGTTCCAGCATATTTCCAGTCTCAATGTATGTGTAAAGTAAATCTCCATATTTCAAAATCTGTCTAACTGTGCAGCTAAGGAGCTTCCATCTAATCTTCAATTGGAAGTGATTTATCTGCAATGTTGTGGTATGCTAAAAGACAAATATCAAGAATCTAACATATTTCTGCGCCTTTCAAAAGATAAATCTGCTCAATTAAAATCACATGTTCACAGATTAATATAAGTATTTGGCAGTATCCATCTGCGTGAAGACATTTTCAAAGATGACACATATAAAATTTCATGACAAATCAGCATTAACAAAAATGTTTGCCCTCAATTTTGAAAGGCAATGCTAACTTGGAGCCCCAATTAAGTGAAATTGTATTCCTCAAAAGCAGAATTCCATTCTTATAGACCTGTTATTACAAAAATTATACTCATTATTTACATTTACAGATACATATATGCGTATCTATAGATATAGTCTCACTCTGTTACCCAGGCTGGCGTGCAGTGGCGTGGTCTTGGCTCAGTGCAACATCTGTCCTCCAGGTTCAAGAGATTCATGTGCCTCAGCCTCCCGAGTAGTTGGGATTACAGGCGTGCGCCACCACGTCTGGCTGATTTTTTTGTATTTTTAGTAGAGACGGGGTTTCGTCATGTTGGCCAAGCTGGTCTTGAACTGACCTCAGGTGATCTGCCTGCCTTAGCCTCCCAAACTGCTGGGATTGCAGGTGTGAGGCACTGTGCCCAGCCTGATTATTGTATTTTGAAATAAAGACTTTGTGCAAATTTGTTTTCTCTCTTGTCATGTAAGTACCCACATAGTAGTCTCAACTTTGCCTCTTGGCCAGCAAAGCCTAAAGTACCTGACCCTTTGGAGAGAAAGACTGTCAACCCATTTTCTTCATCATTTGTCTAACAAATGCATTTAGTACAGATGGCCAATAAGAATAAACCCTGGCCAGGCATGGTGGCTCATGCCTATACTTTGGGAGGCCAAGGCAAGTGGATCATTTGAGGTCAGAAGTTCCAGGTCAGCCTGACCAACATGCTGAAACCCTGTCTCTACCAAAGCACACAATTAGCGTGGCATGGTGGCACATGCCTATAATTCCAGTTACTTGGGAGGCTGAGTCAGGAGAATTGCTTCAATCCGGGAAGCGGAGGTTGCGTGAGCCAAGATCGTGCCACTGCACTCCAGCCTGGGCAACAAGAGCAAAACTCCATCTCAAAAATAATAATAATAATAAACCCTAATGAATAGCAATTCTCAAAACTGCAAGGCTCCCAAATGGCAGGAACTGATATTTTTTAATATTTATGCCCAGCAACTCAGAGTAAAGCAAGTAAAAGTCAGTAATTAGTCATCCCAAAGCAATTTCCAAAGCAGCTGATCAATAAATAATAAGAGCACATCTGGCTCTGAAGCCTATGTTTGATTCCCAACTCCACCAACTGCTAGTTGTGAGACCCTGGATAAGTTATTTAAATTAAATCTCACTATCTGTGGTCCCTTATCTATAAAACTGTTTCCACTTCACAGTGTTGTTGAACAGTGAATAAATTAATATATGTAAAATGTTCTCAAAAAAGTGCTTGGCACAAAGGAGTACTCAATATTGTTAATTGGGCCAGTATCAAAATGACTGTGAAAATACATGGCTTCAACGAGCTGGTTTGGGTAGTCACGTGGTCATTAAACAACTACATTGTCATGAGAATTCAGAATTTAGCTTTATGGCAAACTCAGAATGTAAGACACTAATTCGATCTTCAAAACCTGTAAAAAGAGCAGTATGCTCTGTCAACAACAAACCCAAGCCTATGCCTAATTCCAGGTTGAATGAGTCTGCTCCTTAAATAACCCTATCATTCTGTGCCTCAAGTTCTCAACGTACAACACAGAGAAGAATCAAACATGCCAACTGATGCACCTGAACGTTTCTATCTAGACCAGTGGTTTTTAAACTCATGTTCTCAGGCTGTGCAGAGAGGTTGGGGCAAAGTAACTTTCCCATCTGAGTTATCCCAGCCCAGTAGATCAGACTGATTTGTCAAGAACTCATAATGACTACTTTCCCAGAACTTATCTTTTTATCACATTACAAAACTTTTATGAGCTAACAGCATTTCCTTACCACTTTAGCCTCTATTTCCTTGACAACCAGTGGTCATGCACTTTATAAGTAAACTACTCCTTGAGGGCAGGTATCAGATCAAATTCCTTTTTATATCTCCAGTGCCATAACATACAACTGACCATTTTAACCATTTTTATATGTACAGTTCAGTGACATTAAGAACATTCAGGCCAGGTGCAGTGGCTCATGCCTGTAATCTCAGCACTTTGGAAGGCCAAGGTGGGCAGATTACTTGAGCTTAGAAGTTCAAGACCAGCCTGACCAACATGGTGAAACCCCGTCTCTACTGAAAATACAAAAGTTAACTGGGCAAGGTGGTGCGTGCCTGTAGTCTCAGCTACTCAGGAGGCTGAGGCACAAGAATCACTTGAGTCCAGGAGGCGGAGGTTGCAGTGAGCCAAGATTGCGCCAATAGCTGGGATTACAGGCGCACGCCACCATGCCCAGCTAATTTTCTGTATTTTTAGTACAGATGGGGTTTCGCCATATTGGCCAGGCTGGTCTCAAACTCCTGTCCTCTAGTGATTCGCCCACGTCAGCCTCCCAAAGTGCTGGGATTACAGGCGTGAGCCACTGTGCCCAGCCTCTAAGGTATATTTTTTTAATGTGTCTTATAAAGTCAGTCTTAGAAAACATTCCTAAACTCACTATTACGTGGCTAAATTGTACTCTACTAGAGAATACAGAGGATGCTAAATCTCTGATTATAAGAATATACCGCCTGTAATCCCAGCACTGTGGGAGGTCAAGGCAGGCGGATCACAAGGTCAGGAGATCCAGACCATCCTGGCCAACATGGTGAAACCCGGTCTCTACTAAAAATACAAAAGTTAGCTGGGTGTGGTGGCAGGCGCCCATAGTCCCAGCTACTTGGGAGGCTGAGGCAGGAGAATCGCTTGAATCCGGGAGGCGGAGGTTGCAGAGAGCCAAGATCACGCCACTGCACTCCAGCCTGGGCAACAAAGCAAGTCTCTGTCCCAAAAAAAAAAAACAAAAAAAATCAATATACCTAATTCACTAAGGGCCTATTTGGAAGGAAATTTCAGTCAATAAAAAATAACTAATTTTAGAGTTGGAAATGTAGATGATATACTCAGAGTCTACCTTCTGTAACTGCTGAATTTTGTAAACATTTTCATCCAAACTTGATTAATAACCCATTTAGGCCGGGCGCGGTGGCTCAAGCCTGTAATCCCAGCACTTTGGGAGGCCGAGACGGGTGGATCACGAGGTCAGGAAATCGACACCATCCTGGCTAACACGGTGAAACCCCGTTTCTACTAAAATACAAAAAAAATTAGCCAGGCGAGGTGGTGGGTGCCTGTACTCCCAGCTACTTGGGAGGCTGAGGCAGGAGAATGGCGTGAACCCGGGAGGCGGGGCTTGCAGTGAGCTGAGATCTGGCCACTGCACTCTAGCCTGGGCAACAGAGCCAGACTCCATCTCAAAAAAACAAAAAAATAAAAAAATAACCCATTTAACCCAAGGCACTAAACCAGGATAACCAACTTCTCTAGATTGCTTTTATCTATAAACAAGAGACCAAATCTGATGCCAGAATAACTTGTCACAAATATGATCTTGTCATTCCTTCAATTAAAGGTCCTTCCTGCTTACTGAATAAAATACAAGCACATTGCAATCCTGCTCTACTCACTCCATCTTCTACCACTGACTCCTATGCTTCTACCCTTAATCAAACAACATTTTTTTAATGAACTTTCCTGTTCCATACCACTAGACACACTCGTCTCACTGCCTTGAATAGCCTCCTCTCACCAAACAACCACTTCTGTCTCAACCTCCACCGCGCGCGCGCGCGCACACACACACACAAAAACTCACCACCTGCTTGGCTTATTCCAAACCTTCCAGAAACAGCTAAATGTAAATTCCTGTAAAACCTTCCCTTAACTTAAAAAACAAAACAAAACAAAAAAAACACCTTCCCCTAACTCTCCAGAAGGAGTTAGTGAGCATCTCATTCCAGGTTCTACTATTGCCCTTATCATCCTGTATTGTAATTAACTGTCTCTCCCACTAAACATGAAGGTCCCTTAAGAATAGAGACTGTGGGACCCAGTGTGGTGGCTCATGCCTGTAATCCCAGCATTTTGGGAGGCCGAGGTGGGAGGATCACAAGGTCAGGAGATTGAGACCATCCTGGTTAACACGGTGAAACCTTGTGTCTACTAAAAATACAAAAAAATTACCCGGGTGTGGTGGCAGGTGCCTGTAGTCCCAGCTACTCGGGAGGTTGAGGCAGAAGAATGGTGTGAACCTGGGAGGCAGAGCTTGCAGTGAGTGGAGCTTGTGCCACTGCACTCCAGCCTGGGTGATAGAGCGAGACTCCATCTCAGAAAAACAATAGGGACTGTGCCGGCTGGGAGAGGTGGCTCACGCCTGTATCCCAGCACTTTGGGAGGCCAAGGTGGGTGGCCTGAGGTCAGGAGTTTGAGACCAGCCTGGCTAACATGGTGAAACCCTATCTCTACTAAAAATACAAAAATTAGCTGGGCGTGGTGGCGTACTCCTGTAGCCCCAGCTACTCAGGAGAATCATTTGAACCTAGGAGAAAGAGGTTGCACTGAGCTGAGGATCACGCCACTGCACTCTAGCCTGGGCGACAGAACAAGACTCTGCCGCCACAAAAAAAAAAAAAAAAGAATAGGGACTGTGCCTTATATTTATCTTGTATCTCCTCCAACACCTAACGCAAAGCCTGGTACATGGTAGATTTCACCATGTTTGCTAAATAGGTAAGTTTGAGCCCCAAGATAATAAACATTTGAGCAAGCATGGCAACACTGAAGACACAAGTATAAATCTAGTGAGGCCTGGCATACATAATAATTTACTGAAACTAGCACTACTACAGAGGATACAAAGAAATATAAAATGCTAGAAGCCAGTTCAACACCAGCCTGGGCCAGAAAATGAGACCGTCTCTACAAAAAAATAAAGCAGGCCTGTAGTCCTAGCTACTAGGGAGGCTGAGAATCACTTGGGCCAAGGAGGTCAAGGCTGCAGTGAGTCATGATTACACCATCCAGTCTAGATGACAAAGCAAAACTGCTGTCTGGAGAGAAAAAAAAAAAAAGAGGCTGAGGCTAGCTGTGATGGTTCAGGCCTGCAATCCAACACTTAGGGAGGCCAAGGTAGAAGGATCACTTGAGGCCAGGAGTTCGAGACTAGCCTGGACAACAAAGCAAGACCTCCGTCTCTACAATAAAATTTGACGCTGCAGTGAGCTATGATTGCACCACTGTTCTCCAGGCTGAGCAATGGAGCAAGACCCTGTCTCAAAAAAAAAAAAAAAAAAAAGTCTTCAAAACTCAGTCAAAGCCACCAACAAATAAAGATATGGCAGGGTCAGATCAGTTAACAACTGAGGAGATTAACAAAAATGAAGGCCTGAAAGAAAAGAATAATTTTTTAAAATATTAAAAGATGAAAGAGGCTGGGCACTGTGGCTCATTCCTGTAATCCCAGCACTTTGGTAGGCCAAGGTGGGTGGATCACCTGAGGTCTGGAGTTCGAGACCAGCCTGGCCAACATGGTGAAATCCTGTCTCTACTAAAAATGCCATTAGGTGTGCATGGTGGTATGTGCCTGTAATCCCAGCTACTCAGGGGACTGAGGATGCAGTGAGCCAAGATCGTGCTACTGCACTCCAGCCTGGACGACAGAGCAAGACTCCATCTTCCAAAAAAAAAAAAAAAAAAAAAAAAGGTGAAGATGAGAGATGTGGTCAAAAGATACAAAATTTCAGTTAAGAGGAATAAGTTGGGCAACATGGTAACTGCAGTTAATAATAATGTACTGTCGCCAAGGGAGATTTTAAGTGTTCTCACCACAAAAAAAAAAATGAGGTAATACACATATCGATTAGCTAGATTTAATCATTCCATAATGTACACATATTTCAAAACATCATGTTGTTTATCATAAACATATACCATTTTATTTGACGATTAAAAGTCAATTTTTAAGACTGGGTGTGGAGACTCACACCTGTATACAATCCCAACACTTTGGGAGGCTGAGTCAGGTGGATCACTTGAAGTCAGGAGTTCAAAACCAGCCTGGCTAACATGGTGAAACCCCGTATCTACTAAAAATACAAAAAATTAGTGGTATATGGTGGCACACGCCTGTAATCCCAGTCACTGAGGAGGCTGAGGTGGGAGAATAGCTTGAACCCAGTAGGCAGAGGTTGCAGTGAGCCGAGATCACACCACTGCACTCCAGCCTGGGCGACAGAGCTAGACTTCAACTCAAAAAAAAAAAAAAAAAAAAAAAAGTTAATTTGTTTTTTTGAGATGGAGTCTCGCTCTGTCGCCCAGCCTGGAGTGCACTGACTCCATCTCAGCTCACTGCAACCTGTGCCTCCCGGGTTCAAGAGCTTCTTCTGCCTCAGTCTCCCGCGTAGATGGGATGACAGGTGCCTGCCACCACGCACAGCTGATTTTTGTATCTTTAGTAGAAAAGGGGGTTTCACCATGTTGGCCAGGCTGGTCTGGAACTCCTGACCTCGTCATCCGCCTGCCTTAGCCTCCCCAAGTGCTGGGATTACAGGGGTGAGCCACTACACCCGGCCAAAAGTTAATTAAAAAAAAAAAAAAAGACTAAGAAAGGCCCTTGAGAAAACTGAAGCACTCAATGTTTTTGCAAAAGTTATGTGAACAATGTATGTTATCAAACAATTTTTTTCAGAAAATTAGAAAAAGAACCATTGATACAATTTTGATAAATATGCAGTGATGCCTGTAATGTAATGTTATTTATTTATTTATTTATTTATTTGAGACAGTCTCGCTCTGTCACCCAGGCTGGAGTGCAGTGGCGGGATCTCGGCTCACTGCAAGCTTCACCTCCCGGGTTAACGCCATTCTCCTGCCTCAGTCTCCCCAGTAGCTGGGACTAGAGGTGCCCACCACCACGCCCGACTAATTTTTTTTGTATTTTTAGTAGAGACGGGGTTTCACTGCGTTAACCAAGATGGTCTCGATCTCCTGACCTCATGATCCACCCGCTTCAGTCTCCCAAAGTGCTGGATTACAGGTGTGAGCCACCGCGCCCAGCCCATATTATTTTTAAAAAAGAAAAAGGCTGGGCACGGTGGCTCACACCTATAATCCCAGCACTTTGGGATGACAAGGCGGAGAAATAACTCGAGATCAGGAGTTCGGGACCAGTCTGGCCAACATGGTGAAACCCCATCTCTATAAAAATACAAAAATGTGCAGGCATGGTGGCGTGCACCCGTAGTTCCAGCTACTCAGGAAGCTGAGGCAGGAGAATTGCTTGAACCCAAGAGGCAGAGGTTGCAGTGAGCTAAGATCGCTCCACTTTTCTCCAACGACAAGACCTCACTCTACATATTCCTATATACTGTGCTTGAGATTCTCACAGATACAATACTGTTTATACTCTCATGCACCAGTCTGCCTGCCCCAGTTGCGTTGGAGTTCCATGAAAAAATGGACAAAGATTTACATGCTCTAGGACCAGACTCTGGGATTGAATTCAGCTCTACCCCCTTAATAGCTGTGCGATCCTGGATCTGTTTCATCTTTCCTTGCCTCACTTCCATCTGTAAAATGCAGATTATAAT
Organism: Macaca fascicularis; assembly: GCF_037993035.2. NCBI lineage: Eukaryota > Metazoa > Chordata > Mammalia > Primates > Cercopithecidae > Macaca > Macaca fascicularis. The sequence continues at coordinate 198,680,403 of NC_088375.1, forward strand.
CATACCTCCCCCTAGGATTGTAGGGAATAATTAAATGGTTAATATATGGAAAGTACTTAGCCGGGCGCGGTGGCTCACGCCTGTAATCCCAGCACTTTGGGAGGCCGAGGCGGGCGGATCACCAGGTCAGGAGATCGAGACCATCCTGGCTAACATGGTGAAACCCCGTCTCTACTAAAGATACAAAAAATTAGCCAGGCATGGTGGCGGGCACCTGCGGTCCCAGCTACTCGGGAGGCTGAGGCAGGAGAATGGCATGAACCTGGGAGGCGGCGCTTGCAGTGAGCCAAGATTGCACTACTGCACTCCAGCCTGGGTGACAGAGCAAGACTCTACCTCAAAAAAAGAAAGTACTTAGAAGAACTATAAGCACAGATATGCATTCAGGTTACCTCTTATTATCAGATGTACTATAATCTTAAATTTATTCAAAATTGCTACTGACGGAAAGATACGTGATTTTGGTGGGTGGGGGGAGGAGGTAGCGAAATATAAAAAGTCCCAGCTGGAAAAGCAAATATAACTGTTCAAGGGCTATTAAAATGCAATGATCAAGAGCCAAAGAATGAGAGAGACATTTACCCAAGGGAAGAACCAAAACACAACTACCCTCAAATGCCAAGTAAAAAGAAAAGTGAACTTTATCTCTGCAAATGGGAAGCCATTGCATGTTTCTAAGCAGGCAAACTGTTGGGATAAGGGGATGGATCAGGATGGGCAAGATAAAGTTGGGAAGCTATCAGGTTTGAGGTGAACAGACCCTGGAACAGAATCATTCAGTCAGCAAGACACGTACCTACCATATTTAAGGTCTTTAAGGAGTTTGTTTACCTGTAAGATTGGGGGAGGGAGCCAGGCGTGGTGGCTAACATCTGTAATGCCAGCACTTTGGGAGGCTGAGGTGGGGAGATCACCTGTGGTCAGGAGTTTGAGACCAGCCTGGCCAACATGTGAAACCCAATCTCTACTAAAAATACAAAAAAATTAGCTGGGCATGACGACACGGGCCTGTAATCCCAGTTACTCAAGAGGCTGAGGCAGGAGAATCACTTGAACCTGGGATGTGGAGGATGCAGTGAGCCAAGATTGTGCCAGTGCACTCCAGCCCGGGCAACAGAGTGAGATTCCGTCTCAAAAAAAAACAAAAACAAAAACAAAAAGATTGGGAGAGGCGGTGTCACACACAGAGATCTATATAATACATGTCAGAATTCAGCACTACCAGAGTGGTACACACTTACAACTAGAGGAACAAAGTAAAGTTTTCAGGAGGAAGACTTAGTAGTTAACCTGGCTCTGGCCAGGCACACTGGCTCACACCTGTAATCCCAGCACTTTGGGAGGCCGAGGCGGGTGGATCACGAGGTCAGAAGATCAAGACCATCCTGGCCAACATGGTGAAACCCCGTCTCTACTAAAACTACAAAAAAAAAAAAGGCTGGCCAGGCGCGGTGGCTCAAGCCTGTAATCCCAGCACGTTGGGAGGCCGAGACGGGCGGATCACGAGGTCAGGAGATCGAGACCATCCTGGCTAACACGGTGAAACCCCGTCTCTATTAAGAAATACAAAAAACTAGCCGGGCGAGGTGGCGGGCGCCTGTAGTCCCAGCTACTCGGGAGGCTGAGGCCGGAGAATGGCGTAAACCCGGGAGGCGGAGCTTGCAGTGAGCTGAGATCCGGCCACTGCACTCCAGCCTGGGTGACAGAGCGAGACTCCGTCTCAAAAAAAAAAAAAAAAAAAAAAAGGCTGAGGCAGGAGAATGGCGTGAACCCAAGAGGCAGAGCTTGCAGTGAGCAGAGATCGGGCCACTGCACTCCAGCTGGGGCAACAGAGCGAGACTCCATCTCAAAAAAAAAAAAATACAAAAAAAAAATTAGCTGGGCATGGTGGCGCGTACCTGTAGTCCCAGCTACTCAGGAGGCTGAGGCAGGAAAATCGCTTGAACCAGGGAGTCGGAGGTTGCAGTGAGCTGAGATCATGCCACCGCACTCCAGCCTGGCGACAGAGCAAGACTCCATCTCAAAAAAAAAAAAAAAAGTAAAATTGAACAGGTAGATATGAGAAAAGGAGCTTTCCTCACCAGACATCCAATAGCAATGGAAATGAGAACTCACAGGAGTGAAATCTGAAACTGTTTTACATATACATGGCATTCAACAAGTAACTGACGAGACTTAGAAGCAACAAAGAGGAGGTTTCAAAACTAAGTGACTAAGAAATCAGTTTGACACTGAGTATAGTAAAGCTAAGAAGGTATAATTTAGATGAAATTTTGAATTCGGTTTTAGATATATTAGTTTGCTCATGCTGGAGAATCCATGAAGGCACATTCAACCTTTGAAGACTTTTTCTTTTTTTAACTACAAATTGGAAGTAGCTACTAGATTTGACACAGAGTTCAAAAACTTATTTTCAACCAAACTTCCTAATTAGAAATAATCTTACCAATGTTGGAAATCTTTAGAAAATTAAAAAGATGCCTATCCAAAATGTCCATATTATCTGATTCTCCTAGTTCTAGAAAATAAATTAGTAGCTGCTTTGCAGCTTATAGTAATCCAATAGCAATTTATGAACACCATTAACAAATGGCAACCCTCTTCCTTCCCACAAAAGATCAATCCCAAGGCCACTTGGTTATTCTTAAGTATAAAGTTCCTCACAAAATGCATCTTATTTCCAAAGCATTTATAAGCAATGTTAGCAACTTACCACAATCAGCTTTCTATTTTTGTTTTAAGAGATGGGGTCTTACTCTCACCCAGGCTGGAATGCAGTGGCATGATCATAGTAATCCTCCTGCCTCAGCTTCCCAAAGTGGTGGGATTACATGTGAAAGCCACCACACCCAGTCTGTCTCAAAATAAAATGAAATAAGCAATTTAAAAAAAACACTAACTGTGAAAAGCTTTAAAATTTTTAGAACAGAAGAGAATATCTGTATGAATTCAGGGTGAGGAAGGATTTCAAACAAAATTCTATGAGTATAAACCATAAAGGTAAAGTCTGACAAATCTATCTACATGCCTTAGAAAATCAAAATCGAGACCGGGCACAGCGGCTTATGCCTGTAATCCCAGCACTTTGGGAGGCCGAGGCAGGTGGATCACGAGGTCAGGAGATCGAGACCATCTTGGCTGACATGGTGAAACCTCATGTCTACTAAAAATACAAAAAATTAGCTAGGCGTGGTGTCGGGTCCCTGTAGTCCCAGCTACTCGGGAGGCCAAGGCAGGAGAATGACATGAACCCAGGAGGCGGAGCTTGCAGTGAGCACTCCAGCCTGGGCGACAGAGCGAGACTCCGTCTCAAAAAAAAAAAAAAAAAAAAAAAAATCAAAACAGATGGCTCGCACCTGTAATCCCAGCACTTCCAGAGGCTAAGGTGGGAAGATCACTTCAGCCCAGGAGTTCAAGATCAACCTGGCAACATGGCAAGACCTGCTCTCTACAAAATATAGAGGCCGGGCACGGTGGCTCAAGCCTGTAATCCCAGCACTTTGGGAGGCCGAGACGGGCAGATCATGAGGTCAGGAGATCGAGACCATCCTGGCTAACACAGTAAAACCCCGTCTCTACTTAAAAAAAAAAAAAAAAACTAGCCAGGCGAGGTGGCGGGTGCCCAGCTACTCGGGAGGCTGAGGCAGGAGAATGGCGTAAACCCGGGAGGCAGAACTTGCAGTGAGACAAGATTCGTCCACTGCACTCCAGCCTGGGTGACAGAGCGAGACTCCGTCTCAACCAAAAAAAAAAAAAAAAAAAAGACATAAAAAAATATATAAAGAAAATTAGCCAGGCATCGTGGCGTACACCTGTAGTCACAGCTACTCCACAGGTTGAGGCAGGAGGATCATTTGGGCCCAGGAGTTCGTATGTTTGTGCCACTGTACTGCGGGAGAGTGAGACCTTGTCTCAAAAAACAAATAAATGGGCCGGGCGCGGTGGCTCAAGCCTGTAATCCCAGCACTTTGGGAGGCCGAGACGGGTGGATCACGAGGTCAGGAGATCGAGACCATCCTGGCTAACATGGTGAAACCCCGTCTCTACTAAAATAGAAAAAATTACCCGGGCGTGATGGCGGGCACCTGTGGTCCCAGCTACTCGGGAGGCTGAGGCAGGAGAATGGCATGAACCCGGGAGGTGGAGCTTGCAGTGAGCTGAGATCTGGCCACTGCACTCCAGCCTGGGCGACAGAGCGCTGTCTCAAAAAAAAAAAAAAAAAAAAAAAAAAATTTAAAAAAGACAAATAAATGAACACACAAAAAAATGAAAGCAGAATATATAACCTGAAAGTAGAATGTAGACCTAAATACCTGGAAGCTTCATCAGTTAGGTTTATACTAAAAATTATTATGAATGGAATAAATAATTCCAGTGGGATGGTGGATGCATGGAGCATACCACTGTAAGCAAAATGGCAAAATCCATATAGCATTAAAGTTGTACTTCAAGAGCTAAGACATCTAATGACATCCAAAGAAAATAAGTAGCTTCCACAGCCACCAGAAGTAAAATCATGACAATTAATTTTAGCAGATCTTAGCCAGGCACAGTGGCTCACACCTGTAATCCCAGCACTGTGGGAGGCCAAGGTAGGTGGATCACCTGAGGTCAGGAATTCGAGGCCAGCCTAACTAACATGGCAAAACCCCATCTCTACTAAAAATACAAAAATTAGCCAGGGATGGTAGTGGGTGCCTGTAGTTCTAGCTACTCTGGAGGCTGAGGCAGGAGAATTGCTTGAACCCAGGAGTTGGAGATTGCAGTGAGCCAAGATCACGCCACTGCATTCCAGCCTGGGCAAAAGAGCGAGACTCCGTCTCAAAAAAAAAAGAAAAAAGAAAATTTTAGCGGATCTTAAATTTAAGTCAACCTTCTACTCAAGTCTTAATTAAGTATCACAATGCAAAATACCCACACATTAAGTAAAAGAATTTCTGTTGGTAAACATGACCTGGGCATTTGTAAGAACATGTTTTATTTATATATGTGTGTGTACATGTATACATATATATATATACACACACACACACACACACACACACCCATTATGCTTTCAGGTAATGGGAAGAAAAATACAGCACAGTTTTTTTTTCTCTTGTTAGGGCACTGTCATTTAAACATAAACCTGGAGTACTCTAAAGAGAATTCAGGTTTATAAGACAAAAGCGTGGCGAGAAGTGTCAGGTGGCAGCGGCACGTATTTCTGAAAAGTAAAAATTTTAAGAAGGAAAAACAGAAATGGCATGCTTTATCCATTTTGCTTAGCGATAAGCTGCAGCCAAAATTTTTTAAAGTAGCAGGTAAAATAAATATTATCACAAATTATGTTAATTTTTGAAGTGGTGCAGGTGCTGACTTCTAGTAGTATCCAAAATATGCACAAGAAAAAAAAATCCAAAATATTGAATTAAAAAACCCAGGATTATTTTGATACCTGTATTTATACCAAAAAAATGGTAAGGGCTGTGATGGTTAATATTAGGTGTCAACTTGACTGGACAGAGGATTGGCTATATGGCTGACGAGGCAATGTTCCTGGGTATGTCTGTGAGGGTGTTGCCAGAAGACTGACATGTGAGTGAGTGGACTGTGAGAGGAACCAGCTGGAACCTCAATGTGGGTGGGGCACCATTCAATCAGCATTGAGCACAGCTAAACAAAGCAGGCAGAAGAAGGGGGGATAAGTAGATTGCGTGCTGAGTCTGCTCACTCTCTCATGCTGTGACAGATGCTTGGCATCCTCTCCTCCTGCCCTTAGACATAAGACTTCAGGTTCTTCAGCCTTTGGACTCTGGGACTTGCACTAGAGGCCTCCCAGGGGCTCACGGGCCTTTCACCTCGAACTAAGGGCTGCACTGTTGGCTTCCCTGGTTTTGAGGCTTTTGGACTTGGACTGAGTCACGTGATCAGTTTTTCTCTTTCCCCAGCTTGCAGATAGCCTATCATGGAACTTCACCTTGTAACTGTGAGAGCCAATTTTTCCTAATAAACTCCCTTTTATTTATACATATATCCTTGGGTTCTGTCCCTCTGGAGAACCTTAATATAGGGGGGTTGATGAATTTCTGTCACAAGCTGTTCTTATGTGTTACATGTAACAGACATGGTAAATATTTATATTCTTTGTGTAACAAGCCATGCATTTACGTGAAGTCAACAACAACAAAAAACACATATAGGGATATGTGATTTTGAGATCAAGGTTAGTCTTAAAATGTAAATAAACTGTGAAATGTATCCACAAAAACAAATGATTAAGATGATAAAATTTTGTTATACATATTTTACCACAAAAAAAAGTAAAATGAGTTATTAGTGGAAAGAAGTGACAAAGTAATTAAGTAAATGCTAACAAATATAAAATCTAGGTGATGGACATGTAGGTCTCACTGTACTGTACAATTGTTTCAACTTTTTTGTATGCTTGAAATCTTTCATAATAAAATGTTGGAGGAAAACAGAAATCAAAGATATTGCCATCCCTGCTAGAATACACTTGATACAGGGTGATTAACTTACCCAGAACCAGGGAAACAAAGGCCTTACAGAGATGTCGAAATGTAAAAGCCAGTTTGGCCAGGTAAGGTGGCTCATGCCTGAAACCTCAGCACTTTGGGAGGCCGAGGTGGGAGGATCACTTGAGCACAAGCATTCAAGACCAGTCTGGACAACATGGTAAAACCTCGTCTCTACTAAAAACACAAAAATTAGCTGGCCGTGGTGGCACAAACATGTAATCCCAGCTACTTGGGAAGCTGAGGCAGGATAATCCCTTAAACCCGGTACGGGGGCAGCGGAGGTTATAGTGAGCTGACATTGCCCCACTGCACTCCAGCCTGGGTGATAAAGCAAGACACTGTCTCACACCAAAAAAAAAAAAAGACCAGCCTGGGCAACACAGGGAGACCCCATCTCTACAAAAAATAAAAAACAGCCGGGCATGGTGGCAAGAACCTACAGTCCCAGCTACTTGTGAAGCTGAGGTAGAAGGATCACTCAATCCTCTCAAGATCAGAAGTCACCTTTCCAGCCCAGGAGTTTGAGGGGCTGCAGTAAGCTGTGATTGCACCACTGCACTCCAGCCTGGGCAATGAAATGAGAATGAAGTGAGACCTTGTCTACAAAAAAAAAAGAAAACGAAAAAAAAAAAAAGCCAGCTCATTACACTAAATCTTCTAAAACTGTTGCTAACTGAAAGTCCAATTTAGCTACATTCAGTGAGATCATCACAACAGCTGTAATAACACTAACCAGAGGGAAGAGATCTGCCTACCATAGCCCCAAAATAGACACTAAACAAGCTTTAGCTCACTCATCATAAAAATCCAGTATCCTGAAGACAACACTTGAAGCCCCAATCTAAGCAATAAATTAGTCTACCCCTAAAAAAATAATCTGGATAGGAATTAAACCTGAAAATGACACCAATCAAAAAAGATTTTTCATACCATGTATTTCCATTCCAATAAATGCCTAGCACTCAGGCAAGTACTTAATGTCTAATTTCCAAATTTCCCACAAATAAAAAAAAAATCAAGGAACATCAAATGTGGTACTTACATCAATCTAAATTCTAATGCAGCCTGAGCACGATGTTTCACCCATACAAACCTAGCACTCTCTTTGGGAGGCCAAGGCGGGCGGATCACGAGGTCAGGAGATCGAGACCACCCTGGCTAACACGGCGAAACCCCGTCTCTACTAAAAAAAAAAAAATACAAAAAAACTAGCCGGGCAAGGTGGCGGGCGTCTGTAGTCCCAGCTACTCGGGAGGCTGAGGCAGGAGAATGGCGTGACCCGGGAGGTGGAGCTTGCAGTGAGCTGAGATCCAGCCACTGTACTCCAGCCGGGGCGACAGAGCGAAATTCTGTCTCAAAAAAAAAAAAAAAACCTAGCACTCTGAGGAAGCTGAGGTGGGCAGATGGCTGCAGGCCAGGAGTTTAAGACTATCCTGGGCAACAAAATGAGACTCTGTCTCTACAAAAAATTTGCTAAATCACCAGGTATGGTGGTACACACCTGCAGTCCCAGTTACTCAGGAGTCTGATGCAGGAAGATCACTTGAGCTCAGGAGTTTGAGGCTACAGTCAGCTATGTTCATGCCACTGCACTGAGGCCTGGGCAACAAAGCAAGGCTGTCTCCAAAAAAACAAAAACAAAAAAAGAATCTAGTTCCTACCTAGTTGTTGTCTTTTCAGATAGTCTCACTTTGTCACCCAGACTGAAGTACAGTGGTATGATCTTGGCTCACTGCAACCTCTGCCTCCCAGGTTCAAGCAATTCTCCTGCCTCAGCCTCCCGAGTAGCTGGGATTACCAGCACCCGCCACCACCCCTGGCTAACTTTTGTATTTTTAGTAGAGAGAGGGTTTCACCAGCTTGGCCAGGCTGATCTTGAACTCCTGACCTCAAGTGATCTGCCCGCCTCAGCCTCCCAACATGCCGAGATTACAGGCATGAGCCATCGTGCCCAGCCTGTTTTTTTGTTGTTGTTGCTTTTGAGATGGAGTTTCACTCCTGCTGCCCAGCCTGGAGTGCAGTGGAGCAATTCCGGCTAACTGCAACCTCTGCCTCCTGGGTTCAAGCAATTCTCCTGCCTCAGCCTTCTGAGTAGCTGCGATTACAGGTGCTTACCACCACACCCAGCTAATTTTTGTATTTTTCGTGGAGGCAGCGTTTCACCATGTTGGCTAGGATGGTCTTGAACTCCTGACCTCAGATGATCCACCTGCCTCAGCCTCCTAAAGTGTTGGAATTACAGGCATGAGCCACCACGGCTGGCCCCTACCTAGCTGCTTTTTGTTTGTTTTGAGACGGAGTTTCACTCTTGTTCCCCAGGCTGGAGTGCAGTGATGTGATCTCGGCTTACCACAACCTCTACCTCCCAGGTTCAAGCGATTCTCTCTCTCCTGCCTCAGCCTCCCAAGTAGCTGGGATTACAGGGATGCGCCACCACGCCTGGCTGATTTTGTATTTTTTGTAGAGACAGGGTTTCTCCATGTTGGTCAGGCTGATCTCAGTCTCCTGACCTCAGGTGATTTGCCCACCTCGGCCTCCCAAAGTGCTGGGATTACAGGCGTGAGCCACCACACCCGGCATTGTTTTTGAAGAACAGAAACTCTAATAAAAGTTAAATATATCCATACTCCAGAGCTAAGAGGTTCAGTAAAACTGTCCCCAAATTGTTTACTTTCAGCACAGAGATAACAGCATTCTCTGTGCATTCTGAACATGTCCATTGTGGGCTAAGAAGTAGAGTTTAATTAGTTAATATGAAAATAGTGATACAGGCCGGGCGCGGTGGCTCAAGCCTGTAATCCCAGCACTTTGGGAGGCTGAGACGGGCGGATCACGAGGTCAGGAGATCGAGACCATCCTGGCTGACACGGTGAAACCCCGTCTCTACTAAAAAAAAATACAAAAACTTAGCCGGGCGAGGTGGCGGGCGCCTGTAGTCCCAGCTACTCGGGAGGCTGAGGCAGGAGAATGGCGTAAACCCGGGAGGCGGAGCTTGCAGTGAGCTGAGATCCGGCCAGTGCACTCCAGCCTGGGCGACAGAGCGAGACTCCGTCTCAAAAAAAAAAAAAAAAAGTGATACAGGCCTGGCGTGGTGGCTCAAGCCTGTAATCCCAGCACTTTGGGAGGCCGAGACGGGCGGATCACGAGGTCGGGAGATCGAGACCATCCTGGCTAACACGGTGAAACCCTGTCTCTACTAAAAAATACAAAAAAAAAAAAAAAAAAAAAAAAACTAGCCGGGTGAGGTGGCGGGCATCTGTAGTCCCAGCTACTCGGGAGGCTGAGGCAGGAGAATGGCGTGACCCGGGAGGCGGAGCTTGCAGTGAGCTGAGATCCGGCCACTGCACTCCAGCCTGTGTGACAGAGCAAGACTCTGTCTCAAAAAAAAAAAAAAAGAAAAAGAAAATAGTGATACATAAATGACAAAGGAAATTCAGAAACTCTTCTGTGACATCTAAGGATGGAAAACTGCATGTACTAGGAGACCCCGGCAGAAGATGCTGACAAAGATATGAAGAGGCAAGGTAGGCTGGCGCATTGGTGGCTCAAGCCTGTAATCCCAACACTTTGGGAGGGGGAAATGGGAGGATCAGTTAAGCTCAGGGGAAGGGAGGTGAAGGAAGACTGGAGTGGGGAGAAGGAAGGAGGAAAAGGAAAGGGGGAAGAAGGAAGGGAAAAAAGGAAGAAAGGGCAATGTATACCAGCACTGTCTGTCTACTAGAACTTCCTGAAAATGAAATGTCCTATATCCATATAGTTCTATATAGCTAGTATGACTGAAGAACTGAATTTTTAGAGTTCAATATATACTTAATAGACACTGATCAAGGAAGAAATGGAGAGAAGGAAGGTTTGGTTTTTGCGCCCAGTCTGTCATAAAGGTTTTTTTTTTTTCTTTTAAGACAGTTTTGCTGTGTCACCCAGGCTGGAGTGCAGGGGCGTAATCTCAGCTCAATGCAACCTCTGCCCCGCTGGTTCAAGCAATTCTCCTGCCTCAGCCTCCCAAATAACTGGGACTACAGGCGCCCGCCACCACGCCCAGCTACTTTTTTTTGTATTTTTAGTAGAGACGGGGTTTCACTATGTTGGCCAGCTGGTCTTAAACTCCTGACCTCGTGATCCACCCACCCCGGCCTCCCAAACTGCTGGGATTACAGGTGTGAGCCACCACGCCCAGTCCGACATAAAGGTTTTTAAACCAAACAAAAGTATTAGTTCTGGACTTTTTTTTTTTTTTTTGGAGACAGAGTCTCGCTGTGTCCCCCAGGCTGGAGTGCAGTGGCGCGACCTCGGCTCACTGCAAACTCCGCCTCCCGGGTTCACGCCATTCTCCTGCCTCAGCCTCCTGAGTAGCTGGGACTACAGGCGCCCACTACCGCGCCCGGCTAATTTTTTGTATTTTTAGTAGAGACGGGGTTTCACCGTGGTCTCGATCTCCTGACCTTGTGATCCGCCCGCCTCGGCCTCCCAAAGTGCTGGGATTACAGGCGTGAGCCACCGCGCCCAGCAGTTCTGGACTTTTTTTAAACTCACTGTATTATGTCAATAAACATGATTTTCCAGTCTACATCTCTTTTCTACCTAGCATTCCACTATAAAAATGTACCATAAGCAGTCCCATGGTAACGTATATTTAGGTTGCTATCAATTTTTCACTTACATAAATAATATTGTGATGATTATTCTTATCTTTAAGGACCTGTTCAATAGGAAATCCTTAAGTTGTGTTCATCGAAGTACATACTGTTGTCCTCTAGAAAAGGCTACAGCAATTTATACTGCTACCACCAGTGTCTGAGAATTTCTCCAAACCTTCACCGACAATAATCATCATTTTTTTTTGTCATAGTGGAAATCTCAGGAAGAAAATGGTATCTCAATTTCATCTGTATCTCTCTGGTTTTCATGTAAGACTTATTTTGTCAGTATTAATTATCTAATTTTCAAAACGGTCAACCAATTGTTCTAGAACCATTTATTGAAAAATTACACCATCCTTCCTTCACTATCTTAAAATATTGCCTTTTTGGTATCCTTTGTTCTTTCCAACTGCTGTGGGTTAAGGGTTCTGAGTGTTTCTCATTGTCTTTTCAGGTTTAACTTCTTATGACTACTTTCCTTTTCCAAATAGCTATCAAACAACCTATCTTCTTGTTTCCATATACAATAATATTAGTATCTATGGTGTCAAAATCTTCATAGAAATAAGAAAGTAATAATGATATTCATGTGTTGAACACCTACCACATGCCTGGTATTGGGTTAATCATCTAACCATCACAATAACCCCACTGGAGCCAGAGATTTCTACGTCCATTTAAAATTGAATAGGCTGGTCACAGTGCCTCACGCCTGTAATCCCAGCACTTTGGGAGATCAAGGTGGGCAGATCACCTGAGGTCGAGTTCGAAACCAGCCTGGCCAACACGGCGAAACCCCCAATCTACTAAAAATACAAAAATTAGCCAGATGCAGTAGTGGGCGCCTGTAATCCCAGCTACTCGGGAGGCTGAGGCAGGAGAATTGATTGAACTGGGAGGCAGAGGTTGCAGTAAGCCAAGATCGTGCCATTGCACTCCAACCTAGGTGACAAAGTGACACTCTATCTCAAAAAAACAAAAAAAAGACTGAAACAGAAATAAAGGAATAGAAGAGGCAAGGTTCTACACTATGAATAAGACAAAGCATTCACCATTAACCCAAGAATTAATGCCACCTTCTAAATTTTCAAGGAAAAGAGGAATCATCAGAATGGGCTTTTACAATTTAAGTTCTTCTGAAGCAAGATGCTAAATATTAAGCTTTCATAATAAACAAATTCAAGAAGTATATCCCTATTTCTCCTCCACGGTTCCTATTTATCTTTACTATTCAGACATACCTTCATCTAGTACCAAAGGAAAAGATATATATACATACAACACGACAAAACAGTAAAAATCTCTTCTACATATCCAAACACTGGCCTGAAGAATGACATTACGAGAAACTTTTACTTTCAACATTACCTATTTTTCTATAATGTCTGAATTTTTTCAACCGGCATCTGTCTGTGAGCAGGGGGGAGAAAATGAAGACACCTCCCTGCCCCACCAGGGCTTTCATAAAATGTGTGCTCTGCTTGAAGAAACCCTGGGGTAGGGTAGAAGAGTATTAGGGGACTTACCAGTTTTACCTTTTTAAAAATAACATGTTGGCAGGGTGTGATGGCTCACACCTGTAATCCCAGCACTTTGGGAGGCTGAGGAAGGAGTTCAAGACCAGCCTGGGCAACATGGTGAAACCCTGTCTCCATAAAACTACAAAAATTAGCCAGGCATGGTGGTGAATACCTGTAGTCCCAGCTACTCAGGAGGCTGAGGTGGGAGGACTCCCTGGGCCCAAGAGGTCCAGGCTGTGGTGAGCCGTGATCACGCCACCACATTCCAGCCTGGGTGACAAAACAAGACCCTATCTCAAAATAAAAATAAAAACAAAAAATGAAATGTTAAGCAGAGCCTCAAAGTATAAAATATAAATGCACAACTGTTCTGATTGAAGGAGAAGGACAACTCAGAAAACTATCATTATTACAACCTATTTATTATAGTTACCTACAGTTCTACAGAATAGTCTTGATAGAATGGGTTTTGAACAAATTTTTATAAACTTTTTTTTTTTTTTGAGACAGGGTCTCACTTTGTCACCCAGGCTAGAGTGCAGTGGTGCAATCTTGGCTCACCATAGCCTCAACCTCCTGGGTTCAAGCAATCCTCCTGCCTCAGCCCCCTAAGTAGCTGGGACTACAGGCTCACACCACCACACCGGCTGATTTTTTATTTTAATTTATTTTATTTTGTAGAGGTGGGGGGGGTTTCATCATGTTGCTTGGGCTATGAGTCACTGCGCCCTGCCTTAAATCAACATTTTTTTTTTTTTTTTGAGATGGAGTCTCACTCTGTCGCCCAGGCTGGAGTGCAGTGGCTCAATCTCGGCTCACTACAAGCTCCACCTCCCGGGTTCACACCAGTCTCCTGCCTTGGCCTCCCAAGTAGCTGGGACTACAGGCGCCCACCACCACACCCGGCTAATTTTTTTGCATTTTTAGTAGAGACAAGGTTTCACCATGTTAGACAGGATGGTCTCGATCTCCTGACCTCGTGATCCGCCCACCTCCGCCTCCCAAAGTGCTGGGATTACAGGTGTGAGCCACTGCGCCCTGCCAAATCAACTTTTTTTTTTTTTTTTTTTTTTTTTTGAGACGGAGTCTCGCTCTGTCACCCAGGCTGGAGTGCAGTGGCCGGATCTCAGCTCACTGCAAGCTCCGCCTCCCGGGTTCACGCCATTCTCCGGCCTCAGCCTCCCGAGTAGCTGGGACTACAGGCGCCCGCCACCTCGCCCGGCTAGTTTTTTTTTTTTGTATTTCTTAATAGAGACGGGGTTTCACCGTGTTAGCCAGGATGGTCTCGATCTCCTGACCTCGTGATCCGCCCGTCTCGGCCTCCCAAAGTGCTGGGATTACAGGCTTGAGCCACCGCGCCCGGCCCAAATCAACTTTTTAATTCACACACAATGTATGTACACACTTTAAGAATACAGTTCAATGGCCAGGCGCAGTGGCTCACACCTGTAATCCCAGCACTTTGGGAGGCTGACGCGGGCGGATCACCTGAGGTCAGGAGCTCAAGACCATCCTGGCCAACATGGTGAAACCCTGTCTCTACTAAAAACATAAAAATTAGCTGGGAGTGGTGGTGTGTGCCTGTAATCCCAGCTTCTCAGGAGGCTGAGGCAGGAGAATCACATTAACCTGGGAGGCAGAGGTTGCAGCGAGCCAAGACGGCGCCCCGGCCATCCAACCTGGGCAACAGAGCGAGACTCTGCCTCAAAAAACAGTTTGATGAGTTTTGACAAAACATACTGTGTAACCACCACCACAACCAAAACACAGAATATTTCCATCACTCCAGAAAGTACCCTCTTGCCCCTTGGCAATTTACTCACCTACCACTGTACAAATTATTTTCAACTAATTAACAGAATCTGAGTGAACTAGGACTTGACAATGGGAGCACTTCCAGAGACTGCCACCAAGTCACTTATTTACTTATTCCCATATTAACTCACCCTTTTATCAATATTTACTATGCCTCTTCTACATGACTCAATGTCCTAGGTAGGGACTGCATTCAACATTGAATAAAACAAATCCCTTCTTACTCTCTAAAGAGGTGAAGGATGAAACACAATAGATTAAAAATAAATACTATGTTATATAGCAATAATATAGGGTTGGGGAGGGAAACAGTAACAGTTTTTGAAGAGGAGTACTATTATAGAGGAGTCAACAAAGGTCTCTTTCAGGACATTTCCCAGTATAATAGATATACATATATAAAGATACATCAAAACTGCCAAAGCCAAGGTGACACAGCAACTCCTTAACACTTACGTAGTAAGAACTTTGAGTATATAAAGCAAGGCTATGTAAAGGGTCATCTTATGCCTGAAACAAGAATTTCTTATATTTAAAAATTTAACCTTTTTCTTTTTTTTTTTTTTTGAGACGGGGTCTCCTGTGTTGCCCAGGCTGGAGTATAGCGGTACAATCTCAGCTCACTGCAACCTCTGCCTCCCTGATTCAAGTGATTCTCCCGCCTCAGCCTCCCAAGTAGCTGGGATTACAGGCGCACACCACCACGCCTGCCTAATTTTTCTATTTTTAGTAGAAATGGGTTTCACCATGTTGGCCAGGCTAGTCTCAAACTCCTGACCTCAAGTGATTCACCCACTTCAGCCTCCTAAAGTGCTGGGATTACAGGCGTGAGCCACCACACCCAGCCACTAATTCTCTTTTTCTATTCGGCAACCCAACACTGGAATCTGACCAATTCCTCAATCACATTCATGTGAAAAGTTTTTTTCTGATAGCCGATAGTCTTGCAAGCCAAACGAATTAGTCAAGACTCTAGGACATAGTCTTTAGATAAACTGGGACCATCTTCTGTGAAGTCCTGATATAATGGAAAGCCCTTGAGTAAAGAAACTTCCTCGTTAACTTTACAATACAGTCTCACCTCTACGCATTCATCAATCCTTTATTCATGCCATCCTTTTTACCAAAATCGAGAAAAAGGAAATTGAGTTGTTAACCTCACAAACACACACAAAAATCACATGGCATTACTGAAAACAATGCAATGGACTTCACAGTTTATTATTTTAAAAAATAATAGAGGCCGGGCGCGGTGGCTCAAGCCTGTAATCCCAGCACTTTGGGAGGCCGAGGCGGGCGGATCACAAGGTCAGGAGATCGAGACCACAGTGAAACCCCGTCTCTACTAAAAATACAAAAAATTAGCCGGGCGCGGTGGCGGGCGCCTGTAGTCCCAGCTACTCAGGAGGCTGAGGCAGGAGAATGGCGGGAACCCGGGAGGCGGAGCTTGCAGTGAGCCGAGATCGCGCCACTGCACTCCAGCCTGGGCAACAGCGTGAGACTCCGTCTCAAAAAAAAAAAAAAAAAAAAAAAATAATAGAATAACCTTAGTTGTTACGCCTCAAGACAAGAGTCAAAAGTCTTACAAGCAGACATTCAACAAATCTGCTTGGCCTTCTATCTTCTGAGACAGGCCAAGCTACGCAGTGACAACATTCCAGATGCTATAAAGCAAATCAAGCAGAACGAAAGTGAGGACACTGAACACGTACCATCTAAAGAAGGCACAGGCAACAGGCAGGGGTCAGACCAATGCCTCTATGCTTTGAAAGTCTGGGTTTCTTCAGTTTGGAAACAAAGTAATTCAGTGTTTTGGGGGTTCCCCTCCATTGTTTCAACTCCATCTTTCTTTTTTTTTTTTTTTTGAGACAAGAGTCTCGCTCTGTTGCCCAGGCTGGAGTGCAGTGGCACGATCCCAGCTCACTGCAAGCTCCGCCTCCCCAGTTCATGCCATTCTCCTGCCTCAGCCTCCCGAGTAGCTGGGACAACAGGCGCCCGCCACCACACCCGGCTAATTTTTTGTATTTTTAGTAGAGACGGGGTTTCACAGTGTTAGCCAGAATGGTCTCGATCTCCTGACCTCGTGATCCGCCTGCCTCGGCATCCCAAAGCGCTGGGATTATCAACTCCATCTTTCAAAGCTGCCTAAAATCTTTTTTTTTTTTTTTTTAAGAAACAAAGGAAGGATATAAGGTGCCAAGACGGAAAAAAAGATAAAATGAAGATGTAAGACAGCAAAGTGACTTTGAATGGGGGTATCAGAGACCTCTATGATATCACCAGAACAGGTAAAAAAAAAAAAAAAAAAAAAAAAAGATGTAAAATAGGTAATATAAAGGTATAAAATAGTAAACACTGACACTCTGTCCATGTCAGGGCTACATGTCAGACTGTTGGCAGGGTTTAGGGCAAACTGGAGATGACATGCCCCAACTATAAAAGACCTTTGCTGCAAAGCAGAAAAGCAGGTCCGTGGCTGCCAGATCTGCTTTTTCAAAAGCAGCCTGAATCCACATTTTTATACAAAATCTCCTTTTTAAATGTGGACAACTAATTCAAATTTACAACACTGTATGAGCCAAAGAAAACATATCAGCAGATTGGATTTAGTCCATAAAACTTTTTAGGCAGAGGTTGAAAACATCTGCCTAAATACATGCTTTTTTCAGTGGTAATACTCAACTGTGTGGCAGAAAGTACATCCTGCGCTTCCAAAAAAACACTATTTTTTGAGTATATATCTGACACAATCACTGAAGGAAAGCACACTTAAAATACCCCATTTCTAGGCCGGGCGTGGTGGCTCAAGCCTGTAATCCCAGCACTCTGGGAGACCGAAGCGGGTGGATCACCTGAGGTCAGGAGTTCAAGACCAACCTGGCCAACTTGGCGAATCCCCATCTCTACTAAAAATACAAAAAAAAATTAGCCGGGGCTGGGTGCCGTGGCTCATGCCTGTAATCCCAGCACTTTGGGAGGCCGAGGCGGGCAGATCACCCGGGGTCGGGAGTTTGAGACCAGCCTGGCCAACATGGAGAAACCCCATCTCTACTAAAATTACAAAATTAGCTGGGCATGGTGGCCTATGCCTCTAATCCCAGCTACTCGGGAGGCTGAGGCAGGAGAATCACTTGAACCTGGGAGGTGGAGGTTGCGGTGAGCTGAGATCGAGCCATTGCACTCTAGCCTGGGCAACAGACAAACTCTGTCTCAAAAAAAAAAAGGGGGGGCTGGGCGCAGTGGCTCACGCCCGTAATCCCAATACTTTGGGAGGCCAAGGCAGGAGGATCAGTTGAGGTCGGAAACCCAGGAGGTGGAGGTTGCAGTGAGCTGAGATTGCACCATTGCACTCCAGCCTGGGCAACAAAAGCGAAACTCCATCTCAAAACAAAAAAACAAACAAACAAAAAGCTCCATTTCTGGAACGCCTAAAATATGTACTGTAAACAAAATTCAATGAAGGAAAACATTAGCAAATGAATTTTTGTCAAATTGGGCTCACCAAATTTTAGCTTTCTCACTATGGGCAAAACCAGCCCCTATCTTCTAGACAAAAAAAACCTGAGATTTCTTTTTTTTTTTGAGACGGAGTCTTGCTCTGTCGCCCAGGCTGGAGTGTGATGGCCGGATCTCAGCTCACTGCAACCTCTGCCTCCCGGGTTTACGCCATTCTCCTGCCTCAGCCTCCTAAGTGACTGGGACTACAGGCGCCTGCCACCACGCCCGGCTAATTTTTTGTATTTTTTAGTAGAGACAGGGTTTCACCGTGTTAGCCAGGTTGGTCTCGATCTCCTGACCTCGTGATGCGCCCGTCTCGGCCTCCCAAAGTGCTGGGATTACAGGCTTGAACCACCGCGCCCGGCCAAAACCTAAGATTTCTATAGCACGTCATTAAAACATACTACTTACCTTCAAAAACAAAAAACTGTAGGCCAGGCGTGGTGGCTCACCGCTATAATCCCAGCACTTTGCAGGGCTGAGGCAGGCAGATCACGAGGTCAGGAGATAGAGATCATCTTGACTAACACAGTGAAACCATGTCTCTACTAAAAATACAAAAATTAGCCAGGTGTGGTGGCACGCGCCTGTAGTCCCAGCTACTCAGGAGGCAGAGGCAGGAGATTCACTTGAACCTGGGAGGCTGAGGATGCAGTGAGCCAAGATCACACCACTGCACTCCAACCTGGGGAACAGAGCGAGGCTCCATCTCAAAAAAAAAAAAATTAGTTCCCTTGAAAAATTAATAAAGTCAGGCCGGGCGCGGTGGCTCAAGCCTGTAATCCCAGCACTTTGGGAGGCCGAGACGGGTGGATCACGAGGTCAGGAGTTCGAGACCATCCTGGCTAACACGGTGAAACCCCGTCTCTACTAAAAAATACAAAAAACTAGCCGGGCGAGATGGCGGGCGCCTGTAGTCCCAGCTACTCGGGAGGATGAGGCAGGAGAATGGCGTAAACCCTGGAGGCGGAGCTTGCAGTGAGCTGAGATCCAGCCACTGCACTCCAGCCCGGGCGACACAGCGAGACTCCGTCTCAAAAAAAAAAAAAAAAAAAAAGAAAAATTAATAAAGTCAATCTTTTAGAAAGGGTACCTGTGGCCTCTTACTGCCTTGGGAAGCCTTGAGCAATTACCTTTCTTTTTCCTTAGCGACAGGGTCTGGCTCTATTGCCCAGGCTGGAGTGCAGTGGTGCAATCATAGCTCTCTGATACCTTGAACTCCTGGGCTCAAGGGATCCTCCCACCTTACCCTCCCAAAGTGCTGGGATTATAAGCATGAGCCACCATGCCCAGCCTACATTTTTATGGATTATAAAGCTGCATTATAGGGTCTAGAACAGTAGTTCTTAACTTTTTTGAAACTCTAATGAATATGGTAGAACACATTTTCCTTGAGAAAATGCATCCCTACTCAAAAACATTTTACAGAGTTCTCGGGCTCCCTGGAGTCCATAGGCCATAGATTAAGAATGCAATGTCGCCGGGCACGGTGGCTCACGCCTGTAATCCCAGCACTTTGGGAGGCCAAGGCAGGTGGATCACGAGGTCAGGCGTTCAAGACCAGCCTGGCCAAAATGGTGAAACCCCGTCTCTACTAAAAATACAAAAAAATTAGCTGGGTGTGGTGGCAGGCGCCTGTAATCCCAGCTACTCTGGAGGCTGAGGCAGAGAACTGCTTAAAACCTGGAGGGGCGGAGGTTGCAGAGAGCCGAGACCACGCCACTGCACTCCAGCCTGGGCAACAGAGCAAGACTGTCTCAAAAAAAAAAAAAGAATGCAATGTCCTGCCGCAGGCTAGGCGCGGTGGCTCACGCCTGTAATCCCAGCACTAGGCCGAGCCGGGCGGATCACCTGAGGTCAGGAGTTCAAGACCAGCCTGGCCAACATGGCAAAACCCCGTCTCCACTAAAAATACAAAAATTAGCTGGACATGGTGGTGGACGCCTGTAATTCCAGCTATTCGGGACACTAAGACTGGAGAATCACTTGAACCCTGGAGGCAGAGGTTGCAGTGAGCCGAGACCATGCCACTGCACTGTCCGGCCTGGGTGACAAGAGAGAAACTCCGTCTCAAGAAAAAAAACAAAAAATACAAAAATTAGCCAGGCACGGTGGCAGGCGCCTGTAATCCCAGCTACTCAGAAGGCTAAGGCAGGGAGAATTGCTTAAAACCAGGAGGCAGGGGTTGCAGTGAGCCAAGACAGTGCCACTGCATTCCAGCCTGGGCAATAGAGCAAGACTGCCTCCAGAAGAAAAAAAAAAAAGAGGCCAGGTGTGGCGGCAGGTGCCTGTAATCCCAGCTACTCGGGAGGCTAAGGCAGGAGAATCGCTTGAACCCAGGAGGTGGAGGTCGCAGTGAGCCAAGATTCCACCACCACACTCCAGCCTGGGCAACAGAGCGAGACTCCCATCTCAAAAAAAAAAAAAAAAAAAAAAAGAAACACAATGTCCTACCATGGAGAATAAGTGTACTTGTTTTGAATCCAGGTATCACTCTGTTGCCCAGGCTGGCATGCAGTGGCACGATCATGGCTCACTGTGCAGCCTACAGAGACTATTAAACCTACTTAACTCTCCAATCTCTGCTGCTTCTTACTCTTCCATCTCTATCTTCTTGCTCTGTCAGGTAACTACCATCTTCAGTCTCTTAACTAACGTACCTCACAATCCATTTTCCATACTTCCTTGAAATGATTTTAAAACATAAATCACCCCTTAAACCCCTTCCTTCCTCCCTCCTTCATCTGTACTACTGAACGTGTTGTAGGCTGCACGCAGTGGCTCATGCCTGTAATCTCAGCACTTTCAGGAGGCCAAGGCAGGGGGATCACCTAAGGGCAGGAGTATGAGACCAGCCTGACCAACATGGAGAAACCCCGTCTCTACTAAAAATACAAAATTAGCCAGGCGTGGTGGCACATGCCTGTAATCCCAGTTACTTGGGAGGCTGAGGCAGGAGAATTGCTTGAACCGGGAGGAGGAACTTGCAGTGAGCTGAGATCGCGCCATGGCACGCCAGCCCGGGCAACAAGAGCGAAACTCTATCTCAAAAAAAAAAAAAAAAAAAAAAGGTGTAAATAATTTATGTGTCTACCCATATTAGAGAAAGAAAGAGATGGCAATCCTTCCTACCATCAGAAGGCTTCAATGGCTTCCCTAATAACCTTACCTCTCCAACTCATCTGTAATCACTCTCCAAAGTGTCAAACACAAGTGGCCTCCTTTCAGTTCTGAAAGCACACTAAATTCTTCCCATCTTCCAGTTTGGGCACTTACTGTTTCCTCTACCTGGATACCCTCTCCTTGACATTCTACAAAATTGGTTCCTCACTCTTCCCAAAAAGAACTTCAGGGGCCGGGCGCAGTGGCTCAAGCCTGTAATCCTAGCACTTTGGGAGGCCGAGACGGGTGGATCACAAGGTCAGGAGATCGAGACCATCCTGGCTAACACGGTGAAACCCCGTCTCTACTAAGAAATACAAAAAACTAGCCGGGCAAGGTGGCAGGTGCCTATAGTCCCAGCTACTCGGGAGGCTGAGGCAGGAGAATGGTGTGAACCCGGGAGGCGGAGCTTGTAGTGAGCTGAGATCCAGCCACTGCACTCCAGCCTGGACGACAGAGCGAGACTCCGTCTCAAAAAAAAAAAAAGAAATTCATTCCCCCTTTTCAGTGTCTGAGTCCTGAACTGGACACCTCTGTTACTTTTCTCAATTTGTAATTTATTTGCTTACCTTTTGTGTCCCCCGCCCCCAACAATTGTGTTAAGTTTCCAAAAGACAAGACCTCATCTGTCATTGTACCCCAATATATTCACAGGCCGACAACAGGAGCTGGTAAATGATAGGCTCTCAAGTACTATTTGTTGAATAAATTACCCAATCAGAGTCAAATAGTGAACAGATCTTAGATGTTTATAGAATATGTGTGAAAAAAATCCACCAAAACCCTGCATTTGAGAGAATAGCATTAACCAAACTTCCTTCCATTTAGGATGTCACTATGCCCTACAGAAACAGGGTGGCGCCCTGAAATGCTTAGTGGTTAGGACTATCCATTCTAAAAATAATAAATCGTGGCCGGGCACGGTGGCTCATGCCTGTAATCCCAACACTTAGGGAGGCCGAGGCGGGTGATCCCCTGAGGTCAGGAGTTCAAGACTAGCCTGGTCAACATGGTGAAACCCCATCTCTACTAAAAATAAAAAAATGAGCCAGGCGTGGTGACACACACCTGTAATCCCAGCTACTCAGGAGGCAGAAGCAGGAGAATCGCTTGAACCCAGGAGGCAGAGGTTGCAGTGAGCAGAGATTGTGCCACTGCACTCCAGGCTGGGTGACAGAGCGAGACTTTGTCTCAAAAAATAATAATAATAATAAATCGTAGGTCTGTGTGCCCTCCCAGTAATCATCATTCCCCATCTCTGTGTTCATCTCAGAAATATTCCAAGCTTCCTCCCTCCAATTCCTCGGAACAAAACAGATCACACTTTTTGTAATCCATATTTTACAGGCTAAACCAAATTCAAAAGTACCTACATACTTGGTATTACATAAATACACTAAGGTGGTACTACTACTACCACCACCACTGCTAAAACTGAACTGTACCTAGGCTACAAAACTAAAAACATCAACCTCCAAAACTGGAGAGCTTTCTCTGGTGCTAAAAGGTTTAAAAAACAAAGAGATGGAATTACACTGGATATAGAGCTTTTTAATCAAATCACTTATTAAAGAAACCTCAATACAACTCTCTTACAAAATGCAATTAAGCCCAAATGGTGGCAGTAAAACTTATCATTTACGTATGAACACTAGTTCACAAAATACATGTCCCGGCAAAGAACAAACTGAGCCCGATTTGCTCCACAAGTTGTTCATGGCAGCCACCGGTTTTGGCTATTTAACAAGCTTCTAAATCCTAATACACACGTCAGGCTGTCTAGAATAACAGGACAGACTACATCAGTACTTCCACAAACGAAAAAAGTCAGGGTCATCTGAAAGACAAGAAAAACAATGGTGTGATATATGCCTTACCTCTCTGGGCGCACACTCTAAAAGAAAACATATAAATGATGATAGTTGTAACAGTGGCTAAGTGACTTTTATTTTGTCTCATTTAGTTTCCACAATAACCCTGTAAAGGGGTCACTGCTACTCCCTGCTGTTTTAGTGATAAGAAAACTGAGGCACCTGGAAATGAAGACTCTTGACCTCAGATCAAAAGATAGCAGGGCCAAGATTTGAACCCAGGCTGACTAGTTCAGAACACTTCCGTTATGCTCCCCACAGAAGCTTCACTGCCTCTCTCCTGCCAGGTCCTTCTACACTCTCAAAGGCTTTCCCTTCAATCCAATTAACAAATTCCCCATAAACCCTGTACTGCCACTGATGGCTTCCAACTTCTGTGCACCACTGCTGCTCCCCAGCTTCTGCTGCCATGCTCCACCCCTAAGATTTGGAAAGTCAAAGACAAAAGTTGATAAGTTTCTTAGGCGCTAAGAGAAGCAAAATAAGTCACCTCATATAAGCAGAACTCACGCCGACTGCCACTGGAACGCAAGCCGGCCTCAGCTCCAGCCCAAGAAAAAAAGTGAGAACTCTAATATTCCCGTAGGAGACAAATTTGGACTATCCCTTTTTTGGCCACCAGGCTGGAAAGAACGGAAGCGATACTAACATTTACTGAGGGGCAGCCACATGCGCCCTAGGAGAAGACAGAACCAGGCCAATGGGGACTGGATGGGGGGAAGGGCACACAGGAGTTCCGGGAAAATAAATCCAAATAATGGGGTTCATACGACCAAAAGGCAAAGAGTAGGGAGTGGCCGCCCCCAGGCCGACTGCAAGAAAAAGTGGCGCTAAGAGCTGCTCTGGAGAGAAGGCGACCCAGAGCCTCGGGAGCTAGGCCAGGGCCAGGGGAAGCCCTGAAGGGCGGGGAGGGGGAGGAGCCGGAGAGAGTGGAGCCCGCTCAGAAGAGGCCAGGGTGTAAGCGCGGGGGAGCGACTCCGCGCCAGGCCTTCCCCGAGCCCTTGACCCAGCTGGGGAAAAAAGATAAGAGATGAAACCACTGGAGCCGGTTAAGCTGCCCTAACTTCCATCAGAGGCGCTCACTCACCTGGGCCTACCACAGCGATCGCAGCTGCAGCTCGCAACGGCACAACCAGCCCGAACCTCGCCCCCGCCCCACAGCGCGCCCAGCGTCTCCGCTCTCCGACGACGGCGACGGCGTAGACCCGCTGCGTCCTGGGAAATGTAGTCCTACGCCCGCCTCTCCTGGCCGACTTGGCTGCCACCGGAACTACCTTTCCCAAAAGACAAGGCGAGCGTTGGGCCCGCCGCTTTGCGTCACGCGCTCGGTTGTCGGCAGTCACGTGGATTGCTCGGGTCCATTCCCCTCCCCCCGCCTGGGTGGCCCGGAGATGGAGGAGGGCGGTGAACGGAAGGGGCGGGGGCGTTGCTGACGCCACTGCCCCCACCATTTTGGAACCGGCCTGCAGGGAGAGTCTGAGCCCCACCTACTCCGGGCCAGCTTACCTGGTCGAAAAGCTTCCGAGTTGGGAGTCTGCCGATTTTCGGTCTCTGCTGTACCCCCTTCCGCTTTGTGACCTTGAGCAAATTCATCCCTCCTCTCTAAACCTGTTTCCTCCCCTTTGAAATGAGACTCCTAATTTCCACCCCACAGCATTTGCGAGGCTCCGACAAAGTAAGGCACAGGAAAGCCTCAAGCACCCTGAAGGCGCAACGCAAATGGAGGGGTTGGTTTGGTTTCGTTTTTTTAAATTTTCATTGTGTGCCCTCATTCGGAGACCCAGAAGCCGCCGCTCCCCAGCCCTCCTTCTGTAAATATGATTTTCTGACTAGCCTCCTGGGAAGCTTGTTAAAATGGATGCTACTTGGGTATTGAACCCGAAGTTTACTGGGGAGTGTATCCCTGCAATCTACATTTTAAACCAACCTGTCGGGTGATTCTTACCCACCTACAAGTTTGAGAATCCCAGCGTTTATCAGTTTTGCACAGGCTGGTTTCCTCCGGAATTTCTGCGCTAGTGCCTTTGAACATTTAAGACCCATCTCATATGTCACCTGTGATGCTTTCAAAGTTGACTAGCTCCTCCCTGTGCTTGTGTTCCCACTGTAAGTTTGCCTCTTACTCTATAAGTATCAGGGCCTTCCCCGACCAGACTGTGAGCTCTCTGAGAGCCGAGATCAGTTTTGATGGATTTCTGCACCTCCAGAGAAAAGTAGACAAAGTACACATCAATGAATAAAGAAATCCAATGCTCTTCCTAAGAGAAAAGCTGCAAGGCTCAACTCAAGTCGCAGACCACAGCACATCAGCCCTTGCCCTCAGTGGTTTCGGCAGCATTCTTTCCACACGGCTTACTCTTTCTCCTTTGAGCACTTCCTGTGGTCCACGTACTGAGTAGTGCTTCTTAAAACGTTCTAATTTAATTGTTTTTTGTTTTTTGTTTTTTTGAGATTCCCCCTATGTGGCCCCGGGTTGAGCGCAGTGGTGCGATCTCGGCTCACTGCAACCTCTGCCTCCCAGGTTCAAGCGATTCTCCTGCCTCAGCCTCATGAGTAGCTGATTTTAGGGCCATATGCGACCACCCGGCTAATTGTTGTACTTTTTGTGGAAACGGGGTTTCGCCATGTTGGCCAAGCTGATCTCCGACTCCTGACCTCAAGTGATCCACCTGCCTCGGCCTCCCAAAGTGCTGGGATTTCAGGCTGGAGCCACGGGGCTGAGTCAATTTAATTTAATTTTTTTTTTTTTTTTTTTTTTTTTTTGAGACAGAGTCTCGCTCTGTCGCCCAGGCTGGAGTGCAGTGGCGCAATCTCGGCTCACTGCAAGCTCCGCCTCCCGGGTTCACGCCATTCTCCTGACTCAGCCTCCTGAGTAGCTGGGACTACAGGCGCCCGCCACCGCGCCCGGCTAATTTTTTGTATTTTTAGTAGAAACGGGGTTTCACCGTGGTCTTGATCTCCTGACCTTGTGATCCGCCCGCCTCGGCCTCCCAAAGTGCTGGGATTACAGGCGTGAGCCACCGCGCCCGGCCAATTTAATTTTAAATTAAAAGACTTTCTGGGTATCTACTGTAATACCATGCCCAGTGTAAAATACTGGGAACATGGTAGTAAACTAGATGGATACCAAAATACCTACTTTGCTCCCCTTTTAAGAAATACAGGCAAGGCCAGGCGCGGTGGCTCACGCCTGTAATCCCAGCACTTTGGGAGGCCGAGACAGGCAGATCACGAGGTCAGGAGATCGAGACCATCCTGGCTAACACGGTGAAACCCCGTCTCTACTAAAAATACATTTTAAAAAATAAGCCGGGCGTGGTGGCGGGCGGCTGTAGTCCCAGCTACACGGGAGGCTGAAGCAGGAGAATGGTGTGAACCCGGGAAGCGGAGCTTGCAGTGAGTGGAGATCGCGCCACAGCACTCCAGCCTGGGCGACAAAGCAAGACTCCATCTCAAAAAAAAAAAAAGAAAAGAAATACAGGCATATGCTAGGAACGGTGGATCACCGCTTAGGAGAATGCTGTGACTGATCTGATCCTCTTTCTAGGCCACAAAAAACTTTCTCCATATCAGCAATAAGGCGGTTTTGCCTTCTTATGAATCATTTATTTCCTGGAGTTGCACTTTTTCTTTCTTTCTTTTTCTTTTTTTTTTTTTTTGAGACAGAGCCTTGCTCTGTTGCCCAGGCTAGAGTGCAGTGGCGCGATTTCAGCTCACTGCCACCTCCGCCTCCCAAGTTCAAGCAGTTCTCCTGCTTCAGCCTTCCAAGTAGCTGGGATTACAGGCGCCCGCCACTGTGCTTGGCTAATTTTAGTATTTTTAGTAGAGACAGAGTTTCACCATCTTGACCACGCTGGTCTCAAACTCCTGACCTCATGATCCACCTGCCCCTGCCTCCCAAAATGCTGGGATTACAGGCGTGAGCTACCACGCCCGGGCTGGAGTTGCCCTTTTAATTTCTTTTTTTTGTTTTTGTTTTTGTTTTTGTTTCTTTGAGATGGAGTCCCGCTCTGTCTCCCAGACTGGAGTGCAGTGGAGAGATCTCAGCTCACTGCAACCTCTGCCTCCCGGGTTCACGCCATTCTCCTGCCTCAGCCTCCCGAGTAGCTGGGATTACAGGCGTGTGCCCCCAAGCCCAGCTAATTTTTTTTGCATTTTTAGTAGAGACGGGGTTTCACCGTGTTAGCCAGGATGGTCTCGATCTCCTGACCTCGTGATCCACCCGCCTCGGCCTCCCAAAGTGCTGGGATTACAGGCGTGAGCCACCATGCCTGGCATTTTCTTTTTCTGTTTTTGAGACGGAGTCTGGCTCTGTCGCCCAGGCTGGAGTGCAGTGGCACAATCTGGGCTCACTGCAAGCTCCGCCTCCTGGGTTCATGCCATTCTCCTGCCTCAGCCTCCGGAGTAGCTGGGACTACAGGCGCCCACCAGCACGCCCCGCTAATTTTTTTTTTTTTTTTTTTTTGTATTTTTTAGTAGAGACGCGGTTTCACCATGTTAGCCAGGATAGTCTCAATCTCCTGATCTCGTGATCTGCCCACCTCAGCTCCCAAAGTGCTGGGATTACAGGCGTGAGCCACCATACAGGCCTTTTTTTTTTTTTTTTTTTTTTTTTTTGAGACAGAGTTTTGCTGTGTTGCCCAGGTTGGAGTGCAATGACGCAGTATCTGCTCACTGCAGGCTCTGCCTCCTGATTTCAAGCGATTCTCCTGCCTCAGCCTCCCAAGTAGCTGGGACTGCAGGCGCCTGCCACCACACCTGGCTAATTTTTGTATTTTTTTTTTAGTAGAGACAGGGTTTCACCATGTTAGCCAGGCTGGTCTCGAACTCCTGACCTGAAGTGATCCACCCACTTCGGCCTCCCAAAGTGCTGGGATTACAGGTGTGAGCCACTGTGCCTGTCCTAATTTCCTTCAAGAACTTTTTCTTTGCATTTGCAAGTTGGCTAATTGACACAAGAGGCCTAGCTTTCTGCCTGTCTAGGCTTTTGACATCCCTTCCTCACTAAGCTTAATCATTTCTAGCTTTTGATTTAAAGTGAGAGACATGAACAGTTAGAGGCCATTGTAGGATTTTATAGGGTTATTAATTGACCTATTGTCAATATTGTTGTGTCTCAGGCAACAGGGAACGGGGAGACTGGAGGAGAAGGAGAGAAACGGAATGGCCAGTTGGTGGAGCAGTCAGTACGCACACAACGCTTACTAAGTTCACACAACACTTATTAAATTCACTTACTAAGTTCATAGGTGCAGTATGTGGCACTGCCAAACAATTACAATAGTAACATAACTGATGTTAATTGATAGGAATATCACTGATCACTATAACAGGTATAATAATAATGAAAAAGTTTGAAATATTGCAAGAATTACCAAAATGTGACAGGGACACAAAGTGAGCATATGCCTTTGGAAAAATGGTGCCAATAGAGTTGCTTGACACGGGTTGCCACAAACTCGCAGTTTATAAGAAACAATGCCATATCTACAAATCACAGTAAAACAAGATCTATCTTGGATCTGTTCTAACATCTCTACCAATCTCTGCCCCTTCCCTGGCCCAGAAATTTACCCCAATGTTCCAGTCTCTGTCCTCTCCTCTCCTCATTCAGCCTCTCTCCCTGAGTGACCTCTCCTCTTGAGTGATGTGGCATCCTCAGGTAGCTTTAACATCTCTTATTTTTAATTTTTAATTTTTTATTGTATTTATTGTATTTATTTATTTATTTATTTGTTTATTTTTGAGATGGAATCTCGCTCTGTCGCCCAGGCTGGAGTGCAGTGGCGCAATCTCAGCTCACTGCAAGCTCCGCCACCCGGGTTCTGCCATTTTCCTGCCTCAGCCTCCCAAGTAGCTGGGACTACAGGCGCCCGACACCTCGCCCAGTTAATTTTTTGTATATTTAGTAGAGACGAGGTTTCACTGTGTTAGCCAGGATGGTCTCAAACTCCTGACCCCAAGTGATCCGCCCTCAGCCTCCCAAAGTGCTGGGATTACAGGCGTGAGCCACCGCACCTGGCCTATTTTTTATTTTTTGAGACGGAATCTCGCTCTGTCACCCAGGCTGGAGTGCAGTGGCACAATCTTGGCTCACTGCAAGCTCTGCCTCCCGGGTTCACGCCATTCTCCTGCCTCAGCCTCCCGAGTAGCTGGGACTACAGGCGCCCACCACCACGCCCGGCTAATTTTTTGTGTTTTTAGTAGAGACAAGGTTTCACCATGTTAGCCAGGATGGTCTCGAATCTCGCTCTGTCACCCAGGCTGGAGTGCAATGGCGCCATCTCGGCTCACTGCAAGCTCTGCCTCCTGGGTTCACACCATTCTCCTGCCTCAGCCTGCGGAGTAGCTGGGACTACAGGCACCCACCACCACGCCCGGCTAATTTTTTGTATTTTTAGTAGAGACAGAGTTTCACCGTTAGCCAGGATGATCTCAATCTCCTGACCTTGTGATCTGCCCACCTTGGTCTCCCAAAGTTCTGGGATTATAGGCGTGAGCCACCGCATCCGGCCACTTTAACATCTGTTTTAAGCACCTTATTCCCTTATCTACATCTTAGATTCAACTCACTTAGTTCCAGATATATAGGAGCCACCATACTCTGATTTCCCACTGGTATCTCAAATTCACCCTGCCAGAAACCAAACTCTTCTTCCTTCCAATACAGCATTACCTAGTTAGGTGTGTATTTAATTGTTTGTATGTCTGCATTCTCCATGAGGCTTTGAGTTCCTTTCAAAGCAGAGAAAACTGTATCACTTCATTCATTTGGTGGGCACATACCATGGGTCAGGCCCTGTACTATGATACTCAGGAAAAAAAAGAGTAAACACAACAGATGTGGTCCCTTCCCTCACAGAGCTTACCTCCAACTGGGGAGATAGCATTAAGAAGTCTATCGCATGCATAATTAATTACTAATGGGATGAGTGCAATGCAGGAAGAGTATATGGTATATTCTTTGATAGCACAGAACAGAGGTCAGCAAACTAAACCTATGGGCCAATTCTGGCCCATCTCCTGTTTTCATATGGCCAGAAACTAGGATTATTTTTACATTTTTATTTACTTATTTGTTTTTGAGACAGAGTCTGGCTCTGTCCCCCAGACTGGAGTGCAGTGGCGTGATCACAGCTCACTGCAGCCTTGACCTCCTGGGCTCAAGCGATCCTCCTACCTTAGCTCCCAAAGTAGCTGGGACCACAGGCATGCACCACCATGCTCAGCTAATTTTTTTTTTTTTTTTTTGAGACAGAGTCTTGCTTTGTCACCCAGGCTGGAGTGCAGTGGCGCAATCTCGGCTCACTGAAGCCTCTGCCTCCCAGGTTCAAGCGATTCTCCTGCCTCAGCCTCCTGCGTAACTGAGATTACAGGTGCCCGCCAGCACGCCTGGCTAATTTTTGTATTTTTAGTAGAGATGGGGTTTCACCATATTGGCCAGGCTGGTTTCAAACTCCTGACCTTGTGATCCACCCACCTCGGCCTTCCAGAGCACTAGGATTAGAGGTGTGAGCCACCGCATCTGGCTTTTTTTTTTCTTTTTTTTTTTGAGACGGAGTCTTGCTTTTTCACCCAGGCTAGAGTGCAGTGGTGTGATCTCCACTCACTGCAACCTCCACGTCCCAGTTCAAGAGATTCTCCTGCCTCTGTCTCCTGAGTAGCTGGGATTACACACCACCACACCCAGCTAATTTTTGTATTTTTAGTATAGACGGGGGTTTCACCATGTTGGCCGGGCTGGTCTTTTTTTTTTTTTTTTTTTTTTTTGAGACGGAGTCTCGCTGTGTCGCCCAGGCTGGAGTGCAGTGGCGCGATCTCGGCTCACTGCAAGCTCCGCCTCCCGGGTTCACGCCATTCTCCCGCCTCAGCCTCCGAGTAGCTGGGACTACAGGCGCCCGCCACCACACCCGGCTAGTTTTTTGTATTTTTAGTAGAGACGGGGTTTCACCATGTTAGCCAGGATGGTCTTGATCTCCTGACCTCGTGATCTACCCGCCTCGGCCTCCCAAAGTGCTGGGATTACAGGCTTGAGCCACCGCGCCCGGCCTGCCGGGCTGGTCTTGAACTCTTGACCTCAGGTGATCCACCCGCCTCAGCCTTTCAAAATGTTGGGATTACAGGCGCGAGCCACCGCGCCCAGCCAGTGTTTTCTTTTTAATTTTTTGTAGAGACAGGGTCTCACTGTATTGCCCAGGCTGGTCTCAAACTCCTGGGCTAAAGCAGTCCTCCTGCTTAGGCCTTCCAAAGTGCTAGGATTTCAGGTATGAGTCACCATGCCCAGCCTATTTTTACATTTTTTAATGGTTAGGGAAAAAAAAAAAAGAAAATTTTATTGGCTGGGCGTGGTGGTTTATGCCTGTAATCCCAGCATTTTGGGAGGCCGAGGCAGGTGGATCACCTGAGGTCGGGAGTTTGTGACCAGTCTGACCAACATGGAGAAACCCCATCTCTACTGAAAAGAAAAATTGGCCTGGCGTGGTGGTTCATGCCTGTAATCCCAGCTACTCAGGAGGCTGAGACAGAAGAATTGCTTGAATCCCGGGAGGAGGAGGTTGCAGTGAGCCAAGATCGTGCCACTGCACTCCAGCCTGGGCAACAAGAGCAAAACTCTGTCTCAAAAAAAAAAAAAGAAAGAAAGAAAATTTTCCTTTTGTGACATGCAGAAAGTGTATGAAATTCAAAGTTCAGTGTCCATAAATGCATTCTTGTTACTGTCTATGGCTGCTCTAACTGCAGAGTAGAGTGGTTGCAACAGAGACTCTGTGGTCTGCAAAGCCTACAATATGAATGATTCACCCCTTACAGAAAAGGCTTGCTGGCTTGGTGTAGAATCTGGAGGTCCCATTCTAGGCTAGAAGTTTAAGGGATGCTTCCCTAAGGGAATGACCCGTAAACAATATAGTTAGCCAGGCCAAGAATTGGGGAAGAGCATTCCAGACAGAAGGAACAACACATGGAAAAGCGCTGTGGCCTGAAGGAACATGGCACATCCTAAGTGTTGTTAGGCCTGCCATTGACTCTGGAGTGTAATAGGAGGAGAAGCACAATAAGGTCGGCCAGGTCCTAAGCAGCCAGATCCTACTGGGTCTGACAGTCCAAATTGAGGATATTGGATTTTATTCTGAGAACAATGGGAAACCATTGAGCGGTTTATAAGCAAGGGAGGGACGTGATTCTCATTTCCTTTTTTATTTTTATTTTACTTTTTTTTTTTTTTTTTTTGAGACGGAGTTTTGCGCTTGTTGCCCAGGCTGGAGTGCAATGGTGCGATCTTGGCTCATTGCAATCTCCACCTCCCAGGTTCAAGCGATTCTCCTGCCTCAGCCTCCTGAGTAGCTGGGGTTACAGACATGTGCCACCATGCCCGGCTAATTTTTTTGTATTTTTAGTAGAGATGGAGTATCACCATGTTGGTCAGTCTGTTCTTGAACTCTTGACCTCAGGTGATCCACCCACCTCAGCCTCCCAAAGTACTGGGATTACAGGCATAAGCCACTGAGCCTGGCTCGCATTTCCTTTTCTAAAGGATTACTGTGGTATAATGTGAGAAAGGATTAGGGCAAACTAGAGTGAAAGTGGGGAGACCAGTAAGGAAGTTATATCATAGTATTCCAGATGAGATGGGACAATGGCATGGTCTAGTGTATTCTCAGTGGGGATGAAGAAAAGTGGGAAGATTCAAAAGAGAGAGGACGTTTAGGAGATCATATCTACTGGTCTTGGTGATCAGCTGGCTGAGAAAGGGCAGAAGGAGTCAACTCCCTAGCCCACGCTGCTTATACAGGTTTTACCACACTCATCACAATGTGTTGAAATCGCCCATCTGTGCCACCTACAGAGAGCCAACTCCTGAAGGGCAACAACTAGTTCGTTCTTTGTCTTCCTAGAATCCAGCAGTTGGCTAAGCATGGAATTGACAGCAGTAGGTACGTGTATGTATGGACTTTCCTTAGCTCTTTCCTGTTTCTGTTAGGAGCCCTTCCCTGCCCTGCCCTGCCCTGCCCTGCCCTCCCTTCCCCTCCCCGCCTCCCCTCCCCTTCCCACCTCCCCTCCCCTTCCCACCTCCTCTCCCTCTCTACCTCCCCTCCCCTCCCTACCTCCCCTCCCCGCCTCCCCTCCCGCCTCCCCTCCCCTCCCCACCTCCCCTCCCCTCCCCTGCCCTCCCCTCCCCTCCCCTGCCCTCCCTTCCCCTTCCCTGACAGAGTTTGGCTCTTGTTGCCCAGGCTGGAGTGCAAAGGTGCGATCTCGG
Organism: Macaca fascicularis; assembly: GCF_037993035.2. Taxonomy (NCBI): domain Eukaryota; kingdom Metazoa; phylum Chordata; class Mammalia; order Primates; family Cercopithecidae; genus Macaca; species Macaca fascicularis. The sequence continues at coordinate 198,713,682 of NC_088375.1, forward strand.
CTCACTGCAACCTTCGCCTCCTGGGTTCAAGCGATTCTCCTGCCTCAGCCTCCCGAGCAGCTGGGATTACAGGCGCCCACCCCCACGCCCAACTAATTTTTTGGTTTTTTTGTTTTTTTGTTTTTTTTGACATAGAATCTCACTCTATCGCCCAGGCTGGAGTGCAGTGGCGCGATCTCGGCTCACTGCAAGCTCCGCCTCCTGGGTTCACGCCATTCTCCTGCCTCAGCCTCCCGAGCAGCTGGGATTACAGGCGCCCACCATACGCCCAGCTAATTTTTTGTGTTTTTAGTAGAGACGGGGTTTCACTATGTTGGCCACGCTGGGCTCAATCTCCTGACCTCAGGCGATCCACCTGCCTCGGCCTCCCAAAGTGCTGGGATTACAGATGTGAGCCACCGCGCCCGGTCAGGAGTTCTTCTGTCTTTCTGATCGCCCAACTTCAAAATCTCAGAGGAATCTTAGCTTCCTCCTTCTATCTTATCCACCATATTGCATCAGCCACAACATCCACTGTATTCTGCCCCCAGAACATCTACTGAGTCTTCTACCACCCTGTTTTAGGCCTTTACATGTCTCAAAGAACAGAGTATGTCTTAGAACAGTGCTTGGGCCAAAGTAAGGAATATGAAGTGTTGGCTATGATAAGGTCTCCCAAGGTTCCTTGTTTTCTGCCTCTCTCCATCCAAGCGGAGAGGTATCCTACAAAAGGTAGTCAGAGGGTTGTTCCTCAAGTACAACTCTGATCCTGTCAACCCCTGTCTCCAGTGCCCTCAGGATCAAACCCTAAACCCTTAGTGTAGTCTACAAGGCCCTGCAAGGTATAAACTCTGATGATCTCGCCAGCTTCACCATCACCTTCCAAGGCCCTCCATTGCCATCAGAATGAGGGACAAGCTCTAAACCTCTAGTATCTGGCCTCCATGTCATACCAGCCTTGGCTTCTTCATACACAATATTCCAGTCATGTGTTCTCATCTTGACCATACTCTGGACTTCCTGCTTCCTCATGCCTGCTCATGCCCTTCCTCCCCAGCAGCCCCACCTATCAAAGGCCTATCTCATCAGTTCAGAATCTGCATCTTTTAGGAGTACCCCAACACTGACTGCATTTGTCAGACTCTGTCTTGCATCGTTGTGATTTCTGCACATGGCATCCCTCTGCTGACCTAGGAGCAAACAGAGTGGCATCTGTTGTTCTGCCTGTTCAGCACCTTCCACTCCTTCCTCTGGTAGCAGCACTCTGATAATCCTTTGTAAAGTTATCCCTGCTGGGTGTGGTGGCTCACGCTTGTAATCCCAGCACTTTGGAAGGCCGAGGTGGGTGGATCACTTGAGGCCAGGAGTTTGAGACCAGCATGGCCAACATGGTGAACCCCATCTCTACCAAAAATACAAAAATTAGCCGAGCATGGTGGCACACACCTGTAATCCCAGCTACTTGGGAGGCTGAGGCAGGAGAATCACTTGAACTCAGGAGGTGGAGGTTGCACTGAGCCGAGATCGCGCCACTGCACTTCAGCCTGGGCAACAGAGCGAGACTCAGTCTCAAAAAAAAAAGAAAGAAAGAAAGAAAGAAAGAGGCCGGGCGCGGTGGCTCAAGCCTGTAATCCCAGCACTTAGGGAGGCCGAGACGGGCGGATCACGACGTCAGGAGATCGAGACCATCCTGGCTAACATGGTGAAACCCCGTCTCTACTAAAAAATACAAAAAAAAAAAAAAAAAAAACTACCCGGGCACGGTGGCGGGCGCCTATAGTCCCAGCTACTCGGGAGGCTGAGGCAGGAGAATGGCGTAAACCCGGGAGGCGGAGCTTGCAGTGAGCTGAGATCCGGCCACTGCACTCCAGCCTGGGCGACAGAGCGAGACTCTGTCTCAAAAAAAAAAAAAAAAAAGATAAGAAAGAAAGAGAAAGAAAAGAAAGGAAAAGAAAAAGAAAAGCTATCCGTCCCCCACTCTCACTTCAAGGTGAGCAGGTGACTGACTGATCAGTACATTTCATTTCCTTGGCCCCAGTGATTGGCAGATGGCTTAAACTGGGATAGCAGATGGAATGAGCATCAGCCTGAGACCTTGACTGAACCACTGAGGAAAGGACCCTCTCTTTCCCCTGGCATTGCTAAACTGGAAAAGCACCAACCTGGACTTGTTAATGGTCATCTCTGCCACCATTGAGAGGGAGCCATCCTGAGAATGAAGTCAACACAGCTGGAGAGCAGAGCATGAGTTGAGAAAGACATCTTCCCCAGATATACCAGTTAAGCTCTTGGATTCAGCCATGCCTGACATTAGCAGCACCTATGGACTTTTCCATGCCATGAGCCAATAAATGAGTTGGTTTGGGTTGGGTTTCTTCTACACTGAAGTCATGACTAAGAGAGGAGCTGTTAGAGCTATCTCTTGTGTACAAGAGGCTCTCAGGACAGAAAGGAAGCTGGAAAGGGAAATCAGTAGAGACGAACCAGCAGAACTATCTGACCTTCTACGCTTGAAGGGCCACCTAAGGAAGAGAGGAGCAATTACCTTTGCTATTGCTTAGACTGACCAAGGGGGCGTCACCTCCATCTCTGCTTTCCAGAAGCAAACCAAACACTCTAGTCAGGGGAACAGTGGCTTGTTTGCTGTTGATCATTGGAAAGAGGCGGCCCCTCATTGCTGAGCTTGAGCAGAAAATGATTACTCCCTCACCAGTCAGTGAGTATCTACCCTCAGGAATACTCTAGTCTAGTGGTTCCCAAGCTTGTTTGGATATTGGAGTAATCTCGGGATGTTTGCTTTTTTGTTGTTTGTTTTGAGACAGGGTCTGGCTCTGTTGCCCCAGCTTTAATGAAGTGGTACAAACATGGCTAACTGCAGCCTCCACTTCCTGGGCCAAAGTGATCCCCCCACCTTAGCATCCCAAGTAGCTAGGACTACAGGCATGCACCACCAAGCTCTGCTAACTTTTTGATTTTTTTTTTCTTTTTGAGACATGATCTCACTGTGTCTCCCAGGCTGGAGTACAGTGGTGTGATCACAACTCACTGCAGCCACGACCTCTTAGGTTCAAGCAATCTTCCCACCTCAGCCTCCCTAGTAGCTGGGAACACAGGCACATGCCACTAGGTCCAGTTAATTTTTTTTTTTCTTTTTTGGTAGAGACAGGGTCTCTCTGTGCTTCCCAGGCAGGTCTTAAACTCCTGGGCTCAATCCTGGGCTCAAGTGATCCTCCTGCCTTGGCCTCCCAACGTGTTGGGATTACAGGAGCGTACCACTATGCAGAGACAGGGTCTCACTTTGTTGCCCAGGCTGGTTTTGAACTCCTAGGCTCAAGCAATCCTCCCTTCTCAGCCCCCAAGAGTGCCGGGATTACATCATGAACCACCGCACCTGGCCTATCTCAAGATGTTTTTAAAATTCCAACACTTGGCCGGGCACGGTGGCTCAAGCCTGTAATCCCAGCACTTTGGGAGGCCGAGACGGGAGGATCACGAGGTCAGGAGATCGAGACCATCCTGGCTAACACAGTGAAACCCCGTCTCTACTAAAAAATACAAAAAACTGGCTGGGCGAGGTGGCGGGCGCCTGTAGTCCCAGCTACTCCGGAGGCTGAGGCAGGAGAATGGCGGGAACCCGGGAGGCGGAGCTTGCAGTGAGCTGAGATCCGGCCACTGTACTCCAGCCTGGGCGACAGAGCGAGACTCCACCTCAAAAAAAAAAAAAAAAAAAAAAAAAATCAGAAGAAATTCTAACACTTAGACCACATGTCAAACCAAGCAAATCACAGTCTCTGGATGGATCACAGGCATCATTTTTTTTTAAAGTTGATTCAGGTGATTCCAATGCACAGATACATTTGGGAACCACTGCCAAAAGCTCCCATCTTTTTGCTTCCAAAACTGACACTTTAAAATTATATTATATTTTTTATATATATATATATATATTTTTTTTTTTTTTTTTTTGAGACGGAGTCTTGCTCTGTCATCAAGGCTGGAGCGCAGTGGCACAATCTCAGCTCACTGCAACCACCACCTCCTTGGTCCAAGCAATTCCCCTGCCTCAGCTCCTGAGTAGCTGGGATTACAGGCGAACGACACCACATCCAGCTAATTATTTTGTATTTTTAGTAGAGACAGGGTTTCACCATGTTCGCCAGGCTGGTCTCAAACTTCTGACCTCAGGCAATCCGCCTGCCTCAGCCTCCCAAAGTGCTGGGATTATAGGCGTGAGCCACCGTGCCCAGCCTATAATTTTAAAATAATTTTATATAGAGATGAAGTCTCACTATGTTGCCCAGGCTGGTCTCGAACTACTGAGTTCAAGTGATCCTCCTGCCTTAGCCTCCCAAAGTGCTGAGATTAAAGGCATAAGCTACCACACCCAGCCTCCAAGGCTGACACTTCTATAAAGCAGAGATTCTCCCTCTAGCTGCCCATTAATCCCCCTGGGAATCGATTTTACCAAAAATCCCCATGTCCATGTTCGTGCCCCACCTCCCAGATTCTGATCTATTTGGTATGAGCTGGGGCCCCAGTAATGGCATTTTTATTTGTTTGTTCATTTTTTTGAGATGGAGTTTTGCTCTGCTGCCCAGGCCAGAGTGCAATGACACAATCTCATCTCACCACAACCTCTGCCCCCGGGTTCAATCAATTCTCCTGCCTCAGCCTCCTGAGTAGCTGGGACTACAGATGCGTGCCACCATGCCCGGCTAATTTTTGTATTTTTAGTAAAGTTGGGGTTTCACTACATTGGCTAGCCTGGTCTTGAACTCCTGACCTTGTGATCCACCCGCCTCAGACTCCCAAAGTCCTGGGACTACAGGCGCGTGCCACCATGCCCGGCTAATTTTTGTATTTTTTTTTTTTTTTTTTTTGAGACGGAGTCTCGCTCTGTCGCCCAGGCTGGAGTGCAGTGGCGCGATCTCGGCTCACTGCAAGCTCCGCCTCCCGGGTTCACGCCATTCTCCTGCCTCAGCCTCCCGAGGAGCTGGGACTACAGGCGCCCACAACCGCGCCCGGCTAATTTTTTGTTTTTTTAGTAGAGACGGGGTTTCACCGTGGTCTCGATCTCCTGACCTTGTGATCCGCCCGCCTCGGCCTCCCAAAGTGCTGGGATTACAGGCGTGAGCCACCGCGCCCGGCCTAATTTTTGTATTTTTAGTAAAGTCGGGGTTTCACTATATTGGCCAGCCTAGTCTTGAACTCCTGACCTTGTGATCCACCCGCCTCAGATTCCCAAAGTACTGGGATTACAGGCGTGAGCCACCGTGCCTGGCCCAGTAATAGCATTTTTAAAATGCTGACCTAGGCCGGGCACGGTGGCTCACGCCTGTAATCCCAACACATAGGGAGGCCAAGGCAGGAGGATCACCTGAGCCCAGGAGTTCAAGACCAGCCTGAACAATGTAGTGAGCCTCTATTCCCTACAAAAAAAAAATTTTTTTTTTTTTGAGACGGAGTCTCGCTCTGTCACCCAGGCTGGAGTGCAGTGGCGCCATCTTGGTTCACTGACAGCTCCGCCTCCTGTGTTCATGTCATTCTCCTGCCTCTGCCTCTGGAGTAGCTGGGACTACAGGTGCCTGCCACCACACCTGGCTAATTTTTTAAAATTTTTTTTCAAATTTTTTAACTTTTAAAATTTTTTTGTGATGGAGTTTCGCTCTGTGGCCCAGGCTGGAGTGCAGTAGTGCAATCTTGGCTCACTGCAAGCTCCGCCTGCCAAGTTCACACCATTCTCCTACCTCAGCCTCCCGAGTAGCTGGGGACTACCATCACGCCCGGCTAATTTTTTTTGTAATTTTAGTGGAGACGGGGGTTTCACCGTGTTAGCCAGGATGGTCTCGATCTCCTGACCTCGTGATCCACCCGCCTCGGCCTCCCAAAGTGCTGGGATTACAGGCGTGAGCCACCGCGCCCTGCCCAAAAAATTTTTTAAAAGGCTGGGCTCTCACTTTGGGAGGCCGAGGCGGGCGGATCACAAGGTCAGGAGATCGAGACCACAGTGAAACCCCGTCTCTACTAAAAATACAAAAAATTAGCCGGGCGCGGTGGCGGGCGCCTGTAGTCCCAGCTACTCAGGAGGCTGAGGCAGGAGAATGGCGGGAACCCGGGAGGCGGAGCTTGCAGTGAGCCGAGATTGCGCCACTGCACTCCAGCCTGGGCAACAGCGTGAGACTCCGTCTCAAAAAAAAAAAAAAAAAAAGGCTGGGCTCGGTGGCTCACGCTTGTAATCCCAGCACATTGGGAGGCCAAGCCGGGCAGATCATGAGGTCAGGAAGACCATCCTGGTTAACACGGTGAAACCCCGTCTCCACTAAAAATACAAAAAAGTCTCTGGGCGTGGTGGCAGGAGCCTGTAGTCCCAGCTACACTGGAGGCTGAGGCAGGAGAAAGGCATGAGCCCGGGAGGCGGAGCTTGCAGTGAGCCGACATCATGCCACCACACTCCAGCCTGGGTGACAGAGTGAGACTCCGTCTCAAAAAAAAAAAAAAAATCAGCCTGGCCAACATGGTGAAACCCCATCTCTACTAAAAATACAAAAATTAGCCAGGTGTGGTAGCTCGTGCCTGTAATCCCAGCTACTTAGAAAGCAGGAGAATTGTTTGAACCTAGGAGGAGATTGCAGCGAGCCAAGACCGTGCCACTGTACTCCACTCTGGGCAACACAATGAGACTCTATCTCAAAAAAACAAAAGACTTACTAGAACTTACTAGAAAAATAAAGTTTAAAAAGACATACAAAATACATTTTTTTGTTATTACACACAACAGACATAAATTTCCTCAGTCTGATTGCTATTAAGCACCAGATGTGGTGGCTCACGCCTGTAATCCCAGCACTTTGGGAGGCTGGGGCAGGTGGATCACCTGAGGTCATGAGTTCGAGATCAGCCTGGCCAACATGATGAAACCCCGTCTCTACTAAAAATTAGCTGGGCGTGGTGGCGGGTGCCTGTAATTCCAACTACTTGGGAGGCTGAGGCAGGAGAATCACTTGAACCCAGGAGGTGGAGGTTGCAGTGAGTTGAGATCGTGTCACTGCACTCCAGTTTGGGTAACAGAGCTAGACTCTATCTCAAAAAAAAAAAGGGGCCGGGCGCAGTGGCTCATGCCTGTAATCCCAGCACTTTGGGAGGCCGAGACAGGCGGATCACGAGGTCAGGAAATCGACACCATCCTGGCTAACACAGTGAAACCCCGTCTCTACTAAAAAAATACAAAAAACTGGCTGGGCGAGGTGGCGGGCGCCTGTAGTCCCAGCTGCTCGGAAGGCTGAGGCAGGAGATTGGCGTGAACCCGGGAGGCGGAGCTTGCAGTGAGCTGAGATCCAGCCACTGCACTCCAGCTTGGATGACAGAGCGAGACTCCAGTCTCAAAAAAAAAAAAAGAAGTTTTTAAACACTCTCAATTCATTGGGGACCAGACAAAAACCAGCGTATGGACCATACTTTGCGTAGCACTGTTCTAGAAGATACTTGCAGCCCCTCCCACGTCCCTCTCCACCACCACCTGTGCAAAAGCAGGATGTGGCACCCACTAACTGTTGCCACTCTTTTTCCACACTTGACCCCAAACAAGTTCCTCTTGCAGTTGGGGTGTCCCCTTTCGGGTGGCAGTGAATGTAACACCACTGACTCCTCTCAGAATTAGATTGGATAGTGGTGGGCTCCTGCAAAGACAGTTATTCCCAGGAAAGTCAAAGGTCAGTCCTCAGGGGATCCATCCAGGCCCTGCTGCAGATTAGGATTCAGATTTTAGAAGCTGCTTCCCCAGCCCCTCTTGCATCAGAAGCAAGAGCCTGAACCTCACTGATCTATCTCCTCCAAGCTACTTGCTGGTGCATTTTATTTAGTCCTAAGACCTGCCTCATTGAAACGGGCACTTTATTATCTGGTGTAATTCAGTGTTTCCCAACCAGGGACAATTCAATCCCCCAGAGGATATTTGGCAATGTCTGGAGACATTTGTGGTTGTCACAACCCCAAGCATGGGGCAGTACTGCTGACATCTATTGGGTATTGAGGCCAGGGATGCTACTAGACATCCTACAATGCACAAGACAAATCCCTCACAACAACGAATAATCCTGCTCAAAATAGCAGTAGTGCCAAGGTTGAAAAACTCTTGGCCGGGCGCGGTGGCTCAAGCCTGTAATCCCAGCACTTTGGGAGGCCGAGACGGGAGGATCACGAGGTCAGGAGATCGAGACTATCCTGGCTAACACGGTGAAACCCCATCTCTACTAAAAAAAAATACAAAAAAAAAAAACTAGCCGGGGGAGGTGGCGGGCGCCTGTAGTCCCAGCTACTCAGGAGGCTGAGGCAGGAGAATGGTGGGAACCCGGGAGGCGGAGCTTTCAGTGAGCTGAGATCCGGCCACTGCACTCCAGCCTAAGCGACAGAGCGAGACTCCATCTCAAAAATTAAAAAAAAAAAAAAACTGTTTATCTTGCTTAGAGAGGAAAAGTTCAGTAACGCTAAGCTTTAAAATATGATTGTGTTGGGCCAGATGCAGTGGCTCCCTCCTGTAATTCCAGTGCTTTGGCAGGTCAAGGTGGGAGGATCATTGAGACCAGGAGTTTGAGACCAACCTGGGCAATATAGTAAGATCCCATCTCTACAAAAAATTTTAAAATAAGCCAGGCATGGTATCAGCCTACCTGTAGTTCCAGCTACTTGAGAGGCTAAGGTGGCAGGATCACTTGAGCCCAGGAGTTCGAGGCTGCAGTGAGCCATGATTCCATCACTGCACTCCAGCCTGGGCAACAGAGCAAGACTGTCTCTAAAAAAAAAAAAAAAAAAAAAAAAAGGCCGGGCGCGGTGGCTCAAGCCTGTAATCCCAGCACTTTGGGAGGCCGAGACGGGCGGATCACGAGGTCAGGAGATCGAGACCATCGTGGCTAACACGGTGAAACCCCGTCTCTACTAAAAATACAAAAACTTAGCCGGGCGAGGTGGCAGGCGCCTGTAGTCCCAGCTACTTGGGAGGCTGAGGCAGGAGAATGGCGGGAACCCGGGAGGTGGAGCTTGCAGTGAGCTGAGATCCGGCCACTGTACTCCAGCCTGGGCGGCAGAGCGAGACTCCGTCTCAAAAAAAAAAAAAAAAAAAAAGTTTGAAACCAGCCTGGCCAAACATGGCGAAACCTCATCTCTACAAAAAATACAAAAATTAGCTGGGCATGGTGGTGTATGCCTGTAGTCCCAGCTACTCAGGAGGCTGAGGTGGGAGAATTGCTTGAAACCGGGAGGTGGAGGTTTCAGTGAGGCAAGATCATGCCACTGTACTCCAGCCTGAGGTGACAGAGCGAAACACCATCTCAAAAAAAAAAAAAAAAAATTATGTTGATTACATGGACATGCCAAAAAGAAAACTACAAAAGAAAAAGAGAATATTACTATGGTTTATTCAGTAATAACTAACATAATTCTCTTGTTGTGAAGTTCATCAATAAATTCATGCTTTCCTTCTCCCACCTCCTTTACACTGGGGGGCAGAGGGGTGGTGGAGGTTGTGGTGGGGGAGGCTGCAAAAGGTAGATTGGGGTGAGATGGAGATGAGAGGTGAGGTCAAACAGCCGGAAGAGCACACAGATTTTGATGCCAGATCTGACTTCACATTCCCACCCTTGACTACTGCTTTAGCTGTGTGCCTTCAGGCAAGTGACCTATCCTCTCTGAGCCTCAGTTTTCTCATCCATATGACGACTCCTATCTTACAGGGAAGGTCCAGGCACTCGGCCATTAACAGGACTTCATCCTGAGGCAGTGGGAACTATGAAAGGAAGCTCAGTGAGCGTGGGGGAGGCTGCCAGCTTTGAGTGCTCACGTGGGCAGCCTGGAGGGGAGCTGACTTACCCTCACAGTGCCTGTGTTTAGTCTTCCTCCAGGTAGGCTAAGAAGTCTTTCTTGGCTGGCTGCGGTGGCTCATGCCTATAATCCCGGCACTTTGGTAGGCTGACGCGGGTGGCTCACCTGAGGTCAGGAGTTCAAGACTAGCCTGGCCAACAGGGCAAAACCCCGTCTGTATTAAAGTTACAAAAATTAGCTGGGCGTGGTAGTGGGTGCCTGTAATCCCAGCTACTCAGGAGGCTAAGGCAGGAGAATCGCTCGAACCGGGGAGGCTGAGGTTGCAGTGAGCCAAGATTCTGCCACGGCACTCCAACTTGGGCGAAAGAGCCTGACTGTTTCAAAAAAAAAAAAGTCTTCAGTCTTTCTTGAAGTCTAGCCAGAATCTCTCCTTTCCTAGCCTGGACTCTTCTTTTTGTTTAGTTCAGAGCCTTAGGTGTTTGTTGCTATCACCCCGGTCTGTCAATGCAGCAGGGAAACGTCTTAAGGTTGTAATTTGTATTTTGCTCTGCTTGCTGCGGGTGTTTACTCCTTCCGGCCTGGGGGTGGGGACTGCGGTTGTTACAGGCTTTGGGATTGCCAAGCCAAAAGCGGAGGTTGCCAGGCACCAAAAGACATCCCCCAGCCAGGGCTCTTGTTTACCAAGGCCCAGCTCCAGGAGCCAGTTACTATGCTGGGTTACTCCACAGCACAGGGCTCCCAGCTTGGGAGGGGCGGAAGTGGGACCCATCAGAGAAGTCTTGACGAGTTTTCCCAAGCCAGAGAAAGCGAACAGGGGTCTGGGTGTTTTTGCTGCTGCTGTTGTCTTTTCTTGAATAATAGCAACTTTGCATCACTCCCATTCAGATCTCCCGGGACCTCTGCTAGGTGCAAAGTTGCTGTTTGTGGGGAGGGGACGGATGTGGGAGCACGAAGTGGTCTTAGGAGTCACAGCAATAGACCTCTATGGCTAAGCCAAGCCGATCCAAGAAGATAGAATTGACTGAAGACCAGAGAGTCTTCCTCTAAACATTCCAGACTGGATAACCCCCCAGGAATTATACCCAGGGCTTCAAAGGGGTGGGGGCAATATAAAAAATTTAATTATGGCCGGGCACAGTGGCTCATGCCTGTAATCCCAGCACTTTGGGAGGCCGAGGCAGGCAGATCACTTGAGGTCAGGAGTTCGAGACCAGCCTGGCCAACAAGGTGAAACCCCATCTCTACTAAAAATACAAAAAAAATCAGTTGGGCATAGTGGCAGACACCTGTAATCACAGCTACTCGGGAAGTTGAGGCAGGAAATTTGGGAGGCAGGGATTGCAGTGAGCCCAAATCGCACTGTTACCGGTTGAAGGTGTCCAGGTTCTTGGCGTCTTGAACAAAGAATTGGACAAAACACACAAACAAAGCAAGGAAAGGATGAAGCAACAAAAACACTCCACAGTGTGGGAGCGGGCCGACATAAGGGCTCAAGAGCCCTATTACAGAATTTTCTGGGGTTTAAATACCCTCTAGAGGTTTCCATTGGTTACTTGGTGTACACCCTATTTAAATGGAGAGGGGCCGGGCGCGGTGGCTCAAGCCTGTAATCCCAGCACTTTGGGAGGCCGAGGCGGGCGGATCACAAGGTCAGGAGATCGAGACCACAGTGAAACCCCGTCTCTACTAAAAATACAAAAAAATTAGCCGGGCGCGGTGGCGGGCGCCTGTAGTCCCAGCTACTCAGGAGGCTGAGGCAGGAGAATGGCGGGAACCCGGGAGGCGGAGCTTGCAGTGAGCCGAGATCGCGCCACTGCACTCCAGCCTGGGCAACAGTGTGAGACTCCGTCTCAAAAAAATAAAAAATAAAAATAAAAAAATAAATGGAGAGGATATTTCCTGTCATAGCTGAAGTGTTTCCATTTGATTTAGCTCTAGGAAGTCAGTGTGAATCAGCCTTAGGTTTCCTGCCTCTAGACCTTATTTTCCTGCCTCAGCATCACTGCACTCCAGCCTGGGAGACAGAACAAGACTCCATCTAAAAAAAAAATTAATTATAAACTTAAAATTTAATATAGTATATTCAAGGCCACTAACACTTAAAGTGCATCTGTCAAGCGTGTCCGTGTGAAGAGACCACCAAACAGGCTTTGTGTGAGCAACATGGCTGTTTATTTCACCTGGGTCAGGCGGGCTGAGTCTGAAAAGAGAGTCAGCGAAGGGAGATAGTGGTGGGGCCGTTTTATAGGATTTGGGTAGGTAAAGGAAAATTACAGGGCCAGGCGCGGTGGCTCAAGCCTGTAATCCCAGCACTTTGGGAGGCCGAGACGGGCGGATCACGAGGTCAGGAGATCGAGACCATCCTGGCTGACACAGTGAAACCCCGTCTCTACTAAAAAATACAAAAAAACTAGCCGGGCGAGGTGGCGGGCGCCTGTAGTCCCAGCTACTCGGGAGGCTGAGGCAGGAGAATGGCGTGAACCCGGGAGGCGGAGCTTGCAGTGAGCCAAGATCACGCCACTGCACTCCAGCCTGGGCGGCAGAGCGAGACTCTGTCTCAAAAAAAAAAAAAAAAAAGAAAATTACAGTCAAAGGGGGTTGTTCTCTGGCGGGCAGGAGTGGGGGTCACAAGGTGCTCAGTGGGGGAGACTTTTGAGCCAGGATGAGCCAGGAAAAGGAATTTCACAAGATAATGTCATCGCTTAAGGCAAGGACTGGCCGTTTTCACTTCTTTTGTGGTGGAATGTCATCAGTTAAGGCAGGGCAGGGCATTTGCACTTCTTTTGTGATTCTTCAGTTACTTCAGGCCATCTGGGCGTATACGTGCAAGTCACAGGGGATGCGATGGCTTGGCTTGGGCTCAGAGGCCTGACAGCATCATGTCCTAATTACTTTCCTACATTTCACTGTTTTTTTGAGACAGAGTCTTGCTCTGTCACCAGGCTGGAGTACAGTGGCGCCATCTCAGCTCACTGCAACTTCTGCCTCCCGGGTTCAAGCGATTCTCCTGCCTCAGCCTCCCGAGTAGCTGGGACTACCGGTGCATGCCACCACACCCAGATAATTTTTGTATTTTCAGTAGAGATGGGGTTTCACCATGTTGCCCAGGATGGTGTCGATCTCTTGACCTCGTGATCCACCCTCTTCTGCCTCCCAAAGTGCTGGGATTACAGGCGTGAGCCACCAAGCCCGGCCTATTTTTTTTTTTAAGACAGAGTCTTGCTCTATTGCTCAGACTGGAGTGCAATGGCACCATCTCAGCCCACTGCAACCTCTGCCTCCCGGGTTCAAGCAATTCTCCTGCCTCAGCCTCTCGAGTAAGTGGGATTACAGGCATGTGCCACCACGTCTGGCTAATTTTTCTTTTTTTTTGAGACAGAATCTTACTCTGTCGCCCAGGATGGAGTGCAGTGGCATGATCTCGGCTCACTGCAACCTCCGTCTCCCAGGTTCAAGCAATTCTCCTGCCTCAGCCTTCTGAGTAGCTGGGATTACAGGCGTGTGCCACCACATCCAGCTAATTTTTGTATTTTTAGTAGAGACGGGGTTTCGCCATGTTGGCCAGGCTGGTCTTGAACTCTTGACCTCAGATGACCTACCCACCTCAGCCTCCCAGTGCTGGGAGGCATGGAGCCACTGCACCTGACCTAATTTTGTATTTTTAGTAGAGACAGGGTTTCACCATGTTAGCCAGGCTGGTCTCAAACTCCTGACCCCAAGTGATCCACCCTCAGCCTCCCAAAGTGCGGGATTACAGGCGTGAGCCACCACACCTGGCCCAGTTTACTATTATGAATGCTTTTAAAGTAGTTGGCATCTGCTGGGTGAATACCTGCATGACAGTGCGCCACTGCTCACTCCTCCCTGCTCCACTGCTCACTCCTCCCTGTTCCACCTTTACTGACATCATGTTGGCAGCTTGAAATTGGCCATGGGGAGTGTTTACATCATGGAAATTGGCAAGTGTGACAAATCAAGTCCCTCCCTAATGTACCCCAAGCCATTTGTAATTCACCAGCACACCACTGGGTAGAGATTCTCAAAACATGACTGTGATTGAATTTCTCACCAGCCAGCCTGGCAGGGGGTTTTGGAGCAGATCACCTGGTTTAGAGAATGAAATAAATGGGACATTTCTTTTTTTTTTTTTTTCTGAGACAGAGTCTCGCTCTGTAGCCCAGGCTGGAGTGCAGTGACGCTATCTCGGCTCACTGCAAGCTCTGCCTCCCAGGTTCACGCCATTCTCCTGTCTCAGCCTCCCGAGTAGCTGGGACTACAGGTGCTCACCACCACGCTCGGCTAATTTTTTTTGTATTTTTAGTAGAGACAGGATTTCACTACGTTGGCCAGGATGGTCTCAATCTCCTGACCTCGTGATCCGCCCGCTTCGGCCTCCCAAAGTGCTGGGATTACAGGCGTGAGCCACCGCGCCCGGATAAATGGGACATTTCTTACATCTAAGCGTCATACAATAAAATGCATACTTGTTACCTGTATCTTGTCCAGACACATTTGGGGGCCCATCTCTTCCTCCTCCCTTAGAGACGAGAGTGCACACCCACTCATGAAACACCCCTCGCACATCCCAAAACACACCTGGGATGCCTTTTGGGTGGAATAAGAACAGAAGCTCCATGAGGGCAGGGACTTCGTTACTGCTGTACCTAGACTGCTTCTCAGTCTCAGCGGCTCTCCTAGTTTCCCTGACTTCTGACTTAGGGCAATTTAAGCCATGTTAGGGCCAGGGGGCCCTGTGCACACGGGCCGAAGGAAGAACCAGCCAGACACCCTGGGGTAGCCTCTTCTCAAGAACAAGAACCTACTGGAGGGATGGTTCTCAGTCAGGAGCAATCCCTTCCCAGGAAACATCCGGCAATGTCTGGAGGCAATTTGGATTGTCACAAGAGCAGAGGAGTTGGGGGAGTGCCAATATCTGTTGGGTAAGGGCCAAGGAGGCTGTTAAGCATCCTACAGGGCACAGAATGCCCCCCATGCCCCCACCCCCACCATCCAAGATTATCCTGCCCCAAATGTCAATAGTGCTGAGGTTGGGAAAGCCTGGGACAGGGACACAGCGGGGAGGAACTCAGAGAGGATGGGGTCAGAGAAGAGACAGGAAAAGGTCAGCCTGCCCTGTAGCTACTGATCCCTCTCTCCCCACAACCCCCTTGCTCTGTGTGGGTCTTTGGTCTCTTCTTTTGTCTCCCGCCCTGCTTCTGTCCTCTGTCTCTTTGGTGTTGTCCCTGTTTATTTCTGTTTATCTCTCGGTCTCCATTTCTCACTCAGTCATGCCGTCCACTCTGGCTGGATCCTTGTGTTCTGAGACATGAGACAAGCCTTTGGCATTTGTACTCCTTCACCCACACTAATCACTCCAGCTGCCTCGGCCTGGGAGCAGAGCCAGGAGGTTGACAAAGGGGGAGGGTACAAAGAGGGGGGTTGGGGGTAGGGGGTAGCACACAATCCCTGCTATCCTCACCACTCTTCTTCCTCTTGTTCTTGGGGCCCCACTGTCTGCCACTGAGAGCCCTAGAGATCCAACCACTGTTTTTCTCTCACCCTCCAGGGCCTGGGACCAAGCCAGCATGCCTGAGTGGCCTTGCCCTGCCCACTGACCTCTTCCTCTTTACCTCACCCCCTGGCTCCTTAAATTTCCCCTTCAGCCCAGTCCAGCAGCTGTTACAAAACAACTGGGGGCTGGGCAGCTCCTTACCCTCGGCCTTGCCCTGGGCAGCAAGTCATGACTGCCACTCAGCCCAGCACTGTCCGCCCAGAGATCAGGGACCCGTGGTCTCTGCCCTGGTCCTAGTTTTTAGGACCCAGAGACCACTGCCTTGAGCCAGGAAATGGTTTCTTGTGTTAGGACCCAGTGCTCAGTGTCCGGATTCAATTGCCAGTGCCTGTCCCCAGGACCTAGGACTCAGCCCTTTGTGCCTGAGGCCAGAGCTGCCTGCCCTGTTCCTACCACACACCTCGCCTGACACACCGTGGTGGCCTAGGCTGCTGTGTTTTAGGGGTGGCCACTGTTTGAGGCCAGGAACCCTGCAACTGACATTGCAGACAAGTGTGGCGGCAATTTTTAAAACAGAAAGTTGAGGGACTTTTGGCCAGGCTTGGTGGCTTATACCTGTAATCCCAGCAGTTTGGGAGGCTCAGTCAGGAGGATCACTTGAGGCCAGGAGTTCAAGAGCAGCCTGGGCAACATAGTGAGATCCTGTTCCCATCACTTTTTTTTTTTTTTTTTTTTTTTGAGACAGAGTCTCGCTCTGCCACCCACGCTGGAGTGCAGTGGCCAGATCTCGGCTCACTGCAAGCTCCGCCTCCCGGGTTTACGCCATTCTCCTGCCTCAGCCTCCCGAGTAGCTGGGACTACAGGCGCCCGCCACCTCGCCCAGCTAGTTTTTTGTATTTTTTAGTAGAGACGGGGTTTCACCGTGTTAGCCAGGATGGTCTCGATCTCCTGACCTTGTGATCCGCCCGTCTCAGCCTCCCAAAGTGCTGGGATTACAGGCTTGAGCCACCGCGCCCGGCCTTTTTTTTTTTTTTTAGATTCCATTCCTTTTGGGAGGCTGAGGCGGGCGGATCACTTGAGGTCAGGAGTTCAATATCAGCCTGACCAACCATGTTGGTTTTAGTCGCTATCAAAAATACAAAAATTAGCAGACATGGTGGCAGGCGCCTGTAATGCCAGCTACCTGGGAAGCTGAAGCAGTAGAATTGCTTGAACCCGGGAGGCGCACTCTAGCCTAGGCGACAGAGTGAGACTCCCTCTCACCAAAAAAAAAAAAAAAAAAGTGTAATCTCAGCACTTTGGGAGGCCGAGGCAGGCAGATCACCAGGGGTCAGGAGTTCGAGACCAGCCTGGCTAGCATGATGAAAACCCGTCTCTACTAAAAAATACAAAAATTAGCTGGGCATGCCCAGGGGCAATGGCTTACACCTGGAATCCCAGCACTCTGGGAGGCCGAGACTGGTGGATCACGAGGTCAGGAGATCGAGACCATCCTGGCCAACATAGTGAAACCCCTTCTCTACTAAAAATACAAAAATTAGCTGGGCATGGTGGCACGTGCCTGTAATCCCAGTTACTCTGGAGGCTGAGGCAGAAGAATCGCTTGAACCAGGGAGCCAGAGGTTGCACTGAGCCGAGATGGTGCCACTGTACTCCAGCCTGGAGACAGAGTGAGACTCTTGTCTCAAAAAAAAAAAAAAAAAAAAAAAAATTTAAATTGAGGGCCTTTTTTTTTTGGGCATGAGTCTTGCTCTTGTCCCCCAGGCTGGAGTGCAGTGGCGCGATCTCAGCTCACTGCCTCCCACCTTCAAGCAATTCTCCTGCCTCAGCCTCCCGAGTAGCTGGGACTACAGGCACCTGCCACCATGCCTGGCTAATTTTTGTATTTTTAGTAGAGACAGCGTTTCATCATGTTGGCCAGGCTGGTCTTGAACTCCTGATCCCAGGTGATCTGCCTGCCTTGGCTTCCCAAAGTGCTGGGATTATAGGCATGAGCCACCGTGCCCGGCCTTTGCTTTTCTTTTTTTTTTTTTAAACAGAGTCTCGCTCCATCACCCAGGCTGAAGTGCAATGGTATGATCTTGGCTCACTAAAACCTCCGTCTCCTAGGTTCAGGTGATTCTCCTGCCTCAGCCTCCCGAGTAGCTGGGATTAAAGGCGTGTGCCACCAGGCCTGGCTAATTTTTGTATTTCTACTAGAGATGGGGTTTCACCTTATTGGCCAGGCTAGTCTTGAACTGGAACTACTGACCTCAAGTGATCTGTCTGCCTTGGCCTCCCAAAGTGGAGAGATTTTTAAAGTAATATAAACCATTCTCCAGCCTTGCCAACATGGGGAATCCCCATCTCCACTAAAAATACAAAAATCAGCCAGGTGTGGTGGCATACGCCTGTAATCTCAGCTACTCAGGAGGCTGAGGCAGTAGAATCACTTGAATCTGAGAGGTGGAGGGTGCAGTGACCCGAGATCGTGCCATTGCCCTCCAGCCTGGGTGACAGAGTGATACTCCATCTCAAAAAAAAATAAAAGAAAAGAAAAAAAAAAAGGCATGGTGGTGCACACCTGTAATCCCAGCTGCTCCAGAGGCTGAGCCAGGAGAATTGCTTAAATTTGGGAGGCGGAGGTTGCAGTGAGTCGAGATCATGCTACTGCACTCCAGCCTGGCGACAAAGCGAGATTCTGTCTCAAAAAAAAAAGGAAAGAAAAAGAAAAGAAATCATTTAAATGAGCATTTAAGATAAAATTTGGGGAAGGGACTAGCAGTACAGGCAGAAGAAGGAGAGAAAAGTCAGTAGGTATAGTTGCCAGATAAAATACAGAATGCCCAATGCAAGGTGAATTTCAGGTAAACAATAAATAATTATTTAATGTAAGTATGTCCAATGCCATATTTGGGACATACTAAAAAATTATTCATTGGTTTTCTGAAATCCTCCTTTATAACAGGGACCTGTGTTTTGATGTGTGAAATCCAGCAGCATTGTCCAGAGATATCTTCCAGGTTATTTTCCGGTAGCTTTAAGTGGGGAAGTGGAGTGTTTCTCTTTTTTTCCCCCTTTTTCTGTTGAGACAGGGTCTTGCTCTGTCCCCCAGGCTGGAGTGCAGTGGCAAGATCTTGGCTCACTGCAGCCTCAACCTCCTGGGTTCAAGTGATCCTCCCACTTCAGCCTCCCAAGTAGTTGGGACTACAGGTGCGTGCCACAATGCCTGGCTAATTTCCTTATTTTTTTTGCAGAGACGGGGACTAGCTATGTTGCCCAGGCTAGTCTTGAACTCCTGGGCTCAAGTGATGCTCTCGCCTCAACCTCCCAAAGTGCTGGGATTACAGGTGTGAGCCACTGCACTCAGCCCCCAGTTCTCAGTGTTTCCTTCCAGGCACTTTTTACTGCCATGGCTTCTTTTTTTTTTTTTTTTTTTTTTTTTTACTGCCATGGCTTCTTTTTTTTTTTTTTTTTTTTTTTTTTGAGACGGAGTCTCGCTATGTCGCCCAGGGTGGAGTGCAGTGGCTGGATCTCAGCTCACTGCAAGCTCCGCCTCCCGGGTTTTTACACCATTCTCCTGCCTCAGCCTCCCGAGTAGCCGGGACTACAGGCGCCCACCACCTCGCCCGGCTAGTTTTTTTTTTTTTGTATTTTTAGTAGAGACGGGGTTTCACCGTGTTAGCCAGGATGGTCTCGATCTCCTGACCTCGTGATCCACCCGTCTCGGCCTCCCAAAGTGCTGGGATTACAGGCTTGAGCCACCGCGCCCGGCCAGTTTTTTGTATTTTTTAGTAGAGACGGGGTTTCACCGTGTTAGCCAGGATGGTCTCGGACTCCTGACCTCGTGATCCGCCCGTCTCGGCCTCCCAAAGTGCTGGGATTACAGGCTTGAGCCACCGCGCCCGGCCTACTGCCATGGCTTCTTAACTGGCTCCTTGTCTCCAATCTTGCCCATCTGCTACCACACCCTGACTGGCTGGTGCTTCACCTGCAGTCATGTTACCTCCTGACTGAAAACGCTTCTCTGGTTTTCCATGCCACATGAGGAAGAACAAAATCCCAGCCTAGCAGGATATAAGGCCCTCAGTGCCTGATTCCTGCCCAGCTTCCAGGACATTTGGCAACATCCCCGCCTGCCTCACACTGCACCAGTAAAATGCTTCTTCGCTGTTAGTCTCCTCAACTCCTGCGATGATTCTGGCTCCCGTGTCTTACGTTTCTCTCCATCAGCTATGTATTGCACACAGACAGCACCTACTGCACACCAGGCACCAGGCTAAGAAGGACACAGTGGAGAACACGACAAATGTTCCTGCTCTTGTGACTTACATTTTGGCAGAGGCGCATTTAATAGATAAACAGTTACAATGAGGTGTTTGTTGTGGTAGGGTAGGTAAAGAACACTGGGGTGTGGCCGGGCGCGGTGGCTCAAGCCTGTAATCCCAGCACTTTGGGAGGCCGAGACGGGTGGCTCACGAGGTCAGGAGATTGAGACCATCCTGGCTAACACGGTGAAACCCCGTCTCTACTAAAAAATACAAAAAAAACTAGCCGGGTGAGTTGGCGGGCGCCTGTAATCCCAGCTACTCAGGAGGCTGAGGCAGGAGAATGGCGTAAACCTGGGAGGCGGAGCTTGCAGTGAACTGAGATCTGGCCACTGCACTCCAGCCCGGGCGACAGAGCAAGACTCCGTCTCAAAAAAAAAAAAAAAAAAAAAAAAGATTTGAACAGTCATCAGCCCACTAAAGTGGGACAGCAGGAGAGAGCGTTCCAGGCAGAGGGAACAGCTTGTGCAATGGCCCTGAGGCTCGGAGAGGAGGTGCAAGTCCAGGATGGTGGGAATACAGAGAAGAGAGGAAGACAGCAACAGGGTGAGAAGGCCCCAGGAAGCCGCCGGACAGAATGTGCCTTTGATTCTGAGAGCTATGAAAAGGCCCGGGAGGAATTTAAGCGGGGGGGGGACTATCCTGAACAGGCTTGTGGCTACTGTGCAGAGACTAGATTGAAGACCTTGTTTCTCTTTCCAGGATGGCAGAAATGACAGCAGCCTGGGTTAGGGTGAGGGCACTGGAGACGGAGTCACAGATATGTCAGAGGTGTCAGTTTCGGACTTGTTGAGTTGGTGATGCTAGCAAGACATCCAGTCGATATGCTGTCAACCTCAGGAAAAAAGTCTGGACCTGAGAGATTCTGGTTTTTTGTGTTTGTTTGTTTGTTTGTTTGTTTTTTGAGACAGTTTTGCTCTTGTCGCCCAGGCTGGAGTGCATTGGCGTGATCTCGGCTCACTGCAAGCTCTGCCTCCCGGGTTCATGCCATTCTCCTGCCTCAGCCTCCTAAGTAGCTGGGACTACAGGCACCCGCCATAGCGCCTGGCTTATTTTTTGTATTTTTAGTAGAGACGGGGTTTCACCGTGGTCTCAATCTCTTGACCTTGTGATCCGCCCGCCCCGGCCTCCCAAAGTGCTGGGATTACAGGCGTGAGCCACCATGCCCGGCCTGTTGGATCTTTATATACATTTACTTATTGATTCCTCACAACAACCCTATGAGGTATGTGCCTTCACTCTTGCCATTTTACAGATGAGAGAACAAAAGGTTGTATGCAGGTGGGATGCAGTGGCTAATGCCTGTAATCCCAGGCAGTGTCTTGGACAACATAAGACCAAAAAACAGTTGTGTGAGGTAATCAAAGCTACACAATTACTAAGTGCCAGAGCCAAGGTTCCAACTCCAGTAATCCAGCTCTGGATCTATGCTCTTAAATACACCACACAGCCTCTCACCGAGGCAGTAATTTAAGTCCTCAGAATTGATGTGATTTATTTCAGAATTGTGAGTCAGAAGGGCAAATGATCATCCTTAGGAATACCAGCATCTAGCCAGGTGCAGTGGCTCGCACCTGTAATCCCAACACTTTGGGTGGCTGAGGTGGGTGAATCACTTGAGGTCAGGAGTTTGTGACCAGCCTGGTCAACATGGTGGAAACCCAGTCTCTACTAAAAATACAAAAATTAGCTGGGCGTCGTGGCGTGAACCTATAATCCCAGCTACTTGGGAGGCTGAGGCAGGAAAATTGCTTGAACCCAGGAGGCAGAAGCTGCAGTGAGCCGAGATTGTCCCACTGCACTCCAGCCTGGGGGACAGAGTGAGATCTGTCTCAGAAAAAAAAAAAAGGCATCTAAAGCCAAGGTGGCAAACAGGTGGCTCAGGGGTTGAATTCTGCTCTCTTTTTCTTTTTTGAGATGGAGTCTCAGTCTTTCATGCAGTCTGGAGCACAGTGGCGTGATCTCAGCTCACTGCAACCTCCACTTTCTGGGTTCAAATGATTCTCCTGCCTCAGCCTCCGGAGTAGCTGGGATTATAGGCATGTGCCACCACGCCTGGTTAATTTTTGTATTTTTCAGTAGAGACGGGGTCTCACCATGTTGGCCAGGCTGGTCTCGAACTCCTGACCTCAAGTGATCTGCCCACCTTGGCCTCCCAAAGTGCTAGGATGAATCCTGCTCTTGAACAAGTTTTCGCAGAAGTGAATTTTTAAAAATTAACTACCATACAAAAATGAACCCAAAATGATCAAAGACCTAAACATAAGAGTTAAAAAAATAAAACTCTTAGAAGAAAACAGGGGAAGGCCGGGCATGGTTGGTGGTGACTCATGCCTGTAATTCTAACACTTTGGGAGGCTGAGGCGTGAGGATCACTTGAGCCCAGGATTTAGAGACCAGCCACGGTAACATGGTGAAACCCCATCTGTACAAAAAATACAAAAATTAGCCAGGCATGGTGGTGCATGCCTGTAGTCCCAGCTACTTGGGAGGCTGAGGCAGGAGGATCACTTAAGCCTGAGAGGTTGAGGCTACAGTGAGTTGTGATCACACCACTGTACTCCAGCCTGGGCAACAGAGTAAGACTCCATCTCCAGGGAAAAAAAAAAAAAAAAAGGAAAGAAAGAAAGAAAGGACTGGCCGGGTGCGGTGGCTCAAGCCTATAATCCCAGCACTTTGGGAGGCTGAGATGGGCGGATCACGAGGTCAGGAGACCGAGACCATCCTGGCTAACACGGTGAAACAGGTGTTTCTGTTTCTACTAAAAAAATACAAAAAAAAAAAAACTAGCTGAGCGAGGTGGCGGGCACCTGTAGTCCCAGCTACTCAGGAGGCTGAGGCAGGAGAATGGCGTGAACCTGGGAGGCAGAGCTTGCAGTGAGCTGAGATCCAGCCACTGCACTCCAGCCTGGGCAACAGAGCGAGACTCCGTCTCAAAAAAAAAAAAAAAAGAAAGAAAAGACTATAAAGAGAGTGAAAAGATAACGCACAGTGTAGGAGAAAATATTTGTAAATCATATCTGATAAGCAATTAATATCCACATTATATAAAGAACTCCTGAAACTCAACAACACAAAAACAACCCAATTAAAAAACAGGCAAATGACAACTTAAATAGGCATTTCTCCAAAAAAGATATACAAATAGCCCATAAACACAGGAAAAGATGCTCAGCATCACTAATCATTAGAGAAATGTAAATCACAGGCCGGGGAAAGTGGCTCATACCTGTAATCCTAGCACTTTGGGAGGCCACAGCAGACAGATCTTGAGGTCAGGAGTTCAAGACCAGCCTGGCCAACATAGTGAAACACTGTCTATTAAAAATAGAGGCCGGGCGCGGTGGCTCAAGCCTGTAATCCCAGCACTTTGGGAGGCCGAGACGGGCGGATCACAAGGTCAGGAGATCGAGACCATCCTGGCTAACATGGTGAAACCCTGTCTCTACTAAAAATACAAAAAAACTAGCTGGGCGAGGTGGCGGGCGCCTGTAGTCCCAGCTACTCGGGAGGCTGAGGCAGGAGAATGGCGTAAACCCAGGAGGCGGAGCTTGCAGTGAGCTGAGATCCGGCCACTGCACTCCAGCCTGGGCGACAGAGCGAGACTCCGTCTCAAAAAAAATAAAAAATAAAAAAATAAAAAAAAATAATAAAAAAATAAAAATAGAAAAAAATTAGCCAGGCATGGTGGCAGGCACCTGTAATCCCAGCTACTTGGGAGGCTGAGGCAGGAGAATTGCTTGAACCCGGAGGTGGAAGTTGCAGTGAGCCGAGATCGTGCCACTGCACTCCAGCATGGGCGACAGTGTGAGATTGTGACAGTGTGAGACTCCGTCTGGAAAAAAAAAAAGAAAGAAAAAGAGAAATGCAAATCATCCAAAGGAAACAAAAATCAGTGTTTTTGAGGATGTGAGGAAATTGGAATCTTTGTGCATTGCTGGTGGGAATGTGAAATGATACAGCCATTATGGAAAACAGTACGGCAATTTCTCAAAAATTGAAAATAGAGTTACCATATAATCCAGTAATTTTATTTCTGGGTGGATGCCCAAAATAATTGAAAATAGGGACTTGGACAGATATTTGCACACGCATATTCATTGCAGCATTATTCACAGTAGCCCAAAGGTGGATACAACCCAAGTACCCACAGACAGAAGAATGGAAAAACACAATGTGATATACACGTACAATGGAATGTTATTCAAACTTAAAAAGGAATGAAATTCTGACACATGCTACAACACCGGTAAACCTTGAGGACATTATGCGGAGTGAAATAAGCCAGTCACAAAAAGACAAATATTGTATGATTCCACTTTCATGAGTTACCAAATTAGTAGTCAAAGTCATAGAGACCGGAGGCTGAGGTGGGCAGATCACTTGAGGTCAGGAGTTTGAGATCAGCCTGGCCAACATGGTGAAGCCCTGTCTCTACTAAAAATACAAAAATTAGCCAGGTGTGGCAGCAGGCACCTGTAATCCCAGCTACTCAGGAGGCTGAGGCAGGAAAATAACTTGAACTCGAGAGGCAGAGGTTGCAATGAGCCGAGATCGCACCACCGCACTCCGGCATGGGCGACAGATCGTGACGCCATCTCAAAAAAACAAATAAATAGGCCGGGCGCGGTGGCTCAAGCCTGTAATCCCAGCACTTTGGGAGGCCGAGGCGGGCGGATCACAAGGTCAGGAGATCGAGACCACAGTGAAACCCCGTCTCTACTAAAAATACAAAAAATTAGCCGGGCGCGGTGGCGGGCGCCTGTAGTCCCAGCTACTCAGGAGGCTGAGGCAGGAGAATGGCAGGAACCCGGGAGGCGGAGCTTGCAGTGAGCCGAGATCGCGCCACTGCACTCCAGCCTGGGCAACAGCGTGAGACTCCGTCTCAAAAAAATAAATAAATAAATAAATAAATAAAAATAAATAAGTGAAAAAATGAAAAGGATAACTTTAACTTTTACCTTTTTTTTTCTCCAGACGAAGTTTCGCTCTTGTCGCCCAAGCTGGAGTGCAGTGGCGCCATCCAGACTCATTGCAGCCTCTGCCTCCCAGGTTCAAGTGATTCTCCTACTTCGTCCTCCCGAGTAGCTGGGATTACAGGTGTCTTCTTCCACCATGCCCGGCTGATTAACTTTAACTTTTAAATTTGGTAAAACACTTCATGTTTGAATTAAAATTTGTTCTTTTTTTTTTTTTTTGGAGACTGAGTTTTACTCTTGTTGCCCAGGCTGGGGTGCAGTGGCACAGTCTTGGCTCACTGCAACCTCCACCTCCCAGGTTCAAGCAATTCTGCCTCAGCCTCCCTGGTAGCTGGGATTATAGGCATGTGCCACCATACCCAGCTCATTTTTTGTATTTTAGTAGAGACAGGGTTTCACCCTGTTGGCCAGGCTGGTCTCAAACTCCTGACCTCAGGTAATTCACCTGCCTCAGCCTTCCAAAGTGCTGGGATTACTAAAATTTGCTCTTAGAAAACAAAAATATTACATTTTTTTTTTTTTTTTTTTGAGACGGAGTCTTGCTCTGTCACCCAGGCTGGAGTGCAGTGGCTGGATCTCAGCTCACTGCAAGCTCCGCCTCCCGGGTTTACGCCGTTCTCCTGCCTCAGCCTCCTGAGTAGCTGGGACTACAGGCGCCCGCCACCTCGCCCGGCTAGTTTTTTTGTATTTTTTAGTAGAGACGGGGTTTCACCGTGTTAGCCGGGATCGTCTCTCCATCTCCTGGCCTCATGATCCGCCCGTCTCGGCCTCCCAAAGTGCTGGGATTACAGGCTTGAGCCATCGCGCCCGGCCAAAAATATTACATTTTTCAGTTCTCATTGTTTTTAATTTTAAACACAAACTTCTGGTCATCATTGGTTTTTTTTTGTTTTTTTGTTTTGTTTTTATCTTTTTTTTTTTTTTTTTTTTTTTTGAGATGGAGTCTCCCTCTGTTGCCCAGGCTGGAGTGCAGTGGCAGGATCTTGGCTCACTGCAACCTCCTCCTCCGAGATTCAAGTGATTCTCCTGCCTCAGCCTCCCGAGTAGCTGGGATTACAGATGTGCGACACCACGACACCATGCTCCGCTAATTTTTGTATTTTTAGTGGAGACGGGGTTTCACCATCTTGACCAGGCTGGTCACAGACTCCTGACCTGAAGCGATCTGCCTGCCTCGGCCTCCCAAAGTGCTGGGATTACAGGCATGAGCGACCTCGCCTGCCCCATGATTGAGTTTTAATAATACTTGTAAATTTTAAATTAGCACAAGAGCCAGGCATGGTGGCTCACACCGGTAATCCTAGCATTTTCAGAGGCAGAGGCAGGAGGATCGCTCGAGCGCAGGAGTTCAGACCAGCTTGGGTAACATAGTGGACCCTGTCTTTACAAAAACTTTAAAAATTAGCCAAGTGTGGTGGCATGTGCCTATAGTCCCAGCTACCTGAGAGGCTGAGATGGGAGGATCGCTTGAGCCTGGGAGGTTGAGGCTGCAGTGAACTATGATCACACCACTGCACTCCAGCCTAGATGACAGAGTGAGGCCCTGTCTCGAAAAACAAACAAATAAATAAATTAGCACAGGTGGTCACATAGAATTAAAGTAACTTAAGTTTTGTTTCTTCACCTTTAAAATCACTGTGTCATCATTGCTTATTCTGCAATAACTGTTTAATCTCAGGAATATGTTGCTTCCTAGAGCTGGAGACACCAACAGAGCTCAAAGGAAGCTTGAATGATTCCAAACTATTAAGAAATTACTGGCTGGGCGCGGTGGCTCAAGCCTGTAATCCCAGCACTTTGGGAGGCCGAGACGGGCGGATCACGAGGTCAGGAGATCGAGACCATCCTGGCTAACACGGTGAAACCCCGTCTCTATTAAGAAATACAAAAAACTAGCCGGGCGAGGTGGCGGGCGCCTGTAGTCCCAGCTACTCGGGAGGCTGAGGCCGGAGAATGGCGTAAACCCGGGAGGCGGAGCTTGCAGTGAGCTGAGATCCAGCCACTGCACTCCAGCCTGGGTGACAGAGCGAGACTCCGTCTCAAAAAAAAAAAAAAAAAGAAATTACTTTCGCCGGGCGCGGTGGCTCAAGCTTGTAATCCCAGCACTTTGGGAGGCCGAGACGGGTGGATCACGAGGTCAGGAGTTCGAGACCATCCTGGCTAACACGGTGAAACCCCGTCTCTACTAAAAAAAATACAAAAAAAAACTAGCCGGGCGAGGTGGCGGGCGCCTGTAGTCCCGGCTACTCGGGAGGCTGAGGCAGGAGAATGGCGTAAAAACCCGGGGGCAGTGAGCTGAGATCCGGCCACTGCACTCCAGCCTGGGCGACACAGCGAGACTCCGTCTCAAAAAAAAAAAAAAAAAAAAAGGAAATTACTTTCTTTTTTTTTTTTGAGACGGAGTCTAGCTCTGTTGCCCAGGCTGGAGTGCAGTGGCCAGATCTCAGCTCACTGCAAGCTCTGCCTCCCGGGTTTACGCCATTCTCCTGCCTCAGCCTCCCGAGTAGCTGAGACCACAGGCGCCCGCCACCTCGCCCGGCTAATTTTTTTTGTATTTTAGTAGAGACGGGGTTTCACCGTGTTAGCCAGGATGGTCTCGATCTCCTGACCTCGTGATCCGCCCGTCTCGGCCTCCCAAAGTGCTGGGATTACAGGCTTGAGCCACCGCGCCCGGCCGGAAATTACTTTCAAAATGAATGTGTTTAGCTGAGTCTGCGTGTGTCAAGAGGCAAGTTATACAAGTGGGATTTCTCCCAATTGACTTTGGCACACAGGTTTATTAAAAGCTAAATACGAGGCCGGGCGCGGTGGCTCAGGCCTGTAATCCCAGCACTTTGGGAGGCCGAGACGGGTGGATCACGAGGTCAGAGATCGAGACCATCCTGGCTAACACGGTGAAACCCCGTCTCTACTAAAAAATACAAAAAAACTAGCCGGGCGAGGTGGCGGGCGCCTGTAGTCCCAGCTACTCGGGAGGCTGAGGCAGGAGAATGGCGTGAACCCGGCAGGCGGAGCTTGCAGTGAGCTGAGATCCGGCCGCTGCACTCCAGCCTGGGGGACAGAGCAAGAATCCGTCTCAAAAAAAAAAAAAAAAAAAAAAAAAAAAAAGCTAAATACGGGCGGGGCGCGGTGGCTCACGTCTGTAATCCCAGCACTTTGGGAGGCCGAGACGGGTGGATCACGAGGTCAGGAGATCAAGACCATCCTGGCTAACACGGTGAAACCCCGTCTCTACTAAAATACAAAAAAAAAAAAAAAAAAAAAAAAAAATTAGCCCGGCCTGGTGGCGGGTGCCGATAGTTCCAGCTACTCGGGAGGCTGAGGCAGGAGAATGGCGTGAACCCGGGAGGCAGATCTTGCAGTGAGCCGAGATCGCGCCACTGCACTCCAGCCTGGGTGACAGAGCAAGACTCGGTCTCAAAAACAACAACAACAACAAACTAGCGGGGTGAGGTGGCGGGCACCTAAAGTCCCAGCTACTCGGGAGGCTGAGGCAGGAGAATGGCGTAAACCCGGAAGGCAGAGCTTGCAGTGAGCTGAGATCCGGCCACTGCACTCCAGCCTGCGTGACAGAGCAAGACTCCGTCTCAAAAAAAAAAAAAAAAAAAAAAAAGGCTAAATACGGGCTGGGCGTGGTGGCTCATGCCTGTAATCCCAGCACTTTAGGAGGCCAAGGTGGGCGGGTCACCTGAGGTCAGGAGTTCGAGACCAGCCTAACACAGTGAAACTCCATCTCTACTAAAACTACAAAAAATTAGCTGGGCATGGTGGCATGCGCCTATAGTACCAGCTACTCAGGAGGCTGAGGCAGGAGAATCGCTTGAACCTGAGAGGTGGAGGTTGCAGTGAGTGGAGATAGCACCACTGCACTCCAGCCTGGGAGACAGAGCGACACTCCATCTCAAAAAAAAAACCCAAAAAACTAAATACAATTGGCCCTGTGTATTCGGGAGTTTTGCATTGGTGGATGCCACGAACTGCGGATAAAAAATATTTGGGGCCAGGCATAGTGGCTCACGCCTGTAATCCCAGCCAAGAGATTGGATTGGGAGGCCGAGGCAGGTGGATCCCAAGGTAAGGAGTTCAAGACCAGCCTGGCCAAGATGGTGAAACTCGGTCTCTACTAAAAATATAAAAATTAGCCCGGCATGGTGGCAGGCGCCTGTAATCACAGCTACTCGAGAGGCTGAGGAAGAGAATCGCTTGAACCTGGGAGGTAGAGGGTGCAGTGAGCCTAGATCGCGCCACTGCACTCCAGGCTGGGTGACAGAGCAAGACTTTGTCTCAAAACAAACAAACAAACAAAATAGCTGGGCGTGGTGGCATGTGTCTGTAGTCCCAGATACTCCAGAGGCTGAGTCAGAAAAATTGCTTGAACCAGGAGGCGGAGGTTGCACGGAGCCGAGATGGTGCCACTGCACTGCAGTCTGGGCAACAGAGGGAGACTCCTTCTCCTTTTCTGTCTTTTTTTTTTTTTTTTTTGAGACGAAGTCTCACTCTGTCACCAGGCTGGAGTGCAGTGGTGTGATCTCGGCTCACTGCAACGTCTGCCTCCTGGGTTCAAGCGATTTTCTTGCCTTGGCCTCCCAAGTAGCTGGGATTACAGGTGTGTGCCACCATGGACAGCTAATTTTTCTATTTTTACTAGAGACAGAGTTTCACCATGTTGGCCAGGGTGGACTCCTCAAAAAAAAAAAAAAAAAAAAAAACTGGGGAAGGCTGGGCATGATGGCTAACACCTGTAATCTCAGCACTTTGGGAGGCCACAGTGGGCAGATCACTTGAGGTCAAGAGTTTGAGAACAGCCTGGTCAACATGGTGAAACCCCACCTCTCCTAAAAATACAAAAATTAGCTGGGTGTGGTGGCACGCACCCGTAGTCCCAGCTGGAGGCTGAGGCAGGAGAAATACTTGAACCCTGGAGACAGAGGTTGCAGTGAACCGAGAACACGCCACTGCACTCCAGCCTGGGCAACAGAGTGAGACTCCACCTCAAAAAAAAAAAAATGGGGGGAAAAAATGAATAAAATATAACAATACACCAATTAAAATAATACAAATTTTAAAAACAATACACTATTTACATGGCATTTACATTGTATTAGGTATTATAAGTAATCTAGGGATGACAAAATATATGGGAGGATGTACATAGATTATATGTAAATATGAAGCAATGTTTTTTTTTTTTTTTGAAACAGAGCCTCGCTCTGTCGCCCAGGCCGAAGAGCAGTGGCGCGATCTTGGCTCACTGCAATCTCCACCTCTTAGGTTCAAGAGATTCTCCTGCCTCAGCCTTCTGCATAGCTGGGATTACAGGCACCTGCCACCACGCCCAGCTAATTTTTGTATTTTTACTAGAGATGGGGTTTCACCGTGTTGGTCAGGCTGGTCTGGAACTCCTGACCTCAGGTGATCCGCCTGCCTTGGCCTCCCAAAGTGCTGGGATTACAGGCGTGAGCCACCGCACCTGGCATATTAAGCAATTTTCCATCAGAGACTTGAGCATCCAAGGATTTTGATATCCCTAGGGTCCTGGGACCAATCCCCTGAGAATACAGTGGGACAACAATAATAAATCTGTGCAATTTTTTTTTTTTTTGAGACGGAGTCTCGCTCTATCTCCCAGGCTGGAGTGCAGTGGCGCTATCTCAGCTCACCGCAACCTCTGCTTCTCAGGTCCAAGAAATTATCCTGCCTCAGCCTCCCGAGTAGCTGGGATTACAGGCCTGCGCCACCATGCCTGGCTAACTTTTTGATTTTTTAGTAGAGATGGGGTTTTGCCATGTTGGCCAGGCTGGTCTTGAACTCCTGGCCTCCAGTAATCTGTCTGCCTGGGCCTCCCAAAGTGTTGGGATTACAGGCGTCAGCCACTGCGCCTGGCCAATCTGCTAATTTGAAGCTTAAATATATAGTGTTAAAGCTCGGCTGTTGCCCGGTGTGGTGGTTCACGCACATAATCCCAGCACTTTGGGAGGTCGAGGTGGGCAGATCACTTGAGGTCAGTAGTTCCAAACCAGCCTGACCAACATGGCAAAAATCCCGTCTCTACTAAAAATACAAAAATTAGCCAGGTATGATGGTGGGCACCTGTAATCCTAACTATTCAGGAGACTGCCTTTGGACTGGAGAAAGAGATTGGGAGCCGTAAATACATAGGTGGTAATTAAAACCATTCAAGGCCGGGCGCGGTGGCTCAAGCCTGTAATCCCAGCACTTTGGGAGGCCGAGACGGGCGGATCACGAGGTCAGGAGATCGAGACCATCCTGGCTAACACAATGAAACCCCGTCTCTACTAAAAATACAAAAAAATTAGCCGGGCGAGGTGGCGGGCGCCTGTAGTCCCAGCTACTCGGGAGGCTGAGGCAGGAGAATGGCGTAAACCCGGGAGGCGGAGCTTGCAGTGAGCCGAGATAGCGCCACTGCACTCCAGCCTGGGTGACAGAGCGAGACTCCGTCTCAAAAAAAAAAAAAAAAAAAAAAAAAAAACCATTCAAATATGTGCCCAGAAATATCACGCAGGCCAAGAAGAGATGAAAAACTTAGAGTCCTGGGGGACACAAATATTTAAAGGGTAGACAGAGGAAGAGAGATGTCCAAGGAAAATAAAACATGAATGGCCCTGCACAGTGGCTCACACCTGTAATCCCAGCACTTTGGGAGGCCGAGGTGGGCGGATCACGAGGTCAGGAGTTCAAGATCAGCCTGACCAGCATGGTGAGAACCCATCTCTACTACAAATACAAAAATCAGCTGGGCGTGGTGGCAGGCGCCTATAATCCCAGCTACTCAGGAGGCTGAGGTGGGAGAATCACTTGAACCGGGGAGGCGGAGGTTGCAGTGAGCTGAGATCATGCCATTGCACTCCAGCCTGGGCGATGTCATGAAAGTCTGCCTAAAAAATAAATAAATAAAAAAGCTCAGCTGGGCACAGTATCTCATGCTTGTAATCCTAGCACTTTGGGAGGCCGAGGTAGGCAGACCACTTGAGTCCAGGAGTTCGAGACCCGCCTGGGCAACAGGGTGAAACCCCATCTCTACAAAAATATACAAATATTAGCCGAGTATGGTGGCATATGCCTGTAGGCCCAGCTACTGGGGGGGTGAGATGGGAGATCATTTGAGCCTGGGAAGTCCAGGCTGCAGTGACCCATGATTGTGCCACTGCACACCAAGCCTGGGCAACAGAGCAAGACACTGTCTCAAAAAAAAAAAAAATCAAAAAACAAAAAACAGAAGATTCAACAACAAATAGAGCCATTATTTAGAACTCAGATGGTGAAATTTTTTTTCAAGAAGTATTTTTTTAATGTTGTTTAGAATGCCAATGCAAGGTAATAATAAAAAGCAAACTGAGTTTTAGTCATTTTTATTTTGGTTCTTAAATTCTCTACACATGATGCACTTTTATTTCCCACACCTGCGGTAGACCCTGCCCATCATCCTACCCTTGATAGGCCACTGCAAGCCATACTGGAACCCGATTCGACCTGGCAACTGTGGACAGGAGGGGAGTGACAGGGGCTGCCCCTTGGGAGTCATTCAAGTTTTTAACGCTTAATTCAGAGGATGTTCTCAGGTGTTACCTCCTATAGGAGGCCTCCCTTTGACAGTCTCTCCCTGCTTGAACCCAGGTCAAATATTTTTCCTTGTCAGGTATGGTGGTGTACACTTGAAGTCCCAGCTACTAGGAAGGCTGGAGCAGGTGGGTCCCTTGAGCCCAGGAGTTTGAGTCTAGCCTGGGCAACATAATAAGACCCTCATCTCTAAAGAGTTTTTTTTTTTTTTTAATTACGTTTTATATTCCCAAAGCACCGTGTGCTTAATTCTGTCACTGACCTCACACTGTATTCTATTTTTATGTATTCTTCTACTTCTAGGCCAAATGCATTGAAGCCAAAGACCATGTCCTTACCAGCCAAGTGCAGTGGCTCACACCTGTAATCCTAGCACTTTGGGAGGCGGAGGCAGGAGGATCATTTAAGGCCAGGAGTTCAAGACCAACCTGGACAACAAGCGAGCTCCGTTTCCACAAAAAATTTAAAAATTAGCCAGGCATGATGGTGTGCACCTGTGGTCCCAGCTACTTAGGAAGCTGAGGTGGGAGAATCACTCAAGCCCGAGAGGTCCAGGCTGCAGTGAGCCATGATCACGCCACTGCATTCCATGCCCTGTTGGTCAATTAGGGCTCAATGTTCTGGCCACATTGGGACATGTCTAATACGGCTGTCCCAAAGTGGAGTGATTTGGGGAAGGGACTGGCAGTACACAGGAGGTGATGTTAAGCTACCTCAGGATAGCATGGCCCCTCATGGTGGGAAGGGCACCTTGCAACTAAGACTCTTACTCTGTGTGTCAGTTCAAGGAATACCTTACCCATACCACTAGCCCTAATTTCCAGATAAGGAAATTGAAGCTCACGGACGTAAGGAGGGTTGCCCAGTTATAGAGTGAGTCACTGGCCAAGCCTAGAGCAGAGCACACATTTCCTACAACCAGGACATCGGGCCATAGGCCTGTGGTCTGGTCCACGGTGGGCCCGGCAGTTCCAACCTCAGCTGCCTTGCCAATGTGCGCATGTAACCACCAGGGGGAGCGAGATAGCCGTTCATGGGGAAGCAGGGCACAGGCTTGGGGTTGGACTGAATGTTCTTTGAGAGGGCCCACGGGCACACACAGTGGAGCTGGGGAGTCCTGTTAAAGAAAGATTGTGTGTGTGTGTTGAGGGGCGGGGGTGTTGTAACAGAGCTGGAGTTCAGGAGTGTTGGCGACTGGGATGAAGAGAGGAGGAGGGAAGGGCATTTTGCTGCCTCCCTCTGGCCCTGCCTGCTCTGGCCCTATTGGGAAAAGGGCAGAGCTGGGGAAAGGGAGGGATCTCCAGAGGGGATGGCTCTGCCTCCACCTCCGTTCTCTTCAGGCTCGGTCAGGGCCTAGACTGGACCGGACATTCCTCAATCTCCAGCTGAAAACCAGGAAATCAGACCTGGAGGCTACCTCCCTGCAGCCTGGGCCAGCTCTTCCAAAGCCCTCCCTACCCCCAGGGCCCTGCTGCCTCAGAGGAGCCACACTCCAGGCTCCTGAAGGCTGAGTCTCTCCTAGAACCTCTGTGTTCTTCCCTCCTTCCCTCCTGGCTCCTCTTTCCTGGGCTAGGGGATCAGACCCTTCTGTGAGCACCACATCTGCATAAGAAATTGCTATCCCGGCGTGGTGGCTCACACCTGTAATCCCGACACTTTGGGAGGCTGAGGCAGGATGATCACTTGAGTCCAGGAGTTCAAGACCATTGTGAGTAATATAGGGAGACCCTGTCTCTACAGGAAAAAATATAAAAATAATTAACCAGGCCGGGCGCGGTGGCTCAAGCCTGTAATCCCAGCACTTTGGGAGGCCGAGACGGGTGGATCACGAGGTCAGGAGATCGAGACCATCGTGGCTAACACGTGAAACCCCGTCTCTACTAAAAAAATACAAAAATTAGCCGGGAGCGGTGGCGGGCGCCTGTAGTCCCAGCTACTCGGGAGGCTGAGGCAGGAGAATGGCATGAACCTGGGAGGCGGAGCTTGCAGTGAGCTGAGATCCGGCCACTGCACTCCAGCCTGGGGGACAGAGCGAGACTCCGTCTCTTTTTTTTTTTTTTTTTTTTTTTTTTGAGACGGAGTCTCGCTCTGTCGCCCAGGCTGGAGTGCAGTGGCGCGATCTCGGCTCACTGCAAGCTCCACCTCCCGGGTTCACGCCATTCTCCCGCCTCAGCCTCCGAGTAGCTGGGACTACAGGCGCCCGCCACCACGCCCGGCTAGTTTTTTTTTTTGTATTTTTAGTAGAGACGGGGTTTCACCATGTTAGCCAGGATGGTCTCGATCTCCTGACCTCGTGATCCACCCGCCTCGGCCTCCCAAAGTGCTGGGATTACAGGCTTGAGCCACCGCGCCCGGCCAAGAGACTCCGTCTCAAAAAAAAAAAAAAAAAAAATAATAATAATTAACCAGGCATGGTGGTGTGTGCCTGTATTCCCAACTATTCAGGAGGCTGAGACAGGAGGATCCCTTGCGCCCAGAAGGTTGAGGCTGCAGTGAGCCATGATGGTGCCACTGCACTCCAACTTGGGTGACAGTCTCAAAGAGGAAAAAAAAAAGAAGAGGCCTGGTGCAGTGGCTCATGCCTGTAATTAATCCTAGCACTTTGGGAGGCTGAGGCGGGAGGATTACTTGAGGCCAGGAGTTCAAGACCACTCTGGGCAAGATGGTGAAACCCTGTCTCTACCAAAAATACAAAACTTAGCCAGGCATGGTGGCATGTGCCTGTAGTCTCAGCTACTTGGGAGGCTGGGGTTGGGGGATGGTTTGAGCCGGGGAGATGGAGGTTGCAGTAAGCCAAGATCTCATCACTGCATTCCAGCCTGGGAAACAGAGCAAAACTCCATCTCCCCCACCCCCGAACAAAAGAAAAAAGAAAAAAAGGGAAATCTCTATCCGCAGAGTACCAAGTCAAGTCAAACTCATGGTCTGTCCCCATCTCTCACCAGGATTGGTGCTCCTGTCTGGACTTCTCACTATCACTCTTCTCCCCGTCTTTCCTTAGTCCCTTCTCCAGGTGGTAGTGCTGATCATCTTTTCAGATTGTTAATCTGACCATGTTGTCCATCTGCTGAAACCTTTCAGGTGCTTTCCCAGCACTCTTGTGATAAACTCTTTTTTTTTTTTTTTTGAGACGGAGTCTCGCTCTATCGCCCAGGCTGGAGTGCAGTGGCCGGATCTCAGCTCATTGCAACCTCCGCCTCCTGGGTTTATGCCATTCTCCTGCCTCAGCCTCCCGAGTAGCTGGGACTACAGGCGCCCGCCACCTCGCCCGGCTAGTTTTTTTTGTTATTGTATTTTTTAGTAGAGACGGGGTTTCACCGTATTAGCCAGGATGGTCTCGATCTCCTGACCTCGTGATCCGCCCGTCTCAGCCTCCCAAAGTGCTGGGATTACAGGCTTGAGCCACCGCGCCCGGCTTAAACTCTTACTTAGTATGGCGCATAGGTCCTTCATTGTCTGGTCCTTCCCACCTCTCTGACACCATGCTCCCTCTCAATCTCTAGGTTCTGGCTACACTGCCCATGCTCATCACGGGGCCTTCACGTGTGCTGTTTCCTCTGCCTGGAACCTCACACCTCTTTAAAAAAAAATTTTTTTTTGAGACAGAATCTCGCTCTGTCGCCCAGGCTGGAGTGCAGTGGCGCGATCTCAGCTCACTGCAAGCTCCGCCTCCCGGGTTCACGCCATTCTCCTGCCTCAGCCTCCCGAGTGGCTGGGACTACAGGTGCCCGCCACCATACCCGGCTAATTTTTTTTTCTTTTTTTGTAATTTTAGTAGAGACGGGGCTTCACTGTGTTAGTCAGGATGGTCTCGATCTCCTGACGTGGTGATCTGCCTGCCTCGGCCTCCCAAAGTGCTAGGATTACAGGCGTGAGCCACTTCACCCAGCCTAATTTTGTATTTTTAGTAGAGACGGGATTTCACCATGTTGGTCAGGCTGGTCTTGAACCTGGTCAGGTGATCTGCCCGCCTTGGCTTCCCAGAGTGCTGGGATTACAGGCGTGAGCCACTGCGTCCAGCTTATTCACTGTCTTTTAAAATTTTAGTTTGGTTTGGGTTTTTTATTGTTTGAGACAGGATCTCACTCTGTTGCCCAGGCTGGAGTGCAGCGGCACAGTCACGGCTCACTGCAGCCTCAACCTCCAGGGCTCAAGTAATCCTCCCACTCAGCCTCTTGAGTATCTGAGACTACATGTGTGCACCACCACACCTGACTATTTTTTTGGTTTTTTTTTTTTTGAGATGGAGTCTGGCTCTGTCGCCCAGGCTGGAGTGCGGTGGCCAGATCTCAGCTCACTGCAAGCTCCGCCTCCCGGGTTTACGCCATTCTCCTGCCTCAGCCTCCCGAGTAGCTGGGACTACAGGCGCCGCCACCTCGCCCGGCTAGTTTTTTGTATTTTTTAGTAGAGACGGGGTTTCACCGTGTTAGCCAGGATGGCCTCGATCTCCTGACCTCGTGATCCGCCCGCCTCGGCCTCCCAAAGTGCTGGGATTACAGGCTTGAGCCACCGCGCCCGGCTTTTGGTATTTTTTATAGAGACAGGGTTTTGCCATGTTGCTCAGGCTGGTCTCAAGCTCCTGTACTCAAACGATCCTCCCTCTTCGGCCTCCCAAAGTGCCGGGATTGTAGGAGTGAGCCACTGTTTGTCATAATTGTAATTGTAATTGTGCATTTGTTTGTAATATTATTTAATTAATTATTATTAAAGCTCTATGAGGTAAGAATCATGTCAATTCTTGCTCATCTAAAAATCTGCAACACCTCTGAACCTGGCACATAATAGATGCTCAATAGATGTTTGTTGTTTGTTGTTTTTGTTTTTTGGTTTTGTTGAGATAGGGTCTCACTCTGTCACCCAGGATTGAGTGCAGTGGTGTGATCTCAGCTCACTGCAACCTCAGCCTCCTGGGCTCAAGCGATCCTCCCATCTCAGTCTCCCAAGTAGCAGGGACTACAGGCATGCACCACCACACTGGACCAAATTTTGCATATATGTGTGTGTGTGTGTGTGTGTGTGTGTGTGTGTATGCAAGGTGCCCACCACCACACTTGGGTAATTTTTTGTATTTTTAGTAGAGATGGGGTTTCACCATGTTAGCCAGGATGGTCTCAATTTCCTGACTTCGTGATCCGCCCACCTCGGCCTCCTAAAGTGCTGGGATTACAGGCGTGAGCCACCACGCCCGGCCCTGCATATATATATATTTTATCAAGGCAGGCTTCCACCTGGTTTCCCGGGCTGGTCTCAAACTCCTGAGCTCAGGCAATCCACTCGTCTCAGCCTCCCAAAGTGCTGGAATTACAGATGTGAGCTACTGTGCCCAGCAAGATGCTCAATAAATGTTTTTTGAATGAATAAGTACATTTATATTACACACTCCTCTCCATCTCTATCTCCCAAGCATGAGCCTCTATCATCTCTTATCTGAACCTCAGCAATCACTTTTTGATTTGTCTTCCAGTTTATAATAAAGTTTCTGCCGGGCGCGGTGGCTCAAGCCTGTAATCCCAGCACTTTGGGAGGCTGAGACGGGCGGATCACAAGGTCAGGAGATCGAGACCATCCTGGCTAACACGGTGAAACCCCGTCTCTACTAAAAAATACAAAAAGCTAGCCGGGCGAGGTGGCGGGCGCCTGTAGTCCCAGCTACTCGGGAGGCTGAGGCAGGAGAATGGCGTGAACCCGGGAGGCGGAGCTTGCAGTGAGCTGAGATCCGGCCACTGCACTCCAGCCCGGGTGACAGAGCGAGACTCCGTCTCAAAAAAAAAAAAAAATAAAAAAATAATCAAGTTTCTGTCAATCAGTTTCCCACCCAAAAGCCAGAGTGGTCTAATAAAATAGCCTATCTGGCTGGGCACGGTGGCTCATGCCTGTAATCCTAGCACTTTGGGAGGCCGAGGTGGGCGGATCACGAGGTCAGGAGATCGAGACCATCCTGACTAACGCAGTGAAACCCCATCTCTACTAAAAATACAAACAATTAGCCAAGTGTGGTGGCGGGCGCCTGTAGTCCCAGCTATCGGGAGGCTGAGACAGAAGAATGGCATGAATCCAGGAGGCGGAGCTTGCAGTGAGTCGAGATCACACCACTGCACTCCAGCCTGGGAGACAGAGTGAGACTCCGTCTCAAAAAAAAAAAAAATTCGCCGGAGGTGGTGGTGTGCGACTGAAGTCCCAGCTACTTGGGAGGCTGGGACAGGAGAATTGCTGGAACCCAGGAGGCAGAGGTTATAGTGAGCAGAGATCACACCACTGCACTCTAGCCTGGGCCACAGAGCAAGACTCCATCTCAAAAAAAAACCAAACCCAAAAGCTGCCTATCTGATCATGCCACCCTTCCACCCCCTGTTGAATAGCCTTCAGTGGCTTCCCATGGCCCTTGGAATAAAATCCAAGCTCCTGACGACAGCCTTACAAGGCCTTGCATGGTCTGGCTCACCTCATGCCAAGCTCCACCTCCTCAACTGACATTTCTTAATTCAACAAATACTGAGCGCCTGTTCCACTAGGCACTGGGGTGAGCAAAAACAGACTCCTTCAGCTCTGCTTAGTCCTCTAGATACTTGAACATACCTCCTTCCCATTCACAGCCTGTGCATGTTGTTTCTCTTGTTCTGGAATCCAGTCCTTTCCCTCTCCTTCTTTCTCTACCTTCCTGACTTTGCCCGGTCAACACCTACTCACCCATCCATCAGATCTGATTACATACCATTCATTCAGGGATATCTTATCCGAACTGAAGCTAGCTTAGGTCCCCCTGTATACACTCTTAACTGCTCCTTATATTTGACTTCACAGCACTCACCACACGTTCTATTTTTACACTTGTTCCTGTGGTGATTTGGTGACTTGGTTTATACCCACCTTCCCCACCAGGAAGCGCCAGGAGCTTCTGTGTCTGGTTTTTGCTTACCATGGTTTCCCTCCGGTGCTCAGCTGGTGCTCAGCTGGTGCTCCACAGGCAATTTACTGATTGACTAAATGAATGAGTAAACGATTCCCCCACAAGAGCATTCAGAGTTCTGCCCTTCACGGAAATGTTGGCACCTCTGCCTCACTGTGCATAGGAGCTGGTGGGTGATGGCTGAGGAGGGGAGGCCTGGAGGGGCGTACATAGGAGCTCTCACCAAGGAGAGAGCTGAATGAGTGTATTAGTCTCTTCCTGCCCCTTCTTGTCCCTAGAGCGCTGTGACTTAGCCCTGCCCACCTCTCCAACCCCACCTAGCTCCTGTCCCCTTTGATGCTTCAGCAAGAGGAGCTCCTGCTCTTTGTCCCTAGAATTCCCAGCCTCCTGCATACTGACCCCTCCACCTGCAACTTGCCTCCTGCTTCCTTTCACAAGGCTGGCTCCTCCCTATCCTTCTTCAGGTCCAGTTTAAATGCTTTTTTTTTTTTTTTCTTTTTGAGATGGAGTCTCACACTGTCACCTGGGCTAGAGTGCAGTAGCGAGATCTCGACTCACTGCAACCTCCGCCTCCCAGGTTCAAGCGATTCTCCTGCCTCAGCCTATTGAGTAGCTGGGACTACAGGTGCGCGCCACCACACCCAGCTAATTTTTTGTATTTTTAGTAGAGATGAGGTTTCACCAAGTTGGCCAGACTGGTCTTGAACTCTTGACCTCACAATCCATCCGCCTCAGCCTCCCAAAGTGCTGGGATTACAGGCATGAGCCACTGTCAAAGTGCTGGGATTACAGGCATGAGCCACCGTGCCTGGCCTAAATGCTGCCTTTTTTTTGAGACGGAGTCTCGCTCTGCCACCCAGGCTGGAGTGCAGTGGCCGGATCTCAGCTCACTGCAAGCTCCGCCTCCCGGGTTCACGCCATTCTCCTGCCTCCGCCTCCCGAGTAGCTGGGACTACAGGCGCCCGCCACCTCGCCCGGCTAGTTTTTTTTTTGTATTTTTTAGTAGAGACGGGGTTTCACCGTGGTAGCCAGGATGGTCTCGATCTCCTGAACTCGTGATCTGCCCACCTTGGCCTCTCAAAGTGCTGGGATTACAGGCTTGAGC
This sequence comes from Macaca fascicularis, assembly GCF_037993035.2. Classification (NCBI taxonomy): domain Eukaryota; kingdom Metazoa; phylum Chordata; class Mammalia; order Primates; family Cercopithecidae; genus Macaca; species Macaca fascicularis. Next base: position 198,753,862 of record NC_088375.1, read on the forward strand.
CACCGCGCCCCGCCGAGAAAGAGTGTTGCTCTGTCACCCAGGCTGGAGTGCAGTGGCATGATCTCAGCTCACCACAACCTCTGCCTCCCAGGTTCACGCCATTTTCCTGCCTCAGCCTCCTGAGAAGCTGGGACTACAGCCAGGATGGTCTCAATCTCCTAACCTTGTGATCCATCTGCCTCGGCCTCCCAAAGTGCTGGGATTACAGGCATGAGCCACCACGCCCGTCCTGCTTTTGTTTTTTAAGATAGGGTCTCACTGTTGCCCAGGATGGAGTGCAGTGGCACAATCACGGCTCACTGCAGGCTTGACTTCCCAGGCTCAGATGGTTCTCCCACTTCAGCCTCCTGAGTAGCTGGAATTACAGGCATGTGCCACCAACCTGGCTAATTTTTGTGTTTTTGTTAGAGATGGGGTTTCACCATGTTGCTTAGGCTGGTCTTGGAACTCTTGGGCTGAAGCAATCCACTGGCCTTGGCCTCCCAAAGTGCTGGCATTACAGGCATGAGTGCAGTGGTTGTTTTTTTTTTTTTTTTTTTTTTTTTTTTTTGAGATGGAGTCTCACTCTGTCGCCCAGGCTGGAGTGCAGTGGCCGGATCTCAGCTCACTGCAAGCTCCGCCTCCCGGGTTTATGCCATTCTCCTGCCTCAGCCTCCCAAGTAGCTGGGACTACAGGCGCCTGCCACCACGCCTGGCTAATTTTTTAGTATTTTTAGTAGAGACGGGGTTTCACCATGTCAGCCAGAATGGTCTCGATCTCCTGACCTCATGATCCACCCGCCTCGGCCTCCCAAAGTGCTGGGATTACAGGCGTGAGCCACCACGCGCCGGCGAGTGCAGTGTTTTTTATACCTAATCTCAGACGTGACACACCGTCACTTCTGCCATGTTCTATTGGCCACTCAACCCATCTGTGATACAACATAGGAAGGAACTACACAAGGGTGTGAGTACTAGGAGGTAGGGGACATCATCAAGAGGTCATCACCGAGGCTGATGACCACATTGTCAAAAATGAGAATGCCGGTGGCTCACACCTGTAATCCCAGTGCTTTGGGAGGGCAAGGCAAACAGATCATGAGGTCAGGAGATAGAAACCATCCTGGTTAACACAGTGAAACCACATCTCTACTAAAAATACAAAAATTAGCCAGGTGTGGTGGCGGGCACCTGTAGTCCCAGCTACTCAGGAGGCTGAGGCAGGAGAATCGCTTGAACCCAGGAGGCAAAGCTTGCAGTGAGCTGCGATTGCACCACTGAACTCCAGCCTGGGCGACAGAGACTCCGTCTCAAAAAAAAATAAATGAGGACGCCTTTCCTGAAGCCCCCAGGAGGCTTCCCTTCATGTCTACTGGCTGAAACTGTCACATGTCCATGCCTACACCAGTCAATGATGAGGGATTTGGGACCATTGTTTTTGGTCTCAATCACAATCATGATTTACCCCGCGGCTAAGATCCACCTCTGCTGAAGCACAGGGCGCCGTCTAAGAGAAAGATGGCTACCTGAATAGAAATTCTGTTTGGAATGAGGAAGGGGCAATGGGAAAAGTTGTTGAGTGGGCAGCCCACAGTGTCCATGACACTCACCCACTAGACTATAAACTGCACAAGGAGTAGTGTATGTAACAGAGGTTACATCTTTTCTGACTATTGCATCCCCAGTGCATAGCCCACTGCCTGATACAGAGTAGATGCAACAGTATTTGTTGAATGAATAAATGAATGAATTCATGACTAAACTGGAAGACCATAGGGCAGGGGTTCAGGACTAGTATCACTAGCCCGAGGCTTCTTCAGTTCTTAGAACTCAGGAGGCCACCTGCTCCCACCACCACCACCAGCTCCAAGAACAGGCAGGATTGGCAGAATTATTCTCACTTTATTTCTGGAGACATTTAATCAGATGCAGTAACACTGATTCCAGGCAAGGGCAGGGGGCATGGGTACCCCTGAAGCAACCAGTATCCTGTGGCCCAAGGTGTCCCCCATCCCCAGACCTGGGATCCCCCTCAGTTATAGTTAAATAGAGAGAGGAAGATCTCCCCAGGGGGCTTTGCGGGGAGGGTCTGCCTCCTGCACCCACCCTCTCCACGCAGAGGAGTCTGAGCACAAGCTATTTACAGTATTCACATCCACTGTACCCCACCAAACCAAGGCAAATACTACAGGTGGCCCCTCCCCAAGGGAAGAGGCCAGAGAGGCTGTGAGTGTATGTGTGTGTATGGGGGAGAGGGGATGTCTGCGCGTGCGAGCACACAAATGCACTGAGGGGCAGATCTGGCTCCAGCCAAAAAGACATCAGTCTATAAGGTGCAGATTAAAAACAACAGAGAGGACCCACCCCCAGGGGCCCAGGCCACTTCCAACTTTGCTCTGTCTTTTTCTCCTCCAGACATCCTGGTAGGTGATGCAGAGGAGCCCTTACAGCTGTGCCCGGATCCAAGGCAAATCCTCTTAAAGGACTTCTGGGGAAAAAGGGGAAAGGAAACAGTCAGGGCAAACAGCACTCAAACCCAGATAGCTGGGGGTCTTCAAGGCGGAGCAGGAGAGGGGGCCTGGCAGAGCCAGAAGAGAAGGCAGGGCTAGGGAGTACAGGGAAGGCTGCTGGGAGGAACAGAGCTAGGTCCAGGAATCAGGAGACCTACCTGTGACCTGCGGAGACTGCACCACAGCTTTCTTGAGGAAGGCTTCTGCCTCTGCAAAGGGCAGGAGTGCCTCTGGTGTTCGGCTCAGACTCTTGTCCCCAGAGGGTCCCTTGGGGGAGAAGCCATTCTCCTGGTGTGCTGGGAGAGGCTGCAGGCCATTCACCAGGGACCCTGGCAACTCCTTGCTTGGGAGACTGTGGATGCAGAGGCCAAGGCTCAGCAGCTCACCTCCCGGGAAAGCCCAGGCTACCCCGCAGCTCCAGCTGCAGTCTGCCTCCCTGCTCTGGGACCCTGGGATTGGAAGCTGGTACCTCCACTGAGGCTCCTGTGGGGTGGGCTCCTCTTTCTGCACAGCCTCCTTCTGCAGCCCTGGGGGCCGAGCCTCCACAGCTTTCACAGGTTCTGTCACAGGGAAAGAGGCGCCATCAGCCAAGGGCTGGCAAGAGAGGTGAGGATGGAGGAGGAGGGTGGCAAAGGGAAGGGAGGTGAGGGGAACGGGGCTTTACCTGGGCTGGAACCGTTGGCGTTGGCCTCCTTGCTGTCCTGCTTCTGCTTTGAAGAGGAAGAGCAGTCAGGCTCAAGGGACAGCCGGTCCCATCCACTTAGGACTGAGTTCTGCCCTCCCCTTGCCCGGGCCGCAGCGGCCTCCCCGACAGCCCCGCTCTCCTTGGCCGTAGATGCCTTTCCGCAGCCTCCTTTTCCCACCCCGGCCCCCACGCCCAGCACTGCCCTTCGGGGAAATTCTGACCTTGGTTTCAGAAACTTCTGACTTCCGAGTCCTCTTCATGATCTCCTCCAGACGCTGTTTGGAGGCCGCATATCAGTTAGTCTCGAGCTCCGCCCCTAATCCTAAACCTCCCACCAGTCAGCCCCGGCCTTGTGGTCTTAGGGCCTCCCAGTTCATAGCAGCCCTCTCCAGGACAGGAGCTGGAATCTGCCCCAGCGCTTTTCCGTCCCACCCGCTCTAAGCCCAGGCCCCGCCCACCTGGCCGCCCTGCCCAGGCCCGCCCACCAATCCCAGCCCACGTCCGCACACCTTTCTGCGCTCTTGCCGCTCCTGCTCCTGCTGCTGGAAGTGCTTTTCCCGCTCCAGACGCTGCCGCTCCGCCTCTTCCCGCGACCGAGCTTCGGCCTCCTCTTTCTGCCAAAGACCCCCATGAGCGTGGGGCACCTGACTCCAGCCTTCCCGGCCCGCGGCGCCCGCGCCCAGCCGCCTCCCGCCCGCCCGCCGGGGGCACCTGCTTCTGCAGCCGCTCCTGCTCCTCCTGCTCGGCCTGCGCCTTCTCTCGTGCCTCCTGCTCCTCCCGCCTCCGGGCCTCCGCCTCCCGCTCCGCCCGGGCCTCGGCCTCCCGCGCCAGCTGCTCCTCTCGCATTCGCCTGGGGGACGGAGCAAACGGCTCAGGCTCGGACTCTGCTTCTTCTCCAGCGCCCACCAGGGCCCCCTCAGTCCCCGAGGCGCACTCACTTGTCTCTTTCTGCCTGCAGCCTCCGC